>NC_087097.1:11949438-12567584 GCF_963855985.1 Ostrinia nubilalis
TAGTTATGTTTGACTAACAATAAATGAAAGCAAAAGACTGGCAAAGTAGATTAGGTACAAGTCTGCGTTACGATAATTGGAATTACAAAACTTTTAGTCAAAATCGTGATAACGTGTAAAACAATATCGATTGTCTATGTTATTAACTACTGTTCCTTCTCGTTTCCTAATTTGTTAAGAATGTATCGTATAATATTTTGCCATTGTTTTTTATAGGCTTGAAATTTATTGAAATCCAATTTAGTAACCCTGTGGTACAAATTATCGAACCGGTTGGCTAAATTGGACCGAAGCTCTGAACTCGTACTTTGTTGATTTGTGCTAAATATACAACAATCATATTAATTAATACCTACTTATGAAATAGTAAGTTGAATAATGTATCTTTTATTATATACCATGGACATTAGCAATAACAAAAGAAAACTATGTGTAAAATGGGATTGAAAAAAACTGGTCCAAATTAGCGGACTCTCCCTTATGTGTTACATAGGGGTCACATAAACATTCCGAGGTAGTGGTGACAATAGGATTACATCGAGAGTATCCCTATCAAGTATGCCTAAAAGTTTCAAGATTCTAATTCCTTCATTTAACCTTTCATACCTTTTTTTTTGTCGAGGAGGATATGCTTTGCGCACTGTCACCACTGCCGGGGGACAGGGTGGTGTGTGGGACTCCCGGCGCCCTTTAAAAGAACGCTGCTCCGTCCTTAAAAGGACGGGGTATACCCACTAAAACCTCCGCGGCGTACCGTCATCGCCCGAGTGGGGATGTCGCGAGTATCCGGCCGTAGCCTTAGACTTCCGCGACATAACCTTTCATCCCTCTTACTTTTAACCCCTTTCAACCTCTTTTTCGCATTAAAAATAGCGTATGTCCTTTCTCAGACTCTGGACTGTCTGTGTTCTAAATATTTTCAGTCAAATCGGTTCATACAACCTTTCATCCCCCTTTTCAACCGCTTACAACCCCTTTTTAGCAATAAAAAGTAGCCTATGTCCTTTCTCAGGCTCAGGCTCTAGACTATCTGTGTACCAAAAATATCATCTAAATCGTTTCAGTAGTTTTGACGTGAAAGAGAGACAGACAGATTTACTTTCCCATCTATATCTATACTTATAATAAATCTGTAGAGAGGTCAATTCTGTACATGAAATATATTTTCAAAATAACTATCAGGGGGTGATTAGTGATCGATACTGATGCCAAAAATGCAATCAGTAAAATTTTTGTCTGTCTGTCTGTCCGTCTGTATGTTCCTTATAGAAACAAAAACTACTCGACGGATTTTAACTAAACTTGGCACAATTATTCTTCGTACTCCTGGGCAGGTTATAGGATACTTAGGAATTTCAACGGGAACGGGAATTAGCGCGAAAATCCTTTTGTATGAAAAATCTAAACCGCTTAATTTAGACGCTTGAAATTTGGCATGCAGGTATCTTAGTAGATTTAAAGCTTAGTTACAACAGGATATTGCGAAATTCCCACGGGAACGGGAATTAGGGGGAAAATCCTTTTGTATGAAAAATCTAAACCGCTTAAGTTAGACGCTTGAAATTTGGCATGCAGGTATTTTGGCAACAGGATATTGCAAAATTCCCACGGGAACGGGAGTTGTGGGAAAAAACATTTGTATGAAAAAATCAAAACCGCTTAAGTAAGACGCTCAAAATTTGGCATGCGGTATCTTAGTAAATTTAAAGCTTAGTTACAACAGGATATTGCAAAATTCCCACGGGAGCGGGAGTTAGCGGGAAAAAACATTTGTATGAAAAAATCTGAACCGCTTAAGTTAGTCGCTTGAAATTTGGCATGCAGGTATCTTAATAAACTTAAAGCTTAGTTACAACAGGATATTGCAAAATTCCCACGGGAACGGGAGTTAGCGGGAAAAAACATTTGTATGAAAAGATCTAAACCGCGAAATGAAGAAAATGAAGGGGGTAAACCGGGATCTACGCGTACGAAGTCGCGGGCGGCCGCTAGTTTATAATATTAGTATAGATATTTGGACAATAATTAGAAGTATTTTCCCCAACAGCCAGACCGTTTTGACAGTTCCAACTCCTTGCCAGAGTTTTTTTAGGGTAACTCCCAAAGCCACCATGACCCAAACTTCATAATTCACCAACATTATATCCTATATTGGGAGCATACGCTGACAAACTTTCAGCTTTTATAAAATGACGGAGGTCTGGCGTTCACTAGCTCTTAGTCTATACTTAGTGCTT
The DNA here is from genome assembly GCF_963855985.1 of Ostrinia nubilalis. NCBI lineage: Eukaryota > Metazoa > Arthropoda > Insecta > Lepidoptera > Crambidae > Ostrinia > Ostrinia nubilalis. The sequence goes on from NC_087097.1 coordinate 11,951,676, forward strand.
ACCTAATTGTTAAATTTATCTTTAACAATTAGGTAAGCACTTACCTGCAACCAAGCACGATTAAGTAATATGTGGTAGTTTGAAACTTTTGTATCTTTTTAACTGTGTAGGATATTTGCTAATCTCCCTTATTATCTACCAGAAATGGAGGACAACCAGAAAGAAGGCAATGTCTACCCCGACGAAGTAGAGACGCGCTCCCCCAGAGCCGTGGTCGTCGTCCCATCCAACTGCCCTGGGAATCAACAAATGGGCGCCGACGGCATCTGCCGCGACGTATGGTAATCTAACCAACGTAAGTAAAGAAGGCGAGACGAAGTCTGTGCCATTCAAACTCAAAGAAGGTTCGAACATCAAATAAATAAAAACTGCTACTTATTCGAGTGCTGTCTTTTTTTTTAATGGATGAAAGAATGAAAATAAATGTTAATGATGTCGTTTTCTCTAAAATACTTAAGGCCTACCTACTCTGTTACAACTCCTGTAGGCTGTAACGTTATAAAATACCCTTGAAATATATTTATTTCTATAAAAACATAACAAAAGCATGCTTTAGAGCCATTCTCACAAATGGACGGTTGCATGTTTTCCCTTTCACGCAAAAATGACTATGTTCCGTTTTGTTTAGTTAGGGACTAGAAATCCAAGAATAAATATAACAAACTCAGTTACTAAATTAGATCTCATAATTTATTTATAAAATATAATAAAATAAATCTTACATTTTAAATAAATCAGTGATATTCTCCGCTGGCTTGTCCTTCTTTGTGATGAGGAACAGGCCGTGCACCTTCATGTGAACCTTCAGGCTGCCTCCGCAGATGAAGCCGCGGCCGCAAATGGTGCAGACATAAGGTTTCTCACCTGAAAAACAAACGTCATACTGTACCATCCACAGATTAGAGATATGCCAATCAATGGGTATCCTTCCGTTTGGCCAAATTACTTTTCGCCAAATTTCACTTCGCAAACAACTTATCGCCAAAGTTTCATTTCCCAAATAAACTTTTAGCAACTGTACTTTTCGCAACTAATTCATTTGGTCAAATTATCATTTGGCAAAATTTTACTTGGCAAATGTTTATATAGCAAATGTTTTATTTTGCCAAATATTATATCCCAAATAATTTGTTTGGTCAAATTGACACTTCACATACTTACCTACCGTTACCCACAAATCAAAGCATAAGGCACATGATCATGGTTTTCACAAGAATTTTATGTAAAACAAAGAGATTGCAGAAAATAGTATGGTTGCAAAAAGTAGGTATTGCAGAAAATAGTAGGTTAGGTTAGGTTAGGTTAGAACAGTGACCCTTAGCGCGCGAAGGCGAGCGAAGCGTGCCGCGGCAGCGGCCGCCGAGCGCTAGAATCACCTCTATTGTTAATGAATCATTTGGAAATTTCGATAGAAAGAATGAAATAAGAAAATTAATTTAGGACAAATTTTATATTAACTTCCCACTAAACAAAATAATAACCACAAGCTTATTTATATTCCATTCTATGCACCAATCAAATTATTTTGTAAATAGTTTATCGTGAAACATTTTTGCCAAATGAAACATTTGGCAAAACACACTTTGCCAAACAATAATTTGCTAAATAATAATGTGCCAAAAACGACATTTGCGAATTAAAAGTTTGCAATAAGTTGTTTTGCCAAATGAGAATTTGCCAAATGAAAATTTGCGAAACGTTGTTTGCGATGTGATAATTTGGGAAACGTTTTTTGGCCAAACATTAGTAATCCAATTTTAGTTTGAAAAATAAGGTGTCGGACTTTTAATAGAAAGTGCCTAAATCTGTTGTTTCGTCTTTGTTAGCGTGTGAACTTTACCGTGATCCCGATTTGCACTTCAGCTGGAATGATAATGGAGCGCGAGTCGAACGCGACTGGAGATGAAACGCGAATAACATAAGGTCCATAGTCCATAATCACCTGTGTGGATGCGGCGGTGGCGGATGAGCACGCTGCTGGAGTAGAACTTGGCTTGGCACTCGTCGCACTGCTTGATGCGCACGCCGTCGCTAAGACGCACATGTGCGGTTGCAATTTGAAGCTTATTCCCTAGACGTATGGTCCATAATCACCTGTGTGGATGCGGCGGTGGCGGATGAGCACGCTGCTGGAGTAGAACTTGGCCTGGCACACGTCACACTGCTTGGTGCGCACGCCGTCGCTAAGACGCACCTGTGCGGTTGCAATTTGAAGCTTATTCCCTAGACGTATGGTCCATAATCACCTGTGTGGATGCGGCGGTGGCGGATGAGCACGCTGCTGGAGTAGAACTTGGCTTGGCACACGTCACACTGCTCGCACGCCGTCGCTAAGGCGCACCTGTGCGGTTGCAATTTGAAGCTTATTCCCTAGACGTATGGTCCATAATCACCTGTGTGGATGCGGCGGTGGCGGATGAGCACGCTGCTGGAGTAGAACTTGGCCTGGCACACGTCACACTGCTTGGTGCGCACGCCGTCGTGCCGGTGCGTGTGCACGCGCAGCGCCTCGCGCGTCTTGAAAGCGGCCGGGCAGCGTGCGCACTTGTGGCTGCCTACTAGCCGGTGCGTCTCGCGGTGACGTCTCAGCTTGAATGTTCAAATTAAAATTAAAATCCTTTATTGCATGTGACATGAGTATAGTTCCAAAATACTGAACTGTCCTATCCCTGACATTGACAGTGGGGCGCCACCGTCAATACCGGATCGCTGCTTCCGATTTTTGCCATATTGGAAACCATATAGTTGAACGATGGTAGCGCCCCCCTGTCATTGAGTTTGGTGGGACAGTTCAGCGTGGGTCATCTATACAGGGTGGAAACGATAAGTGATCTCATTCGATTATTTCTAAACTATACTAAATATCGAAAAACTATTTACTGATCCTGAAAGTGCTTTACGAGGTCTATCCAACGGTATCAATAATAGGTTGCAGAATTAACTGGATCTATCCGAAAATTTAATGTTTTCAGCCTCCATACTAAATGTATGCCAGCCAAACAATATCAGAAGTATTAATTTTTTTTATTAAATAATAAACACTTAAAATGAACTCGTAAATTGTGTTCTTATTTAAAATGAGTCTCGGAAAACGTTTCTCGGAAGTTTTAGGCTTTATTTGCTCTAAAATTATCAAGACTTGAGTGCCATGACTGTGTCTATCTAAATGTATGGAAGCTGAAAACATTGATTTTTTGGATGGATCCAGTTTATTTTGTGACCTATTATTGTATCGTTGGATGGAGCTCGTGAAGCACTTTCAGGATCAGTAACCAGTTTTTGAATATTGTGTAAAGTTTTTAATATTATGTGGTTTTACTAAATGTATGGAAGCTGGAAACATTGAATTTACGGATAGGTCCAGTATATTTGGTAACCTATTATTGGTACCGTTTGAAAGAGCTTGTGAAGCACTTTCAGAATCAGTAATCAGTTTTTCGATATCTTGTATAGTATAGAAATAATCGAGTGAGATCACTTAACGTTTCCACTCTGTATGTTAGGTGCTTCACAAACCGACGCCCAAAACTCGACTCAAGTGCAGTCATAGGTTTCAGTCTGATCTGGGCCCCGATTACGCTAAAAATTTTTATCTTCAACGTGCCCGGACGACGAACGAACATCAGCTGTTTTGACAAATCCGTATCGCGGTGTCGTTTTGACAGCTAGTTGAAACGAAGCATAGACGTAAACGTAAAGCTAAATATCTCATGAGACAATAAAAATACTAGGAAGGTACGTCCATTGCCGTGATACCAAATTTGCACCTCGGCTGGAATGAAAAACGGAGCGCAACTGGAGAAGAAGCGCGAATGTATTGGAGACGTTAAAAATTAGCGTAATCGGGGCACTGAGTGCTTACCATTTACGTTAGATATGCTCGCTAGCCCCTGCGTAAAAATGATATTAAATTGTATGACAGGTTGTACAGCGCCCTTAGCGGCTTCTTTCAAGAACTAAAATCTTCATAGATTATATTGACGCACTCGAAGTCGCTAGTGAGCACACCTAACGTAAACTTATACTGATCTCTTCTTTTCTTTCTGAATTTGGTCTAAATATTGGAACAGGATAGTAGATCCTAGTCAATAGTAAATACTTTTTTGGGCTGTCAAAACGCAGCTCTCTCTCAGCAAGGGGGATTATGACGTCATTATGTCGCAAACTCGATTCATTTGAATGATTTTAAAGCTACTTTAAAATTCAATTTCACAGCCAATTTAAGACTAAACTACTAGGTACTAAGTATTTAATTTTATAGAAGTTACATCTTGGAATTTATTCGTTATTGGTGCAAAGGCCAATGCCTAATAATATGTCATGTAAATATCTAATTTTGCAGAAAACTGACTTCGGTTTTCAGCCTTACCTGTCTAGAATGCTTCAATATCTTCCCGCATTCGGGGCACATGACCTCGTGCAGGCGACACGTGTGCTTGTCATGCTTCTCCTGGTCTACGAACACTATCTGACACCTCGCGCATTTCACTTTTGTAAGCGTATGCTTTCTTATCTTATGGGCCTGAAATAAAAAAAATATAGCTAGACTATACCTTTAGTACTCAACCCCAAGGTTTATCTATACTAATATTATAAATGCGAAAGTTACTCTGTCTGTCTGTCTGTCTCGCTTTCACGCCTAAACCACTGAACCGATTTTGATGAAATTTGGCAGGGAGATAGTTTGAGTCCCGGTAAAGGACATAGGATAGTTTTTATCCCGGTTTTTGAAACAGTGCGCGCGCGATAAAGTATTTCTGTGACAGACAAAATTCCACGCGGGCGGTAAGCTAGTAATTTCATATACCGTGTAATGGCTATGCTCACGTGACATTGGCAAACGTGGAAACACAATCAATAGCTATAGAGGAGAAAATTCTTTCTTCATTTAGAGATTTTTGTTAGATATAAATAAAATCCATCTGGTTTCAATTACAACATGTATGAAAAAAAGTAGCTTAAGTAGTATTTCCTTACTCTTAAATTAGTCTGTAGTTTGCACCGAAATCCACACATATCACAGACCAAAGGTTTATGTTCGCTGTGCGTTAAAATATGCACCTTTAATGTGTCTTTGATAGTAAATCTGGAAGAAATAATTGCACAATTATTATTAAAAATTATGTGCTTTCTAATAAAAATATAATATGAATTATATGATGATAAATAAATACCCTTTGGAACAATAATCACAAATGTATTTAACTTCTGAATGAAGGAACATCATATGGTTTCGCAGTTTTGTCGGCGTTTCGTAGTTCTTTTTACATACTTTGCATGTTAACACCACTTCCTGAAAAATATATTAAGATTTATAGAGCTAGGCTTGCCCCAAGCCCAGGGTGGAAAAATACACACTAATATCAGAAAATTAAAGAATATTTACCTGTCCATCATTATGTGCAGAGAGATAATGGTATTCCATGTAAATACTAGACTTTGAGCGTTTATTACAAATGTGACACTTGCCCTGTTTAACAGGTATATGCTCTAGTCTGTGCCCAAACAAAGCAGGCCAATTGTTGAAGCTTTCATAGCAGATCTGACATTGCTTGTTGTTTTTATGCGTTTCCAAATGACTTCTTAATTCGTTTTCGACGATGAAATTTTTATTGCACATCCCTAAAATAACAAAAACATTAACATTCAGATGCAATAGCAAGTGGAAACTGCATACATACATTCTGCTCTAATCTGCGTGCCAAATTATGTTCTTCTACCTACATGATAGTACATAAATAAATAGTAAAGCAAAAACATTAAAGGAAACTTAAATGAATAATACTACCACAGGCCCATGCTATTTCAGCTTCATCAATTACTTTTTTCTTTGGCTTTTTTTCTGAAAAATACACATACAAAAAATTTATGAAAAGACAATTAGTTTTAAATTAATAAAAGGCACTTTCAGCACATAACTAATTTGATAAATTGATTTATTCATTGCTCTACCTTTGATATTTGTTTTAACTTTTGTATTTTTTGTTCTTTTCTGACACTTTTTTGAAGATTTTTGTTTCTTTTTATCTGTAAATGCAAAAAGAAATTGTACAACAATTAGTTATATACAAACAAGTTATATAAATTGCACAATTATGTTTTTTAAGTAAGTGCAAATTTTTTTTAAGCGTTCCTTAATAATATTTCCATCGGATAATGCATAGTTACTTAAATTGAGTGATTACTCCACTCTTATAACTTTTATAATGTTATCTGATATTTTACCCGGTTTTGAATCAATCTCCGGTTTTTTTTCATCCTCTTCACAACAATTTGTGGGTTCATCATACATAACAGTACAATCTTCTTCTTCGTTACATTCATTCTTTAGTACCTCTATTTTCACTTCTTGCTGAAAGGCCAATTTACTTTCACTTTGCAAGTATTTTTCTTCAGGTTTTACATGCTGAAATGGAAAAGTAAATAAAACTTACAAAATAAGACAACAACCCTTGTGTATAACAATGTATTTATCAATTAAATAATTATATTAACAAATTATAGAGTATTTTTTACCTGAATCATTTCATGTAGAGTTGTTTCAGATTTGAGCGACTTTTCTCTGAAGTCCGTGAATGAAATTAGGAGTTGTGCACATTTATTACAGAAGTAATGTGGAAAACAATCAAACAGGGTCACCTATTCGTTAAAAAAGATAAAAAATACAATTAATGAGTAACAACATTTAACCATAAGGTCACAAAGGAACGACCCTTTATTTAAAGCATTAATACAACTTACATTCAGATTTGTAAGTAAATTATAACAGCTTACAGAAGTCTCGTTGAAAGGAATCATTGCATTTTCAGTTTGTAAGCAAGCTCGACACATCTCCATGTTGAACGAAATACCTGCTTTCTTGTTCTTTAGGTATCTGATGGATAAAGAACCTAATTATGTTCTCCCATTCCCATTACTTTATGCATAATTATTTCATTTTCAATTAAATAAAGTCGAAAACCGAACTCTTGTATTATTATCACGACATGACGCTAATGACAGCAGTCATCAGCAGTGACAGCATGACAAATTGACAACTTTTTTGTTTTCTGTTAACAAAGCTGTATAATATGTCTACCTTATTATCCTGTCTAATGGCTTCACTTTGTAAAAAAAAATGTTACTGTCAGTGTCAGCTGCTGTCTGTTGTCAAACTTGTCAAAGTGTTGTCAATCTGTCAAAATAATTCATCGTCGTCCAATCCAACCAAACTGTTGCAATATGTTTCGAAGTTTTTAGTTATTTTACAAGTTAACGTTTAATGTGATTAATTAAAAGAATTCAAGAGGTAATGCTTATGTCAAAATGTCGGAAGAAGATAATCAGGATATTGAACAGGAGCTCGATGAACTGTTGACGAAAGTACAGCCGAATTTACAAGATGTTATCAAAAGGGTAAATAATTGGTATCATAAATTATTAAAGTGATTAGTGCATCAAATATGATGTGTTATTAATATTATTTTCTCTTATTGTCAGAGTTTTACCAACGTGGTCTTGCAACAGACTAAAAATGGTGAACAGGTAAAGCCTGACTCTCTGGAAGACACTTCTTACTTCGCCAAAAATACTCAGGTGTAAGTATGGTGAAACATTTTTTATTTTAATCACAAGTTATAATATTCAGGTGTACATTTGATTTGAGGATTGTACTACTCATACTAGTTGTTTTCTATAAAACAAAATTATTATTTCAGTAATCTCACCCGCTTAGAACTTGTGAAGGCTCCAACCTTCCACATGCAAGGTCTGTCTCTAGACCTGAAGTCGATGGGGTTGTCATTCCGGTGCTCCCTGGGCGAGGTCAACGTGCGAGGGCTGTACAGCGCATTTAATGAAAACTTGTACAACTTGATACCTGTCATGTCAGAAGGGCACGTCCTGTAAGTATTAAATAATAATCAATAAAGGATTTCCTTTAGTTACCTTTTTAATAGATAAATGTTTACCTCTACTAACTGTAATCAATTATTATTTATGTAATAAAAAAGGCAATAATGTAGCCTAAAAAAATGGTTACTATACTTTCAATGTCTGTAGATGATTTTTTTATTTTATAAAAAAATATTCACCACAGCACGAAATATCACAATGGTTCCAGACTGACATTATAGAACTGGTCTATAATGGTGCTTGATTAATAAAGTAATTACAAACATTCTGTAATTTGTATAGCATTCTTTCTATAATATTGTGTTTAATTTTGAAAGGTCTGAGCCCAATGAGGAAAAACGTAGGTAATAGAATAATAGTTAGAATTATTGTAGAGCAGTAAAAACTTAAAAAAATGTTTCTTCTAGAATATCCTTATCGAACATGACTGCAGATGTGAATGTTGGGCTGGTGCTGGAAGACGACGCCTTCTCGTTTGTGAACCCTGGTATAGACTTCATGCATGATGAGGTTCTGGTCAAGGTAATTTCGACATGATAAAGATCAATGATAGGCCTGCCATAATTTATATTTTCTCCAAATATTTTACATTCTGATTTTGCACTAGTCATAAGTCTATTCATATAATGAATTTTATTTTTATTTGTAAAAAGAAAAATTTTTATAAGTGAAAATGTGAATAACATAACCAACTACTTATAATACAACATTTTTTGCTCATTTAAATTAAAACATGTCTAGGTACTAATTAAGGTTTGAATCAATGAATTGGTTGATTAATTAATTTTTAATTCTTGCAATAGCTGTCGTGGCCTTCGCCACAAAAGAGCGGGGGCTATGACTTCGCTACGACAGAACAATTAGCAAAACATATTGGTAAGTTTTTATTACAACTTGACATAATGCTTTTTACTGTGGTGCGGATTTCGGCACGCGTGCGGATCCTGTCCACTTTTCATTATTTTATAATGTTTTTTCTATTCGCGGAATAGCCGAAAACCACGTCACAAGAAAAAGGCACTATTACAGAGGTCTTATTTTATTCGAATTAAGGCTACCTACTAAGTTATGCGCAACAGTAATATTAATGTATTCTTTTAGTTTCGTTTCCTCTACGATGCTGAAAGTGACAGTCGTGCCTAATTCGAGGCCATGTTATATTTAACACCATATGTCGTTAACTCGCTCCTGCGCCTACGGTAGAGATAAATAACACGATGTATAATGGCAACGCCCCACTTGCATCTGCTTATGAGAGCGATAATGATGTGTTTATTGTTGTTACTCCACTGGTGTTAATAAACTTGTGAGAGAGATAGTAAACGGTATTGTATGGCACATACAACTTTATTGGATATCTACTAATTTTTTTCCCCATCAATTTAGAGAGCTAAATTCGATTTTACTGTACTTACAAACTTTCATTCCCATATTATATTACTTTTACGATCTATTTTTAGGAAAAAAGAATCCATCCTAACTCTATTGCCAATAAATTATCAAAATTGGTCTAGCTAGAAAATTTCGCATTGATAAAATACATCATCGTGGATCGTTTCATCCACGAAGACGCGCCCCACCATTCTTCCGCTAATGTTTGAGTGTTATCGGTACACGCTAAATCATCCATGACTGTACACGCACACTACAATAATGACGCTCGAATTGCTCAGAAGGAAAGCTGTTTGGGGGAAACTCCCCGCACCCCGCGCTTCCCTCGACCAAAAATTGGTGGCGGGCGCGTCTTTGTAAAGCCCGGTCTGTGAGCACGTAGAATTTTGTCCAATGATCCCAAGCTTCCCATCCTTATCGCTCGCGCGTAATTATTTGCTGTCGCGACTGTGCGACGGGCTCCCGCAGTGAGTGTGCGAGCGCGACAGCAACATAATTACGCGCGAGCGATAAGGATGAGTAGCTTGGGGTCATTGGACAAAATTCTACGTGCTCGCAGACCAGACTATAGATGAAACGATCTATAGCATGGATTGAAATAACGTAGATTATTATCTTGCCACATTATTGGAATAAAGAATATAAATTCCAGACGACTTACCGCTCACGGCGGCGATATCGTTGCCGCTATACGCGCTTCTCCGGGACAAACTGCAAAGGCACCTCGCGGTGGTGCTGAGACAGGCCACCAGCGTCTCTGAGGTCGTCTGCTGCAACCCCAGCCTTCTGGAAGCTTACAGGTAAAAATCTGGTAATATTTGGTAGTATTTTATATATTTCTTGATATTGTTAAGTGTTAAGCATAAGTTAAACATAACTTTAACATTAACTAGCGATCATGCTTGACGTCATTAAACGTAATAATATGACATAAAAAAGTGGCTTTCCTAACTGAAGGACACGACTGTTACCGCGACGACCGCTTCACTGTGACCTACTTTTTCAGTCGACCATATCAATTCTGTGGCCTTTTATTTAGTTGTCATAATAATTAAAATCATTACTTCACTTGCAAACAGTCTAGTTGTTAATGAACTACCTAATTAGTTTTCTGAGATAAAAATATATGTCAAAAATCATGTGAATCGCTGCGTTCACTTTGACCGGTCCGTATCTCTAGCTTGAAAACCCTTCGACTTCGAATCGCCATCTAAAGATGTGTGAAAACTTAAACAGTGCCCTTAAGAACGTGACGTAAAGTCAACTTAGAAATGGTAGCACGTCATCGTCACGTTATCGTTGAATTCGAAGGCTGGGTATCGAATTTCGAATACGCAAATTATTCAAAGACGAAAGTTGTTCGTACTAGAGGTACTAACCGTTACCCGCAAATGGCAATGCCAGATTTTGTATGGAAGGTGGCGTCTTTTTTTTCACGCGGCCTACGACCAAACTTTGTTTTTGGATTACAAAATAGTGTAATAAACCAAACTTACTATGACATGTATACCTCTAAACTCAGTCTGAACTGAGTTACGAGCGTTAGAAGTTTGATGATTTACATACTAGATTTGCTTTTTGCGCGCATGTTTTGTAAGAAATTGCAACAAAATATTCCGCTATTTTTTTATTGCGCTGATTCTACTCCACACTGATGTCTGGAGTCTTTACTGGATGGTATTGTTTGTTTACACATACAATGTCACTATTTTGCTAAGGTTTGGTCGATGGCCGCGCAAAAAAAAAAGACGCCATTTTCCGGCATTGTCTTTTAGGTGTAAAAGCAACACAAACATACAGACAGAGTTACTGTTGCATTTATAATATTAGTATAGATTTAAAGTCCGGTCGCCGAGCATAGTATACAGGGTGTTACTTTGCATTCTTGCCATATTTAGAGAGGTTACTATATTACTGATACTGAATACAAATCCGTAAAAAAATAATGCCCGAAAATTTTTTTTTTAATCTTGAGTATTTTATTTTATCGACAATCTGTTAAACACACCACTAATTATCGTAACGCATGCACATCACTTGTTGGCGATGGCGATGGAGACTTTTTTACTTTTTATTGTATTTTTAAATATCTATTGCAATCTATTGTCTTTAAAATGTCTTTTTGACACTTGTAAAAAACTGAGAAATCCATCAAACACAAATCACGTTATAAATAATACAAAAATGACTGAAGTGTATTCAAACAACGAATAATTTAATCAAAATGGTGCTTGGAGTGTCTGCAAGACGTCTTAGACGAAATGCTTGATGACGTACCCTTAGCGTTACACCAAATGCTCTACTACCAGCAGGATGGTGCTCCCCCACAATAAGGACGTCAAGTGCGCGAATAATACGTTTGGTGAACAGTGGATTGGACGAGGGGTCCAGTAGCTTGGCCACCACGATCCTCGGACCTGACACCAATGGAATTTTTGGAGTGACTTGAAACGACTGGTATGCGCAGAAGAGATAAACAGTGTAAACGCGTTACATGAAAGGATTGTTTTAGTGAAACTGTGATACAAAACGTTTATGTGTTGCGAAAACTAAAGCGAAAAACCTACGCTTCGCCGTGCTAGACTGTGCCTTCATCAGAACGGAGGACACTTTGAACACTTGCTTCGCAGTACGTAAACTTTGTAAGTAGGAACCTCAGAATACGGAACAAACCAGAAACCGTCAACGGGCGTAAATGTGTATTCATATAAAGTACTCCAAATCGCACTACTTTGACTTTAAAGCAATCAGTCAATGGCCGGCGCGCGCATTGTTTACATATCCGTCAGATTGACACTTTATAATTAAATTATGCCGTCTTGTGCCGTTCCAACATGTAAGAATGCTACTGGAATTACGAAGAAAGTGCATGGGATCATGTTTTATCCGTAAGTAGCACATTTCCAATTCATTTTAATTAAATAATAATTTTCAAAAAAAATCACGGTTGTATTTTGTAAGTGTTGCCACAGGTCAACGGAATATTTTACCCTACTTTTTTATATTGAATTACATTTGTCTACTTATAAAAAATTCACGCGTTAATTTTGTTAGCGTTACCACAGAATAATGGAATATTTTCCCCATCCTTTTTGTTTTAATTAGTTTTTAGTGTAATTTCATCCATGACATGACAACCTGATTAATTAAATTATAAGTGCCACTTGTGGTCTAAACTGAATAAATATTTTTGATTTTGATTTGATTTCAATATATTGAATTAATTTATAATATTACTCCCTAATAATGAGGAGATAATAAATTACTATCGTGAATTTCATACTTTCCCATTTATTCAAAAGTAAGGCATTGGTATCAACAGATCAGCAGCAGCAATATTTGTATATTTAATAATAATTTTAAGTAATTAATTATTGCTTACATACTTACTCTGATTTTTTTTCAGGATACACAGCCAGAGTTGCCTCGCAATCAAATTTAAGTATTGGTGATGTTTTTGATTTGGATTCTGTTTTTCACTCCAAGAAAAGTTAAACTAAAAGCACTACTGCGCCGTAAACAAATGTTTTGTTGTCGATATGTTTACATAATAAAGAACCTTAAGTTTCTTTTTTGTTTTACTTGGCATTCTAAAATTTATATTCGACTTTTGTAATTGACTTTTAAATAACATATTATACCTACATAAAATATAGTACATATATTACACTATTTAATAGAAATAAATAATCATCTTACACTTAGTTACTTCGGAGTAAAAATTAAATTCATAGGTAGGTAGGTACTATCTATGCCTATGGCCAGTCATGTCGTCTCGTTCTATCGCAAAGAATCACCATTTGATAAGAGCGAGAGCAAAAACGGAAATGGATAGTTAACACTGGCCGTGTGTACTTATTTCACTTACTTATTTTTTACTTGTTTAACATCTCTTTAAAAAATTACATAATTTTACCCCAAAAATGGGGGTGTCACACGGCGCTAGTAACACTAAAGGGGGTAGAGGGGCGCGGGAGGGGAAGTATTTTGGACACAAGTTGCCGCGTAGAAATGTTATCGAACACTCCTTCTGGTTTGTTCTGTATTCTGAGGTAGGAACTTATGAATAAATAATTAATCGTGAATAAGGTGATTTCATTTCATACTTAATTTATTAATTTGTAAAAATAGGGTACAATGTTTTAAATTAATTGAAACCCTAATAATTATTACGTATTTTTGACGGTCCTAAGCCCGTGAAGTAGAAAGGAATATCTGAAATCAACTGAAGAGTATTTTAAAATAGTTATTATGACTGGATAAAAAGGCTGGTACCCAAAGCCATGAAATTAAGAACTAGGCCACGCCCACTAGGTTTATTCCACTTGCACCTGTAGAACGAGCGAGCCAAAATTGGTTTATTCCAATTTGTACTGAAAAACCAAATTTACTAAAATCTTAGTGTACTTTCTTTATGGGAGTCTCTTGTTTATCTTAAATAATAGGTACTATTACCTACTTTTATCTCTGTGAATATGGCAAGAATGCAAAGTAACACGGTGTATAATTTCGTCCAATGACCCCAATCTACCCATCCTTTCGCTCGCGCGTAATTAGTCGCGAAAGCAATAAAATTACACGCGGGCGTGAAGGGTGAGTAAAGCCTGGTCCGTGAGCACGTAGAATTTTGTCCAATAATGACCCCAAGCTACCCATCCTTATCGCTCGCGCGTAATTATATTGCTGTCGCGACTGTGCGACGGGCGCAGTGAGTGTGCGAGCGCTTGAGGTCATTGGACGAAATTCTATCTGCTCGGCGACCGGACTTTAGTATAGTATAGAGATAATTTTATGGTCGTAGCGACATGGCGGCGTGCCTGGCCGAGAGCGGCAACAAGGTGGTGGACATGGTGCTGATCAACATGCGGCGCACGCTGCTGCAGAGCTGTCACGAGGTGCTCGAGCTGCCGCCTCTGCACGCCACCTTCATGCACAAAGTAAGGCCTTCTTCATGGCATCCTGTTTGCAGTTTCCCCCAAAACCCGATCTATTCGAATTTGTTCAAACTTCAAACTTTAAAATGCTGCAAAATAGCACTAAAGTACGGCCAACTAGCAGCGATACAAAAGGTCGATACGACTGTCGAGTTGAAAATATATTCTGTCTCTTCCTATCTTGTGTGTTTGTCGTAATGTCTCGTTCTCCCGCCAAAATATGTCAAAGTCAGACGGGTTCACCCATGACTTTGGGTTTGTTTATATTTGGTATCGCTTCTCGTTGGTCGTAGGTACTTTAATTTCTATTGCAATAAGTGCGTGCGTGTGTAATGTACAGCGTCTTTTTTAGATCCTGGATAAAAAGAAGTTGCAATAGTAATGAGTTTTCCCTGTATCCAGAATTCCAGATCCATTTTTTTTAATCTTTATGTATTTATTTTAAATATTAAAAAAAATAATGGATCTGGTATTCTGAATACAGGAAAAAACTCTCAGCTTTTCTCGCGTCATTTCATCGATTTTACCCGATAAGCCCATACTTTTGTCGTCTAAAATCATCGATAAGATTTTATCACGGCGCCCATCCTATCCCGGCTTATATCTGATACCACCTCGTAAAAGTTAGTAAAATAATATTTGTAGATTAATATTTTGATTCTTCTAGTGCTTATTATGTTCCAGATTGGGTCGATATCGTTTATAGGCAAGTTCGAGACCGACACGGGCTGGGTCAAGAACCTAGCCACCATCAACCGCGTGAGTGACGTCAGCGTCAGCCGCCCCGACCCCGTCAAGACTTGCTTCCACTTCACGCTAAGGATAAAGGACTTACAGGTATGGACATGTAGAAATTAGAACAGACGCTGACTAAGGCCCTTTTCACATGTCCCGGTTGGCGGTCAAAATGAGCAGTGCGGCGCCGCGTCGTGAGATATGGTGAAATCTTTGCGGTGCAGCGCCGAAACTCCTCGTGTACTTGGCTCTTATGTGATCTGAAAATGTTAATGCTATTTAGATTTAAACAATTTTGCATTATGATTAAGTGACTTTTAAGTCTTGAGCCACTATAGTCTGGTTTGCGAGCACGTAGAATTTTGTCCAATGACCCCAAGCTACCCATCCTTATCGCTCGCGCGTAATTATGTTGCTGTCGCGCTCGCACATTCACTGCGGGCGCCCGTCGCACAGTCGCGACAGCAATATAATTACCTGCGAGCGATAAGGATGAGTAGCTGGGGTCATTGGACAAAATTCTACGTGGTCACAGACCGGGCTTTAGATCTGTTTCAATATGAGTTTTACTTGGTGTCATTTCAGATCGGCTACGACGACTACCGGATAAAGGCAATGGGCGTGTCGTGTAGCGGGCGGCTCGCGGCTGCCTTCGCTCACAGCTCCTTGCACGTGGCTCTGACGGTCGGGCTCGCGCGTTGGGAGCCCTACGCGCAATTAGATGACTTACGCGTGCAGCACATGGAGTGAGTTTCTGATATTTCTCGCTTATTCCCATCGTGTCGTATAGTGCCGAAGTGCAGAATGAACATGGACAAGACAAAAATCATGTCTAATGTCCGTATTGCATGCACCCACTCTATTGAAGGTTGGAGACTATACACTCGAAGTTGTTGACAATTATGTATACCTGGGACAAACAGTCCAGTTAGGTAGGGTCAACTTCAAGAAAGAGGTCAATCGTCGAATCCAACTCAGCTGGGCAGCGTTCGGGAAGCTACGTGACATACGTCCAAAATACCGCAGTGTCTCAAGACAAAAGTCTTTGATCAGTGTGTGTTGCCAGTGATGGTATATGGATCTGAAACGTGGTCGCTTACTATGGGCCATACACCCAAAGGGCGATGGAGCGGGCTATGCTTGGAGTTTCCCTGCGTGATCGAATCAGAAATGAGGAGATCAGTAGGAGAACCAAAGTGACCAACATAGCTCGCAGAATTGCTAAAATCAAGTGGCAGTGGGCGGGGCACATAGCTCATAGAGACGATGGCCGTTGGGACAGAAAAGTTCTCGAGTGGCGACCACGGGTTGGAAGACGTAGCGTGGGAAGGCCTCCTACAAGGTGGACCGACGATCTGGTAAAGGTCGCGGGAAGAGCCTGGATGCGGGCAGCGCAGGACCGTGCATTGTGGAAAACCTTGGAGGAGGCCTTTGTCCAGCGGTGGACGTCATTTGGCTGAAACGAACGATATCGTTCGCCGCGCTTGCTTGGGCGGAGCGTGCCACGCCAGTTGCAATCATTGCCATTTCATCCAACTGCAATCGTTGTTAGACCTTCCAGCAAGGCGCTTCTTCTTCTTGCTAAATGTTTGTCTCGAAGCGCTGGTAGGGCATAAAAAGAATGGGACATGTATAGGCTCCTTTAAGAGCATTTGACGATTTGTAAGTACTAATTTAATTAGTCTATACAAATAAAGATAATTTAGATTTTGAACACTAAAGTACGCTCTTAGCAGATATAGCCCGGTCTGTGATCACATAGAATTTTGTCCAATGACCCCAAGCTACCCATCCTTATCGCTCGCGCGTAATTATGTTGCTATCACGCTCGCACACCCACTGAGGGTGCCAGTCGCACAGTCGCGACAGCAATATAATTACGCGCGAGCGATAAGGATGGGTAGCTAGGGGTCATTGGACAAAATTCTATGTGCTCACAGACCGGGCTTTAGCTTGTATTGTGAGGTCCATAGACTTGGAGGTACGCTAATTTTGCCATATCGCTTCATTCTAATTATTTCCCGTCTGTCCCAGCTCAATGGATCTGCACATCACGGGTCTGGGCCCACTGAGCGGCGTGTGTCCACTGGTGGGCGCGTGGGCACGCGGCGCGGGCGTGGCGCAGGCGGCGCCGGCGCTGGCCAGGCAGCTGCAACGGGAGTTACACGCGGCGCTCGCTGAACTACCGCTATGGGACATGCTGCACGGGAAGCAGTGAGCTGTGAGATGCTATACAATAGGGATGATGACTGGGAAATGAAATCGAAATTCTATTTAGTCCGTCAGACAGATAATCAAAAAATTTTGAACACATATTTTTGAATTTTTTTCATAATCGAATAATTACAGTATTATATTGAGTTGAAATGGCGCGTGACTCACTTTTGAGTAAAAATTCAAGTGTGACGTAACGCGCTATTTCAACTCGATATAGCACTGTTATTATTTAATTATGAAAGAAAATAAAAAATATGAGTTTAATATTTTCTAATTATCTGTCTAACGGACAAATAATTGCAATTTTGTCATCTAGCTTATTAACAACTTTTCCCCGGGACAAACTCGACCTTCACTGGTAGGGTTTTTATTGGCGGTCAAGCTGTAGATCCTGGCTACACAGGAGTTGCAGCGGTGGGAACGAGAGGTGGGAATAGTCCCGTAAACCATTAATATTTAACTTTTTCACTAGTTTCAATCCTGACGTCAACGTACAGGACGACACGCGTTACGCGTTTCAAGTGTTCTGTAAGATATTAAAAAAAAAACCCTTAAAACACACGTGGCGCTCGCGAGACAGTTGCAACGAGACATGCAGCGCTTGCTGAACTACCGTTATGGGACATGCTGCACGGGAAGCAGTGAGCTGTGAGATGCTAACCTTTAAGCAGCGTCCAAACGAGCATAGTTTACGACGCGTTTCTTGAGTCTACAAAAAAGTTCAGTGTGAACTTCACAACGACTTAAAATGTGTTGGAATTTGAAATCACGCTACGAAAATTACGCTCGTTTGGCGTCAGACTTAACATTTTTCACTAATTTAAGTCCTTGACAAGGAAACTTGGACGTACAGAGAATTAGGGGGGTATAATAGCTCTATTTATAATACAATCCACTGCTCTCATTTCGACCTTTCCCTACATTTTGGTCCTTCGAGCCGGACTCACCTATGAACCAGAATGGGGAACCCTGCATAAAAGAAAACCCACCCCCTGCAGACGCCCATATAAAGCAATAATATCGTCAATGACTGGTTAAAGATTAAAACCCATGCGTACCACGTTCAAAGTGCGTTTTTCAAGCAATCGGAATACCTTTTTTAAATTTAACAGAGCAGAAAACGCGACGTGCATATACAGTGCCTACAACCCGGTCGAGTAAACTGCGCACTTGGCAGCTTGGGTTGTATAACAAACACCATGTGCATTGGCCCTTAGGGCAAACAGAACGCGTTCCTAGCGCTAAAGCATACGAAACTCATCTCCTAATACCGTTTTTGAGACAACCTAGCTGTATTTGATATGTTCACCTCCGAATTTCAATCTTAGGCGAATTTATGGAATAATCGTACTGATAAATTATTTTGATTTCGTCGTATTATTTAATGTTTTTATTTCTTTCTTGTTACGTAACTTGTGTTACTTTTATATTATTTTGTGAAAATCATTTCTTATGTGTATTTTGGTTTTATTTTTAGTTAAATTCCTAAGTATGAGTGAATATAAGTAATTAATTATATTTTTTGTTTTTGTAGTAATTTATATTTAAAAA
Source organism: Ostrinia nubilalis (assembly GCF_963855985.1). Taxonomy (NCBI): domain Eukaryota; kingdom Metazoa; phylum Arthropoda; class Insecta; order Lepidoptera; family Crambidae; genus Ostrinia; species Ostrinia nubilalis. The sequence goes on from NC_087097.1 coordinate 11,970,398, forward strand.
TATAACGTAAGCAATAATTTTGATATTATGACTGTTTATTATTTAGTAAAAAGAACCACTTAGTGCCTTTTTACATAACTGAAAGCCATATATTTAAAATGTCTTATACCTACTAGAGTTGTATACATTTTTGACTATTTTAAATGGATTGGATAAATGTATATTCCGCTCTTTAATGATCGTACACGCAGCTCGCATTACATAAATTGTAAGATATTTTTTTGATATTTTTATGTCAAATGTTAGTACTAGACTAGACATGTTACCATCTTGATGTTTGAATCTGAAGGTTTTCTTTGTAATTCTAAGTCTTCTGTAAATGCTTCCACACTGCCTTGTAACAGTTAAAATTTCGCATTAATTACACAATATATTTTCAGTGGGCTGAGTGTGAGTTTACATGAAACGTGCTCACTAGTGAGCGTGCTTAAAAAATGTATGAAAATTTTAGTTTTTGAAAGTTTCCCGCTAGGGGCGCTGTACAATCCGTCACATATTTAATGTCATTTTTTGACGCGCTCGCTAGTGAACGCGTTTGAAAAAAACTGACACTCAGCCCTCTGTTTATACATTTTTGTTTGGTGTACATCTGAATGATCCAAAATAAAAACCACTTTCTTGCTTTTCTAACTGTAATCATGAAGGCAGTGTCAGTACTTGAACCATGAAATTCTTTTTGGATAATAGTATTGGTTGTGAAAACTTTTATCTTTTGAGACTGTTGTAATGTATTTTTACTGCAATTTCGTTAAATAAAATTTGTTTATAAAATCAAACTTTTTTTTATTACACAAACGTTGTAATGAGGATCATTTCGATTTTTAGCTGTGAATGCAGATTTATAGGGCTAAGAAATCCTTAATACACAGTGCAAAAATTTTTGTTCTACGACAAAAATTGACGAAGTTATGGCCAAATTACTAAAAAAGTTCACTGACCGCCCGGCGCGGGGACGATGACGTCATTATATCCGATCCGAACGCTGCCGGCGTACTGCGTGGATAGAAAATATTTTTTTCTAGCCAAATTATCAGTTTTAGAGAAAAACTTGTAATGACATTTATTCATCAGAATAAAGTAAGCTATCGATAGGTAATTTTTAAAAATGGAAATTGTGAAAAATAACGCAAAAAATCCATATGCTCATACGATTCAATGGCACGCAGAGATGCGATTGGGGTCTCCGCGGTGGTATATTTGGCGATTTATTCAAATAAAGTGTACATAAGTGTTGTTAGAGTCATATCTTCTTTCAAGTAAAATATAAAAATGTATAAGTATTAATTTATTTACTTCTAACAATAAGGTATAACTTCTAACAATAAGACATTGCTATGAAAATCATTTCGATGTACACTTAATAAGTTAATACCTACCTGTTATTTAGTTTTTCTGAGCTAAACCTACGCACCTACCTATCTATTCGCCGTTCCCATGGGCGGGCCAGCTGCTGCAGGAAAGGACAGCCGCTCCGTGCTGGAAATCTATTTAATCTTAGCCTAGAAGCTGGGTATGACTACCCCGCCCCTCTCCTCTCCCCAGGTCATAAGCTGGGCATGACTTCCCCCTCGGCCAGAAGTTGGGTATGATTTACCCCCCCCCCCCCCCCCCCCGGCCCGAAACTGGGTATGACTTGACCCCTCCCCCTCCCCCCAGGCCAGAAGCTAGGTAAGGCTTGCCCCTACCCCCAGGCCATAAGCATAAGCTGGATACAGTAGCGGCGTAAGGGGGGGGGCGGTGGGGGCGGTCCGCCCCGGGTGCCAAGCATCAGGGGGTGACACAAGTCGCGCATTAGTACTCACTGACTCATCTGCATGGCAAATCTGCGGTCAATGTCATGATACGGGGGGTGCGATTGTATTTCAATCTTCGAATCGGTAGGTAACCCCAAGATCCTGGGGGTACCAGGGGGTGCCTTAGGAGTTATGACGGGGGGGGGGGGGGGGGGGGGTGATCGCCCCGGGTGCCAACCCATGCTACGCCGCCACTGGCTGGATATGACTCCCCTTCGGCCAGAAGCTGGGTATGAAACCCCCTCCATGCCAGAAATGCCAGAAACTGGGTATGACTTGATGATTATTATGTTCAATACAAACAATCATTAAGTTACACTCACCCCAACCGCGTCTCCGCATTGCATTGAATCCTATGAAAATGTGGTTTTTGGACATAGCAATACTTATTTTTCACAATTTTTATTTTTAAAAATTACTGGTCGATAGGTTACTTTATTTTGAAGAATAAATGTTATTAAAAGTTTTTTTCTAAAACTGATAGTTTAGCCGGAAAAAAATATTTTCCATCCTATTAGTACGCCGGCTGCGCTCGATTCGGATATAATGACGTCACGCGGCCTTGCGTACGTTGACTTTTAGCGGCAAAAACGGCCTATGTTTATTACTTAATATCTTCGTAAGTAATGGTCCGATTTGGATAATTCAAAAAGATATATCTTTCTTATGTCTTAAAGATTAACGTAGATACTACTTTTATTGAATTTTCTACAACAGTACTGATCCTCATTCTCAAAATTTACGCCTTTTTATGGCCAATTAGAAATGACGTTTCGGGGATTTTGGATATGTAAGTTGCTATCGCGTATTCGCATCTGTAGGTATAGTCTGTGGTATAGTGCTTAAGAGTAGGCGCACACCGTTGATTTTTAGTTGGCCGATAGTTGTGCCCGATTTTAAATTGTATGAAGAATCGGCCAAATCGAATCGGCGTAGTGTGCGCACTCCCATACATGCCCATACTGATCAACTGCCCGACTAAACTATCGGCCGACGAAAAATCAACGGTGTGCGCCTACTCTAACTCAGTGCCTGAGGTATATGAGCGGCACGGGAAGGTGTTTTTGAGGCGTCAATGTCGCCGAGCCTTTATATGCTTTAAATTTGTATGCTCTGTCACGTCTTAATACACTCGACATCAAATAAATCGCACCTCCTGCGACAAGCACTTTCAAACGTATGCATCTCCACTTCCCACCAATATTGGCACCATTTCAAAACCTAGTTCTAACCTTCATTTCATTAAAGGAAAGGTTTTTACCCCAAAAATGTGTCTTTAGAAGGATCCAGCGTCACTTCTTCAAAAAATAGGTAGTTACGTTTGAGCCAACTTTTATGGCTATAAAACTGTTAAGTTGGGATTAATCGTTAGGTATCCATCTGTTAAAGAAGACACGTGAGATCATTATTTGGTTTTATAACCATAAATATTGGTCTAATTGATCCCAGAGGTGGGCCCAAAGTGAGGTATTTATTCAAGTCACATTTATGGTATATTTTAATCATTTATTAAGAAATTAAATGTGTTTTTCTTAAAGGATATTTTATAGAACTTTCAAATAACACCAATATTGTTGGGGCACCATGGTTGTGTCAGAAGAAATTCTTTAAAGTTCGCGTCGCGGAAGGTGCGGTTTATTTGACGTTGAGTATATGTCAATGTAACTCCTCCCGTACTACTCCCATACCTCAGGCACTTCCTGAGTTTAGCGCTAGACCTAAGGTTGTGAGTGAGAGTGATAGAACCATACACCACCATTGAGTAGCCTGCAGAACAGCTAGGAGTGAGTAGAAAATATGTGCAAGTGCCAGCCACTATTGAATGACCATGTAAAATGACAAAAAGATTTTGAATACTTTTCAGTTTTACTTTTTTTTTTTCAAACTGGCAGCAAACTGTTTGACTTGACATACGTTATTGTGACGTTTAGAAGAATGGTCTTCGCCGTTTTATGGTTTTGAATAATCCTATTATTTATCAGTGTTTTATATCAAACAATGTTATTCAAGACAGACTGCTCATCTGCTGATTAGTTTTGTCATATTATGAGGTATATCCAGTATTTATTTACTTTGAACATATTGTGTCAAATCAATTTTATTTAATATTTTTTCGTTACAGCGTTGTCTGCATTCTTTTCGATCGAGGTTGAATTTTGGTAAAACAAATCAAAGATAAACAGCAATCATGGGTCTGGTACAGTCAGTATTTTGTTCCATGACATTTTGCGTTGAAAGGTAAGCAAACTTGTACAAAACAAGAGGAAACATCAAGCGGAATTATTGCACTGCCAAAGTCTTTAATATTCCGTAGAGAATAAGGGCGATCTTAAGGTCAACATATCACGCCTGTTGTATCCTTGTGAACAAACATACATAAATTGGCAGAAAGAGCCTGTTCTCTACTTAAACCAACTTGTATTTCATTTTCAGAGTATTAACCTGGACTTGTTGTGCATTCGTGCTGATGCTTCTCATGTTCACAATTATTTTACTAATGATATACGGTATATCAGTGGGCTATCATTACGCTCAGAAAGAACTGGCGTCCTTTGCAAGTAAGTTTGGACATAATTTTAAAAAATATCCGTTAATAGTCCTCGCGTTTATCTGTAAATACCAAAACCTGTGGTTTTGTTTGAATAAACAACTATCGCCTCAATATAATAACCAATAGCTACTTACATGCCCCCTGCCGCGTGCTGCACTGTAGCCACATTAACAAGCATGCTGCTTCCATTGCAAAAAAAAAAATAATTCCATTGCAAAATAATAACTGAAATTTTACTATAAATTATATTATCATTGCTACGGGATTTTGCAACAAAACACTTTTCGGTAAACAGATATTTACCCACCCGACGTTTCAACTCGGTTGCACGTATCATAGTCGCAGGCAGACTGAAGAGATGCGGCGTCGTCTGCTCGGGCGCGATGAATTTTCTTCACCCACCCGCATTTGCACAAAATATTTTTGTATCGTAGCAGTGATAACACTGGTCAACAAAATTTTGTAACAAGAAATGTGCTTGCTAATTTTAAATTACCTACCTACCGTCAATTTATTCCCATATTTATTTTGATTCCATCAGGTCTAGTTTTCGTGTTACAGCTACTACCCACAAAATTAAAAATTAACCGTTTTTGTTTCACTTTCGCATTCAGAGAAATTGTTTATTTGAAGAGCGTAGTGTTTTGTTCTGTTTTTAGAGTTAAGTGATTCCTAATTAATGTCAAGTAAGTGCAAAAATGATCCTTCCAAGTTTTTTTTAATTTGTGGTGGTACTTTCAAAACTCAGCGAAGGAATTTGTCACCATTAGTAACTAAGTTATATGAACAGTATTTTGGCTTTTCCATCGGACAACAAAGCAAAGTGAGGGTTCCACACATCTGTTGTGTTACATATGTGGGTCTTTTCACTGGGTGGGCGAAAAGATCTAGATCTATGTCTTTTGCAAACCCTATGATTTGGGCGGAACCAACGAATCACTCATCTGATTGTCATTTTTGTCTTGCTGGTACAAAAAAGGTATTACAATTAAACCAAAAAGTAAAATTAAGTATCTTGACCTGCCTTCAGCTAAAAGACCGATCCCTCATAGTGAAGATCTACCGGTAGTCCGCTACCAGAACCACCTCAAACTAGCGATCTGGCCGTTACGCCAAAAATCGAAAAGACACATTGGATCCTGACTTTGAGGGCATATTTGTTGGCCCTCAAATCAGGCAATTGATGAAAGATGATATACGAGGGTGGTCTGAAAAGTTTCCGACCTAACATAGATACAAGATTTTTTTTCATAAAATTTATTTTTATTTTTCTACATAGTCTCATCCACAGTAATTAGTCGGCGCCAAAACTCGGATTTATTGCGCCTAAACTGCGCCAACAGAGCATTGGAAATGTTCGTTCGAACACGTCGTTGGTCTGGCGTTAGCAAACGCGGCACCCAACGCGCGGACAGCTTTCTCATGCCTAAATCTTGATTTAATATGTGACAAACACGTTCTTTGGACATTTTCATTGCCTCTGCTATCTCTCTCACTTTAATTCGGCGGTCGTCTAACACCATTTGGTGAACTTTAGCGATGTTATCGTCAGTAGTTACAGTTTTTGGACGTCCCGAACGTTCATCATCTCCCAAGCTCTTACGGCCACGTTTAAATTCGGCTGCCCAAAATTTTACTGTGGTAAATGACGGTGAAGAGTCCCCGTACACAGAATCTAACTCATCTTTGATTTGCGTAGGGGTATTCCCTTTCAAAAACAAATATTTTATGACAGCTCGATACTCGATTTTTTCCATTTTCACAAAAATACTCACATCGACTCACTCAAACGACTTTCAAATAAAAACCGCGCGTCAAAAATGGCTGAAATTTTGAAGTGTTGCTGTCAAAAGATGCACAATTACATTCCCTGACTTTAATTGATGTATGCTGCCATCTTCACGTTGAGGTCGGAAACTTTTCAGACCACCCTCGTATTAATTAAAGAAAAGCTTAGTAATTTAGAAAAATCAGCTTGGGAATCTTTCATAAAAAGTAACTTTCAATTTTCTAGGAAATCACCGATCAAGTGACCATAAATGTATTATTGCGGAGCTTTTATCTACTTATAAGGCTTTGGCCTGTAATATGTCATTGAAAATACATTTTCTTCATTCACATTTAGACTTCTTCCCTGAAAATTTGGGCGCCATCAGCGATGAACACGGTGAAAGATTCTATCAAGACTTCTACCATAGAAAAACGATATCAAAGCAAGTAGAGCCCGCGAATGTTAGCGGATTACTGTTGATCATTAAAACGAGACATTTCTGAAGCAAAATACAGACGAAAATCATAAAAGGAAATTCAAATTAATGTTGCAATAAATCAAAATAACTTATTTTTGTTGATAAAAATTCAAAATTTGTATAAGTAATGTTATTAAATGGTATTATAAAAAAACTATTTGTATTTAAAACATTTAAATTGTATTTCTAGTATCCTTATCCTTTTTTGTTGACTAGTGTAATTTATAGAAAATGCAACTTTGCCTGCTACCCACATAACTTGCTTACCACTTACGACAATGTAACGTGCTTGACAATAGCGGAACCCTATAGAAATTGCTGCCGAGGGCAAAAGTGACAAAATAATATTTTTCCAGTGTCTTCGAGATCGACGACAGAGCCGACGATGCTTCGGGCCGGGCCGGAGTCGCAGCCCGTGGTGCGCCTCGTGGCCGTCAACCGATCCGAAGTCGAACACGCACCACATCCACTTCTTGGTATGAAGGAGGATAATAATCATTTTTTTACATATTTCACCTTCTGCTGTTTACGTAGCAAAGTTTATTTGCCTTTTATCACATTCTACTCAAACGTTGTCTGCTGTACCATTTAGCTAGCTTTGCGATATCCGTCCGTTTCTGCTTGGTGTGATTTATACAAAATAATTTCGCGCTCTGAATCGAATATTGCTCGATCTGGTTTGCACACGGGTCTAAAGCGTGCTTTTTTGATAGTTGGTCTTAATATGAATTTAATGTTTCCAGAGGTGTATCAAACCAAGAAACCAGGAGAAAGTCTATTCATGGAATCCACGGAGACACCGATTGTCGTTTTGGAAACTGAAAGGTAGTGTCTGATTGTTTTAACGCATGGTCGCATTAATTTTAAGATTTAAAGCATAGTTAACATGTCGCATGGGTCGTCTGTTACATGATTTATGTCACCATTTGGAGTCTCTTAACGGCCGTTGTAACTACCACTACCGACAGTGTAGACATGATAATAGCTAGAGACAAAGGCTAGAACTCGGTCGGGAGTTGTTTTTCTGATCCGAGACAATCTGCTTTTTTCTGGTCCCATAAGTTTTGTGTGTTTCTATAGGCCACCAAAGGAGCCAGAGCTGCTGCCCCACGAACGGGAATTGGCGCGAAAGTTGATAGGCCGCTTCCGTCGCTCGCGGAACAACACCACCAGCGAGCCCTTCCTGCGGCCTTTGAGAAACAGTTCGGAGCCCGCGCCACTTCAGCTATTAACCTGACCTCGTTGAAGAGAAATTTACTGTTTCTCTGTACGAAATGACCTGAATGAGAACTCGATGCTAGCGAAGCACATCAATAAAACTTAAGCATTTTTACAACATGTTTAATTTATATCCCAATGCATACAACTGTCATTTTGATATGAAATTCGTAAAATTTGTTCGATCTGATATGAAATTCGTAAGGTTTGTTCGATTTGTGATGGCAATTTCTTGGAGGAGACCTTCGTTGGTGTTATTTTGAGGGGTGGGGCCATCAATGTCGCGGCGAGACAGGCGGTGAGCGAACCCTCGCTTGATGGCCTTGTCTACGGATCGCATCACATGGCCCGGTGTTCTTTCTGGGCCCGACCGCAAAGCGCCAGCTGCCTTGGCAGCCTTTGCTATAAAATACATGAGAATGTATGTTAATATTATGAATATATGAATAGGACAAAAATTTAATCATTTAAATCAGCTCAAAAAGATCTTTGTCCTAATAAATATGTAATATAACTTTTTAAGCTTACCCATAGCTTCCACAGAATTGGATACAAAACAGTAATGGTACCCGATACCGATTCCCATGACCATTACAGTTATGATTGTGAACAGAAGACAACAAGTTAACATGGCACATACTGTGCATAGAGAGATTCTGCAAACAAGGACTTATCGGATGAAGGGTCTCATCTTAAAACAAAAATCTCAACACAAAACCAAGCTTACCTTTCTAAAGCATCTAAGACGATTGAAACGAATGAACTGAGAGAACAACACACACAACCCATTTTGTGAGACTAACATTAATGTTACAGGAATTTAAGAACTACCTACGTCTGAGAAATCATGAGGATTTAGATTTTCTACATCCCCAAGAACATAACAATAAGGATTACAAGTTCATCATTTAAAAATAACCGAATTGATGAAACACATAATCCAAAACGTCTATCTTCTATCGAATTGACAACTTTTCCGTCAATTAATTTAATTTTTTTTGCAATTTTTCTTTTACAGAATAAAGAATAGAAGTAAGTAGAGAATACCAGGTATTCTCAAAAGTTTATTGGCAAAAAACTGTGAAAGTTATTTTTCTTTTAACGGATTTTAGCAATACAATAATCCGTTACCCTATGCTATGCATATCCACCTTTCTGCAGTCGGGTAAGAACATTCCGGTGCGGTGTTTTCTGCGTGAGGTACTGGCGGTACGCACCCTCTCCTTCATACAAAATGTGCTCGAAGTATTATTTTTTTTTGGAGCTCGGAAATCAACGACGGCACATCACTAGTGTCAATGTCAACAAACTGTCAATCTCAACGTGTTACCAACTGTCAAATTTGTTGAAAATATGGCAGATGAAAACATTCCGCAAAAGAAAGAAGAATCTAAAAAAAAGCACTTTAAACGCCCCAATAAAAATTATGCTGTGAAAAAACGACTACCAGTAAGACCAATCGAAGGAAACAATGTTATATTCATTACCAAAAAAACTAATTTTAAGGTAAGTTCACTTTGTCCCATTAAAACACACGGCCTATGTGAGTAAGAATAAAATGTAAGAACTTACTCTATTCAACTTCTTTTTAGGCACAGCTAGATAAATGCTGCGATCTTCTAACAAAGGGTGAAAAGGAAATCATATTACACGGTCTTGGAGCTGCTATTCAGAGATGCTGTAAATTGGCATTGCAACTGGAGATATTATTCTCTGGGACTTGTCAAATTGAAGTCAACACTGGCACTGTAGATTTAGTTGGTAAGTTTATTGTTCAATATTTGTTAGGATATTATTCATGTTTGATGTGCAAAACTCTAAACTATCAAACATTTATACAGATGATCTGGAACCACTGTCTGATGAACTGGATTTCGGCGCGCAAGTGAGGCACTCGTCATCTATCCACATTAGGGTATTCCGGACTGCAATGCTTGGTGCAAATCAAAGTTAATAAAAATAAAAATGTTTTTTAAATTGAATGAAATTGTGCAATGGATTGGACTGACTGTGTTTGAGATATGGATAAACTTGATAACTATAACTATATTCTCAGTGCTATTAGCATTAAAGGTAGATGGAGTGGTAAATAGTGCTTGGTGGACCATATTTGCACCTTTGTTTGTAAGTGATGCAATGAATGCATACTTCTGCTGTATTGTATGTATTAGAATGAATCTAGAGAACTCCTACAAAGCTTCTATGTATAGAGCATCTTGGAGTGCAATATTTCTAGGTTTAACCTTTGTTTTTAAGTTTTTATTGTGTAGAAAGCTACAGGGAGATTCAGCCATAGAATACAGTGAAGTATTTGCACCTTTGTTCATATTACTTCAGTTAATAGCAGTAAGAGCATGCCAATTACATCAATGAGTACTAAATGATATTGTCATTTTAAATAAAAACATTTCATAATCTCAAACTAATTTTTTATTTAAATTATCTTGAGTATCAATTTTGAAACATAAAGCTTTATGAAAATCATTATAATAGTATTAGATCAATCAATCTTATATTTGCATATCAGCAGAAAAAATTAACGAAACATACTAAACAGTCCTCCTCTTGCTTTCTTCTCATCTCCACCAAAATTGAAATTAAAATTATTTCCTTGAGTGTGGCCACTTAAATCAGGCTTAGTATCTGTAGTTGCAGATTGACCAAAAAAGGAAAGTCCAGTTTTTCTTAGACCTACATAATTTTAAAATGTAATAATGTTAATTTCATTTCATTCATCAACAAAGAGAAAGGTTTACACAATTGTAATAATAATAATCTTCAATAAGAATATTTTACCTGAGAGAAAATTAGGAACTTCTTGTGAACCCACATCAATATTATCTGAACCCATTGCCATAGGAAGATCTGCTTTTGGAGACAGTAGCAAACTTGAATCTAGAAAAGACATCATAAATTACCCATACTTTATACATAAAACTCAATGATCATAAGATTTAATTAATCTTACCAATGCACTGTGGAAAGTCTGCATCACCCTCTTCAAATCCTGTTGTACTTATAGAGACATTCAGAGAGTCAGGTATACCCTGAGTACCATGGCTAAACAGCAACCCAGCAACAGACCTTTCCTTAGGGGTGGGTTTCAACTAAAAATTACATTAAATTATATGTAAGTATATTCTAAAAAAAATAGAAAAATAATGAGGTTAAGGTAAATATTTTGCAAACATTTTCCTGACAGGTCTTCTAGAGAAGAGAGAGAATCTATAAACCACAGTAAAATTTATTAACCCTATCGATTTTTGAAAGTTTGGAGGAATTTGAGTAATAAATTGCAACCTTGGGACTTGATACAACAATGTCATCTACATCCATGGCATTCTCAATGACTTCATTGATTTTGATATCTTGTTTATTAGGTGGTTCTTCTTCATTATCACATTCCTTTGTAGTTTTTTCTCTTTCTATAGCTTCAGTATTTTCAACTATTTTATCATCATCTTTTTCAATACTAGCCTTACTTGGTTGAAAGAACTTTGATGTTATAATTTTTTCATCATTATTCTGAAAAAAAAAAGCGCGAGTTCATTTAATATTCCTAATAATAATATGTAATAATTTTATTTATTCTACTTTTTGTACAATTTTCATCATAATAATCACCATTTGCATTAACTTATTCTTAGCATACACAAATTGTGGTGACAAATCCAAGTTATGTTTTCTCATTATCATGTCTTTTATTTTGGTGTAGCTTTCTTCACTAGTTAAACTTATATTAACTTGGCTATCTACAGTCTCATTTGCTTCATTTTCCTCCAACGACTTTTCTTTAATTTCGTCTTCACACACTTTACTAGTAATTTCTTGTGAAAGTGGCACATCAAATGTTACTTTTTTCCTGCTAACTGCTTCTTGCGAATTCTTGAAAGTCTGACTTAACTTTCCTGACGATTGTTCTGACATAGACATGTGCACTATTACCTCTACTTGCTGTTGAGAGTTGTTAAAAATCTTTTCCTGTAATAATCGTTTCAATTACGTAAATATTATCTATAAACCCTAAAATCTAGAAAGAAGTAAATCTAAAATGTACCTGAGTTAAATCCAAAAACTGTGTAGGTGGTATTAATATATTGCTATCCGATTTATTCTTAGTTAAATCAATTTCTTCTATTATTTCATTATCCTGCATGTTTAAACATTCAAAATTTACGAAAATTAATAAATAATGATTATAATTAACCGTAAACCCTAGTATCAGTTACCTTATCGTTTCCTGCTTTAAGCTCTTGGTCATTATCTTTTGCAATATCTCTTCCAATCATATCAACTCCCTTCAACTTATCCATTTGAACTTTCGATACTAGATTATAAGTATCAACTCTATCAAGTTTAACATCCTCCAGAATATTAATAAGTCTTCTATTAGAGAAATGATCATCTTTCTTTTCGGTTTCGGAATCAATTCTATGGTTATTGAAAAATATTGAGAACTCATCATCCTTCTTAATCCGTTTGCTGGATATTTCGGAAACTAATTCTATATGATCTACTCTTTTTCCCGAAGAACTATTCAGAGCTTCAACTTTCCTTATTTTAATCTAAAATATAGAAAGATTATTGTTTGTTATATAGGTAAGAGATATTTATTGTCTCTATTATTAATTTAAACATCAGTGGATCGTTACCTCGTCCAGTTTTGCACTCAGCACATCAAAATCCGAATTTATAAACTGCAAACGCGGCATCTATACAACAAAAATTAAGTGTAAGCTAAGTACACGAAGAAAAAATACATAATACTGCGAATTAATATATTACGAAAATTTTTACTAACCATTAACGTGTCACGTTCATTGTTTTGGTAGATATTTAGCCAGCCGTCGTCTACCGTTATTTCACGTCTGTTTTCTTCCGTCACCGGCTCTTTCTCCTTTGGAATGGGAACATTAGGATTGTTTGCCAATTCATGGTCTTTTAGAAAACTTTCGATTTCACTGGTCATGTTATTTATAGCTGTAGACTTTTCCTGTAATATTTTAACGCTATTTGGCAATTCGTAGACCATGTATTCTGCTAATTTAACAATACGTTCACGGTCTAATTTGGCCAGCAATTGTTTTTTGGTTTCATATTCTTTACTCAATTTTTGTGATTGATTTCCTAGAGCCACGATGTTATCTTTTAATATTTGAGTGTTATTTGTCGCAGCGAGCAATTTCTGCACATAGGGAATACTCTCATATCTTTTTTTAGCCTGCATCCAAAGGTCTTCATATTTCTTCTCGCCGTTGGTAATACGTTCTTCAATTTCCAATTTGCGTTCTTTAGCTAGCAATACTTCTTTTTTTAGTTCTACGTTTGAAGTTTTGATTGTTTCGTGAGCTTTGATTAAACTGAAAAATTGGCAATTAATTGATATTATAAATGCTTAGGGAGGCCTATGTTCAGCAGTGGATGGCCTATGGCTGAAATGATGATGATGATGATAATTGATAAATGCGTAAGTAAGTAAATAAATATATCTGTCAGGTAATTGAGGTAATGATTTCCCGCCTAATTGGCTGAAAAGTAAAGTTTCTGTTTGAAACCAATTAATATTTTTAAGTAGGTAACAGATATGTTAATTTTATGTAATTACCTACTCTTAAAAGTGTGCGAGAGTGAGAATACTAAGTAATATCCAGGGTTGCATGATTTAAATCAAGTTTTTTTTGCATGATTTTTTTAATAAAAATCACTAATTTAAATCAATATACTAAAAATGGAATTAATACAACGCTGGGAGTGCATATTAATCAACTGTAATGTTCAAAACAATGTTAATATTAGGTGTTCAAGTATGAAATAGACGTTCTGTATGGAAAATTAGAAAAAAATATTTTCACTATAGATTTTTTTTGCGAAAAAAATTGTAAAAAGTTGATACTTGTAAAAAGATATTCGTGTTTTTGTAATGGAAACAGACACCACTTAGGACGAGCTGTTTTTGAAGAGTTTTTTCTTGTTTCAGTAAAAATATGACGTACCATCTTACATAATTTAACTTTTTTGGCTTGTTCCCAGTACTATACCTCAATTGTACCTAAATAAACATGTTTTCCGCATGAAAAACTAAGGCAATGATTGCAAAATCGAATAAAAATCAAAAAAATCAATATAAATCAAATAAATCACGATTTATTCAAAAAAATCAGATTTTTTTGATTAAAATAAAAAATTGTGATTTTTTTCCACCCTGTTACGACCGACTAAATAAACTTTCTGCGACAGACTGTCGACCAACGCGACGACTAGGCGAGCAGTACTTACTTAGGTAAAAGGGCAGAGGAGGTGTACATTTATATTTTATTTCACTTAACTAAAATATAGCCACCACACCACAAGCAGATATTCTGTTTGTCTTACCTTTTGATTTCTAATTCAGCTTGTTTTATTTCTGTTTGCAGTTTCAAATTGCTGCTATTAACGAAATTACAAATCTCCTTTTGACGTTCAGATTGCTTTCTCAATTTATCAACTAAAAATCCTTGAGCTATAATGTAATTATACATGCATTAAAATTACAAAATAACTCGATTAATAGGTAACACATGAAAAGGTAGAGCATAAATTTCGTTGCACGAATGAACTTACCCTTTATGCACTGGCTTGACAGTGTAATTTTAATTTGAGATTCACCAACTTCAGTTGATATTTTCTCTAAAGCTTGAACTTCGCTTGAATCTGCCATTTTTTAATTATTCGCGCAAATTATATGTGCATTTGAAAATTAATCACGAAAAATAAAGCGGAAGCGGAGACGCGGAGTATCTGCCGCGAGACTGTTTTGGCGGGAAACCATACTTTTTTTTAAGTAACCCTACAGAGTCAGGTCAAGGAATCACTTGAAGTAAATCCTCATTATGTAGTTTTTCTTTTTTACATTGATAAAGATATAAATGATATAAATCCTTAGGGGAGGCCTTTGTCCAGAAGTAGACGTCATAAGGTTTAAAGAACATTAAAATTTATTTCTCATTAAAAACCTTACAGTCACATGAGAAATTAACAAATTTTATGTAGGTAGGTAATTTATACGGCCGAAACATAAATGTTTGAATAGGGTATTTGCCACCACCAATCAATTGACGTACTTTTTAAAACTGTCAAAACGAAACTCCCAAAGATTTTGTATGGCAATACTAGCCAGTGACGTCACTAAATTTGACAACTCAAACAACTTTTTTCGATTACAATGCAACCAAAAATCTAAATTTACAGCTAATTTAAAATGAATTAAGTTTTTAAAACCAGAATGTAGTGCCTTTTAAAAAAAAAATGTGCTTTAGAATTATTAGCGAGTGGTGGCAAATACCCAATTATTCTGTGCTGGCTGAACGAACGAACGAAAGGTATAAAATTCAATTCTTAACAAAATAAAAAAACTCGCTCTTGAGTATTGATTTACGTCTAAACTAGCTCACTCACGATCACAGCTCACGATCTGGATTGCTGGTTATATCCAGCCGCGCTTGTCGATGGCTGCTATTTTTTAATATATCTAAATAAAATTGTTTGATTAAATGAAAATAAAACGAAAAAATTAAATGTTATAAAATGTAAAGATGTTTCCATAAGTTCACATTCCACAAATGATGTTCTCTCCATTCCTCGTAAAGATCTATCTACAGTATATAGCTGCGTTGCGTTGCTTTATGTATATTGTATGGTACAGATGGATGAAATAAAAGTAGTGTAAATAAAACCAATAATTTAATACCTAAAATTTATTTAACAAAATAGTGTCATACAGTTATTTAAAATAACAGACATAAATGATAATTTGCAATACAACCTAGCATCCTAATTAAACCAGGTACTTTTCATAAATTTATCACTCTAATAAAAATAAAGTAAAGGACAAACAATGACGAATGCAGCACGAAGGAATGTTGGCTAACACTATGGTCAATCGCTGCGGACCGCCCGCCCGCTCAGACTCGCTAAAGGCCCCTGCACACAGTTGCGATCTCAGTCCACACATAATATTCGAACGAGCACGCAACATACAGAAGGTAACGATCTAGTTATCGCAGCTGTGTGCAACCACCTTTATGGAACATCTCTCGTACGAAACGAGAATATTTACAACCGCTTCACTTCCCATCAACACCAGACTGCATACTGGCACTCCATTACAAATATATTTACACAAACAAACGCTCATTCTCACTTACAATTTCCATAATACTGTTTGCGAAATTATAACTGTTGTCACATGCGTGTGAGGTGTGCTATTTTAGGTACAAAACAATGTTTGGCACACTCATTCCGCAAAATATACTAAATTTGTCTTTGTTAGTTACATTCTGGAAAAGCAGTTACTACTTAAATTACAATAATGGCTCACAAACAACGGTTTGGACGTCAGATAAATATGTTTAAGTCTAGTACTTCAATTATCTACTTCAAGAGCACTAGACTCCTAACAGTTGTTCTTTGAATTATTTCTAGTAAGTATTACTTTGGCTTCATTGACTGGGACCAATTAGTACCTTTGTGATCGAACACGATAATGTTATCAATGACGACGGCGAGTGTGCGGGTCAATGTTAATTCATTTTAACAAACGTGTGAAACTAAATGCAAACCGAATAGGGTTAATCGCAATATCTACAATCTTTGTGTATTCCAATCATAGGTATAAAAGAATTCAATAAACCGACAGGGAATGTCTACGCAATAATTAGGTAAAATAATTTACAGAACCAACTCATAGACAAAGTAAAGCGACTCGGACAAATCAAAAGCACGTCAATCTGGAATAACTTAATAGTAATACTTAAAAATACGAGATATAAGAATACCTACTGGGTCCCACTTTGAAAGTATATGTTAAACGTAAAATTAAAATATTTTGTACCGCCAACATTCACTTGGTGCAACGGTCGCCGGACGGTCCCACAGGGGGAGCCTCGACGGCGAGCGCAAAGCGAACGGAACACCTGCGGACGTCCGCCCTGTGCGAACGCGCGGCGACAGTTTCCCGATAAAATTACATACATCAGTCGAACAGTTTAAAATTTCCGAAGAGAACGGTTCCGACTCAGGCGCCCCTCGAGGTCGTCTCGGCGGGCGCGCCGGCGCGGGGTCGGCGTCGGAGCCCCTCAGAATTCGTCCGAAAGGTTGGTTTTTAGTTTTTTCTAGTGCGGCCCGCCCGGCTCATTAGCTGTAGGGCTGCGGCGGGAGGATCTCGGTGAGCAGGCGCTTGAGGCTGTCGACGCCGGTGAGGAAGCCGCAGTCGGGCCCGTGGTGCGGCGTGGCGGTGGCCAGCGGCGACTCGGCGGCGGCGCCGGCGTAGGCGGTGTGCGCGAAGTCGATCATGCGGATGTCCACGCGCGCCTCGGGCGGCGGCGCGGGCCACGTGCGCGCGCGCTTGCGCTCCGCCTCCGCCTCGGCCGCCGCCTCCGCCTCCGCCTCCGCTTCGCCGCGCCACGACTCGCTGCTCGTGGACGAGTACGCCATCCAGCTGTCCGTCGAGTCCGGGCTGGGCGGCTGCCGGCGCGGCGAGTGACCGGCCACCTCGCCCTGGGAAGAACACGCTCGAAGTAAGTACGTATCCTTATGCCCGTTTTCACATCAATCCCTAATTTTTAAGTGACCCCTATGGTGAGTATGGTGACACATAACAGGCATTTTATTGTCATAGGGGTCACTTAAAAATTAGGGATTGATGGTGAAAACGGGCATTAGTCTCATATCAATGCAGGAGGCGACGATTTTGTACGAATTTTTACGGAAAAGACTTTCTCGACTCGTCTTTTCCGTAAAAATTACATTATGCCTATGTCGCACGACACTCGTGGAAATATCAGGTTTCACGCTTAACCTGCACGTGATACGTTCTGCTACATGGTGCGCATCCGTGCAGAACCGACATACGGCAAGATAATTTCGTGCATGACTAGAATGATTGCACATGACTCGACTCGGGCCCGATCTTGCGGTCAGATCCGGTGTTCGGTGTGTAAATAGGCCACTTTTGTGCATGCGCAATAATATTTACTTCAACGGAGAAAGCGTGGAAAATTTTAATTACGAGTATTTTCAACTCGAAACACATGTCATATGACATGCTAAGTGCATGGAAGATTTATTTTCGATATGATCAACAAATGTCTTTCCTGTTGTTACACAAAATGACTCACTTGTTATCAACTAAACAGTTTTGACGATCGGCCAGTGTTCGTATCCATATATTTATTTGACTAACATTGACGTCAACGCATACCAAAATTAAAGAAAAGATATCTTCGCATAAGTGCTATTACCACGCAATTAAATTTTGTGGCATTTTGAGAGACAGTTCTGTTCAATTCTTACCTCTCCCTCCTCATATCCTCCCATGGTCTCCTCAGAGTGCGGGCGGAACGGCTCGCGAGCGGGCGCGTCAGTCGAGATCTCGTCGTGCAGCGTGGACATATCAAAGTGTCCCGGCGCCGGCAGCTCCGCGGAACTACTCGACGCGTCCGCATCGTACTCCGCACCCGGCGCCTCCGCTGGCCGCAGGTCGCCCTCGTACACAATCAGCAGGGAGCTGCGGACAAATAATTTGGTTACCTTTTGCATAAACCAACCGTGAAGTAGAGGTCACGAGATTAGCCTGTGTACGCTACGATGCACTCTGTTGGGCATTTCTCGATCTCAGAAGCTACTATCGGTCAATGTTTTTTTTATCTCAAATTATCGAATTCTATTCTTCTGATTAAATTCGTTGCTGTTTCAAGAATCTAGTCTATAGCTTTCATTGTCATCTCCTTGGTATACCAGTCATCCATAATTTGAAACCCGATTCTATAACTCGGAATTCAATCAATATTGATTTGTGAAGTTCGCTAAATTTTTTAAGTTATCAATATTAAGTACATAAGCTCTCACTGTATCTGTTTGTTGTCCCAAAGAAAAATAAAAAAAATGGTTGATTGTAAATTCCAATCAATCTTCATACGAAGCAAGTTTACAACCGTTCAGAGTAATCAGATAATACCCAATAATGACTGGGAATAATGGATTTTAAAAATCAGATCCCAAACGGGACAAATCGGAATCTATGTCCAATATCAGTGAGCACTCACCAGGAGTAGAACCTGTAGCTGGTCTGCTTGGCGATGGCACGCCGCAGCGCGTCCAAGTCGCGAAGCACGCGGCGAACGACACGCGCTCGTATCCCCGCGCCGCCCGCGAAGAAGTCGCGCAGCGCCTCGCGAAGCCCCGCCTCTGATAATGCGCGGCCCCAATACTTGTCGCGGCGCACGCACGCGCCCGTCTCAGGCACGAACACCTAAGGGAAGAAAGAAAGAAAGAAACATTTATTACGATGAACATCACTTATACATGACAGAGAATGTATACAGAAAAAAAGACAGAAAACAGACACATAAATATTACAAGGAAATAAAAAGTGAACTGAGCAGTGCTATCCTGTCGCAACAGCGATGCCCATCGCAATGGGACTCCAATCAGCATATGCCGTGGCCCACGGTGGGGAAGGCCACGACACTGGTTTTCAGTGGGCCCCATGTCGAGTGGAAGTCATGGACACTAACCTAAGGGACACAACTTATTAGAGACGCCGGATATTAGAAAATATCGATAGTGTAGCGACTATTGTACCTTGCACCCTAGACTTTTTGATCGCTCCGGAAATCGAATTTCTTCATAGAGCGAATAGCTCCATACAAAACGCCGAAACGAAGGTCTTTGGATTTGACAACTATCATGTATTACTATGTCTAGGGTTTAATACTGTTGCAAGTTAGATAGTTTTACCTTATTTTGTGCTTTCGATTGACCAGTTCAAAGTGGCCTAAATCCGATGTTATGAAGCTTTGTAAGATATGCAAAAGCAACCTTTATAAGATCACCTGTTGTCCACCTTGGCGGCCATCTAAGGTAAGGAAGCATACCAAGGAACTGTCCGTCCATAAAATGGACTTTATAAAGGTTGCAACCGGCCAATCTGGAAATCATTGGGGATGCCTATGTTCAGCAATGGACGTCCTGTGTAGGGCATGCAAACCGGTTAACCGGATAACCGAAAAACCGGATAACCGACACAATTTGAAACTCGGTTTTTGTCAGTTATAAATCCGGGTTTTTCGGTTATTTCGGTTTTTCTTCTACGATTTTAGTCATATCAATAAAAACATTATTATTGTGATGCAATGTGAATGAGTAGAGTATAGTCTATGGCTATGGTATTGAACTAAAGTACCATGTATCTTCTAGCTAAAGCTATAAGCGCGCGCGCGCAAAATGGAACGCGCTTTGTATTTGACCATTGCCGCCATTTTGCTTTGCTAGTCTCTGTCAGTGTCAACTTACATATTATTTAATTAAGCATAACTATGACCAACGACTTAGATTATGCCGATGACCTCTGTTTGCTGAGCCACACGCATCACGATATGCAATCCAAACTTGATGACCTACATCGAGAAGCGGGTATCACAGGGCTCAAAATTAACTGCCGGAAGACCCAAGAGATGCGATCTGGTGTGAGAAATTGCACGCCATTACGGATTGGTGCAGAGGATGTGGCACGAGTCCACAATTTCACCTACCTCGGGAGCGTCGTGTCAGAAACTGGAGGTACCGAAGAGGACATCACTTCGCGCATTGCCAAGGCCAGAGCTACCTTCGCACAACTTCGCCCCATATGGCAGTCACGGAAATTGACCCGAAGGGTCAAGATCAAAATATTCGGGTCCAACGTTAAATCCGTTCTGCTCTATGGGTCTGAAACGTGGAAGGTCACCAAGGTTATCTCGCACCAGCTGCAGGTCTTCATCAACCGCTGCCTTCGCCGAATTCTCGGCATATACTGGCCCGAGAAAATCTCCAACGTCGAGCTATTGGAACGCTGCCACGAAATTTCGATCGACCAGCAGATCTGGAATGGAACTGGATTGGCCACACTCTCCGAAGGGACCCCGATCACATCCCTAAGCAGGCTCTGGATTGGAATCCCCAAGGAAAACGCAAACGTGGTCGACCCAAGCAAACTTGGCGGCGCACTGTAGCGGACGAGGCGAAGAAGATCGGCAAGACCTGGAGCGAGATCAAGCGAGAAGCTCAAGACCGAACGAGATGGAGGACTGTTGTGGACGCCCTCTGCCTCATCTAGGGGACATAGGACCATAAGTCATGACCAAATGTTCTTCTTCTTTTTTGATGATGTTGGCAATACACGTCGAGGTCGACTTGATTTGTGCCATTTTCAAGTATATAAGTGATATGAGTTACAAAATGAGATCAAGTAATGATATACCTAATGAAGGATGATAGATGATACCCTTTCCCACCCTTTGAGTCTCAGTAAAGTTGTGGTGCTTTACTGAGACCTCCTATGGACAACTTGAGAGAACCAGAAGAATCACGATGCACTGTTTTGCTTCACTTGCCCACACCCATGGACGTTCACGAACACTCAATGGTTAATAATCCACCATTATTACACATTAATTAATAGTCGCCCACACACGAATTTGAGGAAATAAAACAAAACCGCTAACATGACGCTTCAGATTCCCGCCAAGAAGTCCTGACCACAGGTTTTGCTTTGCTAATGAGCGAAGTATCCTATTGTTGATCTCTTTATATTTGATTTTTAATTAAACTATTCAATTGATCTCACAATATTATGTTCAGAACATGTAACTTCATCTTGTCAAACTAGAATATAAAAGAAATAAAATGATTTTTATTATAATTTGCAGCATTTTTATTTACTTACAAACAGTCGACCCGAAAAACCCGAAAAAACCGGTTTAGTTCGGTTTTAGAAAATAAAAACCGAAATAACCGGTTTTTCCAAACCGCTCGGTTTTTGCATGCCCTAGTCCTGTGGCCGAAAGGATGATATTAAGGAAGGAGTAAACCTTGTAAGTCCAATAGTGTTTTGTTACCTGCATGCCACAGAGCCTGACGCCCAGCGTGGCCGAGGTGCTGGCAGCGCATTTGGCGATCTGCTTGGTGCGCTTCTCCGCGGACGCATCGTCGCCGTGCTGCCGCGTGCCCATCTTCAGATCCAGCACGCATGGCCGCCGGTACGACGACGTTATGTTCTCCATCATCAGGAAATCTGAATGAACAGAAAAAAGATGGTAAGACTCAGATGTTCTTCAAAGTGTAACAATCAAGCGTGAAATGTTAAAGATTTGATTAGATACTTACACTGCTTATTGGAATTGTCCATGTGTGCAATGCTTTTAAGCACTTCGCTTGCATTGCCATTGCGGTGAACTTTAAATCTGCAATAGGAAAAGTGGCGGTTATAGTCACGGCTCGGAGTCACCAAGTTTGGCCATCGAACATATAGATGTAGGAGCTAATTGAAACACAGAGTAGGTGTTATCTGTTATATTGTTACATTGCAATCAAATTTATATTATTACCACGACTCCACGACGCAAGTCATCGGAGGCTCGCAGAGTGTGAATGGGTCGTGCATCGCTCACGCGTTAGTGGGATAGTCATGTAAGTATTGCGATCGTATGAATTAATGGCGACGTCGGGCGTCGGTCCGGCGTACGTCAAAGCTTCTGAAATATGATAAAGGACACATGACAAGTGTCAAGGAGTGTCAGCCTTGGCGGCGCGGCGGGGCCGGATACGCACTTGAACACGTCGTCGCGCTTGCGCTTGCCGCCCAGCGACTGCTTGCGGCCGTTCTCGTCGCGGAAACATGGCGAGTACCGCTTGTCCAATTTGGTGCTTCCCGTGTTAGAAGCCTGCATCACGCCTGAAACAAACAGCTTCTTCATCAGCGAGGGGACCACAGCGCACAACACGATAAACACTAATCTCATTTCTATATTTGATCAACAATTCACTCGCTTCCAAAGCGGAGCGCACAAGAATCAGTTTATCAAGTTAAAAATGAATCATTTACTTTCACATGAAAGATGTAAAGCGATAGAAGATTGAGGACACTCAAGCTATGCCCAGCCGGGGCTTGAACCCGGATCTCTGGAAGTTCCAGCGTGCTATTTACACCACTGGGATGTTTGAGTTCTGTAATCTACTATCTACGTTGTAAAGTCAATATTAACTTACTATAGTGCAAGTTGCCAGCGTTAAATCTGATGGAAAAAAAGTGATAAAGTTTGACGTTTTATAAGAGGGTTTGTATATCTTTTGTGGTGTGTCTCGTGTAACAGATGGGTAGTGTGTTTCTGGATTAAAATGTAGTGTGGCAAACTGTCAGTGTCGCTGCGTTTGCGTTTCGTGTGAGTGTGGTGTTAAATGCGTATGTAGTTTAAGTAAAGGTTTACAAACCCAAAATGTAAATTTACCGCTAGGGCGCAATTAGGGGCGGTCGAGTGGTGGTGTGCCGGCGCCGCTCCGCCCGCCGCCGCGCCGCAGCCCTTGCGACAACAAGGAAACTAATATTGTGTCCTGACCCTGCCGGCGCGCCCGCGCAAACCCGCCGCCCCGCACCCTCACCCCTCACCGCGACCCGCGCCGCCTGCGCCGCCCGCGGTCAACTGACCGAGGCTACTACGCAAAACTTACGTAATTCCATTACGTTTTGAACTTTTACCAATGTTTTGCTAAAATATTTACATAATAGAGCGAGTTCTAGACTCGCAACTTGTTTACTGAATAACAAACCGAAAATTATGAATCAATTCAACTCATAAATAGTAAAAACAGGTATGTATTTGTAAGATACTTACCCACTTTTATCTCTATGCTCTATACCTAAGTCTAACTCTTCTAGTAAAGATACCATAATATTTATTTGCAAATATAATTTCCTGAGTGTTTGAATGCGGATCTATTTATGAGTATTGATAAGGAGTTAATTAAATTGAAATCTAAATGATTCATCAATCGATTATTGATAAAACAATGGAAATACCAATGTGCTGAAATAATTTAAGTACGTACAAATATTATTTACAGTGTATAATTGAATAAATAAAAATAACAACAGTAAAAGTTCAATACATCATAATGCACAATATTGGCCAACTGGTAACATGTAATAAATTCCATGAACCTTTTTATCACAATATTTCTTTTTTTTTTACAATTAAAAACGTTAAGCAGTCTTTTTTTCTAGCCATATTGTGCATGTGGAAAATCGGTAAGATGATGCGTTTTAACGCAAGTTATACAGGGTGTTAGGTAAAGGGGTATATGAGCCGACACTAGCCTATGTTAACATGGGCATATAAATGGTATGGTGAAGTCAGAAAATTGATATCTTCATTTTAATTATTTTAATTTTCATATAAAGCGGATTTTATAAAATTTATTTGTATGAAAATTTAAAAAAATTAAATGATGATATCAAAGGACAATGTTCGTTCTCCATACATTGTTCGCCTAAAGAACCAACAATTTTGACATATTACTACCCGAAAGCGAAATAATACGATTCTGTGTGTAAGAACAATGATTCCTGATGGACACTTGCCATAAAATTAATGATTAAGAATATTAAATCACAGCGATTTTATAATATGTCGTTTATGACAACATGGCGTCTAATGTATTGTGTGAATGTATGAACACCGATTCGCGAAAAATGTTTTGTATTGTCGTCACGCCGAGTCGCAGCCAAATAGTATAAAATAATAGAACAAGTTTTAGAAATACAACTCGGCATTCCACTTTTACAATATGCCCACATATTGCACGTAAATAAACAACATGAATCGTAGGTTGTTTCCACCCTTGTCATCTGACACATGAAATAAACTCCTATTGTATTATAGATATCGAAGCCGAATCGTATATAATAATAGAATGGGTTTTGGAGATCACTCGGGGTTCCACTTTTATAAAATACCTACATATTACATAAAAATACCACGAATCATGAGTTTTCTTTTCACCATTTACATCTGACACGAGATAACAAACTCCTATCTCCATGACTACCATCGTAGTCTATGCCAAAGACTACAATATTTTAAGCAAGAAGTTTCAAACCTTAGCGGCTACGGTAACCCCTGGGCCACATACATCATGATAACATTCGGTCGACACCGGAACGAAGTCTTGCGATTATGCAAAAAAGCATCGTATTCTAGTGCGGCTATATCACGTTCAACCGGGGTTTTAATTCGACTAAAGTCCTGACTAAAGACTGGAAGAAAATACGCCGCATTGTATGAGCACTTCGTGTTCGTTAAAGCGGCTTCAGATCTAGAGCCCACATAGTTTTCTTTCCAATAATATCCGCAAGTAGCGCTGCATGATCTTTACAACAAAAACGGCAATAGTTATTAAGGTGCCAAAATTATATGATTACTTTGGCACGGTATTATACACGTTCGAAGATTTGTCATTTTCATTCATTTCTTCATCATCATCATCATTTCAGCCACAGGACGTCCACTACTGAACATAGGCCTCCCCCAATGACTTCCACATCGCACGGTTGGTAGCGGCCTGCATCCAGCGCCTTCCCGCTACCTTTATCAGGTCGTCGGTCCACCTTGTGGTGGGTTGACATTGCAGAATATGACTTTTGATAGGTTCATCATAGAATTCGGCGGGGATATCCTCACGGAGGAAGTTCGTAAAAGGGCGGAACAAGATCTTATAATAATGCAAGGCCGAAGCTGTTACGCGCGTGCTCCTACGTGTAATCCGGCGAGTATGCAATAAATAGTAATGTCTGGTAAATAGTGGTAATACGTATCGTTCGTTCGTTCGTTTCAGCCGAAAAGACGTCCACTGCTGGACAAAGGCCTCCCCCAAGGATTTCCACGAAGACCGATCCTGCACCGCTCGCATACAGGCACCTCCCGCGACCTTCACCAGATCGTCGGTCCACCTAGTGGGAGGCCTGCCCACGCTACGTCTTTCGGCTCGTGGTCGCCACTCAAGAACTTTCCTGCCCCAGCGGCCATCAGCTCTACGAGCTATGTGCCCCGCCCCGTCTATGTCTGTATGCGCTACGATTACAGGGTATCATTTTGCATAGTCGCAAGACTTCACTCCGCTGCTGTCAAATCAATGTCGCATAATGTTATCGCAATGTGTGTGGCCCTTGGCCAAATCACAGAAGCCTATGCGAAGAAAGAGCACTTGAATGACAATAAAAATCAGGGTTACCATTTTATAAGATTTCCTCACTATTGAGGGTAACAAAGTAACATTAATAATCTAGCCATTAATTACATTTATTACCTATACGAGAAAGTAAAGCAACATGCGGTTTTATTTTAATTTGTAAAATATTAAACCCCTCATATTTGTAACAGTTTGTTCCAAGTTTAGTTTTACTGTTTTGTTAACAGTATTGCTGTTTCAGCTGTCACTGTGAAGCTTTGGGAAAATAAATAAATAGAAAAAATATTAACATAAATATTTATTTAAGTTTTTATGTTCATTATCATAATATGCCAATTTAAGTTACACTGTGTGACAGTCTTTGACACTAAACAAACTCTTCAGCTTAATAATACCTACCTACAGGGCGTTTTTATAGTTACTCTTGCTGATGAAACAAGAAGGGTTGATTCTACTACTGAAATACAACTACTTTTCTTACAGGACCAATATCAAATTCTCAAAAAAATTCACATCCTCGTGATGGTGATAATTTCTATGGAGAGGTTTTTTTTTATATTCGGTCTCTTGGGATAAGTTATTCCATTTGAGCAGTAGAATTAATCCTTTTTATTCGATCACATATAAAAACAACACAAGTGTTTAGGAAAACTTCTTCTTTGGTATGGTATCACTACGGAGTTATAATGTCGGCAACTCTGTATCACTGACTTGTAACTTTCAAACAGCATGAATAATAAGGGCACCACATTGGTTTTCTTTCTGAAAAAAGGCTTTCAGTTTTAGTACTAACCCTTTAGCACTATTTCATTGAAATAAAAATACAATAAACGCACAGAAGACTGAAATTGAGTCAACTGACGTGACATTTATAATTTGTTGACATTATGACAGTTTGACAAGACTAGGGATTGAAAAAGTTTTAATTGAAAAAGTAAAATGACAATTTATTAAAACGATTCACATGGATATAATCGATTAAAAATATTTATAAAATGTTCTGATACTTGCCTGTAGCGATTATCCAATCCTGGTTTCTACTGAAAAACTACCTCGTGGCAAGATTTTAATAAAATAATAAAATCTTTATCTTCTCTTTCACAATCTATAAAAGTTCATTTGGTCTATTATTATACATGTGCTATGAATGAGGGTTTTCGCGATTGAAAAATCCGCGAGATGGCAATACGTAGACGCGAGGTCCAAATGCTGCATGATTGGTGGATATCTGTCAATGTCATGTCAAAAATAACCAATCATGCAGCATTTGGACCTCACGTCTACGTATTGCCATCTGGCGGATTTTTCAATCGCGAAAACCCTCATTGGCATAGATTATGAGAGACTGGCAACTATACTAGGTTGATATCAGGTGATCCGTCTGCTCATTTGCCTCCTGTCACATAAAAAAAAATATATATATGTTTCTCACACTTCAACTGGCATTGGATTCAACATCGGATTCTGACACTTTTACAGTTATGATACCATGAATATCAGTTTATGGTCCTAATTATTTTTATTTTATTTACGACCTTCGACCAGTTGGACACTTTAGATATCTTCTTGTAATAGTGTCAAACTGTCAATATCTTTTTAGCTTTTAACGCAAATCTAGTCTTCAAAGCAGTTTAATCGATTTATTTTATTTTCAAAATCGATATTTTATTGTCTATGATGGCCGCAGGAACATCACTATACATGGACTCCCAGCAATAAAGTACGGTAATGCCTCGTACAGATTTTATCGGCAAAAATTATGGAACTTGATAGGTTTTAGACCATGCCACGCACCAAAACGTCCGGAAGTTGTAATAGTATTATAGAATAAACGTTAAAAGACTTATTTATTTAATTTTTCAATGCTTAAGTGTCCATTAGAATGAAAGGGTGCTTAATGTATTAAAAAAAATAGAAAATAATTATGATGGGTTAATGTTTTTGGGCGGTTTTTTAGGCGGTTTCTGACAATGTCCTTTCTGACTTCACCATACCATTTATATGCCCATGTTAACATGGGCTAGTGTCGGCTCATATACCCATTTACCAAACACCCTGTATAGAAATATGTAAATAGGTAGTTTATTATCACTTGGTTATTGGGTGTGAGGTGCGTTCAACGTCATAGACAAATCAAGAGAGAAATTTTGAAAAAATGGAGAGCCATTATTAAATTTTAATTGCCAAAAATTATCTAAACAAGTAGGTAAATAACGTAAACATTTTCATTATCATAGCGTAGTATTTCTGTTGTTTAATCTAAAAATATTTTCACAATAATAATCAGTGCAAAATGTAACATCGACATCGACAAGAGAAAACACTGACGACTACATAGAAAGTAGTCGTTATCGCCCATATATCAGCGGTCGGCGGGTTTGTATGACATCAATAAGCACACGTCTCTACCATCCACATTCTCTATAATGTAATGATGATCACGATTACGAGCAGCAAGGAAAACATCATTGTATATTTTTAATCATTTACAGTAACCTGAACTAACAAGTAGCATGAAAATAGATTAGATACCGATATTGCGTAGGTACATTATTCTAATGCTGACGTAAGTCTTAACAATCTCATCACACCATAATTATTATTCACCAAGCCAGCAAATCAACACAATAAAAATGTGTCACTGACGTTATTTTAACTCATTTAGATAAGCCTTATTTTCAACCTTATCTAGCGCGATAAATTAGATTAAATCATAATAAACGAAAAAGTTTCCTTAGTGCTCCAAATGCAATAACATAAAACAACACAAATTGACATCTAAATAAAAAACAGACAACGTCATTATTGTAAAAGAAAAATAAAATGTAAGATGCAATGAATGATTATGAGGCATTCAACGAATCGTAAAAAGCGTACCGAGCATTATAAAAGTAACTTGTAGGGCATCAAAATGATTCTCACCTTTGTATCGGGGCACAAAGTTCTGGATGTCCTCGGGAATGTTCTGATAGAAATGCAACTCGCGTATGTTGAGTGGTTTGATGACGGTGCTGTCGTTTAGCACCAGCAGTCGCGTGTGCCCGCCCACCTGTGGGCAAACAACACCAATGTCAGTTTGCTTTCTGTGACAAATTCATGAGAACCACCCTTTATTGTTTGTATTGTTAGTGAGTTGCTAGGTGTGCATTTTATAATCTTAGCTGACGGCCCTCGTAATCCAATGGTTAGAGACGCGGAGGTTCTGGATCAATTCCACCCCTGTGTCCTACCATACCTCTTTCAATTTCGCCTTGGTGGCTCATTAAGTTTAATGTTGTTACTACAAAGAAACGACATGTCTGCATTTGTATCGATTGCAGCTTGTACAGATACATTTGCCCATAAGGGAGTCGTCGTCTATATTGCGATTTATGTCCTGACAAAGCTATGCTTAATCCTTCAAGCTCCGCGAATCTAGACACAATAGATAATCAATTGTTATGACATTAATTAATGCCGTCTGGGACTCAACCGGTTAAAGCCGATGGGACATCAGGTTAAACACTGCATCTTATCACAAAATATTTATGTAGTTGTAATAAGGGTGACTTTGCTACTAATGTGCAATCGATTGTACCAGCTGTGGTACGCATGCACCGGGGCGCACCAATCAGTCTCGCCCAGTAAAACTGTCACAATCTCATTATACTAATTGGGCGAAAATGAAAAATTGCAAAAGCGTGAATCGAATTATAGTCATATCTGCCAAATCCAATGTTTTATCGTTAATGAACTACTTAAGTTTTGTTTGCATGATAATAGAATGAACGATGATGCCTGCTTCGGATATATTTATAGAATGTATTTTTTTTAACTTGCTAGATCGTGGAATGTTACATTAAAAACTCTCTCTTTGATCCGGTAGCTAATCGTAATTCACAACAACACAGTGTAATGCAAGCTTTGACCACGGCCACGGTACAAACAACTTATTTTCAGCATACTCGTCTATTATTAACGAGACAGGTATAACAAGCTCCGTTCTAGTTAGCCTCCATACATTAAAGTAACATGACGTCATAACAATAAACATTTCAGTCTAAGTAGCTTCATTAGGCAGATACTATGTTAGATAAATCGACGACGTAGGTAATGTATTGAATGTATATTGTGTCTAGTCTATTAAACGATGTAACATGAATGACACTGATTACAACAATGTTTATTAGAGGTTGAAATTTACATACAGTCAGCGTCAAATAGTTCGTGACACCCCAAAGTGGCGAAAACTTACAAACAACCAAAATAAGTTTTTTTAATCTGTTTCGATTTGAGCGATTTCGTATGCGAAATCGAAATTCGAGAATTTTCCATGTTACGTATAGTAGGGTTAGGTTTAAACTTGATAAACTATTAGTCCGTAAAGAAAACATTTCAGATAGCATAGCATTGATATCGAATCGATCAATAT
Source organism: Ostrinia nubilalis (assembly GCF_963855985.1). NCBI lineage: Eukaryota > Metazoa > Arthropoda > Insecta > Lepidoptera > Crambidae > Ostrinia > Ostrinia nubilalis. The sequence goes on from NC_087097.1 coordinate 12,000,659, forward strand.
TTCATTGTTCCAGTTTGTCGTATCTAATGAATCTTTTCCAGATTAGGTGTAGGTTTGGGAAACCCAATGTAAACATGTGCTCGTACTGTCAATAAACTTTATTCATTGTTATTGACTGATAAAGTCACGCCACTGATTATGAAATGAACAATGACCTTCAACTGTCGAATTATTTTAAGCGTTGTGATACTTTTTTCGGCTCTATCAAGGTCGAAATCTATGAAAACGTCAGTTTGCTACTTGCTCTTGCAACCAATAAATAAATAAATATAATCGCATAAATTATAGAGCCAATAACAGATATTCTATACATTGTAATATTATTGCTTGTAAACAAGTTTAAACTGCAACTTGAATCTGTTTGTGAGCTGCATGGCAGGCAAATGGACAAAAAAGTAGTTATCATGCTGTTTTCGATTGTAATAGCGTGTACACAAGTGTGCATCGACTCGATGGGGTGCTGTTCTTTGTTTGCAGACTCACACACTGAAAGCGGTGCAGCACGCGACTCGGCGCAGGGCACTAGCGATCGGATATCATGCCACGGGGAAAATAAAAAATATCCGAGACATTGACCCGGGCACGCACGGCGGGCCCGCGGCGCGTCGACCCCAACAGTGGTCTGACTGAGGTCTAAAACACCGTTGTTTTTGTTTAGAAGGATTTAACAGAAGAGTTAATGTTACAAGATTCCTCTCCAAATTATTTATTACTTGAAACATTTGAAAATTGTTGGCGTTATTGATACTAAGAACTATCAAGACGAGTAACAAATATTTTTAGATTTCATGTAATTTATCTGCATCATTCATCAATGATCCATCAAAGAATTTCACTTGCATGTGATCAACTTCCTGCCACGTAGAGATTCAAATGTTGTCTGACTCAGTCAAATACTTTCGTGATTCCAACCCTAGAAATGCCAACATACCGATGGCCGGCATGCAGGAAGCCTGAGATTTATTGAGTCTTTTTATATCTTACAACAGGAGTTTCTGTTCCAAATTATTGTCTTGCGACAATTTTCCGGCAGTATGGACTGAATACTTATGATATTAATGACAAAACTAACACGCGATCAACAATTAAACTTGACAAAAGCCAGAGCAATTCGTCATCTTTGATAAATTGCACCACACGCATCAAATGGTACGCTTAGCGTAGCGCACCTGCTCTGCAGATTTCATTCCGGCACGCTCCGTTAGTCATGCAGACCACGATTGCATTGAGTATTGTCGGAACAGTTATTAATACCGGCCTACAGCAGTTGTCTTGGCAACAATCGGCGTCGCCGGAGTATGACAGGCGCGATCACGCCGTGGGCCATGTCATGGTTCCAAGCGATCTCTAGACTGTAACGAACCGGTCTATTGCCGGAGCGCGCCAGCTTATACTCGCGTAAGGTTAAAACGTTACGTTACCCCACGCACATTGCTCAGTTTCACAACCCAGCGATAGTCCCAGATATGACATGGCCAGTTACTGCAATGTTTCAAGTTTTTAGTCAGTTTCAGGTTAGATTTATCGAAGCAAAATCACACGGTTTATCAGCGTGTATGGAATATTACAAATCTACAACGGATGACGACACCTGTCCTTATGTCCAATGTAAATACATTGTTCATATCGCTGTTGGTACTAGATTGTGGATTATTTAATTCAATGTGTATATTGCTCCGTTTATCAGTTGAGTACGTAATCCACGCTAGACACATTGGAATATTTCAGGAAAATGAAACCTAACTAACCATAAAATACAGTCGCGTAAAAGTCAGACTTGATGACGTCTATGAAGCGATAATGTAGAGCAGTTACAGGCAAAAAACACGAATATTTTCCACTTTAGGCAAACTCAGTTAAATCCCAAATGATCATACATTCATTAAACTAGATTTTTATGATCATCATTCATGATTCTTCCTAGATTTCCACCGAAATTACGATAAATGGAGTAATGACATGCTCAACTGCTGCTTTAGCGGCAATTATGTGACGTCATGCCCATCGTCCGTGCTACTGGGGGCAGCCGAGCGCGCTTGCGATCAACGCCGCGACGCGACGCTCCTTGCTGCAGCCGAGAGAGTGCACCACACTTCGAGCTCACCTGATTGTGGAGAGGCAATACGTCGACCTCATGCCCGTCGTCGGGCGACAGCGGCGAGTGCGCTACTGGGGGCGGCTGGGCTCGCTTGCGGTCGGCGCCGCGCCGCTCCGGCTCGCCCATGCCCCAGCCGAGAGAGTGCACCACACTTCGAGCTCACCTGATTGTGGAGAGGCAATACGTCGACCTCATGCCCGTCGTCGGGCGACAGCGGCGAGTGCGCTACTGGGGGCGGCTGGGCTCGCTTGCGGTCGGCGCCGCGCCGCTCCGGCTCGCCCATGCCCCAGCCGAGAGAGTGCACCACACTTCGAGCTCACCTGATTGTGGAGAGGCAATACGTCGACCTCATGCCCGTCGTCGGGCGACAGCGGCGAGTGCGCTACTGGGGGCGGCTGGGCTCGCTTGCGGTCGGCGCCGCGCCGCTCCGGCTCGCCCATGCCCCAGCCGAGAGAGTGCACCACACTTCGAGCTCACCTGATTGTGGAGAGGCAATACGTCGACCTCATGCCCGTCGTCGGGCGACAGCGGCGAGTGCGCTACTGGGGGCGGCTGGGCTCGCTTGCGGTCGGCGCCGCGCCGCTCCGGCTCGCCCATGCCCCAGCCGAGAGAGTGCACCACACTTCGAGCTCACCTGATTGTGGAGAGGCAATACGTCGACCTCATGCCCGTCGTCGGGCGACAGCGGCGAGTGCGCTACTGGGGGCGGCTGGGCTCGCTTGCGGTCGGCGCCGCGCCGCTCCGGCTCGCCCATGCCCCAGCCGAGAGAGTGCACCACACTTCGAGCTCACCTGATTGTGGAGAGGCAATACGTCGACCTCATGCCCGTCGTCGGGCGACAGCGGCGAGTGCGCTACTGGGGGCGGCTGGGCTCGCTTGCGGTCGGCGCCGCGCCGCTCCGGCTCGCCCATGCCCCAGCCGAGAGAGTACACCATTACTTCGGCCAAGCCACCGCCACCGCTGTCCACCTGAAAGAGAACAAAAGCTCTAAATAAGAAGGTGTGACAACTGCCATGAGCCCCTGTAAAAATTTACTCTTCGATAGATGATCTTTCCAAAAAAATACATTTTCGAGTTCGAAAATCCCAAATAAGCTAAAATAAATTCGTAGTTTCCTCGGGAAACTTCCTCCTTTAAAACATTGCAGTTATTTTTCAAAATACGCTTATGGAAAGCTCTTGCCCTACCTATTCTTCAATGACAGAAATGTCAAATCTTTTGTAAAGAAATTAGTAATGAACTCTACCCACTAATTGCTAGTAATCAATCATTATGTGACAAGTGTAACTTACCTACAACACATTTAGATTTGAATTTATTTTAATAGCTATGGCCATTAACATAAAGAGGCTCAGAGCCACGCCTCTGTCCTACTTTTAACTTATTAATGCACTAATTACATTAACAAATATTATGTTTGTAAATTAATGAATACTTATCATCGAATTTACGCGTGTAATCAAAGTGTATCATACGCATACTCATTATTACTCATTTAGATTGCAATGGCTCTACATTTTACTTTTCTTACTATATTTCTCTGTAACTCTATATCTTTAACTTTATATTCAGCTCCAGTATCTAATATCATTCATTTATATTTTGCGAAATATGTTTTTCTTTAAGCAAATGTTTAACCAAATAAAACCAAACACTCTACGACTTTCTTATAACAACATCAAGCCGTGATCGCCGCATGAACATATATTAATAAGTTCACATCACTGACCTACTGTAATCAACGTTATGATTCAAAGTCACTGATGTAAGATTAGCATATGTTTACATAACACAATCAAACAAGTGAATGTATCAGTTACACGCGGTGAAATCCAACCCATTGTCAGTAGGGTCACGATTGGAAAACTCAAGTTCAATTTGATATGACCTTTTTCAATTGGCGGTTAGATTGGTTTTATAACAAAGAGAGAGTTCAGTAGTATCCACGGGTCTGCGTGCGCTGAGAACTAGTTGCAATCGGTGGACGGCAGGTCAGGGAACCGGGGCGCGTGAGTGGTTGTGATTGGCGCGCTGCTCGCACAACTCACTCATTTTGTTTTTAGCCTGCGCCTGCGCCGGACAAGGGCACGCCGAGAAACCATTCCAGGACGCACCGCCTTTGGCAATCATGCAAATAAAAAGGTGGTTCCCCAATTCAGGAAATCCTGAACGTTACGAAAGGTGATGATTGAAGCAAAATATTTTTACGTAAACTGACAAACTCCGCATCAACTGTTCAAGCAAACATGTTTTGTTATATTTCACGTTCATTGCCAATGACCACGTGGTCCGCTTCCTCCTGTATATCATCGAGGAGCGTTTGTGACGCACGAGCATTCGGGTCGGAGGCAGACGTCGGGCCCGCGGTTGCGTCGGCCGACGTCTCTGCTCCGAGCGCCTGCCAGCGCTTCGGCGTCACCAAATTAGAAGCGCTCCATGGGTATTTGTGACGCGCAAGCCCCGCCCCGGTTCTCGCCTGCTACGAAGTCAGCGAACCAGAGTGCAACACGCCATACGTCAAAACAGGGAACAACGGATATAGAACACTGAAAATAAACGAAGGAATCAAAACAATAATAACCCAGAAACAACCCGATGACTCAAAATATAAAGTTTGTAGAGAGATAGTAACAAGTAAAGGCCATAAACAAACAAATCACATGGTGGGCGCAGCCACGTAGTAAACTGTAGTTTCAGAACTTACGTAAAATGTCAGGAGACTTCCAAATAAATAAACTCGAAATAACTACAACTTCGCCACTCACCAGATGTTTAATATCTCGTTTCAGGTACCTATTACGAATGCTTTTATCGTATTCGAGCAAGAGCCACGAACAGTGGACATTTGAAAATGTAAGATAATAAGGTCATTCGAGTCAAGAACCGGATAGGGCCAGTTCCAAGAAGATATGAACTCGATGTTGCAAACAGTGTTAAAATTAAATAGTAATAGTGACAACAGCTGTCACGATATGCGTATTTACCTAAAAGACGTATTGTCTGACGTCACACAACTTTGTTGATTCATTTGTGACTTGGTAAAACAATGTTTTTACAATAACAGATATGATAATTAATTCTTACTGGGCATCAGCCTAGCCGGCCTACTCGATTAAGTAAAAAAAAATACACCTAATAAGGAAATGGAAACAATGACCAACGAAGCAAATCCGTGAAAACCAAGGTTATTAGCTTCTGTTGTTGTTAGTAATTGATTTCCAGTTAAGTAACTGACAAGTTATTTACTTAGGTTTAATCAGTTTTCTTCGGTAACTTTATACTTTAACTGTACGTTGATCATTAAAATTCGACCCTGCAAACGCAGCGTTCAAATATTTGTGGTATTCAGCGTACGAGTATTTCGGTGAATAACATTGACATCTGCTTGCGAGTCGAGTTTCTGAGCTCACAAAGCCACATCCACAACAATTTTGATTATGAAATTCCGCGGAAAATATACACAGAGAATCTATGAAATGCAATTTTCATCTGCTGGAATTTATCAAAGGGTGCGACAGTAGTGTAGTGCGTGAGAAATAGGTCACTGCTAGGTCAGTGGGTCGAACGCGCATACATGTGTGTATATTTCAATCCAGGATCCAGGCACCACGCTCTTGAATTAGGGAACAAGGTGCACACGCCATTTTGAAAACCCACGCGAAATAGTCACGCTTACGAGACATCAGCTGCACGTTATGAAATGTCAACCTCTGCCAACTAGCGCGTAATGGAAATCCTGGAACTATGTGATAGAAACAAATCTGCGGAACAAACATTATACGAGCAATAAGGTGAATCACGCAAACCGAATCAATACTCGCACCTATTAAAATTACTGGGCGGCGCCAAGTTATTAAAAGCGTTTTATTTATAACTGGACTTCACTAGATAGTCGGAAATAAAATGGCAAGGAAAGTCATTGTACTTTTTTCGAGTGCTATTTTTAAATATACTGCCGACAGACAAAATTCGCTCATCAAGTCATCCTTGGCGAGAATCAGGGCGATGTTGTTCGTTTTGTCCGCTGTGATATTGTCTGAATGAAAGCCAGCGGCAGCCAAATGCCTGACTCATCATTTTCATTCATGGAAACATATTTTCCTACGGCACAGTTCTGAATTAAACTATTAATCACACTGAATACGAAGAAAATCAGACTGAAAATTGAATCAACAATGGCCATCTCAGCATTCCTCAGAGCCAAAGTGCAATATCATCGCTTCAAGTTACAGTAAAACAAAAGGCAATATGCAAACAATGGCATGTCCAAAACATAAAACTAGTTTTAATGGTTTCTTAATGCTCCGATAAAATACTTTCTTTCATACCTTGAGCTTGACCTATTGAAGGTCGCATGAGCCGGAAGTTGCCGGCCGAATTATGTAATTAAGTATGAATGACAAACAGCGTATCGGCAGGCACATCTGTAGCAATTGAAATTCTAAAATGGCTATGCCGCTAATCTAGAGCCAGATAGTTGCAATGTTACTTTGATGTATCTATTAATGCTCTACAATTTTAAGATGTTATGATGTGAAAATCTAGATTTTTCTTTACAATATTCTACAGTGACGTATTGAAAGTACTTTACAGTGAATGATTATAGAATTTTATGGACATTATTTCTCAGTTAATTTCATTAGTTTTGTCATGTGAAATATTTTCTATGAGCCGCTTTAGACGTAAATTTTGATGATACGAGAATGGCATTGCAAATGGGTTATAACAATAAAAATAGAATCGAACGCGTAAACAGATTAAATTCCGTTCAGACGCGTGTGTGGAGCAGTCTAGTAGTAAAACCAGAAACTATAATGGTCTGTCACGTGGGACAGCATGCGCTCAGCGTGGAATCACACGCCAATCGCTGTGTGTGCCAGCCATCAATTACTTAACGATATTACTATATTCAGACGATTGTTAATTAGCGCATCAAGTTATACGTCACGTGCCGGCCGATGCTTGCAACTGGGACGAAAGGCCTGATATGCCCGATCAATTAGACGTAAATCAGGTTTATTCGAGGACAGAAGCCGTTGCAGAATATAAATTATTGAGGCCTCAATTCCGTTTCTGGTATGGTACGAGTAGTAAACCAGATAAAGGAGAAAATAGCATACAATCTGGCTAATGGAGACGCACAGCAGTTGAATAGACACGCAGTTTGTTATCAGGAAGTGTGAGCTGTTATTAAGTGTAATTGTTATGGCACCGCTTCATCTGTTACGAAATCAAGGCGGAACAAAGCAAGAGGTTTTGTTGTTGAAAATTTCATGGAGCTTTCTAGTGCTCCACGGACGAACAGCTTACGACACAAGCGAGGCAGCGCCAGCGGTCGCAGTATAGGTCCCCGGCGCAGGCGCACTTTCACTGCGTCTGTGAATGCGCGTGCGTCGCCAACATGCAGCAGAACTAGGGAATGCAGAATCGGTTCTGGTTTGAGGAACCGGGTTTTTCGGGTCTGGTGGTCATGAGAACCGGGAGCCCCGGTTTTTTCGGTTCTTTCGGTTCCAAAAATACAATATTTTTATTATGTTTTTTTATTGAAATAACACTTCTTTGAATAGACTAGGAATAATCAACAAACATGATTAACAATATTTTTCTATTTTTACTAAATTCTACTCCCAAAAATAAAAAGAAGTAAAATAATTAGTTTTCAATTGAGGTACAACAATCAGTCTTTTTCATCCAACTTAACGATATATTTGACTATTTATAGGTATATTGACTGTCAGATGCAAAGCAAATAAAAGAGTCAGTGTTGCCAACTCGTACACAAAAATATCATCATCATCATCATTTAAACCATAGGATAGGACGTCCACTGCTGAACATTAACCTCCCCCAATGCTTTCCATGTTGATCGATTGGTAGCGGCCTGCGTCCAGCGCTTCCCTGCTACCTTTATGATGTCGTCGGTCCACCTTGTGGGTGGACGTTCCACGCTGCGTTTTCCGGTACGCGGCCTCCATTCCAGGACCTTCCTGCCCCATCGGCCGTCAGTTCTGCGTCCGCGTCGGGCTATGTCCGCTGAGTCCGCTGACATAGAAATGAGGAGAAGGAAGGAGGAAATCTCCTCATTTCTGATTTGATCTCGTAAAGAAACACCGAGCATAGCCCTCTCCATAGCACGCTGTGCAACTTTGTGCTTCTGTATAAGGCCTATAGTGAGAGGCCACGTTTCCGAGCCATAAGTCATCACTGGTAACACACATTGGTTGTAGACTTTCGTCTTCAGGCACTGAGGTATTTTGGATGAAAAGATGTTGCGTAGTTTCCCGAACGCTGCCTAGCCGAGTTGGATTCGACGATTGACCCCCTTTTCGAAATTCGACCTACCTAGCTGGATCGTTTGTCCGAGGTAGACATACTTGTCAACAATCTCGAGGATTGAGCTCCCAACCGAAACTGGGTAGGGCGCAACATGGACATTGGACATAAGCTTTGTTTTGTCCATATTCATCCTCAGGCCTACCTGTTAGGAAACTCGATTAAGGTCTTTGAGCACTGTGCCAAGATCTTACAACGATTCTGCCATGACCACAATCAGTATCGTGGGCAAACCGAAGGTGAGTGATGTACTCGCCATTAATGTTTATGCCGAATCCTTTCCATTCAAGGAGTTTGAAAGCGTCTTCCAATGCAGTGGTGAACAGTTTAGGAGATATAACATCTCCCTGCCTTACGCCTCACTGCAGAGGAATCGTCCTCGTGCTCTGCTCCTGTACTCGGACCGACATGGTGGCGTTTTTGTACAAGCACTTCAGCACCTCGATATAGCGATAGTCAATACGGCACCGCTGAAGAGACTGTAAACACTGCCCAAGACCCGATCGAATCGAAGATCTTCTCATAGTCTACGAACGCCAAGCATAGTGGCAAGTTATAGTCCTCAATCTTCTGTATAACCTGTCGCAGCGTAAGGGCAAACAAAAATGTGCCAGTGATTTAAAAAAATTGTAAGAAAAATGCTTAAAATATTTACATATCTCATAAAAAAAAAAACAAAGTACAAAACCAATAAGTAGGTACCTAACCTTTATTAGTAGCTAATCTGATATCATTAGGTTCTCTATACGTTCGCAATTTTCTTGTGACGACTCATGCCTAATACCTTTAACATATTTTAGACAACTATGCAAAACCCGAAAGTACCGAAAGAACCGGGTTTTGAATTTTTAAAACCCGGTTCTTAAGCTGTCGAAAAAACCCGGGTTTTCCCGGTTCTTTCGGTTCCGGGATAACCCGGGTACAAACCCTAAGCAGAACTGGCGCCGCTGAACGTGACCTTACACTTTCGACAGCTGTTTCAACAAACCCGCTCGGAAAGTCATACCAATACCCCCGTGCATCAACCGGAGACCAGTCGGCGAGTTTAATGCGGCGAAACGACGCGATTTGTGCACGACAGGAAAAGCAAACCGTGCGGTGCGTCAAGCGACTTGAATATAAATTTGCTTTAACAAAAACATTTTTCACTGTAACAACAACGATGAAATCAGACAATAGCACAGGTTTGGACTGGTAATGAAATGTATTTTCAATACGAAATGGTGTTTGAACAAACAGAAATCTGCCAGTCAAAGAGTGACACTTTTGACCCTGAGAGAAAAGAAGAATCTTTGAAAATTGACTATACTGAAATACAACTGTATGTTTTTCAGACTCGTTTATAGAAGCCACAGTGGATCAAAAGCATTCGTTCCATTACTACTTACATAGATGACCTAAGAACGTATGTAGATAGTTACTCATAAAAGAAAATAAACAAACCAGCTTTCAATACGTGATGACAAGTCGGTGATAGACAGGCGGTGATTCGAGTGCATCAATTGTAATTGTAAATATATTCTTTACGCAAGCTTTGACCTTCACAAACATAAATTATAGCAAATACATTACACATTTAACCTACTTCTAACAAAATGTAGACTACTTCTGAACAACACCAATAAAAAAATCAACTTATAGTGGGCGTGCAGTAACTAAGTAGTAATGAGATAAATGGTGAAGGAGTTTAATATTGAATACACATTTGTTTACAAAACAAAAAACAACATTGGGAATATAAATAAACATAATATTGTAAACTTTTTAAGGAACTCGTGACACAAATAGCATTCAGCAGCAATTTTAAAATAATTGTTATAATATCAGTAGTAACCAGTAACAAGCTGGCCTTACTAAAAATTCACTCAAGGTTTCCCCTTATTTACAACAGCTCTTCTGGTCCACGGCCTGAGCATTTGTTGTGCATAAACTACTGTTAGGTTATATTAAGGCAGTTTTATAAATTACTTGTCAGTTGTAAAAGTGACTAAACCAACATTTTATTATCATTGCAGAATTTAGGGCCAAAATAATTTTCTGTTGCCCGCATATTTACATGGTGACGGTGGAAATTGAGGAAATGAACCCAAAAAGGTTACGGGAAATACACAACTCTTACAATTTGAAGGCAAAAGTTATAAATAAATATCTTTATGTGATGAGGCAAATAGAGGTTCCAATTAGCATATCCGGATTGTGTTTTGTTTAGCACGTATTTAACGGCCTACTTAACAATACGGAGTTGAGCGTAAACGTAGTTATGTTTTCGCGAGTTGTGTCAACTCGTGGTGGAGGCGTCTTCGTCACGTTATACACGTGTAGCGAATGGTTGGAATGGAACATCAAATTGATTCGGCAGTTACGGCGGAGTCGAGGTCGTGCGAGATAAGAGCGGGCGTTTCGAGAGCGGCACTCCGCAGCACTCGCGTTCGTGACGTGGTGATGCACAACGCCACTCGACTACAACCGACGGCAGACCATCCATCATCCGATAAAGGCCAATGCACATTCGGTACACAGCGCTACGATACCAGTAAGAAACACAGCAATAGAAAGCTAAGATCACATAATGAAATGCAGTGGTAATAACATCATAAAATCACAATATGCCAACAGCTGAAACAACTGTAAAAAATATTTTCATTCAACTCACTTGACTATAAACTTCCTTGAGCCCGCTCGTGGTGAAATCCCAAATTGGAACACGTTCGCGATGAAATCGTCTGATTCTATCACAAGCACAAACACTACAACTGACACAGAATATTACTCAACACACAGGAACCGAAGTAGGTAGAGAGCCAAACGATGTAACACGAGTTTACAGTAACAGTATGCAAATCTTTGCCGTTCACAGAAGAGTGATACATGAGCAATATAAAACAGGTTTTCTTGTGGAAGCTCAAGAGTTGCACAAAAAAAAATTAACGCAAAAATAAAAGTAGCGCTACCGAGCGCTGAACACTTGCTTCTCGTTGCGTTGCGCACTGGTGACTGACGGTCGCGCACCGAACCACGAATCAATGTTGCGCAGCGGTTCATTGTGTGCCGAGCCCGCGACGCGAGCTCGCGCACACAGCCGCGGGCCGCCGCCGGGACTCGGGAACATTGTCTGCGGCCGCGGGACCCGAGCCCGGACCTACCTGTTCGACCACTCCAGTGAACGAACTCTACTTGACCTACACGAGCTCTCACAGTAAAACACTGACACAAACATAAATAAACAAAAAGAACAAAACCCAGAAAAACGGACCTATAAAATGACTTATTTAATTACACAATTGAATGAAATCATTTTGAAACAAGCATAAAGTCATAAACACAATAATAATGATACGAAACGTCCACTCGACGTCATTAATGTGATAGGGAGAGACAAATCCGAATAAGAATTTAGAGATCCGAAATAACGCTAATAAGACGTCTGACAATAAAAAACTTGAACACTATTTGCACATTGTAGAACCGGTTAATACCAGACAGACCATGCGAATGAGCGCGTGCGAACTCTTAGTTATTGCAATAAGTTTTTCTTTTATTATAAACACATCATAAAGCAAAGCATGTAGGGTCTAACTGAAACTACTGGATCTTCTCATTTTGTTAAATAAACACAACGCATTCAAAGAAAACTCGAAAATAGAAATTAAACGCAGATGGAATAGAACGAAAATAGACAAGTACCTATACCTGGATTTAAATAATACGCAAACACCGGAATAATTCCTCTCAAACGAAGCAGAAGCTGGAAAATTGATGACAGCCAAAACAAACACCTTTCAGATAAAAGCTGGACTCTATCAAAATGCCGGTGTGTAAATTTACGAGTGAAACAATATTCCGCTCATAACTCTTTGGTCTAGGGAGGTGGTAAACAGGAGAAACTAGACGATGCTGAATTAAATTCCACACCAAAAAATATTTTATAGCCAAAGACAGTTTTATAGGTGGTAAGTAAGCTCACAAAACTGCGACTACATTTTTGTTATATCTGGGCTTAAGAATATTTTGCAACCACTTTCAAAGCATCAGTATTAACACTCACCATATAAATTTGCTTAGCAACATCGGAGACGTATTCGTTGTTCCCCCGTCAGCATAGCTCCTATAATAACGAAATAATTTCGGGAATCGAGAATTGCTAATGGAATATACTAGACTGGAACTTTGATATACGCCTACGGTTTATTTGCCATCCAATCAGGGCTGCGATGTTCATTATTGATTAAATCTTTCAATGTAGTCTGACGTGGGTACCGAACAAAACACTCCCCTCGCATAATAGGCGACAGAGATATGATTACAATAGTCTGGGTATATTTTATTCAAATCGCGTCAGAAATAACTTACATTTACATTTTCGGCATTGAAATAATTTCAATGAGCAGACTTCGTAACTACAGCATACCTAATTTTGATATTATGTTGTTGTTATCGTTTATCGCTTATTGATTAAAATTTTGTTTTTTTGCGATCGCTTTGTTTATTATGATTAATAAAACGAGTAGGCATTGAAATGAAAACTTAATCCTTGTTTGTTTTCTGCTATGTACTAGGTACAATCATATACTTTACATAGATTTATCAAATGTTAATCTTGTCGATATGAATGAGTGATTGCGATTATCCCTTAAGTGCATGGAAATCTGCATTATCACAATACCTGTAGCTGCACATAATGCTAATGTTTCTGATTTATCGGCATGACGCCATAGATACAGCTATTTCTACGATAACCATTGTGATTACTGATTAGATTTTCCCGTTAAAGTTTTACTAAGGGGAATTATCTTTATCATTATTAAGTTAGGTACTTAAATCTGTGATTAACGAGTAGGTAATTAGATATACATAAATATAAGTTTACACTAAGTTAATGGAAATAGTTTTTCATGAAAATATCAAAATAATTGAATTGTACGCAGGGAAAAAGTTTTCCGGTACAAAATATTGTGAATTTCCTAACTCCTTCAATGTAACATTCCATACCAGAAAAGCATAGCTGAAAAAATATTAATTTAATCGGTTTTGACAGCCACGAAGACCCAAAATGCTTGAGGATTGACTTGAATATACGAGTCATAATTTTACTCCATTAAGCTAATTAATTTAAATAAAACTTACCTCTTCCAAGGGTTTATGTATCGAAGTGTTCGCGCCACCGTCCAAGAGGAGAGCGCTTGGCAGGGACGTGCGTCGTGTACCTGAGACCAACATGGTTTACCGAATCAACAACAGCTCTTACACTGCATAGAACTTGGTGAGTTGGTACCTTACTTAAAAGATAAGATAACAGTGTACACATTGTGCCAACGCTGCAAATACACACTCGATTTATTGACAGCTCTCGCTTCTCTAATTTGGAATCGATCATGATTTCATGAATGTCGTTACGGAAATCAGGATTCGATATTTCGATAAGTCAACTAGCATTATCAGTGTCGATATAGCATGCAATTTCGAGATAACTGATTTTGTACATTGATTATAGCATCGATACCAATATACATAACAAGCAAGAGTTACATAATGAATACATGCAATAAATATCTTGTCAGTTTAATTCACGCATATTTTATACGATAGGTACTTTACGAAGTTAAACAAAAAGTATGGAAATAAATGGAATCGAAAAGAGTAGAAAGACTCTAGAAATAGGTAACGAATTACGAGTATACAAACAAATCTAAATTTAGCTAAAATAGATTTTAAGTTAGAAACAAGTTACTAATAAAGCAAACATTAGATAAAAATAGCTCTCTACAATCTGTATGTAATTACTATGTGATCAATTAAACGTCCAGTAATTAGTGTAATAATCTTAGAGACAGACAGCTTCTCAGTTTTTAGAAACTAACCTATTTGAGCACGCTACTTTCGCCAGTATACCGTCTCCACGTAATCTATTTCTGCGTGTTTCAGAAGAACATCGGCCAAAGGTTTAATTCCAGATTTAGGTTAAGACTTCGCTCTACATTTCGTAACATCTACGAACGTGTTAAAAGTTAAACCCTACCAAACACAAAGTTTACATTGCCAACAATTTATATGTGTTATGCAAGTAAACCAATATTTGTAGTACAATAAATCGTCATGGTCGCAGGTTAGCCAGTATTTCACAATATGCCCTATTGGTTTTACCTAGATTAGCCACTTTGTCTAACAACAAGTGGATGCGATAACGGTTGTAGAACCAGATTTACCGATAATTTTCCAATGTTTAAACTAGTCGGAAAGCTGAAAACATTATTAAGAATCCATACTTCTGGTGGGTCAAAGCCTGATGACTAGGTTATTTTCTTGAGTCAAAAAAGTCAGTCAGTCACCTTAATACCAGTTTAACATAATACAGCGATTTGATAATCGGAAATTCAATTAAGTATTATTATCCTTCTGCCTACCTAGAAATAAAACTAGTGTTCATCATTGCTCTCTATAAAATAAAATAATAATGGATTATCACAGCTCTACACGGAATAATAATAGCCTTATCACAGGAAAAATATATTTAAAACAATTTATCGTGGTGTCGTGACATCATTAGTCATGGATATAGCCAGCGTTAGAATATTTTTAATTAATTTCCTTTTATATGCACGCATAAAAGAATCGTATAATGCAATGACAAATGTTCATTTACCTATTGTTTATTCTTTTACAGTTAATCAATTAATATATTTTGTGTTTTTTTTTTCTTTAAATTAAACTGATAAATCCTAATCTAAAGTTATGTTTTAAATAGAACATGATAAATCGAATTGGTGACGTAAAATGATAAATTCAACTTTGTTACACGCGTTGATGTCGAAAGAATGCACGATAAGTGATTTATGTTCCACAATAAAAATATTTGAAACTAGTAACAAAAGGGACTTACAAGATATACGTTTGGCGATCGTCCAAACCCCGCCCATTTGTGTTAATTAAAGTATGTGACGACACAGAGCGACCCAGACCGAGCCCAAAATTTTCCCTTACAGCTTACATTATGAACAAAAGACTTTTTGTCAGATATTACGGAAGACCGCTTTGTTTACATTCAAGTCCGATGACTGTAAACGGTCCTGAAACTCTAAATTCTTCGGTCGATGACCAGAACGCATTTATAACTTCTTAAAATGCACCACAGGCAATAAAAGTAAATTCGCGGACATGGAGTTAAAACTGTTCGCAAATATGCAGCACTAACAAATCTGTGAAATTTCCATCAACGCCTCAATAGCAAAGAGTAGGTACTACTGTCAGTCTCGAGTTTGATAATAAACAAAAGAAATATAATTTATTGTTATACGAACACATGATAATATTTGTTCAATAAACTCCGTCTTCTTGGAAAGTATAAGTATTGACGCTATTTTGAAACGTTTATTAATATACTACTGGCAACTTTTAGTTAGTCTATTTTAAAACGTCCCCGGGTAAACGCTATGCACATATTGTGCCTGAAATTAACATATTTAAATTTATCTGAGTAGGTACTAAAGCATCTTCACATACTAACACTTGTTTAATAATTAAGGTTAAATTTTTTGTTAAAACTAACTGTCTGGAATATTTTATGTGAAATATGTATTAATAGAAATAGAACGAAACATTAACAACTTACTTTACATTATTTCGATATGTTTTGTATTTGTACCTATAGGAATTGAACCTTGAACCTCTATTTGATTCAGTCCCAAATAACACACAGGTCTTAGTTGATTGAAAACAAATTCCACGCGTGCGAAGTAGCAGACACAGCCAGTTGTAAACAAATGGATGCTGCTTCTAGATAAATCCAACGTAAAGCGATACCCATATTTCAGCAGCGGAGTTCAAGGGCAGCACTGAAATACGGTACAAACTCTACAGAACCCGACAATGAGAGGGCCTGAATATTTCATGAGGGCGCGGGCGCGGGTCTGAAGCGTCTACCAACATTATCCCCCTCGGCCGTCGTAGTCGGTTGGCCCAGTTTCCGCGTTACGTAACTAAGTGCTACGACGTGCCATTTTCTTACTCCTCTGTGGTTTCTAAATTATATGTACTAAGATCGATTGATCCAATTTTGTATGCAAGAAACCCTTTTCTTGAAGAATTAGAAGAAGAAACCCTTTTATCATCTGTGCTAATAATATAGAAGTTTTCACCCGACAGCAAAGTGAGAGTAATATTCTATAGTGTGTTAACTAAAGTCCGCACTCTAATTAGCAAAACAATGAGACTCGACTAACATTGACACTGAACTTTCTTTGCCCCACGTAGTTTGAGCAAATACACCTTTATTTACTCAATACAACAAATACGAGATTCTTTTCGCAGAGGCTTTTCGGAAATATGCGAGGCCAATTAGTTACATATTTCATAAATTTTATACAGCTCTAGAATACGTGACCTTTACCTTTGGGCAGTTATTATTGCACGTGGTTTTGCATACCTATAATAAAAGATTTTAATATCAGAACACTAAAATGCGACCTGAGGCAGCACCGGCCGCCCACGCGCCGCCTACACAAAGCCGCTGCCCACGCAGCTACCCTCTTGATCCACCCGCGCATTTCAACTTCAACCTAAGATAAGGTATTTTGCAAAAATCGCTGACATTTTAATGAATATGCCAGACTCAGGCAGATTTGAAAACTGAAATCTTTATCCCAGGAAAGTGTCATCGAAAGATAAATTATGGTATCGCTCGATCTCAAGGCAACTCCCGAAAATGCCGCATTGCGTTCCCCGTCGCCCGATAAATCGGCTAGCTGCAAGGTCAAGCAAGCGTTATCCCACTTAGCACTTCGGTTATTATGGTGAACGAACGACTATTCTGTTCGATACGGGTTACGCAACGAGAGATTTCCAGAATATTAATATGATGGTCAACATGTTATGGCGATAAGAATGATTTAAAAGCATATCTTTACTTTTACAGCATCAGCTTCATAAAAATAATGTAATCTTATGAAAGCAACTGATTTACCGGGCTGCTTACGGAAATAATCCATTGGGTACACATTACATTTAAATTTTTCCGTAAGCGTATCTTGTACATACTGAAACGGTTTCGTGACTTGGTAGTGTGCTAGCGACAACGCCAGTAGCACGCCACGCATCAACTAAATAATTTACGATTGAGTCGATGCGACCTGATACAGTCGACGCTAAGTTTTTGAAATCACCTTCACCTTACGATATTGAAATAGAAGTGCCTCGTCCATACAATGTCAAGTGTAGTCAAGGGTCGAAGTATGTTAGAACCTTGGCCTCGGGGTGCGTAGGGAGTGTCGTCACGCAAGCCATGACGTCACCGATTCAAGGACTCCGGGACATGCGCTCTCGGCACCCAGACAATGCGTCGCCATACAAACAAATCCATTCTCATACCTTGAATGTAATGTCAGTCATAGACGGTAACGATATGAATAACCAAGATCATATTTGATACACTTCCTGCCAAGTAAAGGTTATGCTTAACTGCACCCAAATAGGATGAAGGTTACGGTGTGTTTGAAAATAGACAATTAGGACACAGAGTGGGCCACCAAACATGCATGTGCGCAGTTTTTTATTACGCTTTTTTATTTTAAAACATACTAGCGAAAATAGATCGAACGTAGAGCTGCGTATTAGTTGTTTGTATTACCAGTTTTGTTTATGAGTATGCCGAAATGTAGAATCAAAATGAACTAGTTTTTGCAGGTGTTAAAAATAAGGCTCGAAACAACGCTAGAACATTCTGGCACCAAAAGTATCGTATCAGATACATTACGCATGTAGATTTTATACAGACCCAAATTCGCAAACATCTTTTGTGTCATATTTTTCTTTTGTGTGATCTTATTGTATCTTTATTTGGCCGATTATGATCATGTTTTCATTGTAAGCATGAAAAACACGCATGTCAACGTCGAAAATAAAAATCAAGATAATTTTACATCATCATAAAACCATTTTAATGTTGATTAACTGATTAATATACACGATTAACTGAAAAATATATAACCACCATTTAAACAAACATTACAATAAGATAAAAGGTGCGATTTATGAAACGTCATCAACTTCAAAGGGTCTAGTAAACACTAGCAATAACCAAAACTGAAGTGCAGATAAATTACTAAAAGCTTGTAAGGACAAGCTATAGAACTATAGCTCAAAGGCTCGTACAGGTTTTATCGATACCGTATAATAAGCCACCTTGCTGAACCAAATATTTGCTACGAAAGTGATTCTTTCACTGCTTTTACTGGTTTACAGTAAGTTGGTGTACGCTAAGGAAAGTTAGCAGACTGTGAAAGAAAGTATGAGAAGCGTAACAATGAAACAATTTTCATAATGCTTTGAATGCAGGAGAGCCCTTACAAATGGTAGAGTTTGCCAAAAAGCAAAAAGACTTTTGTACAAAACTTTGGTTTCGAAACAATGAGCTTTTAGGTACCAATTTGTTACTATACTGATATCTGAGGCCGAGTCTATAAACTACACTCAACATCAAATAAACCGCACCTTCCGCGACGCGAACTTTAAAGATTTTCTTCTGACAAAATCATGGTGCCCCAACAATATTGGTGTTATTTGAAATCCCAATAAATATCCTTACAGAAAAACACATTTAATTTTTTAATAAATGATTAACATATACCATAAATGTGACTTGACACAGACAGACCTCACTTTGGGCTCACCTCTGGGATCAATTAGACCAATTTTTATGGTTATAAAACCAAAAAATGATCTCATGTCCTTTTTTACAGATGGATAACGATTAATCCCAACTTAACAGTTTTATAGCCATAAAAGTTGGCTCAAGCGTAACTACCTATTTTTTGAAGAAGTGACTCTGGATCCTTCTACAGACACATTTTTGGGGTAAAAACCTTTCCTTTTATGAAATGAAGATTAGAACTAGGCTTCTAAATGGTGCCAATATTGTTGGGAAGTGGGGATGCATATACGTTTGAGAAGTGCTTGTTGCGGGAGGTGCGATTTATTTGATGCCGAGTGTATATTGTGCTTTACTTTAGTAAGATTGAACCAATCCTATTGAGACTGTACGGTGTTTTCAGGAAAATTTTATGCAAGGATTATTATAATTACCTATTATAATTCTTACGAAGATATTATATTTGTTTAAATACACTGTCACTGTTATCTGTTGTCTTGTCACTTTGTCCGTAATTAATATGTAGAGCAAAAGGCATGAATTAGTCATTACCCATTTTACGTAACAAATTATGTTTTTAGTCATTTAGGTAAGTACAATTACTATAATTATTTTCATTTATTAGTGTAATTGTTTCATTAGTAGGTCAATGTATTTTACTGGCGAACCAATATTCAAAATCAGTACAGTAGTTCCAGAAATTACTTTCTACAAACTCACAAACTTATAAACTCTATCTCTTTATAACATTAATGTAGATTGTAGATACATAACATAAACCTATTGGAGCAACAAAAATATTATAGATAAAGTTTTATTAGAAATTCTTCAAATTATACCACGTCTGCTTCATTTCAAGTGTGACTTTGTGTAAAAACATTTCAACATTATATTTAACACGGGCGACGCGCAAAATATTATTTAAAGTGACACTTTTTTAATAGTAGAATAAATGATATCACATATCCCGTTACATTTTAGTACTCTTTCTATCTTCCCCTGTAATACTCGTTGTCAAAACATTGGATAACATATTAAACATGATAGTATGAATCTAGTATTAAAGCAGAATACTCGTTTATGTGAACCGGGATACTGATGAACGTTTTGAAAGGGACAACCTTGGACAAAAATCCAGTAATTTATCAAAGCCATACAACGTCAACACAAGGCTCTTAAAAAGGCTATTAACAAACGATTCGTGTCTACAGTTAGATCAGACGCAAACGAATAGGAAAACGGCGTATTGCGATGCAACCCGAATTGATGTTATCGACAATCGCTAAGGCATCGAACTTTGACTTTCTTTTGGCATGCATCAAAGATTTGCCGCTGCCGAACGACAACTTGGCATATTTCCAATGAAATGTAATAAATAGCAATCGCGGGCGCCAGCTCCCATCACACTGAACGATCGCGACTGAAATAGTGCACTTTCCGTAAAATTATCTGATCCGACATCGTAAATTAAAAAATATAACGCGAATACTTACAGCCTCATGCCACATGAGTGACGTCCGGCTTAGACGTTCCACACCTGCAACTTTATATGTGGACGATTATTTTTATTTATCGTAAAATTATATCTGATGCCCTAAAAATATTTCGCAAAATTTTCATCGGGAGAATACCACAGGGGTGACGCACGATGATCGCATAACTATCAGTGGTCAACTTCTTTATTTGAAAGGTACATTTTATTTAATGTTACTACAGTCCAAATAATAATAAATTCACTATTTCTTGAAGTATTTTAAATTTTATCTGTATTACGGATGTACCACTAGAAGAACCGAATAGATCTATTGGATTAACAATAAAAACTTAGCCAACAGTTTCGTAGCCTTGATACTAATTTTATCATTGTTTTACAAACGCGGTTGCTAACCTAACTAACCTACAACGTTGCAGTTTGCACTTGATAACGGACACCAACAGCTATGGACTGAAAAACTAAAATGTTGAGGTTAACTAAGCTTGCTAGACCTTTTATTAAGTACACTTCCGTACTAATATTTAAAAGTAAACGAAGAATGATGTAACACAATGTAAGAAAAGCAAATAGACGAACTGAAAACAAACTTCATTGTTATGCGTCGAGACTTCGGAACAAGAGATAATCCAAGAGATAAACCACAAACCCAGGCTTTTCAAAAAATTTATAGACTAGAATGAAAAAAACATAGCAGTAATTGAGACGGTAGAGAACGATCAAGAAATACTTGTATTTACTTACGTCAGCCATTTCCATTAATTAATTGCAATGGTATAATGATTACGTGAAAATACGAAAGTGTCTTGAGATCAGTCAGACTTTTGGATGCGGAATATACAAATTAAAGATAAGCAGCTAGCTCTACCTATAAAAACCTTTGTATTTCCAGTTAGTTCAAATATACCTAGCTAAAACCGCACGAAACAAAAATCATAATTTCATCATTCTCAACTTGATCTCGAATTCCCGATTACGAAGCGCGCTGAAGATTTTAGTAGCAAACTCAATCTGGGTGAAGTCAGAATCAAGACCGAAACGTCGAGCGATAATTCGAAAACCATTCGAAATTATCAGCCAATAATGTTGAATCGGTAGATACTTCTGCCCACGCACCAGTAACTTAAGACTATCAAGTAACGGTTCCGTGAACACAATCGGCCGATGCAACATAGTAAGACCCCATTGCAACAATATTTGCACTGCCATCGGGAACAGACACGTGTCGCCTTCGGTGACACACACTGCGAATCAAACATTGTTTGCGTGTAAACAACACATTGTTTGCGATTTTCGTACGTCCCTATTGTTTCTAATGAGAGTCAGTAGATAAGCAAGGATCTCAATTCCGGTGAAGCGTGATCGATCATGTTAACAATAAAACTAGAGTTATTTAGATAAATATACAATAACAATAGTAAAAGTAAATAGGTGTGGTATTGAAAAGTTAAAAAAATTGATCAGCAGGTAAGGGGGACTGTTCTTCAGTAAAGGACAAACAGCTTTAGCTGATACTATAACAGGAACGAGAGGTGGGAATAGTCCCGATAGATTTCAATCACTACATAAGCATAATGTTGTCCCTGCTGCTTGACTCTCATATTGATATGGTTTTTCTTAATAATGAACCGATTCACAATGAGGCTAGGTATTTGAATATAATAAGCGACGAACAGACGAGACGCGACAGCAAAATCACTGACTTGTCGAAATAAATGAAATCCCTTGATATCCGTTTTGAAACGTGTCAGCCATCGCCGTCGCGTGACGGCGGGCGCAATTTCATGAATTTTATCGCGTAAACAATGTAGGTAACCTACCAATACCAACAGTTTTTAAAATCGATTCTATAGAGTCCTTAATAGAGCTATGTTTTGGAAAACATGCTCTACAAAGATCCTGCATAAGTGAGCAAAGAATTTGAATTTGATAATAGGACCTAGTGAAACTTCATGAAGTCTCTTTGTCATTGCATTTGCTTTACATTGCGTGGAGGAGGTCCTGATTGGTAGTCCGAGTTCAGCTGAGAAACCGATAACAATATCGTTCTAATAATAAATGTTGAAACGTGTGAAAAGTACATTGTTTTGTAAACAAAGCGTAAATGTGACGACCGCTATCAATGTTTATACATGGTCTCGTTCAAAATAGAGACGCGATTTCCACAAAAGGTCGTCTCCAACGAACTGAAGTTTACAAACATTACCTGTTTAATAAGACAAGTGAACTTCATCCATTCTATAACTGATTTCATATTCACAGTCTTTTGTGCAACAACATGAAACGATCGATTGGGATTGCATGCGGAAAAGAATAAAACGAACAACAATTACTGAGAATTGATGATAGAAACGTAGATCGTTAGACCATTATGTCATATATCGATTTTATGTTGGTTTGTTACCAAAATAAAACCATTTATCTAAATATAATTTAACGTTAAAAGATGTACTTGTGATTCAGCAGCAGAGCGTATAAAATTATTGTTCTGCTAGTCGACATTTACCACTTCGGCTTTGTCCACAAAGCAGTAAATTGGTCCAATTAAAGCATAAGAACTAGTTGACATAACAACTAGATGGAAGCCAGCCAACTGGGACAGGTCTCAGAAGATCTTATATCGAACTTTCTTTTTGCATAGCAAAGAACTTTAGAAGGTGAAACCAAACCAAAAATACTAGTAAGATACGATATCTGACAGATGGCTTGCTACAATGAAAGGAAAAAAATGTATGGGACAGGATTTATTTTTCTTCATTTTCCAATATTCTTCGTTTTCGTTTTTTCCAAACAATAGCAATGTCGTTGATTCTGGTACTTTTCCAGTAACATCTTGTCAGTGAAAAACGAACGGTGATCTGTATTGAAAATGTATTCACTTCGCTGAATTCTAAAGAGTTTGAAACAATTGCATATGAATTGGCATGTTCTTAACATCTCTTATTGTGTCTGGGTGTGAACAGATCGAAATGCATTTACGGACTTTAAATCGATAGCCTTAACAGGAAAATGGTACAGAATGGTACCGTCGACATTGGCGATATTGGCACCTACACCGTTCAGGTGGAATTTTCCTTTACTACTGCAAGCTAGGAAATGAATCTTCTGCAATTTACAGCAAACAATAAAATCTGTGATTGGTACAGTAATAATTTCATAAATAGAGATAACAGGAGAAAACGGAGAATAAATTAAAGCCCTGTTTTCACATAAAAACTTCTTGCTTTCTGTCTAGAGGGCATATAATCGTACATACTAGAGGACGGTCATTCGCAGTGGCAAAATTACACATTAGATAATGGAAAATTACATAAAAATTGAACCGAAACAAACCAGTTTCAACTAAGAAATTCATATCTTTTACGATATGTTTATAATAACACAAGGATAATGAGATAAGGATAATTATTTACGACACGAGAGATCAATGGAACTACATACATTACATCGATTATATTCCAACTGTCTTATTTAATTAGTCTCATATCCATAACATAATTGGTCTTGTACTGTGATGATGTTCAGAAATTATACCGTCATAAGTCACTGAGTATTCTGTGGTATTTACGTTTCTTGCTTATGAGATTAAAACGAAAAGATTGATCAAAGAATGCACATGAGTCGTAATCCAGCATATTATCAAGTTAAAGCTGTAGCAAACATGAACATTACATTATAGGGGACGTTGCCACTACTATGTATAATAACAATGTTTCTTTAAATTATTTTTAATTTACTGTCATTACAAGTCCAGTGTCAAAGAGATAACACCAATTATGTGTCATCACTCGAGTAAGAATAAGTGAACTCAAGGCAAGCATCCACCTGGTTTAGCAGATAAAACAAAAGGCACAAAAGCACGTACTATTACACAATCCTTATATAACCTGTGAAAAATTTCACTGTACATAAGCCTTCGTATCAAAGAAGGCTTGATTAATCAAATCAGAGACCTGCCCAGCAAATCAATCCTGTGTTAATCTTTGTCTCTCTCTCTCTGTCAGATGAGATGGCCTAATCCTGAGTGAGATAGACGGATGAAGCTGAAAATACGGAAAACTTGCGGCAGAACCGATGGAAAAAAGGAAAAACAGTTTAATCTACAATTGCTAGAAGTACGATTGTTGCTATGCAAAATACAAAGCGCAACGTGCGAAGGCAAAAAATAATAAGGCCACCGGATGGCTTCAATAAGCGCATTTTAGTAAAGGCAGACGTCACTAGCTGAAAACGAAAGTTTTACTTTTACTCATTGCTATCATTGACACACTTGTACACTTCTTGGTCTAACTGGAAATTGACCTTTCGAGTAGGAAAAGCATTTGTTAAGGAAACGTCGCTACCCAATGGATGGGAGGAGTGAAAATCTTTTTCGCTACTGACCTATTTTTACAAATATAAAACAGTTGCTTGCTTTTACAATACATTGTGCTTAACTGCGAAGCCTAAA
Organism: Ostrinia nubilalis; assembly: GCF_963855985.1. Lineage (NCBI taxonomy): Eukaryota > Metazoa > Arthropoda > Insecta > Lepidoptera > Crambidae > Ostrinia > Ostrinia nubilalis. Next base: position 12,025,671 of record NC_087097.1, read on the forward strand.
CTAAAAAGACCAGTAGCTCATTATAGTAATTAATCATACGAAACAGTATATAAAATTATGCCTTTTATTGAGTTTCACGTATTCATCATAATTTTAACGACAAGTATGGCCTGTTTCATGGGTACGCGTGTCTAATGATCACGGACCACGTAACTGCGAATTAGTCGTTCACTGCAATTATGGAAAATTACAGCTACGCCGCTCGAGAACAACTTGAGAAATACGCAAGTGAACGGCAATATAATCGTCCATTGATTTGTAAATATTTGAAGTGAATACAGTATGCTACGGACGTGTTGCCAGGCTGTAACTGAATACGCCTACAGGGATTTCTGAAACTAATCTACGAATATGACCAACATAAACCGTGAAAAACATTTTCTTTGGGTTTATTTCCATAAAATGTAGAACTCTATTACGTAACATTCACTTTAGAAACAAACAAAACCTTACCTTTTCTAGAACTAGTACCTGCATTATGTAAAACATTTACATTCTTGTAAAATACCTAAGCATTCGTACCTAGCATACCTATGTAAGTATTCTTGTAAACAAAACCTAGTTTTATGTGATGACTCTATCTCTATGCTACGTCATTTGTATGCAGCTCATTTCCAGACATATTGGTTATGGTAAGAAATACAATGGTTGTTTTTTGTAATACGCTAAATCGCAATTGAATAACAGTAACTACTTTTGGCTCCATATTTGAGTGTTTTTATCGACTCTACACACTTCTATTTTTACACTAAACTCGTCTAGAGTCAGTTTTGTTTTATTTCATTGTACGAGTACAGTTTACTCTAGTTAAACTTCTCAAATATTTAAATTGTGATAACGGAACTAGATGACAAAGTAAGCCTCTTTTGCCTGTGACTCTTTGCAAATCGGAACAGAAGGAAGTTACAGGCTTTATGACACAACGGTTCAACCGAATCAGTGGCGTTTGTCTTGGAAATATCACGCATATTGACGCTGGCAACAAGGCTCCTCGAACAAAGGCTGTCGTCACGGCATTGATCCGATGACTACCAGCCAGAGTGTCGCCTGTCACCCGCTATCGAAGTAATCGCGCCCGGTCAAGTGAATAATCACGAATATACAAGTTTTTATCAACACAGCTGAGTTCGGCCGCAATTAAAAACGCTTAAATGCTTTTTATCTGATTATAGGCTATCTAGATTCTAGAATTTGAAGCGATAACCTTCAGATAATAATGGGTTACGATAATAACAGTGCTTTTAGCAACACGCTGACACTTTTAGAGATATTTTTCTTCATAATATTGTGATGTTACTTTGTAACGTCAGGCCAGTCCAAACCTTTAGTATGAGAGGATCTTTTAAGTGTAAAATTAACTGAATTATCTTACTCTACTTAAAGTCTGACATCATTTCAAATTAGGAGATAAACAATTAAATTGTGAAGTTCTGTGGTTTTTGTACAATAACATACCCTGCGGCAAATGATGCCACTTCTTATGTAAAACGATCAGAATAGGTAGATACATTGCGTCATTAGCACAAGAGAGGTTAACTATTGCTATTTTAATTATGTCTCTACCTAACACTTGTATACTTTTGTAAGTAAACATGACAAATAAATACAACACGCTCTATCAGCCACGTTTTAGTGAAAAGCATTTACGCTACTCTGAATACATCTAAAATGTAATAAGTTATGTTCTACACAAATACAAAAATTTCTTGATGTGATCGGATAATTTTTAAGCTCATTAACGTTAGCTTATTTAGGTCTAATGAACCTGAACGAACCAGCTTTTATAAATGCATTAGCAGACCGATCGATATTTTCCTTAGTACCTAATACCTATGACCTATGTTTAAGTCGTTCAATGCACTTTAGCGGCACGATAACATGTTTTCTTGATTCTTCGTGAGTGTAATAAGTTATTTCATCATTATAGTTCCCACGGCCTCCCACATGCACAGGGCAGATTGCTGAAGCTGCTATAGTTAGCATAAACGCCTAAACGACAAGCGTCATTATATCGTGTTACATAGACATTCCGAATCGCATTTTTAATGCTTTCGTTTTTGTAATTTGAAACCATGCTGCTGCGTGACATCCTGCTTCTTAAAATGCTGTTGATGCTAACCACTAGTACGTAAGTGTCATTACAATGTTCTGATTAGACCTAAGTGGGCGCCCTTTCAGAAAATTACTTTCGTCTTATTTAGGTTTAGATTTTTATAATTTACTTAACTAATTGGCTAAAGTACCCCTCTAGCATAGTATAATAATGAGTATTGGCTCTAGATTGAGATAGAACTTGATGCTGTAAAGTTCAGTTTATGTATGCAGGTCCTACTGATAAACCAGAACTTAGTTATAAACTTTATAGGTACATAACTAAGTAGCGCAATTAATAATGCGTATTAACCAAGAAAGTGGTTACTGAGTAAATATAAACGCCTGGAGAGTTAATGAATCATCCCTTAGTGCATTTTATTACCACACAATACACAATGCAATGATTATGCGCATTCATGTTGCTCACATTTACTCTGTAAATAATATACAATGCGATTGTAAATAGTTCAATTGTAAACGGCGATTGGAATAAACAGAATTAACTGGTACGAACTAGAAATGTCGATTACTGTTCTAAATAACATGAATCAGTGTTTACTGGAGTAGATAGTATTTAATGTTGTCTAGAAGGGTACTTTTTTTTTCTACAAAAGGATAACTGCATTACCAGTACACTTGACTCTATATTTAATTCAAACCTAATTATACGACTATTAGTCGATATTATTATAACCAATATTATTTAATGCTGTTGTTTCTATAAATCAAATAAAACAGATAAATATCGTAAGTGAAAAAAAAACTAGTACCCACCGACACTCTAATATTGGTTTCTAATACTTCGCATTTTCAAATTTATTGAAGTCCGATTAATTTATTGTCAGTTCTTAACTTGACACTCAATAATCTATACTTATATTAAACATGCTTTCACTGTAGGTATATACGTTTACTAAATTTTTTAAATTTTCATTATGTGGAGATAAAGGAGAATGGTCATGGTCATGGTCAATGGTCTTTTTGAGCTAAAATCCTTAACAGAAAAAGATGAAATATAGGGACCGAGAATTTGTAACCAATAAAAAAGAATGACATTGAATTAGCATGAAAGGGTGAGAAAGGGAGTACCATACAGTGAGTAGAATTTTCAGTATAAGCTGGTATGGAAATGTTTGTGTTAAAATCAATCATAATTGTTTGTTAAATTGAGTCATGCATGCATGCATAGTGCATACTATTGAATACATAATCTTATGTCTATTTACTTATCCATTTTACAATTACAAGTCACTAACAAAAGTAAAATGTCGCATTCATGTGTTAAATGAAGCCTTTCTGTTGATGTGTGGACATTCAGTGCAGAATAAATGAAGTGCACATGCAATGATGCAATGCAGTCAATAAGTGAGGTGTACATAGAGATAAATGTCACTGTAACGTTCGTTCACGATTTATGCATACAAGCAATACAACTCAATTTGCACGCAGCACAGAATGTCCTATAATGATTTATAACTCACACAAGTAGGTACTTGAAAGTTAAAGTTGACTTGCGGAGCGTCACAATAACACAAACATTTGCCATGGGTTCAGTGGTATTTTAGTCTTATCTAGACCAATAAGAATAATCCACCAATAAGCTCTTCAAACAAAAACTAGCCAAGAATAACAAGATGACGCTGCAGCGCTGGTTACAAAGTTGTAAGTCCACAATTCGCAGTTTATGGTTTAGAGTAGCGTAAAAACAGTACAGGCCGTATTCTTAACGCTTAAAACTCACTCGACAGGTTTGAAACTATTCTTGAGTATCAATCAATTCATACTTAATCGTCATTTCTAGTACGAGTAGTAATTACTAATACTAGTATTGTTAAATCGAATTAATTAGCAATTAAAAAAACTTATTAGGAGACTTACGACGTCGAAAGCAGCATGTGGTAATTGAACAAACACTTTTTATGAACCTGACCATGCAAGACGTTTTTATCATTTAAGATTTAAGACAATAAAACTAAGAGCGTCATCTTGTTCTTGGAAGATTTCTAATGAATGAAGACAAATGGTTGTGATGAAGCGGCATCACAAAGAGTCGTATTTCTTTACTTACGATGACATCACAAAGCTAATGCCTAGAAAAACATTGTACATCTTCAAATGATCATTAAAAAGCTTAAAGTTCCCCAGTTTTTGCTAAGCCACGTCATGCCTTTTCTCTGAGTTATAATTTCGGATCGTTAAAGAATGACTACTTTGCTTCTCGTTATTGTTTGAGATTGCGGAAAGTCTTGCTTACGCATTAGTTGTTACATAGACAATTTTAGAAAATTTTAAAACCTCTGGATGCGGCCATCGCAAGACCGGTCGTTGTGGAAATCCTTGGGAGGCCTTTGACCAGCAGTAGACGTCATTTGACTGAAACGAACGAACGATTGCATTTGAAATTGTATTATCGGATTGAGATGAGATTTATATCATCACATGAATCAGAAATTGCGATGACCATAACAAGACAGAAGAGCAAGAATGTATCGCGTTGGCACCGAGCCACGGAGTGGGATACCGGAAAATATCATTTAGTTTGCACTTTGTCGAATCTTTCATTGATGTTTTTATTGAGAGGATAATTATAAATTGTTTATCGCTTTTGCTAAGTAGGTACCTACTACCTACTCTTATTTGGCACTTTTTGGTAAAAAAATAAGCGATTTATGATGACAAAAAAACGTACAACACTAACCTACAACCACTAATTCATTTCGCGTGCGCACAAATTGATCAGCCTGTACAGATGACTCATGATTATTAAAAATCGCACCTATTATCCCAACTAATATTATAAATGCGAAAGTAACTCTGTCTGTCTGTCTGTCTGTCTGTCTGTCTGTCTGTTACGCTTTCCCGCTTAAACCTCGCAACCGATTTTGATGAAATTTGGCATAGAGATAGTTTGAGTCCCGGGAAAGAACATAGGATAGTTTTTATCCCGGTTTTTGAAACAGGGACGCGCGCGATAAAGTTTTTCTGTGACAGACAAAATTCCACGCGGGCGAAGCCGCGGGCGGAAAGCTAGTTAACTATAAAATGTTATGTTCGAGCTCTGGAGACATAATTACAACAAATAACCCAAAATTAGCAGATAATAGCAGTTCTTCTAACAACGTTCCTTCATCAGACGACTTTTTTGGCAGAAATCTAACTTTAATTGACTACTTAATGTAATTGCTATTAAAATGAACAATTGGTTACCCAATTTACTGGTTACACAATATAATGAGGGCTGAATTAACATCAAGGGAGAGAGTAGCCCCGCTGGTTACTAAACCGAACTATATCGCTCTCCAGACTGCGGAGCAAACGTTGGGGCTGTGATTTTAGAATCAAGTCAATATGTTAACGGATTTAATAGAGCATCTTGTCACCTTGTAGCTCTACTCTTTAGAGTGGCATGTATTCGGTTTGTTGCTAAACTAATGCAGTTTCTCCAGTAAGATCCAGTAAGGTTAAACGACGATATACCCAGAGCAAAGTAGTAAGCAGCGGTTGAAAAGAACCGGTCCTGGGATACGGACTCAGTGACGTGCATTATAGAAGGCCCCTTTGTCAGTCAACTGACGTAGACTGAGAATCGCTTTTAGAAGACTGTGGGTAATTTATATTTTAGCCAATTACTAGTAGATATTGTTCTGTCCATCAAATACACGTGTCGTATTATAAACATACGTAGGTAGGTACAAAGAGTTTGCAATATACGTAGTTTGCAAAAAAGTGAATAGGTAACAAGTTGCAAAATTCAATCCACCTTACAAATAAAACTAGTTGAACTAGTTGTTTAGTGACATTTAGTATGGAAATACATACAGGGTGTCCCAAAAAGTAGTGCGGAACATACATGGGGGTGATTTGGATAGCCCTAGTGATGCTCTACCTCTGGGCTTCGGCTTGACACTACTTTTTGGGACTCTAATTTTAAACAAGTGTTCAACATGCGTGTTGTAGTAATGTTTTGTCAGTCAGTAAAGGCTCTCTTCATATTTACATACTTAGTTTAATCAACGTCGCTCCCGCTGTCTGTTCGCTTAGTTAGATCTTTCAAACTACGCAACGGATTTTAATATAGTTTTCAGCAATAGAGGAGTGATTCAAGAGGAAGGTTTCTATGTATAATATCACTCGTGCTAACCTGGTGCGGGTCGCTAGTCGGAGAAGTAACATAAGTTGCTTTTTATTCTATTTCAACATTAAATTGCGACCCTAAACCTATTACGTATTCCGCTGCTGTATTCCTATTTCTGTAATAACGTAAGTTATAAATGTAGCGAGATACGCGGAAGCGATGGTCACATAATCAATATTAGATTAGAAGACCTATGAGCGCAGTTATTATGGCGCACAAAGAAAGGGCTTTCGTGACGTCAATCAGTCAGTAAGAAGGGCAACACACACAATAAAAGAATGGCTAGCTTATTAGAATGCAAAAAAAAAACAAATATGTACAAAACTCAATACAGTTTCCCCACCAGGGTTACTGCAATAATTTTGTTTGGACTTAAATAATAATAGATACCTATTTCAGTGCAGTTTTTTTTTAATTTACTGTGTTATGAAATATTAATTACAATAAAATGGCATAAACTGAAAATACTATCATAATGACGACAAAAATGGTGCCAAAACTCCACTTAATGCAGAACACACCCTTTGTTATTGACTTTTCAAAATTGTCAGTACAAAATTAACTGAATCAGTGGCTTGAGTAACCAAGTAATTTTCAATAAACTTTTGGTACATACCTGCATGTCTTCACAAGTCCATTATATTTTTCTTAAAAAGTTAAATTGATTCATCATTATATTGAAATGCAGGTAATTAGCAATTAGTTATATGTATGTAGATAAATAAATACTTCAAAAGTAGAAGCACTAGCCATGAGAATTATCAATAAATTAAAATTACACAACCTATCATACTAATTTCAACAGAGAAAATTTATAATCACAATAGGGAACAAGCAAACACAAGAAACAATTAACGCATGCACACATTCACTTAAACCCACACACACAATATCTCATACTCACACAACTTTTGGTACTAATTAGAGATGAAACGGATAGTTGTTTGGCCGGATACCGGATACCGGATATCCGGCCAGCTGCTAGGCCGGATAGCCGGATATCCGGCGGCCGGATAGTTGGCCCATTGTCTCGTTTCATGTCGTGACGAGTTTAGCGCCGCACAGGTGCTTCGAACGCGATCAGTGGGTCTATTAGTAGACTAGACTAGTCACACTTTTCTAAAATCGAATCTGTCCGAATAGAATGTCAGATTTTGCCACTTGTCTAGGGGGCAGATCAATTCAAGCGATTTCGGTAGCTATCGTGAGTGTGTGATTGGATAGCGAAAATTAAGATGGCCTTTTTTATTTGGCAATATTTCGACATTAACAGATATTATTTACTACAGGGTGGCCCAGAAGAAAATTCACTTTTGAAAATTCATAAACTGTACATTTTTGTACAACTTTAACTATTGCAATTTAAAGGAAATTTAGTGCAATTTATTTTAAAATTTACTTTCCTTTTATAAATTTTATCGTACATGTGATTCCCTTGACGTTTACAACATTCGGTCAACATACATCAAAATTTTGGAAAACTTTCTTTAGAGTTACTTCGAAATGGATTCAGGATGGATGAATGCTGCAGAGTTTTTGGATTATTAGAGTATACTCTGCTCATAAGATAACCCCGCAAAAAGAAGTCTGCTGGAATGAGATTAGCGCTTCTTAGAGGCAGTGAGATTTCATCCCTGCTTAATTGGTTTGTTGCATTGAAAGGATGATTAATTTTTGAGAATGCTATACTGGTAGGCTGAAAAGCTTTTTGATTTTAAAGCTGCAAGATTCGCAAGGCTATGACCGTAGCACTTGGTTTCACCAAGATGGGGCTACGTGTCACACTTCAAATTTTAATGAGAGCATTCAGATAGTAAGAGACATGTTCCCACAAAAAAATAATTTCAGGCAGGGGTGACATCTTCTGGCCACCAGGAAGCCCTGATCTCACTCCAGAAAATTATTTTTTGTGGTGTTACATTAAGAATAGAGTATACTTTTATAATCCAACAAACATGCAGCAACTGAAACTGAGCATTTGGCAAAAAATTTAAAATAGGTTTCGAGGTAATTCTAAAGAACGCATTTCAAGATTTTGATGTATGTTGATCGAATGTTGTAAGCGTCAAGGAAATCTCCTGGGCGATGTAATTTAATACAGGTAAATTTAAAAATAAATGGCATTAAATTTCCTTCAAATTGCAATAGTTAAAGTTCAATAAAAATGTACAGTTTTCGTTTCCTTCAATTTTCAAAAGTGAATTTTCTTCTGGGCCACCCCGTATGTATTCGTCATTAGAGTGAATAGCACAGAAAACGAAATTAGTTTTTTGAAAGGCTTTTTGAAGAATGGCTTTTTTGTAACTTTTTGGACTTTTAATAAAAGCCGTCATTATTATAAGCCATTTTATTTATATTTACCTCAAAGATTATTGTATTTTATTTTATTAATAGGAAATTGTCGTAGTTTTTTAATATCCGGTATCCGGCCGGATAGTGAGTTACTATCCGGTATCCGGCCGGATAGTAAATTTAGGCCGGATATCCGGCCTACCGGATAGTTGCCGGATATCCGTTTCATCTCTAGTACTAATTAATTTGGTGTTAAAAAGTAAAAAATCATGTAAATTTTTATTTTATTTTCATAATATGTAAAGCTGATCGAAAGAGTGGGCATCTCCTAATACAGGTTATCTAAATTTAAAAGGAGACTCCCAACCCCTGTAAATGTGTCTTATAAGAAAATAAAGAAATTTTGAATTTAATATTATAAAGTGACAAGATTTGTAACTGTTCTGGTTCGATTTAAAACATTATTTCCTAAAGTTAAATCCCTGAGTAAAATAGGTTATTGCAGATCAAAATTCGACCGAGGAAAAGCTAGTTATATTATCGGGTTATAAACTGCTGGAACTAGGTTGTAATTAATAAAATAAGGAGATTATGTATTTGTTTTTTTCATTTTGACTTTATAGTTTTTGATTTTTTTATGTGTCTAAAAAGCAAGCCCTTAAAATTGAAGCTCATGTCTCACCAATGTTATTATTATTCTGTCTAATAATGAGTTGTAATAAAAAGTACAATTATTCTGCAACTTAGGGAGGCCCAAAGCAAATTCAATAATTTTAATAATTATTTTTACATCTTTGGCAAGGTCTTTCCATACCAGACCATTCCCAAACTCATAACAGTCCTAGAAAATTAAAAGATAAAATGGGTGCTTTAGAATTATGCCAATTTTACTTCAAGTTTTAATAAATATAAAAATTAACTCACCTTGTTAATTTACTCGGGGAACACCTCAAATTGTTGACTGAGAAATCACTTCTTGTCGAGACAATTTAAATGTCAGAATGGTATTGACTTTGTAGTAGAATAATTTAGATGAGTAGATTTTTATATTTAAATTAATAATTTGGTTAATTAATCCAAAATTATCCAGGTAAAATCACGGAAAATTAAATTTTACGGCTAAATTTATACCGAAAATTACCTGTTTGACTTGAATCATAGAGAAAAGTAATACATAGGAAATAGAGAACCCTCTCTGTCAAATTTTTGAGCCTACTAATTGACAGCCTGGTGTTAAATTCCCTGTACTTAACCTACGTACGTAACGCTCACATACATACATAGTACACGCACACATACATACATAAAGTCCACGCACACATACACACAGTTCACGCACACATAGGCCCTCATAACCTTCAAAGAATTATTGTTTTTATGATGTACAATGTAGAATTTTTTCAAATCCATTATTTTGAAAATATTTATCTTTATGGTGTACGTATTGTATTATTTTCAAAACAATGGATTTGGAAAAATTCTACATTGCACATGGAAATGCAAATAAGTAAAAAAAACTTTTGAATTTAATAATTTTACTTTATTTATGAACACACATAATATTATACACCAAATGCGTCTTTTCGCAAAGTTTTCAACAACACTAAAAAAGCATTTGCACATTGAGAAAACTCAGATCACTTGTGAACATAACAGAAAGTTTCTTCGCGATTCACGAAGGAACGAACAAAACTCCGATGAACCAGAACAGCAGCAGGTACGAAGGAATGAACTTGAATTTGACTCGACGACTCTTCAATACTTTAATAGGGCCACAGAAAACTTAAATGATGGCTAAGAAAACAAGAATGCATTTAACATAACAAAAACAACACCGGCCATTTTGGAGGAAAAACAAAGTTGCCATATGTTAAATAGTAATTTCTACTACTCTATTATGTAAATTATAACAAAAATGTCAATGTTCAGTTTTAAATTAAAACAAATTAATTTCATTTAAAAAAAGTTTTCACATTGTAATTAACAATATTCTCAAATATATTTTAATTAAGAAAAAAATGAAAATATGAAGGAAACAGGAGCAGCGACATCTAGAGCGTTTTAGGGTAGTTAAAAAGTATTTGAATTTATTCACCGATGTCGCTGTTTGGAAGCAAGTTTCACTTCGATGACCGTTGTATGGAAGTTTCCACACCCTGACTTGAATGACGAAATTTCTGTCAAACGTCAGTCAATTCTGTCACTCAAATGTCAGTGTCAACCATGCAGTGTTGCCAGTCGGGTCTTGTCAGAAATTACCAGAAATATAAAAAAATGTAACCTTTTTGAATAAAAAGTAACCTTCATACGGGGGGGGGGGGTGCGGAGCGATTGTGTAAGGTTGTTCATGGATGGTTCATGTTTACCTAAATTCGAAATTTTGACCATTCCATGAAGACCGAAAAGTGACCGGTCGTATAAAACCGTTTCATGGATTTGCGTTTTATTATCAAATAAACATTTGCTAAAACTCATTGTCTTTAACAAATAATAAATCAAATTCATGTTTAAATGCAGTTTATGACATAATTTTTAAATTGTCACTATTAATATTTTTACTGAATAACCTGTAAAAGTTAATTCTACAATTTCTGAAAAATCACCTAAAAGTAACCTTTTCATTAGTGTAACCTAAAAGTAACCAATGCAGTTCAAAAGTAACCTAAAAGGTTACAAAAGTAACCTTCTGGCAACACTGCAACCATGTTTCTTCTTCTTTTTTGATGATGTTGGCAATACACGTCGAGGTCGACTTGATTTGTGCCATTTTTCAAGTATATAAGTGATACGAGTTATAAAAATGAGATCAAGTAATGATATAATGAAGGATGATAGATGTACCCCTTCCCACCCTTTGAGTGGCACCAATTCTTTACTGAGACCTCATATGGACAACTTGAGAGAACCAGAAGAATTACGATGCACTGTTCTGCTTCATTCGCCCACACTCAGGCACGTTCACGAACAGAATGGTTAATAATCCACCATTATTACGCATTAATAGTCGCCCAAACACGAATTTGAGGAAATAAAACAAAACCGCTAACATGACGCTTCAGATTCCCGCCAAGAAGTCCTCAACCATGTTTATCCCTTATACGGGGAAATAATTTCCCACTTAGCCAGGATTGAAAATTTTTTTAGCTAAGAAACATCTCTGAAATATTTTATGCGAAAAAATTACCTATAATCTGCTATGAAGAATAAAGGGATTTTTTTCCCACCATGTACGTACAGCGTAGATGCACAGTCTCCGTTTTTTTTTTATTGAAAATTAACCCAAAAATACTTGAAGCATAAAGAAGTAAGAATAGATCTTACTTTTATGAAGGGTTAATGCACAGGTTAACGCATGTCTTTGTCCGACATTTGAATTAAGAATATAATGTCAATTTGATAGATTGATTGAAAATATTTCACTGACAGGTGCAGAATCCAGATATTTTTCAAAAATGTATTTATAAATGTAAAAATGCCTGCAGAAATTCCATGTACTTGCAGTACCCCAAGTGATTGCCAGGTATGTCATTAATTAACTTATTTAATGTAAGTAAATAACATAAGTAACCAAATCAAATAAATTCTCGTTGATCAAAATTTTGTTTGGGTGCTTATGTGCATAGCATTGCATTCAATTTAAAATACGTGTAAAAAAACCCTTTAGGGATTTAAAACCACTCAGACTTTGATGAAGCGACAAAAAGTACACGACACAGCACTGCACTTAGATGGAATTACATTCCAAAAAAATCCAATATGTTGTTGAACCGCAACTTTAGAAAAAAAAACAATACTTTTTGTCTATGATTTAAGACCCTGCCCCCTGCCCTCCCCTCTCTCTTGATCTTTCTTTTTGTCCTCGATTGTCTTTGGTTTGGTTGATGGAGTGAGTGAAGTGGTGGTTGAATTTTGGAGTTTTTGTGCTCGCTCGCTCGTGGTATTTAATCGATCGTAATTTAGTTATTGTGCACACATCTAGTTCGTGAAATTAAACACGAACCTAAACGTGTAAAAGACGTATTTGGACTACGTAATATGATTACGGATTTGACTGATGAATTGGATCAAAGCGACAGCGGTATGGAATCACTGATTGCGAGCAAGGATGACACTCCTGAACGTAGACCTGAAGACAGTTTCATAATCCCTTCGGTATGTAGTGTAATTCGACCTCGGCATAAAAATATTACCATCTGCAATAAGTACATTTTCTTTGTAATTGACGTTTATGCATTATATTTGCAGCTAGGATCATCCCCCAGCGCAGGTACACCAATAGGAACTTTGAAAGAATACGACGATGTGAGTAGCTATTTCATAATGTCAAATTTTATAGCATACTAACCTAAAATAATATAACAACCATCACATTGCAATGTTAAGATTATTAGAGAGGTTATCTGAAATGACTTTTGTTATTTTAGGAGCCTGATGAAACACTTTCCGAAAGACTATGGGGATTGACTGAGATGTTTCCGGAGTGTGTCCGGAATGGCACATACACAGTTACTACTACAACTTGGTAAGTATCATGTGTACTTTAATATGTAACTAGCTGTGTCTGTGACTGCACGCATAGAAAACCCTTATCACCTAAGGATATGAAAGATAGTTTATTTACATCCTATTCTCAAACCTACTAATTATACACTCAAAGTTTTATAATAATCGGTCAAGTCATTTTGGAGAAGTTTTGTGTGGAAAGATACAAACTCTGGCACAAGAATTTTATAATTAGATTCACACACACAAAAGGAAAGTGTAAGCACCAGTTAGTTTTGCTTGACTTATTTTTAACAAATTACTGATATTTGACTAGATTTACAAGATCATACAGCTATTTATATTTCAAGGAATTTACTTCTGTACATAGTCATTGTATGTAATTCTAATATTATTTCAGATTTTTTAATTTCATTTTTAGATGTCTCTCGAATCCCATTATCATCTAGTTTAAAACTAATTATCTCGATGGTTTACTCACAACAAGTGATAATTTGTTCTAAAAAGAGAAACAAATATAACTTTGCTCTATGCAGTAGCACTTTGGTCAGTGTACATTAGAATCAAATGATTAGGTAACCTGCTTATTCAAATAAAAAGTTTTTAACTGAAGTAAAATATTAATGCACATGAGAAACTTGTTACGCTGATAGCAATATTATATTGTGTCTTATTTGCAGGTCTGGCGTAAAGTCCTTGTATGGTCTATCCCGCTCAGTCATGTGGATTGTGGCGAGTTCATCCGTAATTCTATTTGCCCCGGTCATCTTTGAGGTAGAGCGAGCACAAGTGGAAGAAATGCAAAAATCACAGCAAAAACAGGTAACATTTTCATATTGATTCAAACTATGTCAGATAGTAGTCAGCAACCTTTTTATTTGCATCTTGGACTAATGGTTAAATCCTAAAATATAAAATAATAATTATTTATTGATACATAGTGATAATAATTATGATCTTCACCTTATGAAAAGGTCTTTAGTACATAAGGGAAGTTGTTGTTTTATTCTTGTATTTCAAGTCTACATGTTTCATTTCAGGTCTTATTGGGAACTAATACTGCCCTGTCCGGTCCAATGCCCAACATGCCACCAATGCCGCGATAAGCCAAAAAATTAAACATAATAATTTACATCCATCTATGTATGACACACTATAGGACACAAAATGTCATCCTAAATGCTTTAATGTTAGTTTTTTAGATTAATTAAATAGGTACTTTTATTGTAATATTTGAAATAATTTTATTGAAGTTTATTATTTCCTGTTAAAAATTCTAGCATGTTCTGAAGATTTCTATTGATCTGTGTACTAATTGCATTTAATTAAGATATCAATCAAATATCAGTCTGCAAGAATTGGAGAGAGAACACAAGCTTATTATCTTTTCTTTGCTTTTACACTACCTATACTCTTTTTATATAAAATAATCGTTTGGTCATTGTTGGTGTAAGTAGGTACCTTATTAATGGAATGTATAGGATAGACATGAAATAAATAGTCATGATAGTTAATAAAAGTACTGTTATAAAATATAAATTTGTTTTATTGCTTGTTTGTTGGTATGTACTTAGATAGGTAAGTTTATGTTCTGAGATTTGGAGTAGTGTTTGAATTAAAATATTTGCAGTAAACAAAATTGAATTATAAACTATGTAAAAAAAGTGCGATCAAGCGAGTGTAAGATTTTAATTTATGAAAGACGATTTAGTTGTAGACCAAAGTCTAGTTTCCGACTAGAAGAATACACTATTATTATGACTACTCGCCTAGAACACAAATAGAAATTAAAATGTTTTTTTGGACGTGAAGTTAGCTCATGAAGCTACAGATAAAAATGGAGGCCACACTCCGAATACCTACTTGAAGCACAAACTAAGTATCACTAGCTCGCTCTCTGTGGGCAGACTCGCTCTTTCTAAATAAACAAAAAATATAAAATTGCTCAAATTCAATGAAACCAATGTAAAATCTTTATTTCTTGACATAGGTATCATTAAAAATGATAAGTGTAATTACTGGTAAAACGTTTTAGGAAGAAATTACTGTAAAAAATGTGAAAAATGTTTACAATGATCCAATGTCGGAAATTACGCGTGGAATCTTATGTCACTTCCAGGACACCACGTACTACCGCAACCACGCACTACAAAATTTTGCACCAATTCTTGTGATAAAACAATGATTATTTCCTGTAAACAATCTCAAACGAAATTAACTGCTTAATAAACAAAATAGTAAACAACCGCCATGATGGGCCGGATTGGGCCGATGTTGCCACATGGTACCGATTACCCAGGAATTGGGATTGTAATTCCCTGATTCGCCAACACATAAAGCCTAAATGGCCGACAATTTTGTGATTTTTTATTTAACTAGGTAATCTTAGTTTCAAATATTAATTATTTATTTGTTTAACTTCTGATTTGGTTAGTGAATTGGCTATTTCGAAGAATTTACAAGGAGATTTAAATCAGAAGATAGCAATACTACAGTTCACACTAAAAAGAGAGGTAGGGCCGCAGAGAGCGAGATAGATATAAGTAGGTATTTGACTCAAGTTTTTGTTCCAACTCTGCCCTCCATTTTTATCTTTAGCTTCATGAGTTAGCTAATGACATAGACAATACCGGTCACGTACCAACATTGTGAAATGGTTTCTTTTTTTTTGGTTGGTTGGTACAATCGTAAATGTCAAAAAGTCTCAACTCAGCTGTCAAATTGATCGAGTAAAAGAAGATGAAGTGGAGAAGTTTCTGTATTTCTGATAATAAACTTGTATAAACATGGCAAACACAGGGTTATTGCCATTTGTTCGTGGCGTTGATTTCACTAGTAACGATTTCAGCGTAAGTGCTTTCTCAATAAACTAAATGAATTCACATTTACACTAAAGAAAGATGATATCATACCTCTAACCTCTGTTTACTATTTTTAATTTATTGGCCTAAATGTTTTGTTTCAGGATGAAAAATTCCCAGATGCTATTAGATATATGACTGGCCTGCAATGGCTTAGATTGGACAAAACTAATTTGACAGACATACCTGAAGAATTAGGAAAGCTAATGAAATTGGTAAACATTCTTTGTCATTAATAAATTGAGACAGATTATCAAGAGCAATAAAAGTTTAATGCTTCCGTGATACAAATTGTAGTTCATCAGTAACTATTATAGTAATTAACTATAATTTATTATTACACTACATACAATAGCTTGACCCTAATCTTGCTACAACAAGCTTCCTTAATTGATTATTAATTCTGTGAGGAAGTTATGTTAAAATCATTTTGTCATTGCCACCCATTGACTGTACCTTTTAATATTACAGGAAAATTTGTCATTAAAAAAGAATAGCTTGGAGAAATTGTTTGGAGAATTGACAGAGCTAAAATGTTTGCGATCATTGAACGTGAGGCACAACAAAGTGAAAAGCTCTGGGATTCCCGCAGAGTTGTTCCGCCTGGAAGAACTCACCACCCTAGATCTATCTCACAATAGATTAAAGGAAGTACCTGAAGGACTTGAAAAGGCTAAATCATTGTTGGTTTTGAACCTTAGTCACAATATGTGAGTACTTGTTATTTATGTTATTAAACTACCTATGTTGTTAATCTAAAACTCTTGTTCCACTCATTATATGAATCTTTTGTAATCTGAAGCAGAAATAAAACTAACCAGCTTATTTACTCTGCTAAAACACTTTTAAACCTACCTAAGATCAAAATTTAAATTAATATAATCCTATTAAAATATTGACTTGTGGAGTTGTAATATTTTAAATAATTAAATATCCTTTATATTTGTTTCAAAACAAGGGTTTACGTATTGATCAGTGTCATTGAAAATTTTGGCAACATATTTACTCTCCCCAATATTTGATGCTGTATACATACAAATACAAAATACAAAATATTTTATTTCATTACAAAAGTACATTAAATAACATACAGGGTTTGGAGTTTCCTTTTAAGCATACAGTTGCTTGTGTTAGGAAACACCGCTCTTGTGTTAACAATATTTAAGTTTATAATACATAACTATCCTTTTCCAGGATCGAAAGCATACCACCGACTCTATTCGTACAACTGACAGATTTGTTGTTTCTGGATTTATCTAACAACCGCCTGGAGACTCTGCCACCTCAGACCAGAAGGCTGGCTAACCTGCAGACTCTAATCCTTAATGACAATCCACTGGGCCTCTTCCAGCTTAGGTAATACTTTAAAATTATTTTTTGGATACCATAATTACTCCATAATTGATAAACTGTGACATTAAATATTTTTTATTATGTATTCAGTATATTTGTAGATGGTATATTCTAATATTTAAGTTGAACTCTTCCCTACTATTTACTGAAATTTTAAGTAACATTAAATTTGTAACAAAAAATTATTTGTTTAAATAAACTTTAAGTAGTGAGGCATTACTATTAATGCCTTTGTTTCTTGAAGTATAATATTTATTAAACAGTTAGTCAAATAAATACATTTATGTAATAGCAAAATAGCAAAAAATGTAATAAATAAATTAATTAATGGTAGATGTTTATGAATGTATGTGATCCTTATTTTAATTTATATACTCAATTTAGTTTAAATCATTTTATACAGGGTCCTTCTAAACTAGCTACATTCCTTTTAATGGGGGCATCTATACGGTACACTGAACAAGTTCACCAAATTTGAGTATGTGTTTTATAATGATTTTACAAAGTTACATTTTCTAACAAAAATAAAAATTCATTTCGTCTTACATAATGGAACATGCTGTATTTTTTACTCACACAACAAAGCTGTAGTGTATTCATTCTGCACAGGAACACGAGACACAACACACACAACGCTCACTACCACTGCACACTTTTTTGTTGTTTACACTCACGTCATAACAACTCACAGCAGTCGTCACAGCTGATAGCCGATTAGCTGATCGACTGATTGGGCGAGCTATCACTTCAATGTTGCAGGCCTACTCTCATATCGTTGTTTATCCTTATTATCTTATGTTAATCACAGTAAAACGGACTCACGATACCATCGAAAAATCAACCAGCAAAGGCCATGATTTTTTAAGGCGCGTCTTAGTAAATTTATTTGCATTTGTGCACCTGTGCGTCATAGTTCACTTCACGAGCACTACAAAACGCACCTTCACACAAGAAAGCTAGTCAAAAACTGAATTAAATCAAAGCGCACGCGCCGACAAATGCCGACAAGCCGCACGCCTTTTGTTGACACAAAGACGCCGACGCCGCCAAAGCAAGAGCCGAAAAGTTGGCATAAGCGTACAGTCGACAAAAAAGAAACTTATTTGTTTATTATTTTATCTGCTTGCTTTCGATTTCAATTGATTCGAATCTAAATTATGGTGTTGAGTATTTCATGGTAAAATATCCTATAACAGATAATAATTAAAAATTAATCAAACTTATTGTTTTGTGAAGGTAATTCAATGGCCTAGTCAATTATTTAGAAACATTAAATTAGACTATTGAAGCAAATAAAACTCTTCAATTTGTTTGTATTGATATTCCATTTATCCTTAATCACAGTCCATTCTTAAATTAATCGTTAATGTCATCATTTCTATTACAATAGAAAAGTAGATGAGGTAGGTAGGTACCTAATTTAATTAGTTAAATAAAATTTCCGAATTATTTCCGTTCCAACTTGGTATTTATTTATGACCTATCTTATGTACCTGTGATTTAACAATAAACACAATTTTAATTTGAATAGTAAAAAAGTTTGTTGCATTTCTTAATTTTATTTTGGTGAGTGTACATTGCGCTAGCCGGCGGCCGGCGGCACGTGTCTAAAGGCGGCGGCAAGTTCGTTTGCTGCGCCGGCTAGTGTTGTACGATACGACACTCGAGTCTTGGAATGTTACTTATTAAAAGTTTGAAGAAAATAAAATAGCAATGAATTAAGACTGTGTGTTTATTATTTTATTGGACCGTTTTAACTTTTTGATTACGAAAATCGTCAGTCTTTAGATGGATACTTCTGATTCGATTATTTGCGTTTAATGCAATTTTATTGATATTACATTTGTATTGTGCGATTTATTTTATTTTCAATTAGGATATAACATACGGATGATGATGTGAAATCACTCATTATTGCCTATTAGTATTCACCAACTCAAGTTCATGTCATGATTCAGTCTAGCTCAAAGAACTTAAAATACTCGAAAGGACTCGGAAGACTCAATTATTCCCTTATTCATGTGACTAACGAGTCCTAGTCTTAAAAATAAACTCAAGTCTCGAAATAAAGACTTTAAAGACTCGAGGTTCTTACAACACTAGCGCGGTCGGCTATTGTGAGGGACGGCTGTCTTTGATACCACAGACTCCGCCACGCATAAATAAGGATGTCAACTCCAAAATTCTTTCTAATCTTAACAATAATAAAACTATCATTATTTACTTTTATAATTTTTTTTTGTTTCTACGATGATTTTAATGATTATTATTTCAGTTTAAAATTGATAGTTGGGAACAATTATTTACTTCGGAATACTAAAGAAAGACTGCCGATAATCACAGGTAGATAATTCGATAGCGTTTAGTTTCTGCTATGATCGAGTCAATTACGAATCACATTTTTAATTTGCTAAGGGGATATTAAGCGATTAAAATTAACATGAAAAATGTGCCTGCTTTATCGTAATAATAACCGTAATTCTAAATTTCATAGTCATGGTAACTATCCCATTTGTGTATGGCATAAAAATAAGTCATTGATTTCGGCAACTAACTTTTTTGCTTCGTTTCGTTGCTACGTTTGAAATAAAAGATTTTTGCAAGCGCAAAGGTATTTTAACGAACTTTTGAATAAACATCATTCCATTAAGGCCACTAAATAAGTACTTACCACATAATTTTTTTTTATGTTACCAAAAATAAATAAACTTTAATTTTCTGCTTAATTTAATTCCTTAAATAACTAGTAGTAGCCCTAGAATAGCTTGTGTGGCGCCGCCCGCCGGTCCGTCGTCCGGCGGCACTCTTGTGTTCGCGGCCAGTGGCCCAACGGCAGCACAAGCGCAATGGCGGCCATTACGTAAGCTCGTGTGCGTGCGGATTTTTGTCAGTGTAGTAGTGAATCAGCTGAACAGGGTGTTGTATTGGGTTGATAAGAAATGAAGTTGTTTCCTTAATTATCTCGGAAACTAGCCTGAATTTTTGGCTCAAACTTTGGGAACGTATTCAGTGTGACGTATACATGCTCCCATTAAACGGAACGTAGCTGATTTAGAAGGACCCTATATACCGCTACTTTCATTTTATTACAACTGCAAGGAAGTGAATTACCAATTTGGTGTTAACTTTCCTATTAATAGGAAGCAAAGAGACTGTTAAAATATTTTAATGCCTGCTCACATGTATAAGTTTAGCAGTAAATTACTTTACTTAATTGTCTCATCTATTTTAATTAAATTAAATGTGCAAAAACATCATATCAATTACTAAACACAGATCTCTTATCAATTTATATCAAATAATGTTCATAATGCATTATTGGACTCACAATAAATTTATAGTTATACAGTGTGTCCGGTCACCTGTGTCCGACTCGTTAGGGCGCAGTAATATGATCAATTTTATCGACAAATCCGCTGGAATAAAACATTTTATCCCTGCTATTAAAAAATTACAGCTATTTTTTTTTTTACTTTCTGAGTCCGGGTGGATTCATTTATTTAGCAAAACAGGCATATGATAGTAAGCCACGTGTGATCTTGTGAAAATGTACTAAAGTTAAATAATCTTATCTTTTAGACAATTGCCATCTTTGCAAAGTTTGGAAACGTTACACATGCGTAACACGCAGCGTACTGTAGCAAACCTGCCGACCTCTCTGGACACATTGTCCAACCTTTCTGACGTGGACCTGTCCAAGAACGCTTTGACCAAAGTGCCCGACGCACTGTACTCGCTCCAAAGTCTCAAGAGGCTGAATTTGAGTGACAACGAAATCACTGAAGTGTCTTCAGGTAAGTGTTCAGTTAAGTTAAGCGGAAATAATGTAACTATAAAATATGTATATCTAAACACGAATATAGTAGATCATGTTATATAAAAAATAAACTGTATTCCAATTAAAAAAAAACCTCAATTGGAATGTTTACGTGCTACCCATAATTTAAGTCTGAAACTATAGCTGTGTGAAACTCATGAATGGTTTTCTAGTATTTTCGAGATGCAATAGATAGTCTAAAACTATCTCCACTATTTAGATACAGTGAATGACTATCGTTCACGCAATGATTACCATCGACGTGCGAAGTCGTGCATATTTTCACTTAATTATATGGGTACGACAGAGTTATTGTGGTGCGGCGTAATATAAAACACGCTTCATTACGTTACGCGATTATATGGGAAATACTATAGCGATATGTAATTACAAGACTTGTGCTTTCATTGTTTACTCTTCCCTATGTTTTTTCTAGATAAAAAGTTGTACGAAAATATTGCAATGTTTTTGTAATAATGGTAGTCTGTCTTGTCGAGAAATCACTCATAAGCTGCATAGAGATCCAATACCTGCATTAATACATACATGAATATAAAGATCAATCTGTATTCTTGTACGCATAATACTGATAATACCCATATCTCGTCATCGAATCTGGCACTTTTATCCTTTTCGGAGTGAAGTGATAGTGAAAATAATGTTACTTTACACATTTTTAATTGTTTAAGCTTATAATATAAACATTTCACAGCAATGGACATCTGGCAGAAGCTGGAAAGTCTAAACCTATCGCGCAACAAGCTAACCTCGCTCCCGGCGTCTCTGTGCAAGCTGCAGAACCTTAGAAGACTGCACGTTGACGACAACAAACTGGACTTCGAGGGCATTCCCTCTGGGATCGGCAAGTTGGGAAACTTGGAGGTGTTCTCCGCGGCCAATAACTATTTGGAGATGATCCCTGAAGGGCTTTGCAGGTTAGTCATGATCAGGTCATTTAGTCTCCACTGGAGAAGCACAACCCTTTAGAGAGACAAATGGAGGATTTGGCTCACACTCCCCATGCTGGCCAGACAGTGGCCTAATTCACGTATTTTGACAGTCAAGATCTCGCTGGACGGTCAGAAGTCCCATTGAAAAACAGTTCTAAATCCGTATACACAAGGGACATTTTGATACAACGATTACTCGATAGGATCGCAACTCTCATGCAATGACTGAGTTAAGCGCTTGACCGAGAGTTAATTCGGTTGAAATTGTAATCTTGAGACAAAATATTGTTGCGACCTAAACATGTTAACTTGCTTGCAATCTGATAATTTAAGACTTTAGTGATACATATTTTGTTTCGAAATGAGTATTTATCGCATCCATAAAAACTTATCGCTGTTAGATGAATCTAGAAGCGTCATGTTTAATTGTTATGTTGCGCTTTACGGTCGAACGTTTATGTTTCTTTATGACTATCTGCAGCGAAAGTGATCGGGTTCATTATCTGAGTTTCTCTATTATTTACACCACTAGTATTTAATGTTATGTATGCACATATCAATTAATTGAACACTGTAAAAACGGTTGTAGTACTTTCGATTTTATTGGTATTAGAACTTGTAATTTTTTTATGCGCGTTTATAAACACACTAGACCTAAAATGTTCATGCCTTGTATACTTTCCTCATTAGAAACCGAAAATAGATGAAACTGTATAATTTGGGTGGTCAATTTAGCATATTGTCTTCTTTTCTAATAGACCTGAGTTGGTAGAAGAAAAAATCTTACGAATAAGTCAAGTTGAAAGGCTGAATTCGGAATGAACGATTAATAAATAAGCCAATTACGTAAAGTTAACACACATAGGAACACAGCTTGTAGAGCTGATGGCCACTGGGGCAGGAAAGTTCTTAGTGGCGACCACGAGCCGGAAGACGTAGTAGCGTGGGCAGGTCTCCCATTAGGTGGACCGACGATCTGGTGAAGGTCACGGGATGTGCCTGGATGCAAGCGACACAGGACCGGTTTTTGTGGAAATCCTTGGGGCACGCCTTTGTCCAGCAGAAGACGTCTTTCGGCTGAAACGAACGTAAAGTTATCAGCTACTATGACAGTATTGGCCTAATTTGATTGTAATATTTTTCGTCTACAGATGCGGTTCCCTCAAGAAACTGAACTTAAGTTGGAACAAGTTAATCACGTTGCCCGACGCGATCCACCTACTGAGCGACTTGGAAAGTCTTCAGCTGCACGGCAACCCGGAGCTGGTGATGCCTCCGAAGCCGGTGGAGCGTGCGCGCGGCGCCGGCCTGCAGTACTACAACATCGACTTCTCGCTGCAGGCCCAGCTGCAGCTGGCGGGCGCGGCCACCGCCGAGCCCACCACTCCCAGCAGTGAGTAGCACAGGATCCATGACCACAGCCGCCAGTGGCCGAGGCCTGAGAGACCACACTCCTGAGCGACTTGGAAAGTCTCCAGCTGCACGGCAACCCGGAGCTGGTGATGCCGCCGAAGCCGGTGGAGCGTGCGCGCGGCGCCGGCCTGCAGTACTACAACATCGACTTCTCGCTGCAGGCCCAGCTGCAGCTGGCGGGCGCGGCCACCGCCGAGCCCACCACTCCCAGCAGTGAGTAGCGCAGGATCAACGACTACAGCCACCAGTGGCCGTGGCCTGACAGACCACAGTTCCAAGCGACCGGAGAGTCTCCAGCTGCCAACCCGGAGCTGGTGATGCCTCCGAAGCCGGTGGAGCGCACGCGCGGCGCCGGCCTGCAGTACTACAACATCGACTTCTCGCTGCAGGCCCAGCTGCAGCTGGCGGGCGCGGCCACCGCCGAGCCCACTACTCCCAGCAGTGAGTAGCACAGGATCAATGACCACAGCCACCAGTGGCCGTGGCCTAAAAGACCACAGTTTTGAGCGACCTGAAAGCCTCTAACTCCATGGCAACCCGGAGCTGGTGATGCATCCGAAGCCTTTCTGCAGTACTATAACATTGACTTCTCGCAGCCCACCACTCCCAGCAGTAGTAACGCTTCCGCGGTCTTAGACTCCAGCTCCAGTGACCCGCAGCCGGTGATTCCGCCGAAGCCTGCAGTACTACAACATCGATTTCTCGCTGCAATGTCGGGCGCGGCTACCACCACTTCTAGCAGTAAAGTCCACGCAAGCAGACCACTTACCCACTAGTACTTAGCCATGAGTGGCTGTGGCCTACTAAGTGACCACAGTTCCAAGCGACCCGAGAGCCTCCAGCTTCACGGCAACTCCGAGCTGGTGATGCCTCCGAAGCCGGCCTGCAGTACTACAACATCGACTTCTCGCTGCAGGCCCAGCTGCAGCTGGCGGGCGCGGCCACCGCCGAGCCCACCACTCCCAGCAGTAAGTCATTTAAACAGCTTGTACCCAGCCTCCAGTGTCGCTGGTGGTCTGTGGCCCGTTTTCGCGGAGCCTAAGTGAACACAAACGCGGTGAGGAAGACGGAGGACTAAAGTATGCATCGTGAGGTCCACACAGCTCATGACCGCAGTCTATGACGGAACACTATATTATGTGGTCGCGATCCTCATCAGAGAAGGACTGAGGAAGAAGAAGAAGTGACCTTGTGGTCACTCCAGCACGGGGTTGTCCCCGAGCGACCTGAGAGTCCGGAGCTGGACGCTCCAACGGCAACCCAGAAATGATGATGCCGCATGAAGTAGGTACGTAGTATACATGTCAAGAGCCACGCATTTCATAGTTCTATTATACATATTATTAAATTTGTGTGAGCGAGGCTATTCATAATAATAAATCTTCATTGTTCCAGGTGTAAAATCAGACCCGATCGCCCGCAAGCTACGCCTCCGCCGCGGGCGAGCGGAGCCCGAGCAGCGCGACTCGGCGCTGATCCTGCGCGGCATGCAGGAGCAGGCCAACACGCAGCACGGCGACGAGCGCCTGGACCAGAGGAACAGCGAGCTCAAGTGAGTGTCGCAGCTGTGACGTCAGAGCCGACAGCCCGCGAGGCCGGCCGGAGCCCGAGCAGCGCGACTCGGCGCTGATCCTGCGCGGCATGCAGGAGCAGGCCAACACGCAGCACGGCGACGAGCGCCTGGACCAGAGGAACAGCGAGCTCAAGTGAGTGTCGCAGCTGTGACGTCAGAGCCGACAGCCCGCGAGGCCGGCCGGAGCCCGAGCAGCGCGACTCGGCGCTGATCCTGCGCGGCATGCAGGAGCAGGCCAACACGCAGCACGGCGACGAGCGCCTGGACCAGAGGAACAGCGAGCTCAAGTGAGTGTCGCAGCTGTGACGTCAGAGCCGACAGCCCGCGAGGCCGGCCGGAGCCCGAGCAGCGCGACTCGGCGCTGATCCTGCGCGGCATGCAGGAGCAGGCCAACACGCAGCACGGCGACGAGCGCCTGGACCAGAGGAACAGCGAGCTCAAGTGAGTGTCGCAGCTGTGACGTCAGAGCCGACAGCCCGCGAGGCCGGCCGGAGCCCGAGCAGCGCGACTCGGCGCTGATCCTGCGCGGCATGCAGGAGCAGGCCAACACGCAGCACGGCGACGAGCGCCTCGACCAGAGGAACAGCGAGCTCAAGTGAGTGTCCCAGCTGTGACGTCAGCGCCGACAGCCCGCGAGGCCGGCCGGAGCCCGAGCAGCAGGTGTGACGTCAGAGCTGATAACCTCCAGCAGGTCTTTTAGTCTCCACTGCTAAGGAGCACAATCCACTCTAATAGTAATCCTCTCGGAAAAATTGACACTTCGTCTATGGGAAACAATTGCGGTTTCTGCTGGCATCCCGCCCGATATGATGGGATTCATATAACTGACCATATAAGGCAATGGTTGAGATCACGAACGAAACCATTGCCGTTGAATGGTGGCGATGGCCCATGCATCATAGGGGGAGAAGCCCTCTCACCTCTACTCCGCTGATCACCACCAAATTAAGAAGCGAACGGTCATAAAACCACCTTCTCAGCCCTCTCCTTCGATGCGAAGTGTAGCGGCACGCCGCTATCTCACCAACTTCTGCAATGACACGTCATTATCTCAGCAACTTCCGCTACACCGCAGATATTGTAACAGGTCAAATGTTTCACCTGATGTTATGTTGGCCGTCTTAATTCGATCCAATTCCTGTAGCAGGTAATATTTTATAACAACCCATTGAGAAGTAGCTGTCTGTCAGTCAGTGAATGTAGTTACATTCTTGATATTGTTTTCTAAACATAAATCTTGTTTGTAAACAATACTCGCAAACAATGAAACCGTTGAAAAATTCTCAAAGAAAGATCAGAAGTTCACAGTAGAAGCATCAGCATTGGTGTGTTACAAAGTTTCGTGTTTTATTAGAGTATGGTGCAAGAAACTTTCTGACATCTCAGGTTAAAGACATTTCGACGGGCTTACCAAATGTCTCTGTTGCTCAGCGGTTAGAGCAATTTCCCGGTAAGCGAAATGTCTAAAAAGAATATTCCCACCTCTCTTTCCCACCGCTGCAAATCCTGTGTAGCTAGGATTTACAGCTTTAAAACCAATAAAAAACCCCAACCAGACAACCAGTGAAGGTCAAGTTTGACAAGCGAAAGATCTGACGCAAATCGTAGTTTAATTACTTGTTTGTATTAATATTATAAAGAGCTGTGGTTTTCTGAATAAAGAAAAATAAAACACTCAGTTCACGTGTTTGTCGTAGGCCGAAGCGCTGGGACGAAACGCTGGAGAAACCTCCGCTGGACTACTCGGAGTTTTTCGACGAGGATACCGGCCAGACGCCCGGACTTCAAGTCTGGGAGATCGAGAACTTCATCCCGGCACCCGTTGATGAGGTAACGTTGACATTCACCTTTCTTTTCACTCAACAAATAACCATAACTCAAAAACTTTAAATGATATTGTGCTGTATACTTATACTATCCCTAAATAAAAAAAATAGAAAATAAATCGTAGCGAGAGTTGAGGCCACGCTGTGACGTAGTTTTACTTATCAGATTCTGTCTCGCTTGCAAACATTTAGCAAGACCAAGGTAGCTTCAGTTAAATTCATTTTAGTGGCTACTCTGGAATCCGAGAGGATTCCGGATCCATATCGATCGAACCATTGTTAAGTGATGTTTCCGTCACCATGTGGAATTACTTTTAATTCCAACTATGTAAGTAATCAAAAGTAAAATATTGTTCATTTTTATTACAGGTGGCACATGGAAAGTTTTTCGAGGGCGATTGTTACATCATCCTGAAGACTGCGATCGAAGAGCAAGGACAGTTATCTTGGGACATTCACTTCTGGATCGGTTCTAAAGCCACCGTGAGTATTTGCAAAGGGTTTATTTAAACAAGGCTTGGGCGATATGTGGACTTTGATTTGAATAAGGAAGAACAGACAGAGCTTCTTGCCACTGTTATGCGTAATGTAACAATTTGTAACATAACAACTGTTTTATAATTTTACTGTATGTGTCCAGTTGTAGACTTCTCAAACGATTCTCAAACCCCTCTTTAAAATCAAGCATATAATTTATTCATGTCGATTTTTAGTTGTAAACAAATCACAGTCTTGATATATTCTTGATTGTCGTTTTAGAATAGGCGCACACCGTTGATTTTTAGTTGGCCGATAGTTGTGCCCGATTTTAAATTGTATGAAGAATCGGCCAAATCGAATCGGCGTAGTGTGCGCACTCCCTACATGCCCATACTGATCAACTGCCCGACTAAACTATCGGCCGACGAAAAATCAACGGTGTGCGCCTACTCTTAAAGTGCGAGCAGAAACTGATTATCACTGATCACCGATCTTGATTGTGTATATTTATTGTTCGCAGCTGGACAAAGGCGCGTGCGCAGCTATGCACGCCGTGAACCTCCGTAACCTCCTGGGCGCCAAGCGCACGCAGCGCCACGAGCAGGGTGACGAGACGCCCGAGTTCCTGGCGCTGTTCCCCGCGCCGCCCGTCTATATCCAGGGCAGCCATACGCCTTCTGGCTTCTTCACCGTTGATGACCCGGTCAGTAGTACGCTGTCTCTTTCCCCCCGCAGACAGACGCCGCCGAATAGTGACGTGCTGTCTCCCTCTCTCCTGCGATGAGATGCCCGAGTTCCTGGCCCTGTTCCCCGCGCCGCCCGTCTATATCCAGGGCAGCCACACGCCTTCTGGCTTCTTCACCGTGGATGACCCGGTCAGTGGCATGCTGTCTCTTTCCCCCCCGCAGCCAGGCGCCGAGTAGTGACGTGCTGTCTCCCTCTATCCTGCGACGAGGCGTGGCGCTGTTCGTCGCCCGTCTATACCCAGGGCAGCCATACGCCTTCTGGCTTCTTCACTGTGGACGACCCGGTCAGTAGCTTAATCTCTCTCTCCCCTGCAGCCAGGCGACGAGCTGTCTCTCTCTCTCCTGCGACGAGACGCCTGAGTTCCTGGCACTGTTCCCAGCGCCGCCCGTCTATATCCAGGGCAGCCATACGCCTTCTGGCTTCTTCACCGTTGATGACCCGGTCAGTGGCATGCTCTCTCTTTCAGCCCCTGCAGCCATGTGACGAGCTGTCTCCCTCTCTCCTGCAACGAGACGCCCGAGTTCCTGGCGCTGTTCCCCGCGCCGCCCGTCTACATCCAGGGCAGCCATACGCCTTCTGGCTTCTTCACCGTTGATGACCCGGTCAGTGGCATGCTGTCTCTTTCCTCCCCGCAGCCAGGTGACGTGCCGTCTCCCATTCTCCTGCGGCGAGTCCTGGCGCTGTTCGTCGCCTGTCTATACCCAGGGCAGCCATACGCCTTCTGGCTTCTTCACTGTGGACGACCCGGTCAGTAGCTTAATCTCTCTCTCCCCTGCAGCCAGGCGACGAGCTGTCTCTCTCTCTCCTGCGACGAGACGCCCGAGTTCCTGGTGCTGTTCCCTGCGCCGCCCGTCTACATCCAGGGCAGCCATACGCCTTCTGGCTTCTTCACCGTCGACGACCCGGTAAGTAGCTCTATCCCTCTCGCCCCCGTAGCCAGACGAAGAGCTGTCTCCCTCTCTCCTGCGACGAGACGCCTGAGTTCCTGGCGCTGTTCCCCGCGCCGCCCGTCTATATCCAGGGCAGCCATACGCCTTCTGGCTTCTTCACCGTTGATGACCCGGTCAGTGGCATGCTGTCTCTTTCAGCCCCTGCAGCCATGTGACGTGCCGTCTCCCTCTCTCCTGCGACGAGACGCCCGTCTACATCCAAGGCAGCCACACGCCTTCTGGCTTCTTCACCGTTGATGACCCGGTCAGTGGCATGCTGTCTCTTTCAGCCCCTGCAGCCATGTGACGTGCCGTCTCCCTCTCTCCTGCGACGAGACGCCCGTCTACATCCAAGGCAGCCACACGCCTTCTGGCTTCTTCACCGTGGACGACCCGGTCAGTAGCGCGCTGTCTCTTTCCTCCCAGCAGCCAGGTGACGTGCCGTCTCCCATTCTCCTGCGGCGAGTCCTGGCGCTGTTCGTCGCCCGTCTACATCCAGGGCAGCCACACGCCTGCTGGCTTATTCACCGTCGACGACCCGGTCAGTAGCTTCATCTCTCTCTTCCTTGCAGCCAGGCGACGTGCCGTCTCCCTCTCTCCTGCGACGAGACGCCCGAGTTCCTGGCGCTGTTCCCCGCGCCGCCCGTCTATATCCAGGGCAGCCACACGCCGTCTGGTTTCTTCACCGTGGACGACCCGGTCAGTAGCTTCATCTCTCTCTCCCTTGCAGCCAGGCGACGTGCTGTCTCCCTCTATCCTGCGACGAGACGCCCGAGTCCTGACGCTGTTCCCTGCGCTGCCAATATTAGGTTACAGAATTAACTGGATCTATCCGAAAATTGTATGTTTTCAGCCTCCATACTAAATGTATGCCAGCCAAACGATAATAGAAGTATTATATTTTTTTATTAAATAATAATTTTAATAAACACTTATAATGACCTCGTAAATTGCATTCTTATTTAAAATTATTCTTGGAAAATATTGGTTTTAGGCTTTACTTGCTATAATATTAACAAGACATGAGTGGCATGACTGTGGCTGTACTAAATGTATGGAAGCTGGATACATTGAATTTTCTGATAGATCCAGTTTATTCTGTAACCTATTATTGGTACCGTTTGAAAGAACTTGTGAAGCACTTTCAGAATCAGTAATCAGTTTTTCGATATCTTGTATAGTTTAGAAATGATCGAGTGAGATCACTTAACGTTTCCACCCTGTATATTCAGGGCAGCCACACGCCTTCTGGCTTCTTCACCGTTGATGACCCGGTCAGTAGCTTCATCTCTATCTCCCTTGCAGCCAGGCGACGTGTTGTATCGTTCTATCCTGTTCTATCCATCCTAGCGACGAGTCCTGGCGCTGTTCGTCGCCCGTCTATATCCAGGGCAGCCACACGCCTTCTGGCTTCTTCACCGTCGACGACCCGGTCAGTAGCGCGCTGTCTCTTTCCTCCCCTGCAGCCAGGAGACACACTGTCTCCCTCTATCCTGCGATGAGTCCTGGTGCTGTTCACCGCTCCGCCTGTTTACATCCAGGGCAGCCACACGCCTTCTGGCTTCTTCACCGTCGACGACCCGGTCAGTAGCTTCATCTCTCTCTCCCTTGCAGCCAGGCGACGTGCCGTCTCCCTCTCTCTTGCGCCGCCCGTACATGCAATGTATCTACACTAATATCCAATCTTGCGTGATAACCTATCGATAAAACTATCGCTTAGTGTGTCATCTCTAACGTCATTCCCGTTGCGTGTTACAGCACTACGTGACACGGCTATACCGCGTGCACGCGGCGGGGCACAGCATACACCTGGAGCCGGTGGCGGTGCGCTACGACTCGCTCGACCCGCGCCTCGTGTTCGTGCTGGACGCCGGCCTCACTATCTACTTGTGGTGAGTGTCGCAGCACTAGTGACGCGCTATACCGCGTGCACGCGGCGGGGCACAGCATACACCTGGAGCCGGTGGCGGTGCGCTACGACTCGCTCGACCCGCGCCTCGTGTTCGTGCTGGACGCCGGCCTCACTATCTACTTGTGGTGAGTGTCGCAGCACTAGTGACGCGCTGTACCGCGTGCACGCGGCGGGGCACAGCATACACCTGGAGCCGGTGGCGGTGCGCTACGACTCGCTCGACCCGCGCCTCGTGTTCGTGCTGGACGCCGGCCTCACTATCTACTTGTGGTGAGTGTCGCAGCACTAGTGACGCGCTGTACCGCGTGCACGCGGCGGGGCACAGCATACACCTGGAGCCGGTGGCGGTGCGCTACGACTCGCTCGACCCGCGCCTCGTGTTCGTGCTGGACGCCGGCCTCACTATCTACTTGTGGTGAGTGTCGCAGCACTAGTGACGCGCTGTACCGCGTGCACGCGGCGGGGCACAGCATACACCTGGAGCCGGTGGCGGTGCGCTACGACTCGCTCGACCCGCGCCTCGTGTTCGTGCTGGACGCCGGCCTCACTATCTACTTGTGGTGAGTGTCGCAGCACTAGTGACGCGCTGTACCGCGTGCACGCGGCGGGGCACAGCATACACCTGGAGCCGGTGGCGGTGCGCTACGACTCGCTCGACCCGCGCCTCGTGTTCGTGCTGGACGCCGGCCTCACTATCTACTTGTGGTGAGTGTCGCAGCACTAGTGACGCGCTGTACCGCGTGCACGCGGCGGGGCACAGCATACACCTGGAGCCGGTGGCGGTGCGCTACGACTCGCTCGACCCGCGCCTCGTGTTCGTGCTGGACGCCGGCCTCACTATCTACTTGTGGTGAGTGTCGCAGCACTAGTGACGCGCTGTACCGCGTGCACGCGGCGGGGCACAGCATACACCTGGAGCCGGTGGCGGTGCGCTACGACTCGCTCGACCCGCGCCTCGTGTTCGTGCTGGACGCCGGCCTCACTATCTACTTGTGGTGAGTGTCGCAGCACTAGTGACGCGCTGTACCGCGTGCACGCGGCGGGGCACAGCATACACCTGGAGCCGGTGGCGGTGCGCTACGACTCGCTCGACCCGCGCCTCGTGTTCGTGCTGGACGCCGGCCTCACTATCTACTTGTGGTGAGTGTCGCAGCACTAGTGACGCGCTGTACCGCGTGCACGCGGCGGGGCACAGCATACACCTGGAGCCGGTGGCGGTGCGCTACGACTCGCTCGACCCGCGCCTCGTGTTCGTGCTGGACGCCGGCCTCACTATCTACTTGTGGTGAGTGTCGCAACACTAGTGACACTACCACCTATAAAACACTAAGAGTCAGCGCACACAGAGATAGGAAGGACGGGAAAGCGATCCGACAGCGATCCAGCGCGAAGCGGTAGTCCGCTTTCTTTGTGACTGATTTTATACAAACTTCTTCTTCTCATTCGTTACGCTCTTGGCAGAGCGGTCGTGGTCACGTTTATACAAACTAGAACATTACAAAAAAATATCGTCCCGGATCATGACCGCTGTGTGCGCTGACCTTAACGTACACGTTGTGCACATCCAGTATCCACACGTTATTTCCTTTCGTAGCATTAATTTAACTGCTATCATATTATTATTAAATCTTCTAGGAACGGCAAGAAAGCCAAAAACACGTTGAAGTCGAAGGCTCGCCTGTTCGCCGAGAAGATCAACAAAGAAGAGCGCAAGAACAAGGCGGAGCTGGTGGCCGAGCCGCCCGGGAAGGAACCCGCTGCTTTCTGGAAGCTGCTCGAGTACGACGGCGACACGCCCTACGTGCCCGAGGTAAGCTGTACTGTATATGTCAACGTGAAATTGTGAACTCTGTCTGTGTGTTTATAATATAACGCGTTAGATTGTAAACAAACAGTGGGTTAGGTTAGGTTAGATTGTAATTTAACTACGTCAGATTATAATCAGACGGAATTCACAATTTTACGGTGACATATACAGGACACTGCAATGTTAGTCATCATCATGTCATTTAGTCTCCATTACAGGAAGAGAGATTTTTTGGAAGACGTAGCGTGGGCAGGCTTCCTACTAAGTGGACCGACGATCTGGCAGGTCACGGGAAGAACCTGTATGCGGGCAATGGAAAAACTTGGGGAGGCCTTTGTCCAGCTGTGGACGTCATTAGACTGAAACGACAACGACAGGAAAAGAACGTCCCTCTATAATTAACCCAAGCAAAAGAGAGGATTTAGCCTAGCCGGGTTGGGAAGTATTTCTCCTTCACTCGTCTCTCACGACATTCGTGAGAAGAATAAAGATGGTCCTATTTTACTCTGCCAAATCCACACGGCTAAGGTACAGGCGACAGCACATCAGACTACCTATTTTAGTTGAAAATTCGCTCTTATTACAGCTGCATAAAATCCCAGCGATTACCTTTAACGTGCTGTTATCTGTACGTATGCAAACAATACACTATCACTAACCCAATACCCACTACGCAACTGCAACTAAAGCCTGGTCCGTGAGCACGTAGAATTTTGTCCAATGACCCCAAGCTACCCATCCTTATTGCTCGCGCGTAATTATGTTGCTGTCGCGCTCGCACACTCACTGCGGACGCGCGTCGCACAGTCGTGACAGCAATATAATTACGCGCCAGCGATAAGGATGGGTAGCTTGGGGTCATTGGACAAAATTCTACGTGCTCACGGACCAGGCTTTAGTGACAACACTATATGGTACAAACCGTAAACCGCCGTACAAAGTCAGATTTCTTATGTTCTCAGGAGCACGTGCCGAACGACTTCGCGTGGGCGAGCCCGCGTCTATACCGCGTGGAATTAGGGATGGGCTACTTAGAGCTGCCGCAGCCCGAAGCATGTGCCTTAGCACGCGGCGTTCTAGCCACGCGCAACGTTTACATACTGGACGCGCACGTCGACTTGTTCGTGTGGTAAGTGCATAAAAAGTCATAAAAGTTGTTATTTTATTAAAATAGACTCTTTAAAAGCGCTTTTACATGTCTCAGTATTACTCAGACCCTATTACTGCTTCGGGACAATAAATGGGCCAGTGCGGAGAAGCAGTGCAAGAAACTTACGCCCGCTTTCTCCATCAATCCCTAATTTTTAAGTGACCCCTTTGAAAACAAAATTCCTGTTATGTGTTACCATAGGGGTCACTTAAAAATTAGGGATTGATGATGAAAACGGGCATCAGTCACCTTTGTCAGCCTCCAAACAGAATCCCAACTAGAAACAATTACCTAAAGAAAAACTCAAGATAGTAATCCCGCTGCTTCATCAGTTAAATCTACTATATAAAAATAAGTCGGGTTTTCCTCCCTGACGCTATAACTCCAGAACGCACGAACCGATTTCCACGGTTTTGCATTCGTTGGAAAGGTCTCGGGCTCCGTGAGGTTTATAGCAAAGAAAATTTGGGAAAAGGGGGTAAAACGGGATCCACGCGTACGAAGTCGCGGGCGGCCGCTATTATTTACAAATTAAAGATTTTTGTTGTATTGTGATTGAAAAAAGTTGTTTAATTGAGTTGACAGAATAGTGACATCACTTAATTTATTTATTTAATTAAAATGCGAGTGAGCTTACAGATAAATACTTGCGTGTCAAAATCTATGGGATTCTCGTTTTGACAGTTTTAAAAAGTACATCAATTTATTGGTGGTGTGAACACGTGTATTTGTATCAGGTTCGGCAAGAAGTCGTCGCGGCTGGTTCGCGCGGCGGCGGTGAAGCTTGCGCAGGAGTTGTTCAACATGGTGACGCGTCCGCCGCACGCGCTCGTCACGCGATTGCAGGAGGGGACGGAGACACAGGTAACTATACTATACCACAGGTAGTATACTCATAAGAAGGCTCAAGGTCACCTAAAGGGCGATGGAGCGTGCTATGCTCGGAGTTTCCCTACGTGATCGAATCAGAAATGAGGAGATCCGTAGGAGAACCAGAGTGACTGACATAGCCCGCAGAATCGCTAAAATCAAGTGGCTGTGGGCGGGGCACATAGCTCGTAGAGCTGATGGCCGCTGGGGCAGGAAAGTTCTTGAGTGGCGACCACGAGCCGGAAGACGTAGCGTGGGCAGGCCTCCCACTAGGTGGACCGACGATCTGGTGAAGGTCGCGGGAGGTGCCTGGATGCGAGCGGCGCAGGATTGGTCTTCGTGGAAATCCTTGGGGGAGGCCTTTGTCCAGCAGTGGACGTCTTTCGGCTGAAACGAACGAACTACAGGTCTAATGCATAACTGAGTCAGCGCCTGAGGTATGGGAGCGGCACGGGAGGGGTGACATGTGACGTGACAGAGCATACAAGTCTGAAGCACAGCTGAACTCTCGCTGACGTTTCACTTCAAAAGGACATCCTCCCGTGCCGCTCCCATACCTCAGGCACTGACTTAACTAAGTAGACACTAGCTTTTACTGCGTTTTATTGCCTGGGATATTGTAGCTTTGTACTGGTGAAAAAATTTTCAAAATTGGTTCAGTCGTTCCAGAGACTACTTTTATAGTAAGGATGACCAATCTTCCCCAACTTATGCTCAGTAAATAAAAATCTCTGTATTTATGTATTATATGTATTTATTTCAATATGTTTTTATTCGCAAACGTCCTCTTGTCTAATACTTTTTACTTTGGGAAACAGTAGGCATAATTTGACGGAAAATTGTTCTAGTCGCAGTGTTACTCGACAGAATTATTTTTCACTTACTTTAACCGGTGGAAAAATATTTTTCCCGACTGGTAACAATGTAACTGATGACTGACTGAATGGGTATAATCGCAAAATTTGAAAATAATTTTATAATGGTCACTTAAATAATATAAAATTAAATATTTTGTATATTAATTATGTATATTTTGAAGTTGTATGTTACTTTTGAAGCATAATCGAGGAAATAAAGCGGAATTATGTAAGTAACATCATAGTGCTTCAACTGTTATGGGGATTGTTTTTCTTTTCGCCGGTTCCCTATAAAATTATCATCATTCACGACCTTCTTGCATGTCCCATTGTGATATCTATGTCTTTAGAAATATTTCTAGGCTGTCAAATGTTTTATATCATATTTCAATTTAACTATTGCATTCTCCTACTGCCTGTGTTGCAATAGAATTAGAAAACTCGGCAATTGTTAGCACATCTCCTTCTTACAACGTAATAGAAAGCGAGATGCACTTATATCTGTCATGAATATTTTTTCATTTTACTATGTAACATTATACTATGTTTTATTTTTTTATCGACGTGTTTCATTATTTCCAATCGTTGTTAATTGTTAGCCATAAATGTATAGTTTTTTTATTTGATAAGTCGTCCTTTTCCACATTAGCAAAGAGGTTTTCACCTCTGTAAATAGTTTGACAGATCTAAATTTCGCTTTACAATGTAACGCTCCATGAATCTATGTTCGTTTTTGTGAAGACTATTGAATTGTACCTCAATTTATATTTTATTATCAGGTTTTCAAAACATATTTCTTGGGATGGGACGAAGTAATTGCGGTGGACTTCACCCGCACCGCAGAATCCGTAGCGAGGACCGGCGCCGACTTGGCCAGTTGGGCTAAACAACAGGAAACAAAGTAAGTTGTATTCAATCTCGGCTCCTATTTATAGGATACGTTTATGATTGTAGTCTCTTTGTCTGATAAGTTCTGAAATGAGTACATAGAGCTGTGTGCAGGTGAAATCGCGCTCAGAACTGTCGACTGTAGAGGAAGTACAGGCCAAGAGCTTTAAGAAAGATGCTGAGGGGCGACCACGTACTAAAAGACTTATGTGGGTGAATCGTTGAACTAGGAGTCGCTAATCGCTTGCAGGAGATTGCTTGATGCAAACGTCTTAAGCCTTGCTTGAAGTTCTGTGGAGGTGGTCTTTGTCCAGCTGTGTATTTTCCAATCTTTGGCGACCGTTTCCATACTATTTTACGTGTGACAAGAAACAGGATTAGATTAGCTAAAAACAAATTTCTAGTTTTTTAATGGTTTTATTGTATTAAATGGGAATCTCTGTATCTACAGGGCAGATCTGTCAGCGCTGTTCACACCTCGCCAACCGTCCATGCCGGCGGCGGAATCCAAGACCCTCGCAGACGAGTGGAACGAGGACCTGGAAGCCATGGAGGCGTTCGTACTCGAGGGCCGCCACTTCGTACGCCTGCCCGACCACGAGCTCGGCGTGTTCCACAGCTGCGACTGCTACGTGTTCCTGTGCCGCTACGTGCTGCCCGCCGAGGTGAGTGGCGGCGAGCACCTGGAGGCGATGGAGGCTCGTGCTGGAGGGCATTATCTTGGCTATCAATTATATTTTTCTAGTGCGTGATTAGATTTGTCGACTGCAACATTCGCTTGTCTTGCGGCTTTGAAGTCAAGTTGACATCATACAATAATCAGACATAAAATTTTACAGTACAATGTCTCATCCGCTCACATCCGAAGACTATAGTGACAGCAGGCGATGCGTGACTGCAAAGCACTGGTTTCTACATATTCCCATGAAATGTGTCGCAAAGCGACGGAAGTATTTCATAGAAATCAGTAGTATCGTGACGTCATTTGCTGCTACTGCTGCGTAAACCTTGCTACAAAATCATACCTTTATTGACGTCATTCCCGCCTTCCGCCACAGCCAGAAGAAGACAGCCCGGACGCCGACGGCGACGACGAGGGCGCGTCAGCCGCATGGGTGGTGTACTTCTGGCAAGGCCGGCGCGCGCCCAACATGGGCTGGCTGACCTTCACGTTCGGACTCGAGCGCAAGTTCAAGCAGCTGTGCCGGCGGGATTTTGTTTTCAGTTGGCTGTTTAGAGTTTTAGTACTTAGTAGATTTGAAATCGACAGGTTCGCGAGCTGCTGACGTCATACAGTGGAGGCTACTAAGTACACAGCTGTGTAATTTATAGCGAGCAATGTTCAGTGATGGCTTCTCAACATCTCTCATTCACTCACATTTGAAGGCTACTACTTCTGTCTCTGTCACAGCCAGAGGAAGACAGCCCGGACGCCGACGGCGACGACGAAGGAGCATCAGCCGCGTGGGTGGTGTACTTCTGGCAAGGCCGGCGCGCGCCCAACATGGGCTGGCTGACCTTCACGTTCGGGCTGGAGCACAAGTTCAAGCAGCTGTCCTTCTAGCTCTAAAAAAACAGAATTACTTTTCAGTTGGATATTTCGAATTTTGGTAGATTTGAAATCAACTTTGTAGGTTTGCGAGCTCCTGACGTCATACAGTGGAGGCTACTAAGTAGACAGCTGTCCGTAATTTATAGCGAGCGACATCTCAGTATCTTGCCAGTATCAATGATAGCAACATGTTCAGTGATGGCTTCTCAGCATCTCTCATTCACTCACATTTGAAGGCTACTACTTCTGTCTCTGTCATAGCCAGAGGAAGACAGCCCGGACGCCGACGGCGACGACGAGGGCGCTTCAGCCGCGTGGGTGGTGTACTTCTGGCAAGGCCGGCGCGCGCCCAACATGGGCTGGCTGACCTTCACGTTCGGACTCGAGCGCAAGTTCAAGCAGCTGTGCCGGCGGCTGGACGTGGTGCGAACGCACCAGCAGCAGGAGAGCCTGAAATTCATGGCGCACTTCCACCGCCGGTTCATCATTAAGGACGGCAAGAGGAACCAGAAGCCTGTAAGTGTTTATCACTACTGTTTTGAGCTACTTTTTTGAGTTGCTACTATATGTTTACGTTTGTAGCGTTAAATGATAGATATATTTTTATCTGTAAATTCTCAACGACTGAGCTGCGCTGAATAACATAAATTATAGTTCGTTTCATTCAAGAAGACGCGTCCCACCAATTTTCGGTCGAAGGAAGTGCGGGGTGCGGGGAGTTTGATCCGAGCAATCCGAGCATCATTATTGTAGTGTGCGTGTGCACTCATGAATGATTTGTGTCGATAACACTCAAACATTAGGGAAGAATGGTGGGGCGCGTCTTCGTGGATCAAACGATTCTCTAAGATTAGCTGTATTGTTTTTTTTTTTATTTCCTCTTGATAATTTTTTCAGCCTTTCAAGATTTATTGATGTATTTTCTTCCTCACATATTCATTTTAATGGCAGGAAAATGGTCGCCAGCCCGTGGAATTGTACGAGCTTCGCAGCAACGGTTCGACGCTGTGCACGCGCCTCATACAGGTCAAGGCGGACGCGAGCCAGCTCAACAGCGCCTTCTGGTAAGCGAACATTATTCTAGTCGTGTCGACAACAAATATACTGTGTCAACAGTGTGCCCAAAACTCCGCTAAAGAGTGACGTTGTCAGTAACATTCGAAAACATTTTGTGCCTACAACCCGGTCGAGTTAACAGCGCGCCGGCAGCCGTGAGCCCGTGACGCCCGCTCTGTGGGCTGAGTGTGAGCTTACATCAAACGCGCTCACTAGTGAGCGCTTTTAAAAAAAGTATGAAAATTTTAGTTTTTGAACGTTTCCCGCTAGGTGCGCTGTACAATTCGTCATACATTTAATGTTTGACGTGAGCGCGTTTGATATAAACTCGCACTAGGCCCTCTGGTACGGTCGGGGCGAACGTGGGGAAGTGGAAGACAGTCACATTCCAGCGAGGCAATAAGCTCGATCGTGTTTTATGAACAGTGCCTTTTGGTCTATGGTCGTAGATAAAAAGAATAATAGTCACGGCGGCGGATCCCGAACCTCGGATTCGGCTTATCTGACACCGATACCATTGGGCTTTCTTGATGGGTATTGCAATTCATATAATAAGCCCATCCTAATTATAAACGGGATTAAATTGAACGAGTGACATCTTTTTACGATTTGTGCGGCATCATGACAAGACGCTTACAACTAAATTCAATCTATAGCTAAATGAATGTCCTTTCATTGGATTTTATTATTTATTATTAACTTTATTCTACAGTTATATCTTAAACGTGCCGCTGGAGGGCGCTCACGACACGTCTTCAGCGATCGTGTACGCGTGGATCGGCTCCCAGGCCGACGCCGACTCCGCGCGCCTCATCGAGCAGATCGCTGAAGACAAGTTCAACAACCCCTGGGTCAGCTTGCAGGTGAGCTATCTACCTTCAGGTCTCTCCACAGAATACTTCTGCTACTCCTGTACAGTTAGGACTAGTAGCTACATCCTAAACGTGCCGCTGGAGGGCGCTCACGACACGTCCTCGGCGATCGTGTACGCATGGATCGGCTCCCAGGCCGACGCCGACTCCGCGCGCCTCATCGAGCAGATCGCCGAGGACAAGTTCAACAACCCCTGGGTCAGCTTGCAGGTAAACCTGGGCACTAATCAAGGAAATGTGACCAGTAAAGGGTAAGTAGTACTAGTAGCCCATAGTGACGTTGACTGCGAGCGCCTCATCGAGCAGATCGCCGAGGACAAGTTCAACAACCCCTGGGTCAGCTTGCAGGTAAACCTGGGCACTAATCAAGGAAATGTGACCAGTAAAGGGTAAGTAGTACTAGTAGCCCATAGTGACGTTGACTGCGAGCGCCTCATCGAGCAGATCGCCGAGGACAAGTTCAACAACCCCTGGGTCAGCTTGCAGGTAAGCTATCAACAGCTAAGCCATTGAAGGTTAAGTAGTTAGTCTCTCAACTACCTAAACTTCACTGTCTTGAAATGAATTAGTGTCTAACGACGCCGACTCCGCGCGACTCATCGAGCAGATCGCTGAAGACAAGTTCAACAACCCTTGGGTCAGCTTGCAGGTAGGCCCGGGAACTAATCTACCACTGCCTCTCCTGTGTAGCCAGGATACAGCTTGATCAAGGAAATGTGACCAGTAAAGAAAGGGCCCATAGTGACGTTGACTCCGCGCGCCTCATCGAGCAGATCGCCGAGGACATGTTCAACAACCCCTGGATCAGCTTGCAGGTAAGCCAGGGAAACCCGAGCAGTGAAGGTTATGTAGTTAGATAGCTGACTGTCTTGAAACCTGCAACGGATTTTATTCGGAGACCAAAGCGACGCCGATTTCGTGCGCCTTTTCGAGCACATCGCTGAAGACAAGTTCAACAACCCTTGGGTCAGCTTGCAGGTGAGCTATCTACAGCTTGGCCAGTGAAGGTTTAGTAGTTAGGCTCTCAACTACCTAAACTTCACCTTCTTGAAATGAATTAGTGTCTTACGACGTCGACTCTGCGCGCCTCATTGAGCAGATTGCTGAAAACAAGTTCAAGCTCCTGGGTCAGCTTGCAGGTAAGCCCGGGAACTAATCTACCACTGCCTCTCCTGTGTAGCCAGGATACAGCTTGATCAAGGAAATGTGACCAATAAACTTAAGTAGTCCTAGAAGGCCAAAGCGACGCAGAATCAAGCAGATCGCTGAAGACAAGTTCAGCAATCCCTGGGTCAGCTTACTAAGAAAGAATCTTGAATGACCCTGGCTGAAAAATTAAATCGTTCAAATAGTGCGAAATATTTGTTATGCGCATCTTTTGGGCCCTGTAACTTCTTTATTTGTAGAGATATTTTCATGATTCTTTCACCAATATTGTTGGTTTTACTTATATTTTCAAGTTTTATTAATAGCTAGAATTGTTCTGTAACATAATATTTGCTTCCAGGTGCTAACAGAAGGCAGCGAGCCGGACAACTTCTTCTGGGTGGCGCTGGGCGGCCGCAAGCCGTACGACACGGACGCGTCCTACCTCGCCTACACGCGCTTGTTCCGCTGCTCCAACGAGAAGGGATACTTCACCGTCTCCGAGAAGTGCACGGACTTTTGCCAGGTACGAACAATGATAGTATCGGATGGTGACGTCAATTAAGACACTTTATGACCCATATTAAATGTGTGGCCATAAGCCTCACGACACGGACGCGTCCTACCTCGCCTACACGCGCTTGTTCCGCTGCTCCAACGAGAAGGGATACTTCACCGTCTCCGAGAAGTGCACGGACTTTTGCCAGGTACGAACAATGATAGGGTTGGATGATGACGTCAATTAAGACACTTTATGACCCATATTAAATGTGTGGCCATAAGCCTCACGACACGGACGCGTCCTACCTCGCCTACACGCGCTTGTTCCGCTGCTCCAACGAGAAGGG
Source organism: Ostrinia nubilalis (assembly GCF_963855985.1). NCBI lineage: Eukaryota > Metazoa > Arthropoda > Insecta > Lepidoptera > Crambidae > Ostrinia > Ostrinia nubilalis. The sequence goes on from NC_087097.1 coordinate 12,067,602, forward strand.
ATACTTCACCGTCTCCGAGAAGTGCACGGACTTTTGCCAGGTACGAACAATGATAGTATCGGATGGTGACGTCAATTAAGACACTTTATGACCCATATTAAATGTGTGGCCATAAGCCTCACGACACGGACGCGTCCTACCTCGCCTACACGCGCTTGTTCCGCTGCTCCAACGAGAAGGGATACTTCACCGTCTCCGAGAAGTGCACGGACTTTTGCCAGGTACGAACAATGATAGTATCGGATGGTGACGTCAATTAAGACACTTTATGGCCCATATTAAATGTGTGGCCATAAGCCTCACGACACGGACGCGTCCTACCTCGCCTACACGCGCTTGTTCCGCTGCTCCAACGAGAAGGGATACTTCACCGTCTCCGAGAAGTGCACGGACTTTTGCCAGGTACGAACAATGATAGTATCGGATGGTGACGTCAATTAAGACACTTTATGACCCATATTAAATGTGTGGCCATAAGCCTCACGACACGGACGCGTCCTACCTCGCCTACACGCGCTTGTTCCGCTGCTCCAACGAGAAGGGATACTTCACCGTCTCCGAGAAGTGCACGGACTTTTGCCAGGTACGAACAATGATAGTATCGGATGGTGACGTCAATTAAGACACTTTATGACCCATATTAAATGTGTGGCCATAAGCCTCACGACACGGACGCGTCCTACCTCGTCTACACGCGCTTGTTCCGCTGCTCCAACGAGAAGGGATACTTCACCGTCTCCGAGAAGTGCACGGACTTTTGCCAGGTACGAACAATGATAGTATCGGATGGATGGCGTCAATTGAGACACTTTATGGCCCATATTAAATGTGTGGCCATAAGCCTCACGACACGGACGCGTCCTACCTCGCCTACACGCGCTTGTTCCGCTGCTCCAACGAGAAGGGATACTTCACCGTCTCCGAGAAGTGCACGGACTTTTGCCAGGTACGTACAATGATAGGGTTGGATGATGACGTCAATTAAGACACTTTATGACCCATATTAAATGTGTGGCCATAAGCCTCACGACACGGACGCGTCCTACCTCGCCTACACGCGCTTGTTCCGCTGCTCCAACGAGAAGGGATACTTCACCGTCTCCGAGAAGTGCACGGACTTTTGCCAGGTACGAACAATGATAGTATCGGATGGTGACGTCAATTAAGACACTTTATGACCCATATTAAATGTGTGGCCATAAGCCTCACGACACGGACGCGTCCTACCTCGCCTACACGCGCTTGTTCCGCTGCTCCAACGAGAAGGGATACTTCACCGTCTCCGAGAAGTGCACGGACTTTTGCCAGGTACGAACAATGATAGGGTTGGATGATGACGTCAATTAAGACACTTTATGACCCATATTAAATGTGTGGCCATAAGCCTCACGACACGGACGCGTCCTACCTCGCCTACACGCGCTTGTTCCGCTGCTCCAACGAGAAGGGATACTTCACCGTCTCCGAGAAGTGCACGGACTTTTGCCAGGTACGAACAATGATAGTATCGGATGGTGACGTCAATTAAGACACTTTATGACCCATATTAAATGTGTGGCCATAAGCCTCACGACACGGACGCGTCCTACCTCGCCTACACGCGCTTGTTCCGCTGCTCCAACGAGAAGGGATACTTCACCGTCTCCGAGAAGTGCACGGACTTTTGCCAGGTACGAACAATGATAGTATCGGATGGTGACGTCAATTAAGACACTTTATGGCCCATATTAAATGTGTGGCCATAAGCCTCACGACACGGACGCGTCCTACCTCGCCTACACGCGCTTGTTCCGCTGCTCCAACGAGAAGGGATACTTCACCGTCTCCGAGAAGTGCACGGACTTTTGCCAGGTACGAACAATGATAGTATCGGATGGTGACGTCAATTAAGACACTTTATGACCCATATTAAATGTGTGGCCATAAGCCTCACGACACGGACGCGTCCTACCTCGCCTACACGCGCTTGTTCCGCTGCTCCAACGAGAAGGGATACTTCACCGTCTCCGAGAAGTGCACGGACTTTTGCCAGGTACGAACAATGATAGTATCGGATGGTGACGTCAATTAAGACACTTTATGACCCATATTAAATGTGTGGCCATAAGCCTCACGACACGGACGCGTCCTACCTCGTCTACACGCGCTTGTTCCGCTGCTCCAACGAGAAGGGATACTTCACCGTCTCCGAGAAGTGCACGGACTTTTGCCAGGTACGAACAATGATAGTATCGGATGGATGGCGTCAATTGAGACACTTTATGGCCCATATTAAATGTGTGGCCATAAGCCTCACGACACGGACGCGTCCTACCTCGCCTACACGCGCTTGTTCCGCTGCTCCAACGAGAAGGGATACTTCACCGTCTCCGAGAAGTGCACGGACTTTTGCCAGGTACGTACAATGATAGGGTTGGATGATGACGTCAATTAAGACACTTTATGACCCATATTAAATGTGTGGCCATAAGCCTCACGACACGGACGCGTCCTACCTCGCCTACACGCGCTTGTTCCGCTGCTCCAACGAGAAGGGATACTTCACCGTCTCCGAGAAGTGCACGGACTTTTGCCAGGTACGAACAATGATAGTATCGGATGGTGACGTCAATTAAGACACTTTATGACCCATATTAAATGTGTGGCCATAAGCCTCACGACACGGACGCGTCCTACCTCGCCTACACGCGCTTGTTCCGCTGCTCCAACGAGAAGGGATACTTCACCGTCTCCGAGAAGTGCACGGACTTTTGCCAGGTACGAACAATGATAGTATCGGATGGATGGCGTCAATTGAGACACTTTATGGCCCATATTAAATGTGTGGCCATAAGCCTCACGACACGGACGCGTCCTACCTCGCCTACACGCGCTTGTTCCGCTGCTCCAACGAGAAGGGATACTTCACCGTCTCCGAGAAGTGCACGGACTTTTGCCAGGTACGTACAATGATAGGGTTGGATGATGACGTCAATTAAGACACTTTATGACCCATATTAAATGTGTGGCCATAAGCCTCACGACACGGACGCGTCCTACCTCGCCTACACGCGCTTGTTCCGCTGCTCCAACGAGAAGGGATACTTCACCGTCTCCGAGAAGTGCACGGACTTTTGCCAGGTACGAACAATGATAGGGTTGGATGATGACGTCAATTAAGACACTTTATGACCCATATTAAATGTGTGGCCATAAGCCTCACGACACGGACGCGTCCTACCTCGCCTACACGCGCTTGTTCCGCTGCTCCAACGAGAAGGGATACTTCACCGTCTCCGAGAAGTGCACGGACTTTTGCCAGGTACGAACAATGATAGTATCGGATGGTGACGTCAATTAAGACACTTTATGACCCATATTAAATGTGTGGCCATAAGCCTCACGACACGGACGCGTCCTACCTCGCCTACACGCGCTTGTTCCGCTGCTCCAACGAGAAGGGATACTTCACCGTCTCCGAGAAGTGCACGGACTTTTGCCAGGTACGAACAATGATAGTATCGGATGGATGGCGTCAATTGAGACACTTTATGGTCCATATTAAATGTGTGGCCATAAGCCTCACGACACGGACGCGTCCTACCTCGCCTACACGCGCTTGTTCCGCTGCTCCAACGAGAAGGGATACTTCACCGTCTCCGAGAAGTGCACGGACTTTTGCCAGGTACGAACAATGATAGGGTTGGATGATGACGTCAATTAAGACACTTTATGACCCATATTAAATGTGTGGCCATAAGCCTCACGACACGGACGCGTCCTACCTCGCCTACACGCGCTTGTTCCGCTGCTCCAACGAGAAGGGATACTTCACCGTCTCCGAGAAGTGCACGGACTTTTGCCAGGTACGAACAATGATAGTATCGGATGGTGACGTCAATTAAGACACTTTATGACCCATATTAAATGTGTGGCCATAAGCCTCACGACACGGACGCGTCCTACCTCGCCTACACGCGCTTGTTCCGCTGCTCCAACGAGAAGGGATACTTCACCGTCTCCGAGAAGTGCACGGACTTTTGCCAGGTACGAACAATGATAGGGTTGGATGATGACGTCAATTAAGACACTTTATGACCCATATTAAATGTGTGGCCATAAGCCTCACGACACGGACGCGTCCTACCTCGCCTACACGCGCTTGTTCCGCTGCTCCAACGAGAAGGGATACTTCACCGTCTCCGAGAAGTGCACGGACTTTTGCCAGGTACGAACAATGATAGTATCGGATGGTGACGTCAATTAAGACACTTTATGACCCATATTAAATGTGTGGCCATAAGCCTCACGACACGGACGCGTCCTACCTCGCCTACACGCGCTTGTTCCGCTGCTCCAACGAGAAGGGATACTTCACCGTCTCCGAGAAGTGCACGGACTTTTGCCAGGTACGAACAATGATAGTATCGGATGGATGGCGTCAATTGAGACACTTTATGGCCCATATTAAATGTGTGGCCATAAGCCTCACGACACGGACGCGTCCTACCTCGCCTACACGCGCTTGTTCCGCTGCTCCAACGAGAAGGGATACTTCACCGTCTCCGAGAAGTGCACGGACTTTTGCCAGGTACGTACAATGATAGGGTTGGATGATGACGTCAATTAAGACACTTTATGACCCATATTAAATGTGTGGCCATAAGCCTCACGACACGGACGCGTCCTACCTCGCCTACACGCGCTTGTTCCGCTGCTCCAACGAGAAGGGATACTTCACCGTCTCCGAGAAGTGCACGGACTTTTGCCAGGTACGAACAATGATAGTATCGGATGGTGACGTCAATTAAGACACTTTATGACCCATATTAAATGTGTGGCCATAAGCCTCACGACACGGACGCGTCCTACCTCGCCTACACGCGCTTGTTCCGCTGCTCCAACGAGAAGGGATACTTCACCGTCTCCGAGAAGTGCACGGACTTTTGCCAGGTACGAACAATGATAGTATCGGATGGATGGCGTCAATTGAGACACTTTATGGCCCATATTAAATGTGTGGCCATAAGCCTCACGACACGGACGCGTCCTACCTCGCCTACACGCGCTTGTTCCGCTGCTCCAACGAGAAGGGATACTTCACCGTCTCCGAGAAGTGCACGGACTTTTGCCAGGTACGAACAATGATAGGGTTGGATGATGACGTCAATTAAGACACTTTATGACCCATATTAAATGTGTGGCCATAAGCCTCACGACACGGACGCGTCCTACCTCGCCTACACGCGCTTGTTCCGCTGCTCCAACGAGAAGGGATACTTCACCGTCTCCGAGAAGTGCACGGACTTTTGCCAGGTACGAACAATGATAGTATCGGATGGTGACGTCAATTAAGACACTTTATGACCCATATTAAATGTGTGGCCATAAGCCTCACGACACGGACGCGTCCTACCTCGCCTACACGCGCTTGTTCCGCTGCTCCAACGAGAAGGGATACTTCACCGTCTCCGAGAAGTGCACGGACTTTTGCCAGGTACGTACAATGATAGGGTTGGATGATGACGTCAATTAAGACACTTTATGACCCATATTAAATGTGTGGCCATAAGCCTCACGACACGGACGCGTCCTACCTCGCCTACACGCGCTTGTTCCGCTGCTCCAACGAGAAGGGATACTTCACCGTCTCCGAGAAGTGCACGGACTTTTGCCAGGTACGAACAATGATAGTATCGGATGGTGACGTCAATTAAGACACTTTATGACCCATATTAAATGTGTGGCCATAAGCCTCACGACACGGACGCGTCCTACCTCGCCTACACGCGCTTGTTCCGCTGCTCCAACGAGAAGGGATACTTCACCGTCTCCGAGAAGTGCACGGACTTTTGCCAGGTACGAACAATGATAGGGTTGGATGATGACGTCAATTAAGACACTTTATGACCCATATTAAATGTGTGGCCATAAGCCTCACGACACGGACGCGTCCTACCTCGCCTACACGCGCTTGTTCCGCTGCTCCAACGAGAAGGGATACTTCACCGTCTCCGAGAAGTGCACGGACTTTTGCCAGGTACGAACAATGATAGTATCGGATGGTGACGTCAATTAAGACACTTTATGACCCATATTAAATGTGTGGCCATAAGCCTCACGACACGGACGCGTCCTACCTCGCCTACACGCGCTTGTTCCGCTGCTCCAACGAGAAGGGATACTTCACCGTCTCCGAGAAGTGCACGGACTTTTGCCAGGTACGAACAATGATAGTATCGGATGGATGGCGTCAATTGAGACACTTTATGGCCCATATTAAATGTGTGGCCATAAGCCTCACGACACGGACGCGTCCTACCTCGCCTACACGCGCTTGTTCCGCTGCTCCAACGAGAAGGGATACTTCACCGTCTCCGAGAAGTGCACGGACTTTTGCCAGGTACGTACAATGATAGGGTTGGATGATGACGTCAATTAAGACACTTTATGACCCATATTAAATGTGTGGCCATAAGCCTCACGACACGGACGCGTCCTACCTCGCCTACACGCGCTTGTTCCGCTGCTCCAACGAGAAGGGATACTTCACCGTCTCCGAGAAGTGCACGGACTTTTGCCAGGTACGAACAATGATAGGGTTGGATGATGACGTCAATTAAGACACTTTATGACCCATATTAAATGTGTGGCCATAAGCCTCACGACACGGACGCGTCCTACCTCGCCTACACGCGCTTGTTCCGCTGCTCCAACGAGAAGGGATACTTCACCGTCTCCGAGAAGTGCACGGACTTTTGCCAGGTACGAACAATGATAGTATCGGATGGTGACGTCAATTAAGACACTTTATGACCCATATTAAATGTGTGGCCATAAGCCTCACGACACGGACGCGTCCTACCTCGCCCACACGCGCTTGTTCCGCTGCTCCAACGAGAAGGGATACTTCACCGTCTCCGAGAAGTGCACGGACTTTTGCCAGGTACGAACAATGATAGTATCGGATGGATGGCGTCAATTGAGACACTTTATGGCCCATATTAAATGTGTGGCCATAAGCCTCACGACACGGACGCGTCCTACCTCGCCTACACGCGCTTGTTCCGCTGCTCCAACGAGAAGGGATACTTCACCGTCTCCGAGAAGTGCACGGACTTTTGCCAGGTACGTACAATGATAGGGTTGGATGATGACGTCAATTAAGACACTTTATGACCCATATTAAATGTGTGGCCATAAGCCTCACGACACGGACGCGTCCTACCTCGCCTACACGCGCTTGTTCCGCTGCTCCAACGAGAAGGGATACTTCACCGTCTCCGAGAAGTGCACGGACTTTTGCCAGGTACGAACAATGATAGGGTTGGATGATGACGTCAATTAAGACACTTTATGACCCATATTAAATGTGTGGCCATAAGCCTCACGACACGGACGCGTCCTACCTCGCCTACACGCGCTTGTTCCGCTGCTCCAACGAGAAGGGATACTTCACCGTCTCCGAGAAGTGCACGGACTTTTGCCAGGTACGAACAATGATAGTATCGGATGGTGACGTCAATTAAGACACTTTATGACCCATATTAAATGTGTGGCCATAAGCCTCACGACACGGACGCGTCCTACCTCGCCTACACGCGCTTGTTCCGCTGCTCCAACGAGAAGGGATACTTCACCGTCTCCGAGAAGTGCACGGACTTTTGCCAGGTGTGTACAATGATAGGGTTGGATGATGACGTCAATTAAGACACTTTATGACCCATATTAAATGTGTGGCCATAAGCCTCACGACACGAACGCGTCCTACCTCGCCTACACGCGCTTGTTCCGCTGCTCCAACGAGAAGGGATACTTCACCGTCTCCGAGAAGTGCACGGACTTTTGCCAGGTACGAACAATGATAGGGTTGGATGGTGACGTCAATTAACCCTTATTTAGGCTTATATTTTCAATGGTTTTCAACCGTATCTTCATATTGATGTGGATTGTGGACCAGTGGTTTACAGTTTTGCCGCCCGTAGGCTAGAGTGGGGTTGGATCTTTATTTAACTTTTATCTTCTGAAATCGAGTAAGCGCCATCTGAAATCTGACGCCCCTAGGACGCTGCCGCCCCTAGGCCGCGGCCTATACGGCCTATTGACATATCCAGGACCGATGTGGACTCTATTGCACCTCTGCTTCTGCAATTATTGAAACGCTGTTTCTCCATATTTTTAATGGAAATGCTCACACAAAGACGTCGCATGATTAATTAATGATGTTAAATAAAATTTAAAAAAAATGCAAATGCAAGAAAATCAACGTCAATCTTTTGAATGCCAAATATAAAAGAGTAGGTAAGGCAGTGAAAATTCGTTTAGCAGTGCTTTAAATCCTTGGGGGAGGCCTTTGTCCAGCAGTGGTCGTCTTTCGGCTGAAACGAACGAATGCTTTAAAATTGTCTTGTTATTTTTGTTGAGTTATACACGTATGAAATGAAATCGTCCGCACTGTGCCAACAGTTCCGTGTGGTTAAGTCTAAATAACCTAATACCTAATCTAATCAATTCATTTTGCAGGATGACTTAGCCGACGACGACATTATGATATTGGACAACGGCGATCAGGTGTTTCTGTGGCTGGGAGCCAAATGCTCCGAGGTGGAGATAAAACTCGCATACAAATCTGCCCAGGTATGTAATCGGTAGAAAGTATGAGCCAAGTTGTGGCAATATAATCAATGGGGTAGTTTATTCTATCGTGAAATATATTTGGGGGGTATCCTTCCGTTTGGCCAAATTACTTTTCGCCAAATTTCACTTCGCAAACAACTTATCGCCAAAGTTTCATTTCCCAAATGAACTTTTAGCAACTGTACTTTTCGCAACTAATTCATTTGGTCAAATTATCATTTGGCAAAATTTTATTTGGCAAATGTTTATATAGCAAATGTTTTATTTTGCCAAATATGATATCCCAAATAATTTGTTTGGTCAAATTGCCACTTCACATACTTACCCATCGTTACCCACAAATCAAAGCATAAGGCAGATGAACATAGTTTTCACAAGAATTTTATGTAAAACAAAGAGATTGCAGAAAATAGTAAGGTTGCAGAAAGTAGGTATTGCAGAAAATAGTAGGTTAGGTTAGGTTAGAACAGTGACCCTTGACGCGCGAAGGCGAGCGAAGCGTGCCGCGGCAGCGGCCGCCGAGCGCTAGAATCACCTCTATTGCTAATGAATCATTTGGAAATTTCGATAAAAAGAATGAAATATGAAAATTAATTTAGAACAAATTTTATATTAAATTAACTACCCACTAAACAAAATATTTAACCACAAGCTAATCTGTATTCCATTCTATGCATCAATCAAATTATTTTGTAAATAGTTTATCGTGAAATATTTTTGCCAAATGAAACATTTGGCAAAACATACTTTGCCAAACAATAATTTGCTAAACAATAATATGCCAAAAACGACATTTGCTAATTAAAAGTTTGCAATAAGTTGTTTTGCCAAATGAGAATTTGCCAAATGAAAATTTGCGAAACGTTGTTTGCGATGTGATAATTTGGGAAACGTTTTTTGGCCAAACATCAGTAATCCATATTTGGGGACATGCAGTTCTGTAAATTGTATAATTTGTGATCTTTGTGGGACAAGCATAAAGCTGAATTCTAAAACTAATCCAAATTGAAAATCCCCAAGGTTTACATCCAACACATGAAGACGATGCAGCCAGAGAAGCCACGCAAACTGTTCCTCACGCTCAAAAACAAAGAATCGCGTCGGTTCACCAAGTGCTTCCACGGCTGGGGCGAGCACAAGAGGCCTCCAGAGTAAACAACTCTTATCGACGACTTTACAGCCTTAAGCGGTACAGACCTATCGATATCTTATTACCAGCAGTGTTCAGAAAAAATATAATGGATGGTTCTCATTCATTGTCTATACCCGTTAGCCAGATATTTTAAGTCCCCAAAATTCGAAGGTCAGCAGTAAAGGTCTGTAATGCATTTTGATACTGATATCTTATTGAGTATAGATATTCCCAATTGATATTGGTTTGAAATGACATGTAACTGCTACCAGGTAATTGTTTAAGGCCTGGTTCAGACGCGCGGTTTCTGGATGGTTCTCATAGGTGAGGCACGAGGCGGTAACAGTAGCGGTTACTTTTTGATGCAAATGAACGAGGTCTGCCCAGAAACCTCTTGATTATCGCGCGTGTCGGAACCAGGCCTAAAGTTTATTACTATGTTGACATAGTTATTAGTTATGATGCGTTTCAGCTCAAATTATTATAGTATACAGATGTCTTATTGTACATCGCAACAAAGCATTTTCAACATTCGCAATAAAATGAGTTTTATGATAGGTATGTACTATCGGAAGCAAAGAATCTGAATGAATTTACGAAAATGAATGACACACATTTTCATAAAAATATTTGTATAGTATTGTGTGAAAAATTTTCCATTGCCTAAAAATCTGTGATTATAAAATTTGCTTGTTTGATTATTTTAAAATTATTAGTTCAGATTTAGACACATTTGAATTAAAATATTTAATATTATGAAACGTATGAAAGAGCTCATTATACTAGAAGTTGCATCACATACAAATTTAGTTTTGCAATAATTATTTTAGTAGCCATTAAATTAAATATAAAGAGGGATTTACTGAGAATAATTTTACCTAAACTTCAGTATTACGATTTGAGTGTTACTTACAACCAAACAATTTAAACCATTCGTTTTTATCAGGATGCATGTGTTCTCATGGGCTTCCAAAAGACATTGAGGGAATATTTTGTGAAAATGAAAGACTGAGTCATGCCATTTTACCAAGTCATTTTATTCAACACTTTCACTTATCTAATGATTAAGCACAAGTGTGGAGATTACATTGTTACTCATTTAATTTATTGCTACATAGATGAGAGAAATGTTTTGACTAGAATTGCAGAGATAATTTTCACTCTGTGAGAAATTACAACTTTGCATTTGTTTATAATGCATTTGTAAGTTTATTTTAAGAATAAATTTGGTAAAGCTGTATGTAAATTGCTGTTGATGTATAAATGATTCACATATTGTATTTATGTAAATCATGTAAATATTTGAATATCATATTACATAATTTCATCACTAACATAAATAAAGATACATGAAACTTTTATAATGCATATAATTGTTGTGCAAGACATGATTTTTAAATGTGGCGCTTAAGCACAAATGTTTTCATAGATTTTTAACAGTTATTTAATAAAAAATTAACAACAATCTTGAATTTTATTAGAATACCCGCAAATTTCACCTGCAACAAAAGATGATAATGTTATGATGAATTTTGCTTGTATTAAATACAAGAATATGCATTTATCATGTAATTACAATATTATTTTTTTATGTTCAGTTGAAATGAAATTGTTCAATTTCAATACAAGAAACTTCTTCCAAGTTAGGTACTACAAATACTTCCAAGTTGTGTTGTAAATGTATAGCATGGGTTGCACTGACTTAATCTACCATCACATATTACATTGAAAATGCACAAAGCTAAATAGGAATCTGCTTTTTTTGTGATTAGGAAAGCAAAGGAGTCTGAAGAAGTAATGACAAAGATCAAATTGGATTATTGCCAAATAGTAAAGACTTGAATGAGACATTAGGAATAGATATTTATATAGTTTGTAAGAGTTAAAGTAAGTTAAGAATCAAACTACAGGCACCTACCTAAGAATTTAAAAATATTTAATCGTCATCATCATCATCGTCGGAAGGCACAAAAAGTTCGTTTTCTTCTAAGAAATTGGCTATGTTTTTACTAATTGCAGCTCCGATAAGAAGGCCCGGAACAACAGCAGCAACTATACTCAGTAGACCGAAAGGTTTCTTCTCCGGCTCTGGTAAAATCGCTCCTGTAGGAGTGGTGGTAGCTGTTCTCCTTTGAAACACTTGTTCTGGTCTTGTTACAATCTTCATTTGGGCAAGTAGTCGTGGCAATCTAGTAATCGACATTTTGCGCAGATTTATATTATTAACGTGATTATTTTTAGAACTTTGTCTCGTGTATTTTACGCAAAAAACTGAAACTGACATCGAACAAGACAGATTAACAAAAAAGTAAATAATTTTTTGACATCCCACAGATTATCCCTCCCTCAGCTGAAACTGCTGAAGAGGAAGATGTCTTTAATCTGTGACAACGATTGTATCTACCAATAAGGCACTAGCACGAAGTTAGCTACAATATAATTCCACCAATAGTAATTTACTAGAGGTCAAATCTTACCGGTATTTTTCCGGTATAAGTAAAGATCGGAAGGATTGACTGACTACTGACTGACCCAGATGAGATGATGGAGATTTTTATCAGTCAAGATGAAAATTTCTATATATTGAGCAGCCCAAAACTTTGAGGTTTTTTTTTTCATTTTAGTTTCCAATTGTTTCCGACACGACAGTACTTATAGCTATAATTCTAGCTTTACCTCAATACATGTCAAATCCTTGTCAAATACATCTAAAACTGTCAAATTTGGTCAGCCAAACGAAGTGAACGGAATAATGTTTTTAATAATTTGTTATTCCAAAGAAAGTAAATCATAAAAATGAATATCACCCTGACAAGCTTAGAAGCTCTAATATGTGAGTAAAAATAATTTTGATTGATCTTTTTGTTATACAGTAAAAATGGATAGCCTCTAATGGAGTTGTTTTGTAATCCAGTAAAAGCGACTCACGAAGCGCTACCATGCCCGGACGCGAATGCTTTGGAGGCGTTCTGCGCCGTGCTGCGGGTGGCTCCGGAGGGCCCGCAGCTGGCGGCGCAGGCCCTGGCGGCGCGCATCCACTCGTCGAGCGCTAAAGAAGCGATGCTCGCGCTGACGATGTTGGACCGCTGCATGCGCCGCTGCGACGCTCACTTTCACGCTGAAGTTGGAAAGTTTCGGTTTCTCAACGAAATGATTAAACTCGTCTCGCCCAAATACTTTGCTGATAGAACAGCACCTGAAGTACGGACTAGGGTAAGACAAAAAAAAATTACACTAAGAAGACAAATCATTTCAAAAATTCAAACCTAATGTGTTTTATATTATTTCACATCATCATTTACTTATCTCAACAGTAGGCCAGTCGATACATATTTTTTATTATCAATGGAGGATATTAAAACAGTTTTCCTCTATTGTTGTGACAATTTAAATGTTTCAATATATTTTAGGTGCTGCAATTGCTTCACGCTTGGTCAATTGAATACCCTAAGGAAACTAAGTTTAAGGTTGCTTTTGATATGCTTAAAAATCAAGGGGTTGTGAAGGAGACACCACCTCCCTTGCCCCCTGAGGAGCCTGTACCGGCACCTAAAGTCCGTGCTAAGAGTGCTATATTTGAAGATGAAGAGAAGTCTAAGCTGCTTCAAAAGTTACTTCAAAGCAAAAAACCTGAAGATCTGCAACATGCCAATAGACTGATCAAGACTATGGTTCGAGAAGTAAGTTGCTTTAAAATGTCTTTAATAAAGTGTATTTTAGTAGGTACCTATTTATGTATTTACTAACTACATATTACTAACTATAAAAGTAAACTTTAAACATGACATATTATTATGTTAAAACATTGTTGTTGTAAGTACAATGAAGTTAAAAGTGTGAGCATAATATTATTTTATAAGCATGACAAATCAAAATAATAACCTTTGCAATCCAAGTAAATTTTTGTCACAACATTATTCACTGTATTTCACAGAATAATACAGATAGCAGATAAAAAGGTATAATTAATTAGGTTTAATAATATGGATAACAATATCTTTTATATTGACTGCTGCAACAGTTAAGTATGTGAGTGTAGTTTCAAGGGAGCAAGAATCTTCGTTTGCTCACCCAGAAAATCAGTTGAAAGTGAACTAAAAAAATAATTACAATTCATATGATTCAATGAGGGCTATCGTTTTTATACTTAACAGTTGGCACCCCTGGCGATTGACAGGACCTTACTCTACAGTGGCGCCATCTTGATGAGTGCAAATGCGATAGTCCTCCTACCACTTTAGCGCTCACCAGTTGGTGCCACTGTCTTCGCTACTAGCAAGTGACAGGACCTTACTCTACAGTGGCGCTAACTGGTGAGCGCTAAAACGATAGCCCTCATTGGCATGTTCTAAAAAAAATCCCTAGCTACGCCAACGGTCGTCAGTAACCAACCAATTTCCAGGAGGAGCGGCGCAGCGAGGCGAACAGCCGGCGCGCCCAAGAGGTCGGGGCCGCGTTGGACAGCGCGGGGCTGCTGCGAGACATGCTGGAGCACGCGCACGACGCGTCGCGCGACGAGGAGCAGCTCATCCACGAGCTGCACGCCAGTTGCGCGCGTCTGCGGCCCGTGCTGCAACGCCTGGCCGCCTCCGACGCGCACGGCGAGTACCTGAGTGAGTCATTGAGTCATGTAAATAAATAAATATCCTTGGACATTTTACACTGCGCCGCTAGTCCCAAACTAAGCAAAGCTTGTACTATGGGTACTAGACAACGGATGTATATGTCAACGTAAAATTGTGAACTCTGTCAGTTTATAATATAACGCGTTAGATTGTAAACTAACAGTGGGTTAGGTTAGGTTAGATTGTAATTTATTACGTCAGATTATAATCTGACGGAATTCACAATTTTACGGTGACATATACATACTTAAATACTTTTTTTTTTGTAAATACATTTATGTACCATCGGCAACAGTGTTAACTATCCATTGCCTGTCATATCGTCTCGTTCTATCGCAAAGAATAATCATTTGATGAGTGCGAGAGCAAAAACGGAAATGGATAGTTAACAGTGTGGCCGTGTGTACATATTATGACATAGAAAACACCCAGACCCGTCACAGAAATTAAAATTCATCATTTAAATTTCTGCCCGATCGGGAATCGAACCAGGGACCTCTCGGCATAGTAATCCGTTCTGAACCACTACACCAAACAGCCGACTAATGTTACAACATACATGCACATAACATAAGGGAGAAGCCACACGGTGCGGTGCGGTCGCGGCGCGGCGCCGGAGCGGTGTCGCTGCGGCGTCCTGCATATAAAAATCAATGATATGCCAGACGGTGCGCTCCGGCGCCGCCCCGCAGGCACACCGCACTTCGATTGTGCGAGACATTGTGGCACCGCATACCACATATGTACAGTGATGCGGCAAAATGTTTGCGGTGCGGCGCCGCACCGCACCGTGTGGCTTCTCACTAAGGGCCTACACTAAAACTGGTGCGAGTGCACGGAGCACCTTGGATTGTCCGACGCTCCGTGATCTATTAGGCCTCAGCCTCGAACTTAGCGGGCAGCGGGGCGGCGGCGGCGGCGGCGCGGGAGCGGGGCGGGCAACGCAGACCCGTTCTCGAAACCAGCGGGCAGCTCGCGCGGCGCTTTAGCGGCGAAGTGTTGTGTTCGGGGTTGTGTTGTCGAGATATTTGTTTTTATTCGCGAACGAAATGTCTGAACAACGGCGACAATTTTATTTCGATTCAAATTTATTCCTTACGCTCGATTTATTGTGGGCAAAAGAAGGAGTGCGCTGCCCGCTCCCTCGCCGCTGCCCGCTCGTTGCCCGCTCCGGCGCCGCTGTTTTCGAGAACCGGTCTATTTGATTTTACGCATAAGATCCTGCCGCTCCCGCCCCGCCGCCGCTCCCGCGCCGCTGCCCGCTAAGTTCGAGGCTGAGGCCTAACTGCACGCCCGCGACCTGTGCTCACCCCCAAACGCACGTGTGGAAACCCGTCGCAAACGTCCGCGCCACACTGCGCTGCTCATACTCTTATTCGATGATGAGGGTTTTACTAAGTAGTTAGCACTACCTAAGTCCTCCAACTTTTTGATCTAAGCTAATTTACTAATTATGTAAATATGTATCTCATTTCAGGTGACATCTTAAATGCAAGTGATGCACTTGATGAAGTATTTGCGAAGTACAACTTATTTGTTAGTGAACGAAAGTCAAAATCTACCGAGCTTTCTGCAGAACCTACAACCACTGTGGAGACCAATAGCGAAAGTCTTCTAGACTTCGCGGGCGCGAGTGCCAGGAAAGGAGGTGGTGATGCTCCAAAGAATATGGATAAAGTGACGCAAAGTAACGTGATAGATGAATTAGGAGATATATTCTCAACTGAAAGTGGCACAAGTCCTATTGCTGAACCACTGAAGCCTGTTAACCTGATGCCCAGTGGTGAGTTTGTTACTAACATTACTAACTAAAATAACTGAGTCTAAAGAAACTAAAGATAATAACAATATTTATTTATTTTTCACAGACGATGTTGATCTCTTAGGAAATAAAAAAGATAAAGCTGAAGGATGGAACGAATTGGACTCTCTTAGCAAACAATTACTCAAACAATCTTTGCCTGAAAATGCAAAAATCCTTGACGGTTTCAATAGGTAAGAAATTATATTCAAAATGATCCATTTGGTAGTAATTTACATAAAATAATATATTTTTATTTCTGATTTCAGCAAAACAACAAAGAAAATACCAATGAATGCGTTAGAAAAGTCTTCACCTAAACATGACGTACCAATCGCTAACAATGACCCAATATTTGATTTAGATTTCTTTATCAAAAAGCCTGAGGAGGAAGCAGTTTGCACACCAGCTCCGACCACTTTACCAGTCAGTCCAAACGATGACGTCATGGTGGACATCAGCACAGACATTCCTAATGCTTCAGGATACAATAACAATAACAATGGTGGGAGTCCCCTGGACGAGATGCTAGATATAGGATTAGATAATGATGGTATTCAAAGTAACCAGGTAGAGAATGTAGGGAATAAAGAGGAACCTATCATTGAGAAGAGGGATAGTATTAAGAATAACAAAGTTAGTGAGGTGAAGCCATTGACTGACATAAATGTGACGCTGCAAAGTGTGCACCCGAGCAACGTGGCTCCGCTGACCGTGTTCGAGGAGGAAGGCGGCCTATCGGTGGTGCTGCACTTCTGCAGGGACAAGCCGAGGTCCGACGTGTATGTCATTGTGATATCCACCACGAGCAAAAACACGTCGCCTATAGAGGACTACAAAATTCAAGCTGTTGTACCAAAGGTAAGTTTATGAATCATAAATATGTTAACAACTTTTAGGTATAATTCTAATAATTGCTATGGTGTAATCGACTACGTCATGTTGCCGTAATAACATTAAACTATGATATTGGCGGAACAGTGTGCCCTCAGTGGCGAAAAAACGCATGTTCATCGCCATCAACCAAAAGAAAAAGAACATTAAGCTATGACGTCAAAAACTGTCCTCTAGGATAACTGTGGGTCTAGTCAAAATGCCATCGCAAACCAATAGGAAGTTTTCACTAATGTCAGTCGCCGCGTCACCAGTAATTCGATTCGATCGGAAAATGGCAGCCAAAATGCACATTGAACCACCAACGACGCGGCGACATAAAAGTTCATTCAAAATCGAATAAAAGTTAAAAAATGTCTATGACTTTGCGATTGTTTTTACTTTTTTTACCTTTTTTTTTTTAATTAGTTTCTTCCTTCTTTCTGCTCTCTGTTTACGTCTATGCTTCGCTGTCAAATTAGCTGTCAAAACGACATCGCGATACGGATTTGTCAAAACAGCCTTAGGGTGGGTTGCACCATCTTAGTTTAACTTTGACAAACGTCTAAAATCTGTCAAACTCCATACAAAAAACACCGGTTAACGTCATAGTTACGGTCAAAGTTAGGTGGTGCAACTCACCCTATTGGTTTTCGATATAATCGAAGCTTATCACCGGGGTTTAAGTAATCGCAATGAAAATGGCGGGTGTTGCGATTCGATTCGATTTTGATTGAGTCTTAAATGCATGTTGGCTAAGCCTTTGTATGGGAAATTTCAATCCAGTCTTTCGATTATCGATAGGTAGGGCTTTGCGATTCGATTTTTTGCCGTTTGACTAAGCCTTTTTTGTTATCGACCCCTTTTGCGATTTGTTTGTTTGTTTGCGACTGGTTTGCGATGGGTTTGCGATTTTAAAGTGCGTTTTGACTACGATTCGATTTTTTGCCGTTTGACTAAGCCTTTTTTGTTATCGACCCCTTTTGCGATTTGTTTGTTTGTTTGCGACTGGTTTGCGATGGGTTTGCGATTTTAAAGTGCGTTTTGACTAGACCCACTGGATTGCTTTATAGCGATAAGAACACCTAATTGTTGTCTTGTGTCTTTCTTCCTTGTTTTATAGTGTTGTGTGGTGTTCATTCGATGTATCTATAGTCAATTTGGCACCGTTGGAGAGACTGTAGCACTGCCCAGGTCTCGATTGAGTCGAAGGCTTTTTCATAGTCCACAAACGCCAGATAAAGAGGTACATAGTGTGTTTTTTTATTAATATAATTTTTAATTTTTGTTCCAGGGCTGCAAAGTGCGCCTACTCACGCCGTCGGGCGCGGCGCTGCCGGGCCGCAGCCCCTTCCTGCCGCCGCCGGCGCTCACCCAAGTGATGCTGATCGGACGCAGTGCGGGCGCGCGCGTGCCTCTCAAGTGCATGCTCACCTACACCGTGGAAGGCGACGAGCGATCCGAGATGGCTGAGGTCGATGAACTGCCGCTCGACGATATTTAAGCCTTGGGCAGAATCCAGGGCAGTAGCAGCGCAGTTTGAATGCGGGCCCGCGCAAGTTGTAATACAAGAAACTCTTTGAAGTACGTCACACCAAATTTGAACGCGGGCCCGCGCTCCAACCGCGCCGCACTGCAACTGCCGAAATACAAACGAGGCGGCGCGGGTGCAGAACAGAAGCGGCGCAAACGCGGGCCCGCGCTGTTATATTACTATGGCGGCCATATTAGCATGTCACACCGGACGCAGGGCGGAACGTAGCAGCAACGCGTTGAAAGCGGTTTTCGAATATTTAAATTTTTGACAACCGCCCGCGTTTCAACTGCTTTGAAACTGCGCTGCTTTCAATGTGCCTCAGCCGCGCTGCAACTGACCCGCGTTTGGTCTGTGGAAGCCTTTAGGTATCAACGGAATTACGCTAACTTAAATGCAAGCATAGATTCGGGCCTGCGGGGTTGCTCCGAAAAACGTTAGGCGCTACGAAAGTTAAAAGGATAGGACGTTTTCATATTAGCGCCTCGATTTTATTTTGCAAGAAAGCGAGCTTTTCGAACGCAACCACTTCTATTGTGGTGAATTAAAACATTGAAGCGATAATTTGAAAATGTTTCACTGTGCCCTTTTACTACTTACACTTACCCTTTTGGATGCAAAAGTCAATCTGATTCCCCACGGTGCGTCTTTTGACAAATTATCATACAAAAACTCACATCGCGTATCCGCGCTGCTGGCCATACTAAGTTGTGCGCTTTGGCATTGGCACTTCCCAAATGGGTAGACTCAAGATTACTCGTATTAATTAATGTTGTGACGATGCATCATCTTTGCGCTTTCAGAAATTTATTGTACTTAAAATTCTCGTCATGTTTCTGTTACTGTGGTTCGTCGGATAATGTTTTTCATAAGAGGACCTCAAATTTTAAAAAAAATGGCACATGAAAGTATTTTGAAATATTCCAAATCAATCTACAATACGCAACACCTATCAACACTATGTGATGAGTTTGAGTAGTACAAAACTTTATAGTTGTACAGTCGCGGAATGAAAAGGTTCGTCAGTTTTCAAATTGATTCCTTCAACGAATCGCGAGCACATATTACCTTTTGAAACTATGTTACAGAATATTCTCGAGTTAGAGAAAATAATCTTTAGCTGTCTGTCATTAAAGTTCAAAATTATTCAGATAAAAGTTGTTTGACGATTTAACTTGTCAAGAAGATTATTATGATTGATAAACTAAAACCTTCTTGTTGGTTCAACCTGCCATTATTTATTAAATTAAAAAAAACTACATTTTGTAACATTGCACTGATGGGATAGAAAAATAAACAAGCAAAACCTTATTCGTTAACAAACGTCATATTTATTTAAATGTTAGCAGCACTGTTTCTTGCACGGTTATGTTGGCAGGTTTGACTCTTACAGTACCTAGTGCAAGCGAAAACCGACACTAAGGTGACGAACCTTTTCATTCCGCGACTGTACAATTACCAATTAGTATTAAATAAAAGCAAAACATGACACTATTCTAGAGAATTGAAACTGAAATGATTGGTCTCGTGCAAATTCGCACAGGTGATGCATAAATATTTTATTACCTTGTTTATTTATAGCTAAAGCTTTTTTTTATTATAGATACTTAATATCAGTTAGTGAGATATGTATAATTCGTTCTAGTCGAAATCATTATTTTCAGAAAAGATTAAATGCATTTATCTAATCACATTCCAAATCGTTAATTTTACGTAACTTACTTACATTCAAAATTTTATTATTTTTAAATATAAAGAATTAATAATAAATAATAATTATACTGAAATTAAATGATCTGATATATTTACCAAATGATCTGATTTCGAAACGTATCCAGTATTAATACTTCCAACTGATATGGATGACTGTTACATGGAAGTTGGCGATGCTTCGGTGACTGGGACAATGCGGTCTACAGTTGCATTTAAATGTGTAAATGATATATTGATTGTAATATCGTCTGTTGCTGTGCAATACATACAAATATTATACAATTTATTCCGAAAATATAATGATAAGTACGCAAGATATGGTGTGTTTATTTACGTCTAACTTACCACTGATCCTTGATACTGTATGCTTCCTAATTTTCTATTCCTTCTAATATTTAAAGCGACATGTGTGTGGGAAAGTTTTAGTAAAACTTTGGGTTAATATCTCAATGATTTATTATTATTATACAAAAAATATTCAAAGAACTACTTATTATAACATTTACATAGTAAATGCAATGAACACAAATCTGAAGCCATCTATGGCGTCCATTTCCATATTATTTATAAAAAGTTGTCAACAATAACATTAATGATAATTATACCAAACTAAAGAACTAATAAATCAGAATATACTCCAAATTCTATTTCTGTTTTACGCTCAAATTCATTAAATAGTTAACATTGTTGAGTTAAAAAGTCTATTTGTCTTCTGTATTATTACTTGTGTATTACGGATTTAAAAACATACATATATTATTATTTACAAAACTTCTTTAAAGTTTATTTATACACAATAAAGCAATCTTATACTAAGTCCGGACCTTTTCGACTGCTGCCCTATCGTTAAACAAAAACTCGAATAGTCAATATACACATGTCATTTTGTTGGTTTTGTGGAAAAGTACATCATTTATGTCGTTAGTCTCTGAAAGGATAAACTTGTATCGTCATCAGGTGTCTAGGTTCGAAAGGCCCCAAGCTGATTGAAATCACATTAGGAGGCTGCGCAAACGTACACACTTTTCGTTGCCGCCAAGGTACACCGAGTTGCTGTGTCCGGTAGCGGCTATCGGCTATGCGCAGTACACCACTTTAAACGACTGTGTGTCAAGTGGCAGCAACTGGATACCAAAAGTATAGGCACAGGCAGAGGCTGATTCCATGGCGATTATATGAAAATAAAATATCCATTGGTGGGTTGTATGCTGCTCAAAAGTGTCAACGTTTGCCTCTAAGGGACCTCCCAACACTAGCTTCTCTCAAACGCAGCGACGCCAATGGTGATTGGCTGCCGAAAATTTATACAACGCTGACGTCACGATATTTAGTTTAAGAGCGCTTTCACATTGAGGCGTTCGAAGCGCGACAGCAGCGCGGCAGCGGCGTTTTTATAATGTGAAGGCATGCATCCGCTGTCACATAGTATGAAATTTTCGACAGCGCGTTTGTCGCGCTGCTAAATCGCCTAAATATGAAAGTGCTCTAAAATGAGTTGGTGCGCCGCGTCTACACTAGCTGGCGAGACGACGACGCTTGAAAGACTCTAGTATGGGGGAAACCCAAAGGTTAATTAGAAGTAGAAAGTTCCTTGAGGCGTGCGAGGCTAGACGGCCTGGTCCTTGAAGGCGAGCGCCGTGATGGGCTTCTGGTGGCCGCAGTACTCCCGCTCCAATGTGCCTTTCTCTACGTCCCAGAGTCGCGCGTAGCTGTCGGATGAACCTGCAAAACGAAACAAGGAACTTCTTTAATAAAACTAAAATGAACTAACTAAAGTAGACCTTTGTAGTTCAGTGATTGAACAGAGTTCAGATCAGAGTTGAACTTTTTAATTTTGGTTTTGGGTTCAATTCCCAGGATTTTGATTTCCGTCCGAAAAATAAATGAATTCTTTATTGACTTGTTTCGCCATATTAACGTTTGGTTTTATTTTTATTATTAATTGTGACTGTCTACATAAGTATGTAAATCCAGCGACAAAACATGGCTAGGTATACTACTTTTTATCGACAACTTGAGGGTAGTTTCATTCGGATGTCGCACCGGACGCATCGCTTTATTCTGTTCGAATAAGCTATCGTGCGCGTGCATGAATCGTGTTTTTCTAAGTAATTCTCAACTTGATAAATCATCTGCTTACTCTTCTAAACGTGCTAAAGTGAAAGGAATTCCCAGCTGGTCTCTCAATTTTAAGGTGGAATACGTCATCATTCTACTCAAGGTACGTGAGTGCATGACGTGTTGTATCTGTAACTGCATGCTCATTTAGAAATCGATCCCACTATCGACGAACCACCTAAGGTTGCCACTAATCGTCTTTTTACTAGGTGTCTGTGATGTGACTACGACCTTTTTTGCGGACTGAATCCGTGCCTGTATAATGGAGACTAAATGACCTGATCATAAATCCTTCATGTCCTTATCATTGATAAGGCTATACTCGCGCAGCAGCGACCAGGCTCGTGCTCCACAGTCACTCGCCAGTCTTCCAGTCGTCCCGGCGGCCCAGTCACTCACCGGTGAACAGGTAGCGCGAGTCAATGCTGAAGGCGGCATCCCACACCCAGCGCTGCGTGTCGTGGCGCAGCAGCGACCAGGCTCGTGCGCCACAGTCACTCGCCAGTCTCCCAGTCGTCCCGGCGGCCCAGTCACTCACCGGTGAACAGGTAGCGCGAGTCAATGCTGAAGGCGGCATCCCACACCCAGCGCTGCGTGTCGTGGCGCAGCAGCGACCAGGCTCGTGCGCCACAGTCACTCGACAGTCTCCCAGTCGTCCCGGCGGCCCAGTCACTCACCGGTGAACAGGTAGCGCGAGTCAATGCTGAAGGCGGCATCCCACACCCAGCGCTGCGTGTCGTGGCGCAGCAGCGACCAGGCTCGTGCGCCACAGTCACTCGACAGTCTCCCAGTCGTCCCGGCGGCCCAGTCACTCACCGGTGAACAGGTAGCGCGAGTCAATGCTGAAGGCGGCATCCCACACCCAGCGCTGCGTGTCGTGGCGCAGCAGCGACCAGGCTCGTGCGCCACAGTCACTCGACAGTCTCCCAGTCGTCCCGGCGGCCCAGTCACTCACCG
Organism: Ostrinia nubilalis; assembly: GCF_963855985.1. NCBI lineage: Eukaryota > Metazoa > Arthropoda > Insecta > Lepidoptera > Crambidae > Ostrinia > Ostrinia nubilalis. The sequence goes on from NC_087097.1 coordinate 12,090,971, forward strand.
GTGAACAGGTAGCGCGAGTCAATGCTGAAGGCGGCATCCCACACCCAGCGCTGCGTGTCGTGGCGCAGCTCGCGCAGCAGCGACCAGTCGCTCGTGCGCCACAGCCGCGCCGAACAGTCTCCGGACGTCGTCACCAGCATGCTACAAGCAGGTACGATTTATTTATCCTTTAATGTCATATAACTGGTACAGAGGCGAACTTAATGCCATTGGGCATTCTCTGCCAGATAACCTTTGGGATAGGGTAGTTGACATCAATAAACAATACAGACGCTGTAGTGTTACATACTCAATTTACTTGGATTGAACCTTTGTATACCAACATGGAGCAAGAATTTAGATACCATTGTATTAAATCATGCGGGAACGTCGGGAACGAAATCTCCCTACAATGCAATAAAATGACAGAGGGTATTATGACCTTTTCAGAGCATTTATTCACCTCCCGTCTCCCAAATAGCTTGCCCTACCAAATCATGCACAAGAATTCAAATCAACAGCCAGTATTTACACTTACATTCTGCTAGGATATTAAAGAAAATTTGTGATGAGGCCATAAATTATTATTCACGCGTTTTGCTATAAGCACAACAGTTTGAAGGAGTAAGAGAAAATGACTAATAACAATGACATAAAATGACTAAAAAAAACGCAATCAATCACATTGTCCTCTGATACTCACGTGGAGTCATGGCTGAACTTGCAGCGCAGCGCGTATTTAGAGTGTGCTTGTATGTGACGGCGCGGGACGGGCCGCGGAGGCGCGCCGCCCAGAGACCACACGTAGCAGTTGCCTTTGTTGTTGACGGCCGCCATCATCTTGCCCTCCGGGTCGATGGCTATGTCCTGGATGGACGCTTCAGCTTCTGGTATCTGGAGGAATTTAAAAAGTTAAATTAATTTTGTGTTTCAATCATGCAATCAGTTGGAACATTATTCATATACTAGCTTTGGCCCGCGGCTTCACCCACGTGATATTTAGTGTCACATATCGGCATAAATTATAGCCTATATTAACATATCTAGGTTTAGGTTATTAACAATAATACTGTAAAGTTTCAACAAAATCCGTTCAGTAGTTTTTGCGTGAAAGAGTAAAAAACATCCAGATATCCATACAAACTTTCGCATTTATAATATTAGTAGGAAGTAGGATGGATGGACAGATTTTTTCTGTAAATTAAAACAGGTCATAATAATGATCTTATCCTACTGTAACATCAACCTCAGTATCTGCCTAAATTATGGAAAGTTTCAATAAACAAATCTAACTTACTAATTGATCGTTCTTGTCTGTTCTGAGGTCCCACATGTGAATTATCCCACTCTGGTCTCCAACCATGATCTGTGTTTGGTCTGGATGGAGCACAACGGCATTCACTGGTGCTGGCACTTGGAATATTCGCTGGCATTGCAGCTGTCGTCCAGTTCTGTTTAATCAAATGTTTTAGATTAGGAATGTTCAATTTTAATGACAAGACGAAAGAAGTATTTGTCTGATTATGGTACCTTGTGTCCCATATTCTTGCAGTACAGTCCTCACCACCTGTGTACATCCATTTTCCGTCTTCCTAAAATCATTTAAAAAAAATGATTTCAAGTAAAGCCTGGTCCATGAGCACGTAGAATTTTGTCCAATGACCCCAAGCTACCCATCCTTATCGCTCGCGCGTAATTATATTGCTGTCGCGACTGTGCGACGGGCGCCCGCAGTAGGTGTGCGAGCGCGACAGCAACATAATTACGCGCGAGCGATAAGGATGGGTAGCTTGGGGTCATAGGACAAAATTCTACGTGCTCACGGACCAGGCTTTAAATGAGTAAACAAAATATTCATGTTAAAAAAAACAAAGATGGTATTGATAATTTAATTACAGTTCATTCACATACTCACATGAAATCCTACTCTGGTGACGTTTTTAGTGACCCCCTCGAAGTTCATGATGGGGTCTGGATTGGCGCTGGCCAGATCATACATTCGGATGTGTTGGTACCCACATGCTGCCACCATTTGCCCAATAGGAGTTATCTCTAATGCATTTACTTGCTGAAATATTGCACAGAAATAAAAAAGGTTGATAAAGAACTTTTGGGTCAGAGCTGAGAAGAAACAGCAAGAGAAACTTAAGTCATTGTAGCTAGCGTAAGAATTCATTGAAGTAATAAATAAATAAATATATATTTTATCCATACATGGATAACAAACTTTTATGAATTAGATTATCTATCGACTATCTATGATTAAGAAAGAATTGATCTCTCTTCAACAGTAGTCAGAAGCCTATTTCAGAGTTAAAACCTACAGGCCGCAACTACACTGCTATTAATCCTCAGAGGTCAAACCAGACAATGTTTATTGCCATCTGGGGCTTGAACGATCATTAATAGCATATAGGTTACCTACCGAATCCGGGTGTTGCATGGTGCGGAGGCAGACGCCACTATGCGCTTGCCATAGTTTTATGGTGTGATCGTAGCCCCCAGTCACCAGGGCCACCTGCGACCCTCCACTTCCACTGCTGCCTTCAATAGACATTGCAACGGCACGTTGTCTAATAAGTTATAACGACAGGCTATTCAAGTTTTGTATCAAGGCACAGGCACACCTTTAGAAGCTATTGTACAAGGTTTCAAACATAAATACAAACAATATTAATAATTTTCCGGGTATTTCAAAATGCAAAATGAATTACAGTTTGTTTACGTACTTCATGTGACAATTGTATTGTGACATAAGTTTGACATTTGACACATACGTTTTTTTTTTAATTTTACATTACATTCATGAAGCTTCATGATTACATTTTACGACACGTTCCGAATTGAGCTTCTTTAGTTTAGCTTCTATGGCACGCGGCTGGGGGGGGGAACTGACCTAGAATGATTAGCTAATTAAAAGAGAAGATTAAGGATTAAATTAAACAAATAAAAATCAAGTTCCTCATTTACTGAGAATTTAAAATGCATTTATCAGATTTATTTATTCAGTTATGCAAGTGTTATCATTTTTTGTAGCTATGTCCAGAATCCGGGGTGCGGGAGGAGTTGAGTAACGAAGGGCATGAGGCATCTGAAGGGGAAAGTGGGAGGGGGTGTTAATAGGACTCCAATCCGGACGACCGATCGATACTAATTCAAGCCATCCATGTCAGACGCCTATGATATTATGCTTGATAATATTATCAATAAACAGCCAACACGATTTCAGTAAATGATATGATTCAGACGTCAGAATCGCTAATTTAGTACTTAATTAAATGATCGGCAATGTTATCCTTGTAGCCATCCTATAGTTAATAAAAACATTTATGTAGATCGATCACACACACACACCACACTGCAATTAATATACGCGTCAGCAGAGTTGACTACCTCTACCATGCACACTTCTCTCCACGTGTAGGTACCGTTATACCTACCTACTTTTTTGTGACATGGTGTGACTGTGTATCAACACGAGTGGGTTAGTAGTGTATTAGGCACTGCTTGCACAAATATTTGATTTAGCCCTAATGTTAACCTATATGATAATGCCATACAGCATTAAGACCACCTCTTTTAATATACCTATTCCTTTTTGAGTGCAATTTTTTTATCAAAATAAATTATCAATTTGATTTTGTCATGACTACAATAAACTAATGAAAACAAGTGCCTATCAGTTAAGATAGTAATGAAAAGATTCAAATATTTTATATGAAATTACTTTATTGAACATGTAAAATCCGTATTGACATGAGGAATGCTAATTCTCATTTACAAAATAACACAATGTAAAATTTCAGAGACAAATCACATCGAAAACCTACCTAGTAACTAACTAAAATACAACATACACATCAATTTCCTAAATAATATAAATTGCTCAACACAAGTAAAACCTGTGCTGCCTGTTCTTAGATTTAAGTTTGGTACCATTTAAAAGCAATGCAATTTACAATGAGAAGAGGTAGGTTTAATTAACAATTAGTCATTACATCCATGAAATAGTCTCTAATTTTACATGTTGGTTTAGTTTTACCAAAACTGTTATGTCCCAAGAATTCAGACAAACACTGACACAAATACAATATGGCATATTCATTCAAAGCACAGCTTTAAAATAAAACATTACAGCAAAAATTGGGAGAGCTGCAGACATACAAGTTTTGATGAAACCAATAAGGTACATCTCAGATGTGAGCATCCAGTAGTCACAGCGAACTTAACGAGGGAGGGCTAACTGTACAATTCCCCGGTGTATACATGCTAACACTTAAACATTATTTTTTTTGAGGCTTAGAAATCTAGACCCTAGCCTGTGGTGAAACTTTCCAAACTCTGCCAGTTATCTTACATCTATCATTACATTATCAATACTACAAAAACTAAGTAGTACAATAACACAGCAAAACATTCAACAATTTCATTAAAAGAGACCAAAAACATTTGTTGCAATAAATGGATCTGTTGATCATGTTACAAATCAATAAAATCAAGTGTAAAATATTAGAATAGCAAACTGTGGATCCGTTTGTACAGACTTTGGAAAGTCAGTCCATTTTTACTTTGTAATAAATTAAGTCCAAGTAAATTATTCAATATGAACAGAATTTTAGCTCCTGGGAGATCATTCGCTTTCTTCCTCCTCCTCCTCATCGCCTTCCTCGTCGTCAGACTCTTCCTTCTTCTTCTTGGCCTTCTGCAGAAAGAAAGCACGGCATTAGTAGACTGTTCAAGACTCAATGAAGATGAAAAGCTTAAGATAATTATGGTTATACTTACAGCAGGTGCTGTCGCTTTCTTGCCCTTCTTCCCTCGCTTTTGTGCCTTCTTGCCGCCTCCTTCACCACCACCTCCATTGGCATTATATGACTCTAGATCTTTTGTGTACTGCTCCTTGGCTTCCGCTGCTTTTTCCTCCCAGACCTGCGGTAAACAAGACGGTTAGCATGGGCGTCCTAAACAAAGGAATAACATGGCCAAAACTATGCAAATATACTCACACTCTTGTCTTTCATTGACCTCCATATTTCTCCACCTTTTTTGGCGATTTCCGTGACTTTTAAGCCAGGATTATCGGCTTTTATCTGTTCTCTTGCACTGTTGAGCCATAGCATGTAGGCTGACATTGGACGCTTGGGCTTGTCCGTCATTTTAACTTTTTTCCTGCAAATAATCATTAAAACATCAAGAAAATGCAAGGCAACAGGTTATGAGAACCATGCTTCACTCTAAAACGAGTGTTAGCAAACGCTTGCCTCGCCGTGTTACAACTAGGGCGGCATTTTGGCGGGAAACGCATTTACGGCTCTCTCATTACTAAATACACAATTCCAATAAAAAGATCAGTTAAATCTACATAATATCAATCAAAAACATGACCTAAAACAAGTAATAATCACGAAATTAGTTATCGCCCCATATAACGAGTTCGATGGCCTAGGCTTGGCTTGTACGAGCCATTTTGTTTTCACGTATTGTGTTGAAAATACGCAATAAGCAAATATGACATAATTGCCAAATAATCCCGTGATTATTGATCTAAAAGTTGTAGAAGAACTGTTTCAGACCTCCAATGGAAAAGATCCGAGAAATTAATTATTTAAAATAAGGCGTCCTTCGCCATACCCACGCTTACTAAGGAAAGTACGACGAAGCCTATAGCCATGTTTGAACGCCAATTCCAACGTGGAACGAAAATTAATTTCACAAATTACGTCGCAGTATACACGAATAAACATAAAATAACACTTGACTTTGATTAGAAAATTGATTTGACTTACCTGATGGCAAAAATTTTGAAATAATTTTTGAACTGGTACACAACCAAACTGTAGACGTAGAGAACCAGAAGAAATGTATGGAGCTCGAAGCAAATGTTCCCAGTGCAAGCTAGCTTGGGGTCGGCTCGCGTCGGACCTACAGCGCCATCTACGTCGCCTGTGATTGGCCAAGTTTCCCACTACTACCAACCGTATAAACGCAATGAAGCATCGTGTAATACGTATATCCGTGACGTATTGACCCCCTCTTCCAAACGAATATAGACTTTATGTCCTAAGAGATAAAGTAAATATTGTAATACCGATTCTTTTTCCATACATTTACTTCGTAAAGTGATAAAGTCGAATTTCTTTGAAAATAAGGCGAGAAAACCCCTGGAATTTAAGATTTAGGCAATTCTAAACCCAAATAAATATTTACAATCAATATCTTACCTAAGTTTATTTAAGAAGTATATCAAAAAATGACCCAGTCATACAGAGGCTCCCCATACCAGACTACGAACAAAATTAACTCGCGCCTTTATTTTGAATGCCGCCAACGTTTAATTCGAAAACGTAAAAGCGCGGCAAACGTTAGCGCGAAAGGGACGCCAATAAAACATAGCGCTTGTTGAATGGCAGGCAGGCACGTTTGTTTACGATTTGATATTTCGAGGGGCCTGAGAAATAGTTTTTATTCCTTTTGGGATAAGGGTGTGATGTTCTTAGCACCTAAGATAAATGCGATAAAATACATTCTTGGGTAACACATTACCTACAATACCAAGATTTAGGACTTAGGAACAGAGTGATACTGGTGATACAAGGATCACAACTTGATCACATAGCACACATTACAAAACTTGAGTAGGTATTGTCAGTTAGGGTTTTTGGTAGACAGAAGTAGGTATAAATATAATAATGATGATGCTGATTCTTGCGCTACCTACTAATTAGCTTAAGATTATTCATGGAATGGAAATTATACATTATACTCTGTTAACCTAGTTTGTGACCTAGTCTAGGACTCTAGGTAGGTACCTAGATCAATGTTAATGCTATCTTCTTCATGGATGTAATTTATTCTACTTTCACTCTTGACGAAGTAAAAGCGTTTAGTAGCGTAAGAGTAAGTAGGTACCCATTCTACTTAGTTTCAATAAATAAATAAGTACAGGTACCACGCATTTTAATGAAGCATACAATTATTAGCGTAATAATATCAGTAATGTGTGATTGTCAGTGTCGTCGTCGTCGTCGTTTCAGCCAAATGACGTCCACTGCTGGACAAAGGCCTCCTCCAAGGTTTTCCACAATGCACGGTCCTGCGCTGCCCGCATCCAGGCTCTTCCCGCGACCTTTACGAGATCGTCGGTCCACCTAGTCTAGATTGTCAGTGTGCTATAAAATTATTATTAACATTATTATGCTAAATTACCTACTAATAAAACTAACTCAGTTTCCGTTCATGTAACATTTTTCGTCTCGCGGGATTCGAACCCGTATCTAACACGGCTGGCCGTACGCAAACCACCGCTCAGACGGGCATTAGGCAATAGGCCAGTATTGCAGATTGTAGTACAGCGACAGCACATCAGACTATACATTTTCGTTGCAAAGTCGCCCCTATCGCAACTGCGTAAGATACCACAGTGATTACGTTGACGTGCTGTCGACTGTACATATTTATTGTATGTGGTGTGTATCCGTATCTAGCGCATTTACTTAGTGTGTAAAATCTTCAGGTAAGAAAATTTTACAGACTTACTCTCGACTTACTCATGAAACTAAGTAAGTTAGGTCTAAGTAGATAGGTGGAGATGGTGGTGGTGTGACTTACGTGGGTAGGTATTACATCCTATATCGTCGTAATCGTAAGTAGGCAAGAATTTAATACCTAACAAGCTCTTAGCTACCTAGGTAGGTATTAAATTAATGCAATGGCTGAATAGGAGTCGGTAATCGGTATATTAATGGTTTGTAGTTTAGTTATAATGACGAAATAACAAAACTGGCCCATGAAGTAAGTTTAAAACTATTAGCTACGGTATTAATTACGTTATTAATTAATAGCACTTCGCTCGTGTTGTAACTATTAACTATTAATGTACCTAATAAATGATTACTACTATCTTCTTCTACAGCTACTCTATGTTTATAATTTAGTTTGTCACATATCGTCATAAATTATAGCCTAAGTATGTGTTATTCTGTGTTATCAAAATCCGTTGAGTAGTTCATGCATAAAAGAGTAACAAACATCCAGACATCCAAACTGTCGCATTTATATTATGTATTAGTAGGATAAGTATGGGTTGTGGTCCCAACCCGGAGTCAAACCACGTCAAACTATGATTCGTCTAAGATGCGTCCTCAGGATCATAGGATGCGTCTGAAGTCTGAACCTACACAACACAGTACCAATTTTAAGACATTTTACATGATGTCGTGAAGACTTGCTATACAGGGTGGAATTTTGTAATGACACCTGGAAGGAAAGTACCTACTCGTAATACTGTAGATAGAAAATTTTACTCAAAGAAGACATTCCTTTATTTTTGAAAAGAAAGAACCTCATCAAAGATTTCCGAATTTTTTTTCGGAAATTCACTACCATACCATACGAGTACAAAATTATCTGTAAATAATTAAAATAATTTAAGATTTCATGGTTTAATTGCCTTTAATTTGATTTATCAAGTTTGTTACAGAGATTTCATCCTTATACTAATATCCGAACGATAGATGCAATAAAAATAGGTACAGGTGTAATTTTTAACAGATTTTAGATGGTTCGATTTCCGGGTGTGGCAAGCAAATTTTTGGAAATCTTTGAATGCTGTTTTATTTCTTTTCAAAAATAAAGGAATGTTTTCTTTGTATACATTTTATATCTACAGTATAAAGAGTACTTTCCTTCCAGGTGGCATTACAAAATTCCACTCTGTATATCATACTTTTACACTTACTTCAATACTTACCATGACACGGCAGCTACTACATTTTTGGTGTTCACCACACCAATCTCTCGTGCTTTACTCGTAACTTTCCTCCAGTACCTACCTAGGTATATTTCGGTTTGTATCCTGACCGTAGTAGGTAGAAAAGAGGTGCCTAGAATAACCTCTACAAGGGGAATTGCATAAGTAATACATAGTTTTATCAATTATTTATGTATTCTGTGGTTCTATTCTAACACCCAGCAGACACCATTTATGGCGTCCTATACTGGGTCTTCTTTAGAAGATATTTTTCTACACTGACTGACTTAGAAATCGAACCTGAACTCGCTGGGGTTTAAAACTTGTAAACAGTATATAGCAATAACACCTCACTCAGATCATAGAAGGAAATAACACCGTCAATATTAATTATTTTTTTCGGAGTGATGCTGATGCCGACGAAATTGAGTTATAATATCATTAAACTACTTATAGCAATTAAATTCACTTTGTTTTCTACCATATTTTAAGCAATCCCCTGTGCATCAACGATACGGAGACGTGTTATTGTTAGTTTTTTGCAGGGATGTGGACGTATCAATTTAAGTTTTATCCCTTCGTATCTAGTAGGTTCTCTATTTTCTCACGATCATAAATTGTATAGTGATTAAACGGCAACAATTGAGCTTCCCTATTTTACCTCTACACTACCTTAGTTACGATCTTACATTAGTTGTAAATATAGAACCGAATAGATTTCAAGTGCATTTTTAAAGCAGCTATTTATCATTATAATGCAACACGATAACTCAAACTACTTACATAGCATACAAAGTAGGTAGATTTACCTTAGGTGTAGGATTCCTATTCAGCTAGAGATTAATTTTGCTTATTAAGCGCTTACCTAATCAATGAAACTTCTACATGCAGGCTAAACATTGTACTTGTTACTATTGTCACAAAGTTTAAAACTTGTGTTGTAACAAATAAATGTGTTTATTTCAATATTTCGTCTCAGTCATCACCTTCTCAATTTTAATCTGCATGGATATCGAACCCGCTGTTCTAGGCAGGATCGTTTAGGCGTTTATCATGGCAAAATATTCCCTTATTACTATTATAAAAATTAATTTAAAAAGTATTATTCTCAAGTCTCAAAGTAGCAAGTAACAGTTGGTTTAAAGTTTTATCTCGCGTTCCCTTAACTGCATGCCGCAAGGAACCCAGGCAGGCGTCTTTGTATTATTACATCAAATAGCGCTTCATACAAAAAACAGACGGAGTGGAACCGTTTGCGCCCTATCCATGGGGTGCCGTACAAAAGTACCACGCTCGGTGCAAGCAAAAAGTGCAGTTTATGCGCCGGGTTACCGTGTGGTAATATTGGCGCCTTTTTACACATCATTGCATTTTGTATTCATTTGGAAGCTTGTTTACCATTGAATGACGTATTATTAGCTAGAGAAATAATTTTGATAAGCTTTGGCGACATTTTGGACTGCTAAAATATTGTAGGAAAAGGTTCTAAACTTACATTCAATGTTATATCGAACCTCGTTAAAACTAAACTCCGCCCAAAATATGCACCAAAAGAACCTGCAATAATACCACATGAAAGACAAAAAGAACACGATTTCACGGAAATAGTCAACTTCTTTGAAATCTTTCCATTTCTGACCTTGTCGGTCCGTTGTTTTTGTGGTCTTTTCGCATAATGGATAGGCCTGTTGGGTTTATGGCAACAAAACTATTGTGTAAGTAACGGCTAAATACTTTCATTTTAGTAAATGAGGGCTATTATCATTAGCTTTACGATCAACAGTGAAAATATGCGTCTTTGTACATTGAACAGAATATTAAGTTTTAGAGGTAGGACGGCTGAAAGAGTTTTTTTAAATGTTATCTTTGGGTGTCCGGATAGATAATTTTTATGCTATTTCCTAATGTAGGTGTGCACGCAAAGCGCGTTTTCGCCGACGTATTTGCTGACACACTGTTTTGATACTTTTATGAAGATCGTAGTTAGGACGAAAACGTTTTGTGTCATAATTTATTCGTACCTAGAGTATACCTGAGAGATACTTGCTTTATATTAAAGTAAAAAAACGTTTGACTTTGGTTGGAATTAGTCAAGAGCAAAGAAAACCAATATACGAATTTAAGAAAATATAATACATCTTAAACATTATTGGCATTAACTAACTTTGCTTACACAATCCACACAACTTTAGGATTTTGCAAGTTAACATTCATTATTATTTATTTTATTTATTAATACATTTCCTTAAAATACCACTCATAGACACATATTGTCCGCGCCAATCTTGCGCTGAATAAGGAAAACTAACATTTCTTCAGTTATGAAAAAAACATATTCGCCTGATACTTGTCAAATTAGCGTGGACAATAGGTATAGACACCACCAAATCCAAGAGGGCTACCGTATTCTGTGCTCACTATAAAGGCCTATTTAAACCTGAGCGATATTCGCTGCCGCTGTGGGTAGAGGTACATACCACGCGGGTTTCGCTCAGGTATTTAGTATCAAGTATCGCGGCTAGAGCGACCTGAGCGATATTCGCTGCCGCTGTGGGTAGAGGTACATGGCAGACGGTAGCAAATACCGCTTAGGTCTGAACAGTATTATTACCGCATACCCACTGGGTTTTCTCTGCCGCAAACTGTAGCGAATACCGCTTAGGTCTGAATAGGCCTTAAGTGTAGTTATAGTTTCTTTATTTTACAGTGGCCTCATTCTGATGAGTACAAATGCGATAGACTTCCGACCGCTTCAGCGCTCACCAGTTGACGCCACTCGTCTTAGGCCTTGCCCAGGATGGCGAATTCGCCGCGAATGTCTTCGTGCGTAGAATCATACACGTGTTGGCGAGATACTAGCAGCCAATACATTGCGTGAATTGCGTCCACAAGACACGCGCGATGTGAAAATTTGACGCGCGTTGGATTCACGCGTAGGATTCGCTCTCCTGGACAAGGCCTAACAAGACCTCACCCTACAGTGGAATATGGTGCCAATACGGTAGCCACGTTGATATACTTTTATCGTGTCTTTGATGGGATTCAGTTAACAGGCTATACTAGGGATGTTATGGATATGTAGTTTCGGTTATGGATACGGTTACAGATATAGGAATAATATTATACCGGTTACGGTTACGGATATTTTTTTATTTCAGATATCCGAAAGTTTCGGTTACGGTTACAGATATCTGTGCTTTAGAATGCAATTTGCAATAGTTGTCCAACACGGTTCATTCATGGCCGCACACTACATCGAATGAAAAGTAATAAAAAAATAAAAATTGATACTAGATGGCATTATACAGGTAAATCAGGCTGTTATGCCTTTACATATAATGCTAAACAAAAAACAATTTAAACTGCCTACATCCGAAACTATCTGAAACTTTTGAATCGGTTACGGTTACGGATATCCATAACATCCCTGGGCTATAACAGGAAGAACAAGACACTCTCTCGATTTCGATAAAATTTATCACTGGTTTATTTATAACAACAATATACTTGTCCTAGTGGACAATGGGAAAATCGCAATTGCAAAATCCTTAGCTGTGCGCTTAAACAATGGATCATACATTTCATACTCGAGTGCAACATATTTATATTCATAACATGTCAACACGTCTCTCTTTACGATCAACACTAGCTAACACTACAACACATTATGTACAATTTAGCAGGGAATGAACTAACAAAATAAAATATCACAACTAGATACATACTAAGTTTAAGATATTCGTACAACACAAGATTCAATGAACATGATTAGCAATGAGAATGAAGGAGGTATTATCATAATTAAGGATAATCTGCACAACAACAACTAACTATAGTATTACAATATTATGCACGTGACACTAACACCGGAGGTAGATGTGCCTAAGACGCATCAAAGAAGCCAAATACGTCCATGGAAAAGTTTCATGACTTGAGATATGACCATTTTTAGTCATTTTTTTCCATAGAAAAGTTACATGGGATTTTAAAAACTGACATACAAGACTCGTTGGATGAGTGTCAGTCACCTTCTGGTGTCAGTGTGAAGTGCTAATTTTGAGACACCCTGTATACAATAACCGAACTTTGTTAGTGATTACATGTTATAACATTTTATCAATGTTAGAAAAATTTGTAATACCAGTCAGTTGTTGTTGTGCATGTTAAGTGGGTGCGCACACACGCAAATTACATAATAATTTATGTCAATTTGACACAAAGGGACAATAACAAATCACACAGATTAAAGACCCAAAACAATGAACTGTCCCACCCGAGACATTGACAGGGGGGCGCCACCGTCAATACCGGATCGCTGGTTCCGATTTTTGCCATTTTGGAAACTATACATTATAGTTGAACGATGGTGGCGCCCCCCTGTCAATGAGTTTGGTGGGACAGTTCAGTGTAGGTCATCTATACAACATTGAGACACATAGTTTTATAGTGGTAAAACATTTTGAGAATTTATTTATTATACTCTGATTTAGGCAAGTGTTAATAAAACAACTGCCACTTAAGACAGCACATCAGCCTTATAATTTTTCTTGCAAAAATAGCACCTATGACAACTGTATAAGATGCCCCAGTGTTTATAAATCTTGATGTGCCGTCGTCCGTTCAAGAGGCGATCGCCTGTGAGTTCTGTTCGCCCACGATGATGACAAAATTGGATCAGTCTTTGAAATCGGTGATTTAACACGTCAAACTGTTTAACAGTATTGTAACACTCACGGACACGATAAAAAAAAACAATGTTTCGGAGCCGCCAGCGGCACAGTCGTGGTCCCGTTCTGGTCAAACGTGATATAAATGATTTAGGCAATTTGGCAGCTTGTGTGCGCGGAGCGGTGGACTCGCGGGCGCGCGCCTCAGTCGCTGCCGCTGCCGCTGTCGGAGCCCGAGCCAGAAGCTTCGGACGAAGACGCCTTTGCCTTCTTCTTTGACTCCTTAGCCTGAAAAAAAAATCGATTACATAAAAAAACATAGCATCTTTAACCAGAAACGAGACCACATCGTCATAGAAACTGGCTCAGACGATTTACAAAGTATCTTCCCGTTGCAAACCGTCATTTTAGAGGTATGACTGTTCGTAATAATAATGGCTCTTTCGCTGAACGATATGCACAGTCAATAATAGTTGTCTCAAAATGAATGAAATGATAAATGAAACATATGAAATGGCAAAACCTTATACTATGCGCCATGATAAAAACATATCGACGATTTTTTACGACTAATGTATCGGCGAGTTTATCGTGCAAAATGAATCGACAAAAGTTGTAGCATATCCTAGCCCTACTGGATAACTTTAGTAATAAGCTATGGAGAAAAAATAGTTTATCGGGACTATTTCCACCTCTCGTTCCTGTCAGTGCAACTACTGGGTAGCCAGTATTTACAGCTTGACCGCCAATAAAAACCCAACCAGTGAAGGTCAAGTTTGTCCCGGGGGAAATTTAAACTGTCATTGGACCCGCAACGAAATGAATCGGAAGAAGAAACAAAAGTATAGTCATAGTCAACTTACGTCCTTGCTGTCCTTCTTCTTGTCTTTCTCCTTGTCGGAGTCGGAGGAGCTGGAGTCGTCCTCGATGTACTCCTTGCTGGTAAACTTGGCGCCGGAGCCGGTGCCCACCGTGCTCTTTGTCTGCGGATTCAATTATTTTAATATTAAATAAATAAATCTTTGGACAATTTCACACAGCGTCAGCTAGCCCCAAAGTAAGCAACTTAATGCTTGTGTTATGGGTGCTAGCTTAACGGATATACTACTTATATACATTTTTTTTTTATAAATACATAAATATTATACATAGTCACACCCAGACCCGTCACAGAAATTAAAATTCATCATTTCAATTTCTGCCCGGCCGGGAATCGAACCCGGGACCTCTCGGCATAATAGTCCGTTCTGAACCACTACACCAAACGGCCGACACATTATACAAATTCCAAGGTAAGATTTTTAAGAGCTGTCAAATGCTTTTTATAGAAGTTAATGCTGAAATATGACGTCACTTTATTTAAAAAAAAAAGTGTACCTAAGTTTATGACAGTGGTAAGGTACTTTAAAACCATTGCAAGGTTTAGAATGATGGTACATTTTAAAATATCTCTTAAGGATATTTAATTTTAAGTTGTTCTAACCCTTTCTTCATACAGTTTGATAGATGGCAAGACATGGGTAGATAGGACTACCTTTTTTAGCTTCCGATATCCGAGCTCCAAGGAAAACGCAAATGTGATCACGCCAAACAAACTTAGCGGCGCAAAGTAGAGAAAAAGAAAATTAACAACTTATGGATCGAGATCAAACGCGAAGCTCAAGAACGAACGCGATAGAGGACTGTTGTGGACTTCTACCCCATCTAGGGAACACAGGAGCATAATGCCCGTTTTCACAATCAATCCCTAAGTTTTAAGTGACCCTTTGAAAACAAAATTCCATAATGTTATGTGTTACCATAGGGGTCACTTACAAATTAGGGATTGATGGTGAAAACGGGCATTAAGTCAAGTAAGTAATCCAAGCCGAGCATGACGTATGATGAGAATAATATATAAATGAATCACAAAATTCACCTGGACCAATTTTACCTTTTTTTAAATGTTCGTTGAAGTCCAAGGATGGATTTACGGCGAGAAAAGTTCGAATGATTCCCGGGAAAACACTACAAAAACTCGAAAATTCACCCCTAATGGGGTAAAGCGGCTAAATATAAATACATCACTGGATTATAGACTAGAAATATTGTCTCTAAGTGCCCGAAAATACTCGATTAACGAAACGTACACAACAAGGGGTTAAGCGGGGTCCACGCGTCGAAGTCCCGGGCGGCCGCTAGCTTTCCGATAAAAAAAAAATTGTTAAGCCACGTTTCCACAAGGGGGCATGTCGCGGAGATAAGTCGACATTCACGTAGTTTGTCTCTGCAACTTTGTCCCTCGACATATGACTTGTACACTAGCCAGTAGTGAACAGTATGTCGCCTTACCTTTTTAGCGGCAGGCGCCTTGGCCTTCTTGTCGGCGGCGCGGCGCTCCTTGTCGGCCTGTTTTTTCTTCTGCTGGAACTCGTCGGCGGCGCCGCTCTCTTTGTACTTCTTCATCGCCTGGTTGTACTCCTCCTTGGCCTTGCCTGCCTTCTCCTCCCATTCCTGTCACAGAATGTTGAACTTCATAATGACATAGACTACAAATAAGGGCACTTTGTGTACCTGAATATGATAAAAATGTATAGAAAAAAGCTAATAGACTTGTCAAGTTAGTATAATTGTTACCTAGCGGTTTAGGCACAGTGCTCATTCAAATATCTAATAATCTAATGCAGCATACTGATGTTCGGACCGTTTTAGAAGGTGACTAATAAAATGGGAGTTTGTGTCGACTGGCCACAAAGTTGGTCCTTCACAGGAAACATAAAATAATGACGTAAGTTGTCGTACTTATGACGAATTTACGTATAAATGTATCACAAAAATGTGACCATTGGACATCGTGGCTAACCTACTGTAAGCCGGTTGCAAACACTCGGAAACAAAAAAACCACCACAAAACAAATGACGACTGTAATTATTGTTTTTCTTTTGGTGGGCGTCTTGTTGGTTGTCCTATTAAATAATAAAAAAAAAAAAAAAAAATTAAGGACACGCTAAAACCCTTAGTCTGAATCCCTTCGCACGCTGCCCTCACTGCGCTGCTCATAATATTTTTCGATGCCCTATAAATAACGTCCACTGACCGACTTGTCCTTGAGGTCGCGCCACAGCTCGCCGCCCTTCTTGGCGATCTCGGTGACCTTGATGCCGGGGTTCTCGTCGATGATGCCCTTGCGGTGCGTGGCAATTCGACAGTGTGAGCCGATACAGTTACACACGCGATGGAAGGCACAACAAACGTTTGGGAGTAGAGTCCACTGACCGACTTGTCCTTGAGGTCGCGCCACAGCTCGCCGCCCTTCTTGGCGATCTCGGTGACCTTGATGCCGGGGTTCTCGTCGATGATGCCCTTGCGGTGCGTGGCAAGTCGACAGTGTGAGCCGATACAGTTACACTCGCGATGGAAGTCACAACAAATGTTTGGGAGTAGAGTCCACTGACCGACTTGTCCTTGAGGTCGCGCCACAGCTCGCCGCCCTTCTTGGCGATCTCGGTGACCTTGATGCCGGGGTTCTCGTCGATGATGCCCTTGCGGTGCGTGGCAAGTCGACAGTGTGAGCCGATACAGTTACACACGCGATGGAAGTCACAACAAATGTTTGGGAGTAGAGTCCACTGACCGACTTGTCCTTGAGGTCGCGCCACAGCTCGCCGCCCTTCTTGGCGATCTCGGTGACCTTGATGCCGGGGTTCTCGTCGATGATGCCCTTGCGGTGCGTGGCAAGTCGACAGTGTGAGCCGATACAGTTACACACGCGATGGAAGTCACAACAAATGTTTGGGAGTAGAGTCCACTGACCGACTTGTCCTTGAGGTCGCGCCACAGCTCGCCGCCCTTCTTGGCGATCTCGGTGACCTTGATGCCGGGGTTCTCGTCGATGATGCCCTTGCGGTGCGTGGCAAGTCGACAGTGTGAGCCGATACAGTTACACACGCGATGGAAGTCACAACAAATGTTTGGGAGTAGAGTCCACTGACCGACTTGTCCTTGAGGTCGCGCCACAGCTCGCCGCCCTTCTTGGCGATCTCGGTGACCTTGATGCCGGGGTTCTCGTCGATGATGCCCTTGCGGTTTTCGTTGAGCCACAGCATGAACGCGGTGGCGGGCCGCTTGGGCGCGTTCGCGTCTTTCTCGCGCTTCTTCGACTTCTCCTTGCGCTTGCGAGGCGCTTCTGACTGGAATGAGACAATGAAAGTAAGCTTAGCGGGTCTCTAACTCTCTAGCACGTGTTTTACCCTAGACATTCAACAAAATTGTCTAAAAAACCAATGTTTTGTGCAGACGTACTTGTTATTTAAGCATTATCAAACAGTAAAATAACAAAAATCGCAAAAGTGCGTAAGATGTATAAATTAGAAATAATCGTGACGTCACTCTACATGTTAGAGCAACACACAGATACCGATATGAGTCACTAGGGGCGCGTGTAATATGATGTCACGTTCAGCTATTTCCATTCAAAGTTTAAATACTTGTTTCTTTTTTGTAACCAGTCCGATTCCACTACTTCTACAGAAATTGTAAGATTTTAGTGTTTATTTATGAATAATGATAATGAAATTGAAGTAAAATAAACGATAACTTACTATTGTGATGGTCTTCTTTGGTTTCTTTTCCTTTTTCTTGTCTTTCTTGCTGTCGTTAGACGCTCCCGACGCGTCGGAATCTTCTGATGATGAGGGGTTTGTGTCGTACCTGAAATTTGGATAAAAATAATTATTAATGAGGCCTGTGCTAGTTTGTGATAAATGTGGGAATGCAAAAAGATACTAAGTGGAGAAAGTGTAGCGTGTGTTAGTGCAAGGAGGGGTATAGGATTTGCATTCACCAGTTGACGCTACTGGCAAGTACAGTACTCTCTACAGTAGCGCCACTCTAGTGAGTTTAATGACGATAGTCCTCCTACCGTTTCAGCGCTCTCTAGATGGTGCTACTGTCTTATCCATTTGCGAGTGACAAGACTACAGTAACGACAACTGGTGAGGGCAATTACTATAACTCTCATTCCCTATGCTCGGCTTCGGCTGCGCTGGGCTCAAGGGACTCACTCCTCGGCGACGTCGCTCTCCTGGGCTAGTGCAAGGGACTCACTCCTCGGCGACGTCGCTCTCCTGGGCTAGTGCAAGGGACTCACTCCTCGGCGACGTCGCTCTCCTGGGCTAGTGCAAGGGACTCACTCCTCGGCGACGTCGCTCTCCTGGGCTAGTGCAAGGGACTCACTCCTCGGCGACGTCGCTCTCTTGGGCTAGTGCAAGGGACTCACTCCTCGGCGACGTCGCTCTCCTGGGCTAGTGCAAGGGACTCACTCCTCGGCGACGTCGCTCTCCTGGGCTAGTGCAAGGGACTCACTCCTCGGCGACGTCGCTCTCCTGGGCTAGTGCAAGGGACTCACTCCTCGGCGACGTCGCTCTCCTGGGCTAGTGCAAGGGACTCACTCCTCGGCGACGTCGCTCTCCTGGGCTAGTGCAAGGGACTCACTCCTCGGCGACGTCGCTCTCCTGGGCTAGTGCAAGGGACTCACTCCTCGGCGACGTCGCTCTCCTGGGCTAGTGCAAGGGACTCACTAGTCGGCGACGTCGCTCTCCTGGGCTAGTGCAAGGGACTCACTCCTCGGCGCCGTCGCTCTCCTGGGCTAGTGCAAGGGACTCACTCCTCGGCGACGTCGCTCTCCTGGGCTAGTGCAAGGGACTCACTCCTCGGCGACGTCGCTCTCCTGGGCTAGTGCAAGGGACTCACTAGTCGGCGACGTCGCTCTCCTGGGCTAGTGCAAGGGACTCACTCCTCGGCGCCGTCGCTCTCCTGGGCTAGTGCAAGGGACTCACTCCTCGGCGACGTCGCTCTCCTGGGCTAGTGCAAGGGACTCACTCCTCGGCGACGTCGCTCTCCTGGGCTAGTGCAAGGGACTCACTCCTCGGCGACGTCGCTCTCCTGGGCTAGTGCAAGGGACTCACTCCTCGGCGACGTCGCTCTCCTGGGCTAGTGCAAGGGACTCACTCCTCGGCGACGTCGCTCTCCTGGGCTAGTGCAAGGGACTCACTAGTCGGCGACGTCGCTCTCCTGGGCTAGTGCAAGGGACTCACTCCTCGGCGACGTCGCTCTCCTGGGCCAGTGCAAGGGACTCACTCCTCGGCGACGTCGCTCTCCTGGGCCAGTGCAAGGGACTCACTCCTCGGCGCCGTCGCTCTCCTGGGCCAGTGCAAGGGACTCACTCCTCGGCGCCGTCGCTCTCCTGGGCCAGTGCAAGGGACTCACTCCTCGGCGCCGTCGCTCTCCTGGGCTAGTGCAAGGGACTCACTCCTCGGCGACGTCGCTCTCCTGGGCTAGTGCAAGGGACTCACTCCTCGGCGACGTCGCTCTCCTGGGCCAGTGCAAGGGACTCACTCCTCGGCGACGTCGCTCTCCTGGGCTAGTGCAAGGGACTCACTCCTCGGCGACGTCGCTCTCCTGGGCCAGTGCAAGGGACTCACTCCTCGGCGCCGTCGCTCTCCTGGGCTAGTGCAAGGGACTCACTCCTCGGCGACGTCGCTCTCCTTGGCCTTGTCGGGGTTGAAGTCCTCGTCGGTGCTCTCGTCGTCGTCGCTGTCCTCGGAGTCGCGCTCCTTGGCCTCGGCCTTGACGCGCTCGAGGTACGCGTCGGGCTCCTTTTCAGTGTCCGAGTCGCCGAAGTCGTCGTCGTACAGCGCTTTGTCCTGTAAACGGTGATAGGTCTTTTAACATTTCAACTTTCGATTCAACTACTACTAATATAGGTTTTAACTCAGTGCCTGCGGTATGGGAGCGGCACGGGAGGGTTTTTAGGACGTCAAACGTCATGAGACTTCAAAATGTGCTTCAGATTTGTATGTTCTGTCTCGTCATAATATTATTATGTCCACGTCACTCCTCCCGTGGCTCCCGTGCCGCTCCCATACCTCAGGCCCGATATTTAAAAATGCATAATATTTAAAAATAGAACATGTTTTTTTTTATTTCACTTGTTTAACTATAGTGACTTTTACTCACGTTTTTGCCAGTGTTCTTGACGTGAAGTTTCTTGGTGGTGATGTAGTTGAAAAGTTTGTCGTATTCGCCCTTTTCGATGCTGCTGAAGGTGTGAATGCTGCCTGATTTCAGTTCTATCTCAAAGTCGAAAGATCTGTGGAAATAGTACAGATTAACATCCAATGAAAGTTTTTCGAATCAACTTGCTCTAAATATCTCACTTTCATCATCTTTTGCCATTACGTTACATTATTTCAAACGCAGACTCAGTTCCAAGGACGCCTTCTAATCAGAGGCGTGAGGAAGCGCTGTAGTCGTGACACTATGGCACGCTTGCCGCATCGCTACTAGTTTTCACACAAATGAGGGTTTTCGCGTATGAAAAATCCGCCAGATGGCAATACGTAGACGCGAGGTCCAAATGCTGCATGATTGGTTATTTTTGACATGACATTGACAGATAATGTCAAAATCCACCAATCACACTGCAGTCAGACCCCACATCCACGTCCCGCCATCTAGCGGATCTTTCATACGCGAAAACCCTCATTGCAGCTCCACTATCGTGACAAACGCGACATGTCGTTGTGCTTCTATAAATTGAGGCGGCATAAATTTTAAAGACAAAGAGATCTCACTTAGTAGAAGAGGCTCCTCCTCTGGCGAAGTTGACGGAGGCGATCTCCTCGAAGCGGATGTGCACGGGCGGCTTGTGCACGTAGATGAAGCCCTTCTCCAGCGGGTACAGGTAGCCGGCCGCCGCCTTGTACGAGCACGCGATGGCCGGCGTCTTGTGGTGCCTGCAAGAAAATTAAATAGTTTATTCAGTACATAGGCTTTGACCAACAACACTGTAACTATGCAATTTATGTATTTGTAAGCTGTTTGTTTTCTGAATAAAACAAAATAAAATAAAATAGGCCCTTTCCAGCCGGCGCCGTGATATACTTTATCGACGTAAAAATGTATGGGCAAATTCGATAAAATGACATGATAACCGCTTATCGCGGCGCGCATCCTAGGCCTACAGGGCACTTTTACACGTCCCAAATATAGCTAATAGCTTCTCCTACCACCACTTTGGGACAACATGTGGGCTGGTGTTGAGAAGAAGTGGCGGAAGAAACTGAATACGTCAGTAATCCACGACTACAATAACTTGCACATGTCTCTTAAAAATAGTGGTTTCTAACCTTTTTTGGACCAGGTAGTACTTTGATTTTTTTGTTTTTCACAGTACCATTACCTAAAATAAGACTGAAACTTTAAACTTTACAAACTTTTTTTTAAGAAAATCAACTTTGTATCGTATGGTTTGTATCATTTAGGATGTACAGAAGATGGAACAAGAATTAATAGTAATCCTGCCTGTGAAATTTCATATCGTTCGCGGCGTTTACCTTTGGTAAAATAGTTTTGATAGTTAGTCTTTGACAACACTAGGACAATCTTACCCCAAGAAATCGCCTGGACCAGTCACTCTCCTGTTGATAATGACCTTCATAATTTTCGCAAGCACTTCATAAGTAGGTCCTGACAACTCTTTGGTGATTTTCCCCTCATATTTCTCTTTTAGCTCCTCTCTGTAAAAAGAAAACAAGAATCAAGTTTGTGGAACTTTAAATGGATGATAATATTTTTATTTTTATGCATAACAGAGCAAGTATTTAACCACAGTCGCACCTGGTGGTTAATAATTATGTGTCACAAGGTGATTATAAGATATAATCTTTAAAACTTACTCAGTAAATGGTAGTTCCAAGCTGGTTTCCTCTTCAATGCCAAACAGCAGTACCAAATAGTGGTACCTGGTCTGACCCTGCTTGATGGGGGGGTCTAGGGAAACCACAAAGAACATTTGCCTCGTATCCTTATGGGGGAGCAGGAACAGACGTAACACGGTCGACATGGGTATCTTGTAGTCAAACGTTTTACCGTGGAGCTGGAAGAACGTCTGGAACACTTTGATGTCGTAGCGACCACTGGAATAAACAGGAGAATTTATGACAATAAATAAACATAGATTTGTTTGTGTAGGCAGGAATTTTAAGTGCATTTTTTTCTTACATATCATAGTCTATTCATACTGACATTGTTAATTTTAACTTTAATTAAAACATAATGATACATTATTTATAATCTGAAGTGAATGGAGTTTTCTAGCCTGAACACCACTCTCAAAAATCTATAGACCATGGTTTATCTATTACACAAATTCAGCAAATGTTGCACAATAGTTAATCAATATTGCATCATTGGTCATATGAGGCATACCAATGCATATTATTATCTTGTTTGTGTTTTGTATAAAGCAGCACTTTAAGAGCCAAAGCACACGATTCCTCGCGACGCCGTAGCGGTATCGCTGCGTCGTCTTACATAGAAATATTTGTGGCAGTCGCCGCGTCGCACACTGGATCGAGCCCATACAAAGCGTTGGACATCGCTTCCTTACTCAGTGTTTTTAAAATAAAATGAGATTGCGTCAACGTAGTAACTTCAAATTTTTACAGTGTAAGGTTGACAAGTTTATCTTTCTAATGTGATAGATTTTACTTATTAGATGGCAATTAATATAAGTGAAAAAAAATCTTAAAATATAGTGATGAAAAACTTGTATTTATTGTTCAATTAAAAGCAAATACTCACTCATTTTGGTCTGTTTCCATATTTAAAGAGTAACATAGTCTAACAATACTCTAAATTTATTCTCATTAAGTGTTAAAATTATTAAAGAAATATTTTTGTAAACGCCTGATTTTTCATTGCACACAATCACTTTGTTCGATTTTGTCGAGCTTGTTTTCATATTCTGTTAACTGTTAGATACATAATCTAACAATACTCTAAATTTATTCTCATTAAGTGTTAAACTTATGAAAGAAATGTTTTTGCAAACGCCTGATTTTTCATTGCACACAATCACTTTGTTCGATTTTGTCGAGCTTGATTTTATATTCTGTTAGCTGTTAGATACATACTAATGCAATTTTATAGGGACTTAGCGGACTACAAAACTGACTCCAATCAACAGATTGCCTAAGCCAATCTACGTTTGTAGCTAAAAACTGGTGCTCATTATAATGACACTACTTCTTCTTGCGACAAACAATGTCAATGAAATTATTGTTTTTTTTTTATAGTTATCTGATAAATAAAATGTGTAACTCAGTACCTACCTAACACAATCATAAATGAAGAAAAAAATACATACAAAATGTATGTATGGTATGTACTAAATTCAACGACAATCTTTTGAGATGATGACAATATGATTTTTTTACTATATCTGTTTTATAGTATTTCTTTATGTTCATAAAGTATTAACTACGTTAGTACTTACCTCTGTTTATCTGAAGAGAGTGTATGCGAAAACAGCTCTAGTATCCTAGCTAAAGAACTAGCGCGATCTTTCATCGTGGTTTTTAATAATGCATACAAATCTCTATTTGACTTGAGGTTTTTCATTTTAATGAGTATTTTTACTGAATTGCACACGATAAACAACTCATAAACCAAAATAAACATCTTTGGTTTACCTGACATTATTTTAGTGTAACGAATTTTACCTAAGTTAATTTTGCTATGCGGAAAAATGAGGCGCTTTTATTTAGTTTTTTGTGATTTTCTCGAAAATAGGGATGAATAAGGGTCTAAAAACTGAGTAATAATATCGCCCACG
This sequence comes from Ostrinia nubilalis, assembly GCF_963855985.1. NCBI lineage: Eukaryota > Metazoa > Arthropoda > Insecta > Lepidoptera > Crambidae > Ostrinia > Ostrinia nubilalis. Next base: position 12,115,024 of record NC_087097.1, read on the forward strand.
TTGTCATCTATCATCTCTCATTCATGGTTTGTTAAAGATCGCCCAAGATGTCAACTAAAACACGCAGTTTTCATTAAAAAAAATACCTTTTAAAAATACGTCAAAATAGCCAAGCTAGAAGTTTTTTAGGCACTCATTTTAACACACAGATTAAGATAAAGGTATAAGATAATACATTAATAAGTAATAACATAAAACCAGTGAACGAAATTGGATAAATTGACAATACAAACAGAAGTCAGAAAATCCATGATTTTGACTTTGTTCACTTTACGGTCGCACCACATAACTATGATAGTAGATCATGACTTGATATTAGTGATATTTGATAGAATGAAGTCTCATCTTTCAATTTATATGCAAATCAATCTTGTTTTAAGTAGTTGCATTTAAAGCACCATGTCCAACACCTTGTATGGGCTCGATCCACCGTGCGTCGCGCGATACGGGGAAATCTTTATAGTACGGCGCCGCAACGCATCGTGTGCTTTGCCTCTTAATGAAATGCAATAAAGAATTGAGTATTAATCATCATACAAACCGAGGTGTGAGGCATTGCAGTTCCCTGAAGATGGCGATGGCATCCCCGGAGACGGATATGACGCTGGCCTTGTTCATGACCTGCTGGTGGAACGCTTCCACGGCGTCCATGTCTCCTGCCAGCTCGTTGGTTGGGATGTGGAACCGCATCTCCATGAGAGATACTGGTGTGTCATCATTCTGAAATTGTAACACATTTATGTAAATGCCATATTATTACATGGGGTGAATCGACTAATCATGAGAATAATTACAATTTTAAACAATGGGCATACACTGTATAGTTTTAAGACAATAAGCTGCTAATGTAAATATGTTACGGTAGTTTTGGAGCCTGTTCATTACAAACAAACAATTAAATCTTTCCATTTATAATATTAATATAAACTAACCTTTTTAATGGGATAGGAAGCAATCAAGCAGAGACCCTATTGCTAAAATGCTAATAGGATAAAAATTACCTGATGGAACTCAAGAGTGACTTCATTCTTGCCAGTGTTGCACTGTGAGACGTAGTGCAATGGGATCTCGAAGGCCGTATTTGTGCCGACATTGAAGCTCAGCACGGCTCCGTTAAACTTAGCCGTGCCCCAGTTCCAGCCCTTGAGCGACAGCTCTTTCTCCAACATGTCCTTGTTGTAGTTCGCTTTGAAGAACTTGGCCACTTTCTCTTGTTCCTGGTTTTCAAACAATTTCCTTAAATGCTTTACATCAACTTTATGAGTATTTCAATCTTTTCCATATAGTACAGGACATTGATAGTCTTAGTTTAGTTACCTCCCTATGTCAGTAACAAGATTATGTACATGGATATCAAGCTGGATACAGTGAAACAGCAAATTGAAAAGTACAGTAAAAGTTACCAACTGAGACTGGATAGTCACAGAAACGAACTCGCCTCTAAACTGCAAGGAACTGGCAGTTTCCACTTTTCCAGACTGAAGAGACATAGCATTCAAAACCTAGCGAAAAGATTCGCAGTGAAAGAATAAGAGATGACTCACTGGACTAGTCTCTTACTGAACGCCTCAAGAACCGGATTGGAATCAGACAGATGATTGGATTATTGTTTCGCGGAAACAGATTGCCAAGTAGCAGATTAGAAAAGGAAAAAAAAAAAGTTTAGTTACAAAGATTTGCTTTGATATGCTTTATTCCCATAGTTTTTTTGGTATGATTTAGTTAATTGCAGTGTCCATAAGCTTGAAGGTATGAAATCATTGACTTTTTTTCACTAATGAATAGAAGGCTTTTACTACCATACTATGTATGTGAAAACTATTTAGAGTAAGGCCATGACTTTAAGGAGCTCGTGAGCAAGGTGAATTCAGGAACAATGTGGCTTCTAGATTTGGCTCTTATGATGATGTAGGATAGATATCATAGACATATTTGCAACCATGTTTGCAACACATTGCTTTCATGTTAATGTTACTTACTAATGATTGAAGTGTTCATAAGATTTATTCTGCACTCACCCCTTCTTTAAAACCTCCATATCTATGTAAAGTGCCGTTTTTCATGAAGACCCGAAGGCCCCAAGAGCCTATGAACTTCTGAAAGTTAACAAGCTCTATGTCGTTCGCTGATACTTGCTCGACCTTGCCAGTTTTGCTGTTCTTGAATATTATATTTTGATCCGTCATTTTCAACCTCCCTGGAACCTAGAGGAAATGGTTAGGTTGTTAAAGAGAGGCAGACCATCAGTCACGTTGTAAACAAAGATATTTCTATGTATCTTACCATGGTTCCCTTAATTTCAGCAGACACATCGTTATATTCTAAGAACTCCATAACTTTACAATTTAAAGGACATACACCAGCGACTGTATAAAGTAAATTTAAATATTTTCCACGCGGAATCAATCGGCGTCCGACAAATTTTTGTCGCCACAAAATGCGCCAAGCGGGTGAAGAATGTCAAAATTGTCAAATAATGTCAATCGGCCAAAACGTCAAAAAAATCATAGACTATAGAAGTACGTGTCAAAATGAGAGAATAGTGTTGTTCTTGACTGGCGAATAGGCACATTGCCATCAATCATCAACAAAAGGAGAAGAAGTCGAATAGGCATTTAAAGACGAATTATGATGAACATGACGAAACATATGGAATCGATTACAATCTCTCTAACCGTAGTACTTTATGAAATCCAATGTTTTTTGTGTAAAACGAGATTTGAGCTCAAACTGATATTGAGCTTTAAGCTATATTTTTTTCTGTGCCCTTTGGAAAAAAAAATACTGACAGCTACGTCAAACGTCAAAACATTTGACAGTTGATTTTGTATCTTTTTGCGAACGGTCGTGTTTGTGCAATTCTTAAATTATTCCGACTGCATTTATTTAAAAACTATACTTTTTTAATATTTTCCACATTTTATAAGTGAACGTAGGTAGATTACTGTGAAATTTTACAAAATTTAGTGACTGTTTTTAGTGTGCCTGGCGCCTTCTATCTGGACCTAACTGGGTCTCAGTCTGATCACATCGTACAGTTTTTGTAGGTGTGTTTTGCATGTGTGGACCTTATGGCGTCGCTATCGCTGCCGCGGGTCCTTCAGCTTAAGAAGAATAGTCTGGACGCCGAACGCGAACAGTTCGAAAAATTCCAGGTAAGCTAAATTACTACCTTCACAATTTTACATACAACAATCTACAAATTATGTGCAACTAATTTGCCACTGAGTTCTTAATGTATTTAACACTTAACAAAGAATTTTAATTTGAATGATTTCATTCTGCTGGTAAAAAAAGTTTGTTTCTTTATCATCATCATAATAGGTTATGTATGGAATTGTTCACAAAGCTCTTAAATTTGTAAGACACTAGAATTAACAACATTAATATTTTTATTTCAAACTTTATTGCTAGAACAGGGTATAAACGGCAAACTGAGTTTCAAGTTTGTCTCCTAGTTGACCATTGGGCCAAGCGAAAATTGGAATAAGTGGCGCATAAAGGTTCATGTTATTATTTAACAATTGCAGTAAACTATAGATAATATTATGTTGACTGATTTCGAAACATTATGTAGGTAAAATTAATTCATTCATGTAAAAAAACTTTCGGTTTTTAGATAATAATACAATGGAATCACACTTTCCTATAATAATAGTATGGTTTGTAATGTCTCAGGTCACTCATCTGTTGTCATATTTCATAAGTATGGAATTGCATTTCTTATCAGACAAACAAACCAATGAGATTCTTTAATTTGTGTTGTTTATTTATTCCCTGGGAATGAAACCCAGGAGATCCCAGGGATCTACCATCTCTAATTAAAGTTTTTATGGAGGGAGTATAAGACCCATTAGAAAATAACAGTGATACTTAACTAAGTATGAACTCCACCAACCTATACCGTCTGGCAAAAGGTGTGTTTTAGATTTGTGTTACCCTCTCTGTGTGTTCTCTAAACAATTTATGCATTTTTGTTATTAGTTGCCTAAAAATCTGTCTACACTATTATCACCATATTATTATCCATGAATAAGTTTAGTTCTTTTTGTGAATATTTTAGGCACCAGCTCTCACAATGCTGATCTATAGTTAAACAGATATATTATCCGAAATGTTATTTCCTAAGTATGTTACTGATCTGTTGTGAGAGAAATAAATAAATAATTTATTATTATTATTTCAGACTACTGTATGGTAAGTCAGTATTCTATTCTACTGATAGTATCTATCATCAATTTCTTTTTTTCTATTTAAAAACTTACTGGTACTTTATTTATTTATTTATTTTCTTTAATAGGAAAACATACAGCTTATATTATAATACAAGTAGATACTTATTGACCTCACACCATTCCTAGTATTAATGACGTGTGTGCCAATTCCCCAATTGTAATTTACGTGATTGCCATCCCGCATTCCCGCACGGCAGGGGAAACAGCTTGTTACGCCACCGCCACGGATGGCCAGGCGTACTCGCACGCATGTCGCAAACCGACGTCGCACACTGGTTCAAGAAACGATAAAAATGGAATTAGCGATTTATTCACTTTTTTCGATGGTATCATGTGTAGAATGTTATAAAAAACGTTTTGTTTAAGTTCTATTTTTCTGAGAAAAGCGTAGTTTTTGCTATATTACATGTTTTGTGTTTTATTTGTATGAAACGTATCCTTCACGAGGCTCTTATTCAAAATGTTAAAATTTGTTAAAGATGACTACTTATAGGTTTTAAAGAGTTATGCTAATAGAAGCTAATACAGTAACAACTTTGTCCCAGTGCGTCCCCGTTTAGGATATAAGTGATATTTTCTAAGGTACGAAAAAGTATACAAAATATATGGATATAAGGCAACTTAATGATAATTTATTGATTTTCTAAAATAAAAAGAAGCTAACAATCATTCCAATCTTAATCTTTTATTATTCAACATCATCATCAACATGTATAAATTCAAAAGTTTCATCATTATTTGAAGCTAGTTCATTAGGAAAAGGAGATTTTGGACTCGCACTCATTTTTGGTCTTATTGTTGACAAAAAATGATCCGAAGAAATAAGTTTATTATTTAAAATATCACGATTGGTCACTTTTCGGTTAAATTTACGCGTATGATTCTCTCTGATCTTTCTAAAATCTTTATTCCGCGATTCTGCAGCTTCTTCCGATAGTGCTCCTATTGGCATAATATCTAAGTGCAAAGCAAAACCAACTGACATGAATAATTTAACAAAATTAAAACTGATCTTTAAATATCGATATGTACAAGTATGGCCTATCTTCATTGGACGCATGGATACGGGCTATGGAGACTATATTACACATTGCTTATAGACTAGAATTTAAAACTTGGACAGCAAGAGGAAATAAAAAAGCAATTATGGAGAAACGAAAAGCTGAAATACAATAACGGTTTCGCGATGAAACTGGATTGCTAATAGATATTGTGCAGCAAGGGGCTGGAACAACAAACAACGGAAATACTGCGCGTAGATTTTTTGCAGATCCAGAAAAAACATCCAACATCACTGGAGTTAGTCAAGATCTGATCGCTAGGTTGTCTGTATTATTATGGGCTATGGCTTCCAGTGAGCAAATAAACCAGCAAAACCTCACTCAATATGGATGGGAAACCACAGAGTTGTTCGTCAGTTTATACGGTTGGTATTACATACCATCCAGCATGCATAAGCTTCTTATACATGGAGGTGACATCATAAAGCACTTAGACATTATGCCAATAGGAGCACTATCGGAAGAAGCTGCAGAATCGCAGAACAAAGATTTTAGAAAGATCAGAGAGAATCATACGCGTAAATTTAACCGAAAAGTGACCAATCGTGATATTTTAAATAATAAACTTAAAGGCACTGGGTCTCTATCAGAAGGAACTCTAGGGGTGGAATCTCCATTGGCGTGGGTTAACGGGCAAGGAGATAATATCTTGGATGGTTGACAATCACTTTTCCTACAATTTAACGTTCCACCAAACTCAACACGCTCTCAAAGATAACCTCGCAGCCGCCTGCTCACACTTGACATGACACAACTGATTGACAGTTATCTTTTTCTGCGCATCAGTCGGGTGTTACGTTTAGGAATCACAAACCTTCCGCTCTACAGATTTACAGATAACATAATATTAAGATTGGTATAGCCTGACCAGGAACATAAAAACCCTCGCCATGTTGCGGAAAACTAATGGTACTAATTTCTTTTAATGGCAACAGTTACTGAAAACTTCATTAACATGTCACCTTGCATGTCAGTCTATTGCTGTCAAAGTGTAAACAAACTTTATTTTAAATGTGTGCAATTGATTTTGTGAATTAAATTGCTAAAATATTTTTATAGTCGTGAAAGAAAAGTGGTTCACAATGTGTTAATGTATTTGTCGAAGAGAAATACCAAGGGTTCGGACAATATTTTCATTGAATAATGTTTCCGACAAAGGTTGTCAAATTGACTGACATGTTTATCGTATAGTACAGTCCACTATGAAAATTAGCTGTAGTTTGTTTCAACTACCAATTGAGAATGTTACTAGGTATGCAAAATCACTTGAAACCTATGTTACAGTTAAGCTTTTACATTTACAAATACATTAGTTTTTATTTCATTCAAAAATACCCAGTAGTTATGATTTTATAGGCATTCAAAGTTCGCTTAAATATTGAGTCCCGCCGACGGTCACGTGACCCCGTGTGACGTACATTCACAGCGTCCACTCACTAGAAAACGGATATAAACATACTTAAATATTTTTTTTTTGTAAATACAAACTTATTATACATATTAACACCCAGACCCATCACAGAAATTAAAATTGAACCAAACCCAAACTTGATGCGATTGTGTCGTTTTATTGCGAATTACCTTCCAGCTCCATTATTAGACCCCGATTACTATATAGAATTAAAATACTCATCAATACAAAACGAACGAGCCCAAACTCGATGCATTTAAGTCGTTTTATTATAGAGTTCCTATGGCCACCTTCCAGCTCCATCATCAGATCAGCTCCATGTCATCATAATATTGCATGGTCATCCAAATCACATGTGTTTGCGAAATTTCAGCTTAATCGGTTGCCTGGAAGTGGGTCTTAATTCAGTTTGCAAGATTCCACCCATACAAATATGAGCCAGTCGTTGTAATATGACGTCACGCGCATAAAATGGCGGGCCGGCCGCCGCCCGCACTTTTAAAATTCAATATCTTGGAAACTAATTGACGTATCGAAATAATTCTTTCACGTGTATTTTTTATTTTTAACAGAGAATACAGAAAGCTAAAAAACAAAATTAGTGAACATTCTTCATTTTAAAGTTTTTTGTCACTTTCTCAGTTTAGAATTTTATGGAATTGGAAAAGAAGTACCGAGTTTGAAGCGTTCATGAGCAGACATTGCAGTTGAATATTCAAGTTCTGAATTTGATTATTGATGAATAATAAAATAAATCCTACTAGCTCGATTGATGATTTCATTTAATTTATTTAAACCAGGTTACCTTTAATAATGTTTTTTCTTTAATTTATGAAAATTCAAATTAGCCCGTAATCCTGAATCCTGATACATAAATTTAGCCTATTAATTTAACACAGGTACGACTGTACTCAGTGTTGCACTATCAAATGCAATTGACGCGCCACTATGCCAGGGTTTTTATGTTCCTGGTCAGGCTATACTATTAATCATCAATAATAATTTGCAACATCTGTGTCCGGCGCCGACAAACTTATTTCTTCGGATCATTTTTTGTCAACAATAAGACCAAAAATGAGTGCGAGTCCAAAATCTCCTTTTCCTAATGAACTAGCTTCAAATAATGATGAAACTTTTGAATTTATACATGTTGATGATGATGTTGAATAATAAAAGATTAAGATTGGAATGATTGTTAGCTTCTTTTTATTTTAGAAAATCAATAAATTATCATTAAGTTGCCTTATATCCATATATTTTGTATACTTTTTCGTACCTTAGAAAATATCACTTATATCCTAAACGGGGACGCACTGGGACAAAGTTGTTACAGTATTAGCTTCTATTAGTATAACTCTTTAAAACCTATAAGTAGTCATCTTTAACAAATTTTAACATTTTGAATAAGTGCCTCGTGAAGGATACGTTTCATACAAATAAAACACAAAACATATAGCAAAAACTACGCATTTCTCAGAAAAATAGAACTTAAACAAAACGTTTTTTATAACATTCTACACATGATTCCATCGAAAAAAGTGAATAAATCGCTAATTCCATTTTTATCGTTTCTTGAACCAGTGTGCGTCGTTACGTCACGGACCGACAACACCTGAGCAAATGCTGACTTGAATGGTCAGTAATAGATGTAGATCAATAGTCGTCCGTCATAAAACAAAAATCTAGCAATTAGGTATGCCATTCTTATTACAACTGACAATGCACAAATTAAGATGCTTTTGTTCATTAACATTTTTGAGAAGTTTAATAAAAACCAGTTGTCTTAAGCCGAACCACCTGGCGCGTAAAACGGCGCGATTTGTGGCGCGATCGTTCTTGATCGTCGTACGAATTCCTTAAAAAATCTGCCATGTAAACCGCCCTTTAGCCGTCATCGCTCGTCATCCGCTTCTCATGTTCATCATATAATCAGCTATCTTACCATATTCACCTTAGAACCAAGAAGTTTTGTGTCAATATCAAAGTCCTAGAAAGTTTATTTGCGTGGTCACCCCTTTTTCTTTCTCTGTTATCTTTCCTTTCTTTCTTTTTACTTACATCGCCACCTCTATGTATTGTACAAATCTTTACAACCTATTAATGTAATTCTTTATCATACTTTTCTTTTACCAATATTTGTGCCTTATTTGTCTGAATCGATATTCGAAAAAGTTTCATTATCAATCAACATTGAGGATAGCATCCAGATAACGATTGTTATGAATACTTGACGTGTTCGATACCTTATCTACTTCGTTGTATGAGTATTACTTTAGTTTTGCTGTGGTTTTGCAGATATAAAGGTGTGAAAGAACGTTCTAGTAAAATTAAAGATTTTTTTTCATTCTTTTTACGTCGTGTTATCACCAATTTATCCTGGTAGGTAAGTGCAACAATACCAAATGATATAAAAATGTTTGATGCGACATACCTAGTTCTAAAAATAATAAATAAGGTGAATGAACTGTATAGGTACTAGAGATAAAGGCCTTTTATGACGTTCTTTCAATATAAGTACGTAGGTACTATAAAAGCTAAAATGGAGAAAACAAAAACTACTTTTGTAATTACGAACGGTAAATTATGCGGATCACTTCACTGGTATCAAAACGATTGTTTTCTACCAAGTTAACCCACTTTTCTTTGCGTTACAAATGTAGGTAAATAAAGCGATATATTTTATCAATTGGAGAGCTGTCAAACTGGTCTCGAGTTCAGTAAACTGCCCGTAACTATGGTCTTCCGCCCACATCCCAACACGATTATCTCATCGTGATCCTCCTGTGTACGTCGCTCGACTATCACAAAAGTAATGCCGCCGACAATGGGATAGCTGGAAGCCTAGTAGTCATGTTAAAAGTTAATATTTTTAACATCCCCCTTGTTCAAAATTCAAACCTGTAAGAAAAAACCTGCATTATTTATCATTCAAGGAACTAATTACGCAAAACAATCAACAACGATTAAATGTGCAATGATAAATGTCTCAAGACAACTTCTGATCTTTGTACGGCGATGAGTCACGATTCTTGACGGTATAAAGAGTTATGTGTTTTTTATATGTCCTACAAAGTGTTTTATTATGTTTTGTCGTAGAACGAACACACGACATTGAATTTAATCAGCAGAATCTTAACGCTAAAGTATAGTACCATTCGGCTGGATTTTTTTTAAATTTTCCTACATTAATCGAAAATTAATGGATTACTTATAAATTCTCAAACCCCCACTAAAATGACGATAACAACGTAGGTATGATTAAACGTGAGTCTCGTATTCGTGACCCATGAGAACCGTGTCAACCGAACCTGTACTGTGAAGATTTATAGACTGTACATACAAGCACATTCACATCATTCATTCCAAAGATATTCAAGAAGCCTTTGTTTCGTTCGTCAGAAGCGCTGATAATTATCATGCATGGATTTTTGGATTTTCTCTCAAGTCGTGTACGACAGTGAGGAACGACGAACGAGCGATCAATTACTATGTCAACAGCATCACAATATCAAAGTGATATTGGCTCGCCCTCGCCGTTTGAGGTCGTGACATTATGCAGGTAACAGGGCCTCAGAGCGGTTTCCTTAAGCGAGTGCCGAGTACCTCCCACCAGGTGAGACCTCGATTGCGCTGATCTCAAACTTACATGCAGTTGCGATTTCGCGAACAGTCGATAACAGTTAGTTTGCACTTGTGCCGTGCAAAATTTTTCAATGACGTTGTGCGGTTTAGTTAAAATTGCAGCTACCAACGAGAAACACTATGATTTTTTACTCATATGGCCGATTGGTTCAGTCTATGCATAGACTTAAATGACGTGAATGGAATGCCAGAGTCGCAAGTCGTTGTAGGAATGAGTAATGCTCATCTGATAGTGTTAGCATATGGAGTTTTCCTTCATGATGATGACTAAGCAGTCTCAAACCGCAATGTTTAGCGCATCTTAACACAACCGGTTTGTATTTATTGGTAAACTAATAGTGCATTTAATATGGGCAATACTCATTGCTGATAGGATGTGGAACGCTCGGTATATGATACTGTGTACTGTCACATCAATCTTCGTTATTAAAATAGTAAGACACGGGTCTTAACGCGACGTTTATAATTATAATCTTCGTTATGTATTGTGTCTCTACCTACAATGCCTAATATAACATAGGGTCAATGGATGTGCCTTGCTCCTAGCGCATTTACCCTTGGCTTGACGCTTCTCAAGATAATCTGCCCTCTCAAGTTCTTTGGATGACATGTTATTGTTTGTAAACAGATAACTAAGATCTTCGTCCTATTTACCTATCTATTCAAATAATATTTTGCTTGCTTATTTTGTCACATTAGTGCTTCTTCAATAGCTTGAATTGCATTAATGTATCTCTAGCCCGTCGTCATTGTAAGTAAATAAGTGTGGGAAAAACGATTTCCGCAGAATTTTCTCCCATATAAAGATAGCAGAATTAAAATACCAGCTCTGGACGACTTTCGTTCAATTTCACATCTTGATGTTCATTAGGCTGGGCCATATAAAGCGCGATCTTCGTCGGTTTCTTTGCGAGCTTTCTAATTATGGTCGTTTTCACACCCATGTTGCAGTTTGCTTCATTCACCATTCGACACAGTATCGTCCCACCGAGTGGTTTCTTTTTTACTGTTATCTATATGGCAGTTATGACAACCAGAATGCGTGAAGGTTTTGTTGATATTATCGCGCTCACTGGTCTGAATGGAAATGCAGAACACCATGTAGGCTAATTTCACATAACGGCTTTAAAAATAACCATACCTGGGTTGATGACCTAACTAACCTCGCAGCGCATCATCAGAATACAAAATAAACAAATTACCTAGTTAAACACTTTTGGCGTCAATTGTAAGTGGCGGCAACATTCTTGTTTCGACTGATGACGATGATACAATACATGCGTTTTTACTGTAATGAAGGATAGTCCATGACCCTTCGAAACAATAGGTGCTAAGTTGAGACGTACTTCAAAAAGCATTTACACCAAACGTACACAATCAATGTCCTCTACCTCAATGCAACTAGTAGCTGTATTACTAACATCAATATTTACATAGTTGTATGGATGCGCGTGTGATGTAACATCAAGTACTCGCGCTATCTGAGCAACATTAGCATGATTAATGTAAACAGCGGCAGATGGGAAGTGGGCCGGCGGCCGCCCGCTGGGGGCAATCACCGCGTATCCTCTTCCGCCCAGCCTCCCGAATCTCCTGCCATGTGTAGTTTAACACGTACGGCTACAGAGGCGTATGCTGTAGACTAAAATCCTTGAATAAATTAGGACGTCAGATGTCAGAACGCTTCAAAGGTCAATGCTTAACGTTGCTTGGTGTTTATGTTGCTTCAGTATCTTTGTTATTCCAAATATCGAAATAATTCATGATCACAAATTGTTTAAAAATCTCTCAGTCGATTCTGTATTTTCTGACAGGTTTTTTATGCTTGGTTTCATCTCGCAATTTAGTATCCAATTCTCATCAAGTCATTCAATACTTTCCGTGAAGAATTTCAAAGTTATGATTGTCTGTGCCGGACGGTTGATTCTTTCATTAAATTGGGGATTGTCGACTTGTCATGCTATGGATATTGTGGTTTCTGGGTTGTCAGTTCTTCACTGATTACCATCAGCATGGGCCTAATACCTACCCACTTCTTCAGCAATTTTACTGGTGAGCGACTTAATTATGCGTCTGAATAGTTTACTGCATTATACATAATCACACTTGCTAAACTGTGGTAATAAATGCACGAGTATCGGAGCATGAACACACAGGTAATAATATGAAGCTACCTCAAGCTGACTTGTACCCCTTGTACCTGTTTTACTGGACAGCCAAATGAACAGCTAATGAAAAAACTTAGTATCAGATACCTACTACATTTTAATTGAATAGCATCCTGGTTCTATCATTGCAACTCCTGTAGTCAGGATCTACAGCTTGTCAAGGTAAACATTGTAACATCGTACAGTTGTAATGGATGCTATTTTGCAACAGAAGTGGCTAGTAGTTGCTAGTAGGCTGATACATGTATAATATGCTGTAGGTCGACACTTCGACAGTACACAGACATCGTGAATTAACAACATTTCGAAAGGAACCATAGACGGAGACGGTCTTACAGCTTACTTAACTCCTGTTGTCCCTTACACAATAGCGGCAAATTGCGAAATGATCACCATTGTGCCTCCGAGTTGTGGGTAGCTGATTAATGTCGGCTGAACTACACTAGGGATGTGTGGGTGAACTGTGATGGTTTGTCCTGATGGTGAATAAAGAAAATTGCAAAATAACAATTTTTTGATGAAATTATCATTGGAAATCAGTGCTAAATGCTACATTGAAGTTCTATTCCCAAATATTCTTACAGGTAGCGAATAATCTATGTAGCATGAGCATAATCTTGAATTAATACTAATTGAAAATGTGGCAGTAACTAAACCTTTTCGGTTGCAGGAATCCATAAATAGAACTCTGGGTGAACTTTTACGGAAAAGGAACTGACTTTCTAGGAAATTATAGACATGAGCTTTCGTTATCGCAAAATCGCCTAGCTCTACAATACTGTGAAAGTATTTTGCTGGTTAAGTATTGGTGATATTTTCTCAATGGATTCAGTTACTTTGATGACAAGATAAAATTAGGAATAACGGTACCTACCCTTCTCCGAGTTCCTCTGGGATCGCCAGTCGTGTCGTAGAAAATATAAAATTCAAACCAGGTGAAGAAGTTTTCTTATGCTTCTTTGTAGAGAGATTATATTCAGGATATGAACCAAAATAATTCCAATTTTGTATGGTTGTTTTAAATGGCTCTTGTCAGTATTCTGTGGCAGCTGGCGGGCTATTACCCGCGACCCACACGATAGCTTGTAGTTGATTTATTAGTAGTACCGTAGTACAATACAATCAATCTATCACTAATATCCGTGATCACAAATCAGTGCTTTATAACCGAATCTAATACTTTGACAAATTCTTTAATATTCTTGTAATGAATCATTACATTTAATTAAATAGTTTTCAAGTAGTGAAAACATTGCTGCCTTGTTTTGTAATTTAGTAGTAAAAAGTTTAACCAATCGTCAGATTGGATCGTAAATAAAACAGTAGACCGCTTCCGTCGGTCGTGTCGTGTGTGTTTATTTTGAACCACGCGTCTGAGATGCAGGCAATCTCGTAAAGTGCAGTATCCTCAATCCTGATTTAGCTTGGCCCGCGTGGGAGACCGAGGGCTGCCAGGTGGCGTTTGTTTACACGTTTCCTAGCAAAAAAGTACCACGATGTCTGCTGCGGCCTGCGATGTTCGGTACAAAAAATATATTCTGCACCGATAATAAACAGGTGTTATCTACAAGGAAAATAATTCTTGGCCTCCCGAACAATATAATAAATACTTACTTGCTTATTACTATTATTTACACCTTAGGTTTAGTACTTTATTAAAACGTTACTTATTGAAATTAAGAACACCTTATTCGATTCGTTAACAATAGAACAGAATAATAATGCGACTATTTTACATGAGTTATTATTCATATATTGTAATCTGTATTTTGTCCGTAACTGATATTATTCAGCTTATCGCAGTGGTTCTTGTATTATTATTGTACATAATTAAATCTCACATTGTATGGTAGATCAATGTGGGTGGACCCTGAAGGGCACAGATTATCTAAATCTTAAATCTTTTCTCTCTGAGATACTGCTGTTTTAAGTTGTATGTTATTTAATGCATAGTATTACGTCCTCTTTTTCTAACATTTTTGTCCCGGGTTACCAAAGATGGAACAGTGCATCTGGGCCTTATTAGATAGGTAGATAGGCAACCTGTCTTCAACCTAAAAGTGAACTTTCTATGGTCCCTTTTACCTCGAAAATATTAGTTTAACCTACAAGCGCACCATATAAGTGAATGACATTGTTAATTGTAATGTTTTCGAACTGTCCTTATCTCAGATCAAAGAAGGGAATAGATGTGAAACGGGGGCGTGGCGCGTGTCTCCGCGATATGCCCAGAAACGAACATCGCCCGCGACGCCAGGTTAGTCGCGATTCAGTCGTACTGAGGAAATGTTCTCCGATATTGTTGGATAATGCGTCGTAACGTGCAATAACACAAGTGAAACGAAGAACTACAGGAACAATGAAGTCATTTACCACATGTAAGTATTGCAAATCCATTGGTATTTTGCTTATAAATAAAAAAAACTAAACATTTTTACGAACGAATTCAGTGCCGTGACATTTACTGCGATATCGAAATTAGTGGTGATAAAAATTCAAACACGTTGTACATTGACGATTTAGTTAGCAACCACTTTATGTCAAGCGTAACTACTGCGCAATGTATTTTATTTCTTCCGATATCCACTGACGCGTGAAAATACACAGTACGGCCGCATGTGCCGGTCGTAACATAGTGCAGGGCTCGTGTTCTAATACGGTTTCCTATTATCGATAAATAGAAGTAAATTATTATTTTCTATTTTCTAATTTTGAATGAAAAAATCGTGAGTTGCTTGCGATTTTTAAGTTTTTACAAAAACAATAACAATAGTAGAAGGGATTAGTAACTGTCAACTATGTAATTACTATAAGAGCTAGTTGAAAGCCTAATATAGGCATTATTTTTGATAAACATAGGCGGTACGAATTTCGCCATAATAAAAAGTTAATGCGCGATAGTAGTTAATAATAATTACAGTGATCCTGTTATTATTATTAAAGTAAATAATAATATATTACCAATATTGTAAATACTGGTAAAAATCGCAAGTACCTACTTAACCCATGACTTTTCATACAAACTTTGTCAGTCTATAACTTCTATACTCCATCGATAACGACATTGAGCTTTGGTTGGGGTAAATTAATATAAGGTAACTTCATTTAGTCCCAATAATTGATTCTGAGTTTTTCGTCCATACAAAATGGAACTGACTCCTTTATGCAAAAATAGTTAAAGAACATAATAATAACGTATAATAATAAAAAGGTTTTCATACAAGCATTTTTTAAACCAATTTCGAGCCTTGCCCCCAGGATTTAAAGTATCGATAATATCTTATCGACTCCATTTTATCTTTCTTCTCTCTAATTGCTTTTTTCAAAGTGTGCGTCACGTCACGCGGCCATTGATTGGCCATAAGGCACGCCTTCTGGCCAATCACAGCACTTTTAAGCCGGTTGCACATGTTGTCGTAGACTCTCAGTCGCTTTGTTTTTACACAGTTGAATGTGTGTGTGGGAGCTGTGGTGGGGGAAATGTGGGGACACTGGTTCTCGTTGTAGTTACGCGCGACTTCATATCTATTCTCTTTCTATGATCTGAGGTCCTTATTGTTTGACCCTAATCTGCAGCGGTCGGTCGGTCGCTAATCCTAAGCACAGCTGCTAAAATAACTAGAAGCCGTACGGTGTCGATTGTTTCTATTAGCTAGCTTATGTGACTTGTCTATCGATTAGTGTCTTTGTTTCGGTGTGGCTTCTAGAATAACTTAATTGGGGGTTCACTAAAACTTATTTCTCATTATGCTTAAAGAGCATAATTTCATTGGATAGACATTACCATAATTATGATAGCGTGGATTTTATCCGAAAATGTGTAGGTAAACTACACCTTTAATCCTAGTTTTTTTTTAAGTTTGCGTTAGTTATTTTTGAAATTGCCGGATGTCTCCAGTGCTCTACATCCGATACAGTTACATGAATGATGCCAGCAGTTTATTATTGCATGTCAACAATGCACAAACACACGCTACTTGAGCCCTATTTAATATGTACAAGTAGGTCATACTACTACGTACTTCTACTTTAAACCTGCACTTCTGGGTCACCTGATTGTGTTTCTGACCTATATATTTTTTGTTTCAGGTAACCTCCACTTGCAAGTTTACGGAACACTTCATTTGCTTTTAAACTAGCCTTTGCATGAAGGCTTTGCTTGCAAAAAGATCCAGGTACAATACCCTGTGACTAATGTAACACAATACTTGCGGAACTGTCCAACACTGTGTACTTAGATGACATTGTGATATTACTAAATGTGTTTTAACTAAATAAACTTTTGTTTCTGACATTGTTCCTGATCCTATTGTTACGATTAAAGTAACGGATGTTTCTCTACTTATCTACATATGTAATAGCGTTTAAAACTAGGTTGATTTTATGCATGCAAATTAAAAACAGATTTTACTGTTAAAGCTTCATGATGATGCATTTTCTTGCTGTTCTCATTTCGTATAATGTTTCTCAGTTTAGTTTTTTGTTTTGCGAGTACAGTTCAGTGACTGTAGTTTCTTGTTATTCTAAAATAAGCTGTCACTTTATAACACGTTTTTATTTTTTTACTGAAAAAAAAAATGTTTCGTTTATTTTCTAAAATGTTTTATTGTTCACATCTATGCATGTTCCTTGTGTCAACACTAACATTACTAAACTAGTGTGGCGCCTCATCTTTTCAGCGCCATACCACCGCACTTAACTAATGCATGCCGCTGACTGAGCAGAGCACTAACACGTTGCTATGGCGACCACCAACAACAACGACAAACGCTTCTACCAGTTGGTAAGTTCATTAACTTGTTCAATACATCACTATGGGTTAACCCGTAATAATGGGAATAGGGATAGAGCCACATTTGATTGGGTTTTGGGTAGGTTCGAAAACAAAAAAAATAGAACTTATTATGGCTGTTAAGGGGTTAATAAAACTTACAAGTTCAAATCAAATCAAAAAAATATTTATTAACCCTTCACAATTCAGGTACACAAAGACAATACAAATTAGGCCAAGTTCAAAAAGGTCCTTGCAGGTTCCGCCTTGAAAGAGGAGGGCAGTGTCATCGGAAAATGTGAAGACCCTACCTCCTAGGAGCTGTATTTGACATAGGTCATTGATATAGGTCAGGAATAGGGAAGGGCCGATTATACTGCCCTGAGAGACACCATAAGTAATCCTGGTCTCTCCACTTACCCAGTTGGCAATTTTTTTTAACTCTCTGCGGCCTATTATTTAGGTAGTCCTCAAAGAGCTTCAATGGAAGGCCTCTGATACCGTGCGCTTCTAATTTATTTAGCAGGCGAGATATTGGGACCGTATCAAAGGCCTTATAGCCAAGTCAAGGAAGAGCACAAGTCATTTCCTCCTGTTGTCAAGAGCAGTGATGATAAAGAAAGTTGTGCTAGAGTCGCTCAATAAATCACTCACAGTTCAGTTATTAATTCGAGTTAATTTAGAAAAATTACATTGCAGCGCAACGCTCACGTCCTTCGATTTATTGTATTAAGTCTCGTATCGACACAATAAATACTATACATTTCTTACTTACTTATTAGTTATTAAATATTTGCTGTTTTCACGTGTCGTATGTCACTTTACTCGATCAAAATTAAAATCTGCACTTTATGATGTAGTGTTTTACTTTCAGATGTTTTTCTTGAATCTTATTATCTATACAAATGTCAATCAATTCCGGTAAAATAAAACAAGTAGTAAAATAAAATAAAATAGAGTAGAAAAGTTACGTTCGTTACATGATTTTTATTTTCGTAATTAATATAATGAGTATTAATAACAACTAACATTCCTGAAAAATATCGGCATCGAAAAAGACAGAAGCGGTCTCTAGCCTACATAATAAATAAAATACTTTCATTGAACGCGTCTATCCAGTTCACTTAGTTTTAAAATACTTAAATGTGGTTTTGCAACCTTACGCGCTATTAACTTTAGATAGTCACGCAACATTTTTATTACGATATCGAGACAAAAAATACCTAACTAAAAGTATTTTCTGGACGAATAATGAGTTTAGATTTCGTCGAAAAAAGGGTTAACTCAAAAAGATTTAGCAAGAAACTGGTGCATGACAACATTTGCGTGATCGAGGAACATAACGTTTTTTGTTCGCTATATTTTTTGTTGCACCGTGGCCTTGCGAATGCTTGAAAATTAAATGCTAATCCTATTCAGTTGGTTGTAATGTGATGCAGAATGCATTCTTAACGGCATATAAATATACATCAATGGTTAATTTAATTCACTACATAGGTATTATACAAGTAGGTACGTGTAATATGTAATCAATCTCCGTGTGTATAATTAAGTATAATAATTTATCATCATAATTTATCATATTAAGTCAGTTAAGTCACCTACTTTAAAATCAAAAACTTAATTAGGTAAAGCAAATTAATGACAATAGCCGTATTTTGCTGTAATAAGTAAACAGTGACTTATTTAATAGACACGAACAATAAGTAGGAACTTTATATTTTAACTAGCTTCTGCTCCCGGCTTCGCCTACATAAAATACCCAGCTATACTTCATACGGGTTCGGTGTTATCTACGTAAAAGTTTTATGGGATATTGCTTAAACTTTATCGCACGTGTATTTATTTGCTGTTCTGCCCGGCCCTTGCGAAGGATTTAGTTATCTTTCCAAGGAAGAGATAAGTATAAGATAATATACATAAATAGTGACTCATATGCGTATGTTTTTATCGTAAATTATTTTTAATTTATTGTGATTAGTCATTATCCGTTTATGATTAATATATTTCTTAATTTTCTTTATAAATAAAACGTTTTCAGTTGCTAAATTGTAAATATCAAAGAGCAGATACATATCTATTTATACCTCATCACTCGCAGTGGTGGTAACCACACGTGTTTACATCGATTCAACTTAAATATTGTATCTGTTTTACCTCTTTCTTAATCCGATAATAGCTATCTAATTACTGCGTATAAATAGTGTTTAGGCAGTGCCTTCCTAGGAAACTATTGTATTGATGAAAATCTGTCAAAATCAAAAATCAAAATTCCTGCCTATCTTAAAATAAAACTAATGCTGGCCACTGATTCATAGATTAGTAATAGTAGATTATAATATCAATATGGATATAGTGTGGATAATTGTTTTGGAGCGAGCTGGTACTTCCTTTTGAAATATCAACTTTCAAATAAACTTTGATATTCATACGATATTTCCTGGAAATCACCAATTTGCGTCATAAGATCTTCCAAACGCGTCATTGTTACCGCCTGTTTGTTGATTTGATGAAATATTTATGGTGTTCGCCATCAGCATTGAATACATTTCTGAATGAGTTTCACAGAAATCTTGAATAACACAAAAAATACTCATAAAATAAGCAATATTGGAAGAATAAGACAAACATTTTCTTATAAAGAATTGAAAAATCGATTGTTAATGTCTAATGGTAAAATATTTGTTACTTCTTGCAGACATTGGCCATACAGAAGGCTATCAACTCGATCGAGACCCCGGTGAAGGAGAAACATGTCCGCAGCACCATCATCGGCACCTTCCAGGAACAGAGCGCCATCACTTACTGGGTAAGGAAGAAACCAGACGTCCACCAAGTCAACCATCCAAGACCTCTTGCGGATAATATCCCTCTGTAAAGGCAGACCGATTTCATTAGCTTCAGTCATTGCCTAACATAATGCTATTTAGAACACTATACATTACATATTACTTATAATTTATTCATCATCATCTCAGCAATAGGACGTCCACTGCTGAACATAGGCCTCCCCCAATGCTTTCCATGTTTATTATTTCCTATAAAAGATTAGAAGACTATTCATTCCTTCCTTCCTCGTCTAATTAAAATATAAAGGTGAGAATACACTAGATCATTTACTTGTAAACAGAACAACGAGCCGCTCTATACAGGGTGTTAGGTAAATGGGTATATGAGCCGACACTAGCCCATGTTAACATGGTCATATAAATGGTATGGTGAAGTCAGAAATTTGATATCATGATTTTATTTTTTTAAATTTTCATACAAAATAAATTTTATAAAATCCGATTTGTATGAAAATTAAAATAATTAAAATGAAGATATCAATTTTCTGACTTCACCATACCATTTATATGACCATGTTAACATGGGCTAGTGTCGGCTCATATACCCATTTACCTAACACCCTGTATATTCTAGTGTATCACGTACCTTTTCACGAACCTAATATGGTTTGGAAACTGAACTTTTACTTATATTGTACCATTCGTAAGAACGTTTAGAAATGCTCTAAACAATGCTCTAGTAGCTATAATACTCATCTTTGTGGCTAGTAATTTTACACGCGATATTTGATTTAGAATAGCCCAATTTCGATTTAGCACTCTTCCCATCAGCATAGCATAGCATGTCTTACACATAAGAAAACTTTCATGTCAATTGCGATCGCTGTATTCGATTCCATGCTTGTCTTGCTTGACTAATAAATAGTGTTTCTCATTGCCAGATGGTGGCCATCCGCCTGCCGTTGCAAGACAACCGCATCGTGGCATGGAAGTTCTGTCACGTGACGCACAAGCTTTTGCGGGAGGGTCACCCCGCGTGTCTCGACGACTCGCAGCGGCACATCAATATGATCGAGAACCTCGGCAAGCTGTGGGTGAGTTGGCGACTACAAGCCTAAGATAGCTAAACTTTTATCGAGGCATTTTATCGATTTTGCACGATAAGCCCTTACATTTGTCGGATACATCGTCGCTAAGATTTTATTATTGGTCGTCTATAACATTTCGTCACTGACCCACCCATTTATGGTCCTGAAGCAGTGGTAGGGTTAATTGTAAAAAGTGTTTTTAAAAGCAAAAATAAATGAGTTTTACCATAGCGCGTATTCCAGCCCGTCTGGTGTAGCCGAGATATGATAGGTGACATGATGTGACAAAGCATTCAAGTGAAGCACATTTGAAGCCTCGCTGACGTATGACGTCGCAAAAACGCACTCCCATGCCACTCCCATATCTCCAGCACTGACTATGCGTTAATCCCGTATTTATGACGAGTGTATGTGACATGTGTATGTGAAAGAATGATAGCCGCCACTGAATGTAGAAGAACCAAAGTGGGCCCTGCCAAGAGCGAAACATCAGAGAAGAAGAATTTAGTCTCTATATCTATCTAACTAAAGGTGCATATTTGTAATTGTAGGTCCATCTCCGCGAGGGTTACGGGCGGCTAGTGCACCTGTACTGCGCTCTGCTGGTGTGCAAGCTGAAGTTCCACGCGCGCAACCCGCGCTTCCCCGGCAACCTTCAGCTCACGGCTGAAGAGCTGGATGCCATTGCCGAGAACGACGTCAACAACTAGTGAGTGATCTTGTACACTCGCGAGCAAAAGGATGGAACCACCATAATAGTTTCAAGTGATCATTAGAACTAAATGACCCAAAGATACATAGTTTACATAAATCATTGAGTTCTTCAGATCGCTCGGAACAAAGCACAGGATGATTCCATACTTTTGCTCGTAAGCATATAACTTTCCATATCAGCAAGGCTATTCCCAAACGCTGTACGTAGTTTCCGGTCTATCTGATACCGTGCGAGAGAAGGATGGCAACATTCGAAACCTTGGATAATGTTTTTCGGAGTTCATTTTCCGCAGAACCTATAGAAACATTTTTACTAAATTAATTAACAGTAACTAAATTAAGTAACAGCAGTACGCCGTTTAATAACCATTAACTTGAAAAACAGACTAATCCATTAGCAGACTATTAAGCGCCTCTGGTACTTTTGATTTTCACACTCTGATCACTCGAATGATTTAGTTAATGTAATGTAGGTATATTTCGCATTAATAGCAAGGTTGCTTGTAAAAATTCAAGTGAACATGTAAAATTTCTCTTTTACAGCTTCCAGATTTGCGTAGAACTGTTCGACTACATGGATGACATCCTTACCCTACAAGCGGCAGGTAAATATCACACAATTTTTTGCATTTCTTTCACCTTTATTTCTTAGAAATTATGGGCGCCTTCAAATTAGAAGCAGCGGCGCCACTGCAGACCTTTCTCACGCCTCTAATTTGAAGGCGGCTTATGCGCCTGCATTGCGATTTTGATATTTATTTCTTAATCATTAAGTGCGTTTATTCCAGTATTCGACAGCCTGGGCAACGCTCGGGCCAACTCCATGACAGCGAGCGGCCAGTGCCGTCTGGCGGCGCTTATTCCTTGCGCGCAGGATTCCTCACAGATATACGACTGCAACGTGCGACTGCTGTTCAGGCTACACGCTGCATTACCGGCTGACACCCTCTCCGGGCATAGGGAGAGGTGAGTCATCTTAATATGTGGAAGCTGATTCCCTGCGCGCAGGACTCATCGCAGATATAATATACGACTGCAACGTGCGCCTGCTGTTCAGGCTGCACGCTGCGTTACCGGCTGACACCCTCTCCGGGCATAGGGAGAGGTGAGTCATCTTATTATATGGAAGCTGATTCCGAGCGCGCAGGATTCCTCGCAGATATACGACTGCAACGTGCGGCTGCTGTTCAGGCTACACGCTGCGTTACCGGCTGACACCCTCTCCGGGCATAGGGAGAGGTGAGTCATCTTATTATATGGAAGCTGATTCCGAGCGCGCAGGATTCCTCGCAGATATACGACTGCAACGTGCGGCTGCTGTTCAGGCTACACGCTGCGTTACCGGCTGACACCCTCTCCGGGCATAGGGAGAGGTGAGTCATCTTATTATATGGAAGCTGATTCCCTGCGCGCAGGATTCCTCGCAGATATACGACTGCAACGTGCGGCTGCTGTTCAGGCTACACGCTGCGTTACCGGCTGACACCCTCTCCGGGCATAGGGAGAGGTGAGTCATCTTATTATATGGAAGCTGATTCCCTGCGCGCAGGATTCCTCTCAGACATACGACTGCAACGTGCGGCTGCTGTTCAGGCTGCACGCTGCGTTACCGGCTGACACCCTCTCCGGGCATAGGGAGAGGTGAGTCATCTTATTATATGGAAGCTGATTCCCTGCGCGCAGGATTCCTCGCAGATATACGACTGCAACGTGCGGCTGCTGTTCAGGCTACACGCTGCATTACCGGCTGACACCCTCTCCGGGCATAGGGAGAGGTGAGTCATCTTATTATATGGAAGCTGATTCCCTGCGCGCAGGATTCCTCTCAGACATACGACTGCAACGTGCGGCTGCTGTTCAGGCTGCACGCTGCGTTACCGGCTGACACCCTCTCCGGGCATAGGGAGAGGTGAGTCATTTTAATATGTGGAAGCTGATTCCCTGCGCGCAGGGTTCCTCGCAGATATACGACTGCAACGTGCGCCTGCTGTTCAGGCTACACGCTGCATTACCGGCTGACACCCTCTCCGGGCATAGGGAGAGGTGAGTCATCTTATTATATGGAAGCTGATTCCGTGCGCGCAGGATTCCTCACAGATATACGACTACAACGTGCGACTGCTGTTCAGGCTACACGCTGCATTGCCGGCTGACACCCTCTCCGGGCATAGGGAGAGGTAATTACTGATCTTTTTAATTACCTCTATCAAAAATTAAACGTTTACGAAAAGGTTCAATAACAATGGACTGTATTTTGACGAAAGGTGGCCGCTCCAATGTTACTTTCGTGATTTGGGGGAGATAACTGTAAAATTAAGTTTAAATAATTGCAATCGGGGTTACCTGTCTTCTGTAGATTTTGATTTGAAAAGATACAACTACGATCCCTTAAACAGTATTATGAGACTACGGCTCCTCAAATTTCATGCGCATTTACCGGATAACCCACCCCCTATTCCTTGGGTACAAAATTTTGTCAATACGTTGTCAGATTACCACATCCCATCAACAAGCCATGTTTTGTATAATATCCTACAGGCCATGGGAGGCAATGTTACATGAAAACTTTAAAACCCTCCCAGGGTTTTACAGTTTCGAAACCCACTAACTGTTCAGGTTCTATATCTCATAAATAACATTTGTTTCACAGGTTCCGACAGCAGTTCAAGAAGTTAAGCTCGTTCTACAAACATGCAAGCAGTTTGCAGTATTACAGAAATCTGCTTACATTGCCCGTACTGCCTTCAAATCCGCCAAACTTTCTGCTGCAGGTGAATATTTAGAGAGAGATGTAACTGACGTCAATCAAAATGGATTGAATCTATAGCTATTTTGTGTATTATATTCTCGCTTTAAAAGTAATCCTGTATTCCGCTTAATAAGGTGTATATTCGCAGAGCGAATTTGGCACGTAGGTGACGCCCGTGGTGCTTAAAAAGTAAACTTATTATCACTAAATAAGGTGTATATTCGCAGAGTGACTTCGGCACGTACGTGACGCCTGTAGTGTCAATCCCAGAGCAACCGCCCGATGAAGTGGACGCCGTGGGCTCGCTCATCGACACCTCCGATACCATCAGTCAGGTTAGTTACCCTGTAGAACTCATTGTCACCCTATTTGTGGTCCCGGGAGAAGTCTTGCTTACCCCAGCGGCTAAAGAAAGAATATGCAAAAGCATTTTCAAAAGTTAAAAAAGGTAAGATACCCTGTAGAACACTTTGCCACCCTAGCTATGATCCTGTGTAGTTTTAGCGGGTAGGCCCCGCCCTCCTAGGACATGCCCGGTGTCTTAAAAAGAGTACAGCTTTTCCAAACGTTAAAAAAAAGGTGAGTTACCCTCTATCTATAGAACCCATTGTCACCCTAGATGCGATCTTGTGTAGTTTGACCCTTCCTTAGCAGTTGAGTAAAAAAGGCGATCTACTCTCTTTCAAATATGGTCACCCGCCATATGCGTACTTTGGTTACATGTATTTTTTACTAAAAAATGTATAACACGTACATTAAGCATTTCCTATTTAAGCATATCACGTGACCTCTTGGCCAATCTTTAACGGCTTAGTAATAAAGTAGTTTTTCCAATAGGCAACAACACCGGACCACCTTGACGCGTTCGAAGCGCGAACTACGCCGTCGCCGCAGCCCGACCCAGTAGTGGAGCGCGATCGGCTCATAGAACACCTTCAGAACGAGCTCAAGAGGATGAGGTGAGGACTGTAAGGCTACTCCGAAATGCTACGTAGTTTCGGGTCTAGCTGTCACTGTCGCTCATGCTGGCATCTCGCTTTGCGTGAGAGGGATAGCAATATTCAATGCTTCGGATAACGTTTTTCGGTGTTACCCCGCTGGACATTACTGACCCTGCGGTGTAGCTAGAGAACGCTTATAGTTGTTGCGGCGTGTCCTATCAGCACTTGCCATATTATTATGTTTGCCTCAAAGCGCCAGTAAGGTATAAATAAAAGATATTGGGTTTTCAATCTTCTATGTAGTCGGCTAATAGTGTCCAATGAAAATTGTTGCGGAACTGTTATGAGACCTTGTTTATTGTACTTTATCAAGTACAATGCGCTTATATTACTCATCAATTTTGTTTACAAACAAAAACAACAATATCAACCTCTGTAGATCTTTGTTCATATTTCGTTATTATCTCGCAGGACCGAGATGGTAGAAGAACGTAACACAATAGTGACTACTGCCAGAGAACAGTATACGCGTCTTGGGATGGAACTCAGAGAAGCTAAGGTATGTATGTTCTAATATAAATTTTACTTATTTGAATTAGGACACAAAATACAATATGAGGTTTTCTTTTGCAGACTGCATTAGAAGAAGAACGACAACGATCCAGAGTGTTATTAGAACAAACCCCCGAAATAAAGCGTAAGTATTCTTCTTTTAGTAAGCGTAGAGTGGAGCAGATATACCGTTGGATGATTTATATTAAACTAGGATTTTAAAATGTTCACAGAAAAACTATCAGAAACAGAAGAAAAGGCTAGAGTAACAGACGAGAAGTTCCAAAAATTAAAAGGGGCGTACACACAGTTGCGAGAAGAACATATCACACTTATTAGACAAGTAAGTTATTACATTATTATACTTGTCAAAAGATAGTCAAGATTTATGGTAAATTAGTTTTGCCTTGTGTAATTCTCCTTTAACGAGGAACTGTGTTAGTGCTTTCTCAAAAATTTACTTCGTCTAAAAGTTAACGTTTTTTTAGAAAGCCGAGGTGGACAAGCTATCGGCGGGCTTGAGGGCGGCGGCGGCGCAGCACGAAAGCGCCAAAGTCGCGCTGCAGCAGCAACTAAATGACAGGATGAAGTGAGTCTTTATTATTATCGCAATTAGATTCAAATTACAAAGAAATATTTATGAACAAATTCACAACTCCATAGTCTTTAAGTTATTAAGTACAATGAAAGCAAACATCAGTGGTACGTATAAAATAACATTTGTGTTTTCTCTAGGGACGTAGAGTTGCTACAACAAAGTGCATCAACAAGCGAAGAAGTCGAAGCATACAAAAGCGAACTAACGAACCTCCGGTCCGAACTGGAACAGTCCAGACAAAAGGAGGTCGAGCTAGAAACGCTACGAGCATCCATAGAGGCGCTAGAAATAGAAAACAAAACCGCGAAGGCCGAACAAGAGGTCAAACTCACGGCTCTCACCAACGAACTGAAGGAAACGACGGAGGCATTAGAAAAAATAAAACAAGAAAAAGAAGAAAGAGAAAACGAACTTAGTAAAACAAAAGAAGAATTAGTGGGGCTTAGAGAAAAGAGCACGGATCAGTATAAGGTGGTGGTGGAAGAGAAAGAGGCGGCGGAGAAACGAGTCGCTGAATTAATACAGCAACATCAACAAGAGAAAGAGGTTAGTTATTTATGTTATAATAATAGTTCAGCATGTACATATTATAGAGTAAGGGCAGCAGTATAAATGCATGGTAACTCAGTACTAATTAATTAACTGCATGATCATTGAGAGGCTTACGTTCAGCAGAGGACTGGTACCTGATACAATGATGATGAAATGATACTTTGTTATTGCATGTAAATTATTTAAACAGCTTTATATCCAGTAAATAGGGTCTGAGCTCATTTTGGTATAACTAACCAATAGAAGCATACTCATTATACATTTAACCTTTATTAGGAACAGATAGTGTACATAAATAAGATGCAAGTAGAGCTAGAAAATTTACAACAAAAATTAATAGATTCGGAAATAGACTTCTCACATCAATGCCAACAGTTAAAAGACGAGATAGATGCTAAAAATAAAGAAATGGAGGACATAGTTAATACAAAAGATATTGAAGTAGAACAAGCACTGGGAAAAATTACAGTCTTACAAAATGATTTAGAAACCAGAAAGAACAATTATGATTTGAAAGTAGAAGAACAGTCTGCAGAAATTGCAAGGCTCACAAACGAACTAACTATTTATAAACAAGATAGTGATTCCATGACAAAGGCATTAGCGGCTGAAAAAGAAAACATTGAAATAAAATTAAATGAAGCATCAAAGAAAATTGAACATTTAGAAAAAGAAATCACAGAAAAAGCTGATGTTTTGTCAAAATTAGAAATATCATTAACCGAAACGCAAACGAAAAATGAATTCAGCTTACAAGAATTGGAAAATATAAAAAACAATGAGATATCGAAATTAAAAGATGAGCTGGCTTTCACTTTAGAGAAGAAAGTTGAATTCGAATCCAAAGTAAATACAATGGGCGAAGAAATGAATGATCTCCAATCCAAATTAAATAATTACATTCAAACCATTGAAGTTCAAAAGACTGAATTCGATGCAAAATATAAAGAAAAAGAAATTGAAGTGACTGTACTGAATGACAAATTACAAAATATAGTAGAGTGCAAGGATGAAATCATAGAAAATTTAAAGAGTATGATTGGCGAAAAAGATAAACAAGTGATTGATCTTAATGTAGAAGTTACAAAGCTTTCTGAAACAGTTCAGCGGCTTGAAGAAGAACTAAAAGAGACGCAAGCAGAATTAGAAATTGGTAGAAACGAATTTATAACTTTGAAAGAGGAACACGATGATATTGTTCTCAGAAATGAAAGCAACTTAGCTCTAAAAAACAAAGAATTCAGAGATCTCACTAACGAAAACTCTAAAATTAGTACCGAGTTACAAGAATTAATAACAGAAAAGGCAAATCTCATGCAACAAATCAATGAAGAAAAACAGGTTGGTTTTATTAATGTTTTGTGGCGTCCTATCTTATAAGTGTAAAATATTGTTTATTAAAATTCAATTAAATATGTTTGCTAGGATTTTGAATTAACCAAAAAAGGTATGGAAGAGGAAGTCAGAACTTTACAAGACAAATGTGAAGCCGTTATCAATGAAAAGGAAACTCTAGTCAATTCTCTAAATTCTGATATAGAGAATATCAAACTGGAATATGAACAATTTAAAATTGAAAAAGAAAATGAGATAAAAACATTAAACGAGAAAGTTTTAGAACTAGACGCAGTTATGACTCAGCAAATTCGTGAAAAAGATGACAGTATAGATAAATCGGAGTCAGAGAATAAGATACTGAAGGAAGAGTTAGAGGAGTTAAGAAGTCAAAAGTTAAAGGAAAAGGAAGAAATGGATTTAATTATATCAGAGAAAGAAAAGGAAAAGCAGGTTAGGATACTAACTTATTGTGGGGGTACATCGTTTCACTAGATTCATATCCATATCGCTTGGACGGTGAAGGCCGGTATAATTTCATTTTCAACTTAGATCTTTCGGAGCATCAAAACGCACAAAACATTGTATTTAATGTCGTGTCGTATTTTCGTCGTGTTGTGTTCGTGTGGATGTTTTATTTTGTACAATTCTTAATTTCGCTATGAAAAAAATTACTATACTTTATGGACTGCTTTGAATTTTAGTGAACTCTTGATTCTGTTTAGTCTTTTTAGATATTATGTGGTCTATTGTACAGATGTTTAATTTACTTTTCTTTTGTGATTTGCACGTTTACTTAGTGGCATGAGTATTCTAATTGCATGTTTTATTTTATTCCCTTTCCTCAACTACAACTTGGCTCGGCGTCTGAATGCTCTGCAATTCTGCATTCTACAAACTGCATGCTCTGGTCTACTGCTGGACTCGCTTGGCCAAACGGATCTCGTATTACGCTAAGTATCTCTTATTTTCTTTGTGATTTCCTTCATTCTCTTCTTGGATTATACCGTAATTAGATGTTGGAAGCTAAAATAGAGCGTGTGGAGGGCCAACGATTGAATGCCGAGTGTGAATTACAGGATTTGTTACAACATAACAACATATTGGAAGTGGACGTTGCATCGCTCAAAAAGCAGCTCGAGGAAGCCAAGAAGGAGTTGGAAAAACGTGAGTATTTAACATATTCCAAAATTCCGATATATCAAACTTATTTTTAACAGTTCAATGTGAGATTTCCTCATTCAACTATTTGGACCTATTTCATGGTCAAATGGCAGCTAATTAATTGATACTTGTAAGTTTTGAAAGTACTCACAATACTAAAAATCTGGCCTTATTTGTCTCATTTTGAATTCCATCAGAGAGCACAAGGATAGTGTTGTGTGCCGGAGACGCGGCTTTGGAAGTGACCTCTGAAGCGCTGACAGCGCTGGACGCGTGCAACGCGCAGGAGTCCAACCGGGCGGCTGCCGAGCTAGCGGCTAAAGCGCTGGAGGATCTTGCCAGATACAACGAGGTAAGGTAAACATTGTGCAAAAAGTTACACAAAAATGACTTAAGGAAAACTGAAATTAACAAATGATATTGTTAAAAGGTAAAAGGCAACGAGGAGTCATTGGCGAGATCAGCTATGCTGGCCGCGCACAACGCAGCACAGCTCTCGGTGTATGCTACCGAAGTGTCCAACTTATCCACGGATATATCGTTAGCTGACAGTAAGTATCAATAAGTACCATTTATATTGCGCATCATATATACATAATATCTTAGGAAGCGTTTGACGTAGCACAGTACAGTATGACATCTATACCATGTTTCCCTCTGCGCTAAAGATCTTTCGTATTTCTAAATAGAATTTTATACCCTTAGATACATTTTTGTAAACGACGGCTATTCTGCGTCTTATAAAATCATCCTTTGTTTCAGAACTCACGTCAGACTGCAGGACGATGTTGACGGCCACAAAGCAATGGATCGAGTCGTTGAAGAGTGGTAGTCCAAGCAGCGCGTCTTATGAAGAAGCCCGCGAGTTGGTTCTTAGCGTGGCTGCAGCGGCGGCGGCAGCCGGTCGACCCGCAGGCGCTCTTAGTGTGGACGATGAGCTAGCTGGCATGGACCAGGCTATCGAGGAAGCTGCTTCGCAGATTGAGGTAACGCGGTCACTTTTTTTCGTTAATTCTGTAAAATTTTGATGCCTGGCGGCAGGTCCTGTGACAAGCCTCACAATCCGTTGCCATTCCTCCCGCACTACAGCCTTTCTTGTGCACTCGTAGAGTAGACCATTGAGTGCGGTTTTGACCTGGTCAAATCAGCGTATGTCCCTGCGGTATGGAGTGGTGCGGCAGGAGTGACATGTGGCGTGACAGAATTGTCCACGAATTCTCCTTCTTCTCCACACTAGCGTCTTCTGAACGTCGTCGTCTCGCCAGCGTCATCGCGGCGTCGACGTGACGCACCAACTATCTTTAAAATAAATACGCGTTGCCATCGCTGCGTATATCAGGCGTTCGGTAGCCGCTCAGCATTGGCGACGCTGCGCGGACGCAGTCTCACCGCACGGCATTGCTTGTTAATTTTTTTTTGTTGTTTTCTTAGTGCATTAAAAGCGCACTAAAATGGCTTCTGCTTTTGATTAAAACTTTTAGAATACTACAAGAACGACGTAAATATTTATCCTTTTTCCTCCAGGAAATGCTGGCAGCCAGTCGCGCTGGCGATTCGGGCGTGAAGCTAGAAGTGAACGGCAAGATTCTCGACGCGTGCACTACTCTAATGGCCGCCGTCAAGCTGCTGGTACAAGACGCTCGGGCCTTGCAGACCGAGCTCGGGGACCCCAAGACGCGTCTCAAGATGTACAGAAACAACCCGCAGTGGTCCGAGGGGCTGATATCCGCGGCTAAGGCGGTGGTGTTCGCGGCTAAATTGTTGGTGTAAGTAAAGAGATCTTATTAGGTCGTCAAGCTGCTGTTACAGGACACTAAATGCGTTAACTTCGTTTCTCTACCTTGTCGGGGCACAATACCTGAATGCACAAGTCGTACAAGCCAATTTAAATAATAAGATTTGTTGCTCTGAGGAAACGTGCGACCGATGCACCGCTGGTGGAATAAATTCGGAGCGTGGATCCCATTATGTAAGATAGCTAAAGTCTGCGTGGACTAATCGCTCGTCTTTACTACAGGTCATCAGCGGACGAGGCGGTAGGCGCGGCAGGACGATTGGAAGGCGTGAGCGCGGCCGCACACGAGGTGGCCGGCAGCACGGCGCAGCTCGTGGCCGCGTCCCGCGCGCGCGCGCCGCCCGCCTCCGCGCCGCTGGCCCGCCTCACGCGCGCCTCGCGCTCCGTCGCCGCCGCCACCGGCGCCGTCGTCGCGGCCGTGCGCGCCGGCTCCGCGCTGCGCCACGACACAGGTCAGTACTGGCACGAGGCGCCGGCAGCACGGCGCAGCTCGTGGCCGCCTCCGCGCCGCTGGCCCGCCTCACGCGCGCCTCGCGCTCCGTCGCCGCCGCCACCGGCGCCGTCGTCGCGGCCGTGCGCGCCGGCTCCGCGCTGCGCCACGACACAGGTCAGTACTGGCACGAGGCGCCGGCAGCACGGCGCAGCTCGTGGCCGCCTCCGCGCCGCTGGCCCGCCTCACGCGCGCCTCGCGCTCCGTCGCCGCCGCCACCGGCGCCGTCGTCGCGGCCGTGCGCGCCGGCTCCGCGCTGCGCCACGACACAGGTCAGTACTGGCACGAGGCGCCGGCAGCACGGCGCAGCTCGTGGCCGCCTCCGCGCCGCTGGCCCGCCTCACGCGCGCCTCGCGCTCCGTCGCCGCCGCCACCGGCGCCGTCGTCGCGGCCGTGCGCGCCGGCTCCGCGCTGCGCCACGACACAGGTCAGTACTGGCACGAGGCGCCGGCAGCACGGCGCAGCTCGTGGCCGCCTCCGCGCCGCTGGCCCGCCTCACGCGCGCCTCGCGCTCCGTCGCCGCCGCCACCGGCGCCGTCGTCGCGGCCGTGCGCGCCGGCTCCGCGCTGCGCCACGACACAGGTCAGTACTGGCACGAGGCGCCGGCAGCACGGCGCTGGCCCGCCTCACGCGCGCCTCGCGCTCCGTCGCCGCCGCCACCGGCGCCGTCGTCGCGGCCGTGCGCGCCGGCTCCGCACTCAGGCATGATACAGGTCGGTCATTGGAAATTAGAGTGATATCGCTCTCGTTAGAACGACATCCGTTAATAATGTAACATCTGAGAAGGCGGCACAGTCATCGGGCGCCCGTTAGATTCGATCAGCGAATCTTTGAAGAATATTAGTAACATAATTGACGCCCGTATTCATAAACATTACTATGAGGTTTCACAGTGCGCGTGTACGCACAGGGTGACACACGAACCAATCACAGAGCTCTATTCAACGCTGTGCGTTCGATTTGCTGCTTCACTTAAGCAAGCATCGTTTGTGAATACGGGCGTGAGAGTGTGATCAAATACCAATAACCACTACAATAAAAATCTATTGAAGACCGCGATTCGGCAAAGATGGTAAACAATTCCAGTTATGTGAAGTGAAGAGATGCGGAAGATCGCTGGCATAACCGAAGCCTATGTCCAGCGGTGGAATAAACAACTCCAACTATATGAAGTAACAACCTTCGAAAGATCGCTGGCAGAAGCTGGATGCCACAAACCGAAGCCTATATCCAACGGTGGATTGTTATAGGCTGATGATAATGTGAACGATGATGAGTTTTAATTTCTATCCGAGTTCGTTCGTTCGTTTCAGCCAAATGACGTCCACTGCTGGACAAAGGCCTTTCCACAATGAACGGTCCTGCGCTGCCCGCATCCAAGTTATTCCCGCGACCTTTACCAGATCGTCGGTCCACCTAGTAGGAGGCCTGCCCACGCTACGTCTTCCTGCCCGTGGTCGCCACTCGAGACTTTTTCTGCCCCAACGGCCATCGTCTCTATCCGAGTAACGTCAAGTTATTTGTTGCAGAGGCTCTGGACACATCAGCGCTGACGCTGACAGCCACGCGGCGACTGGAGATGGAGAGCAAAGTTCGCGCTTTGGAACTGGAAAGCGCTTTAGACGCGGAGCGCGCGCGACTGGCCGCGCTGCGCAAGCGGCACTACCACCTCGCGCAGGCCGACGAGGTAAGCGCTATGTTCCCAACGCCCTGTGTTGGTACTGTGGTTGGGACCAGAGTTCGAAATTATCAAGATAATTACGCTTCATGATAATTATCAGATAATTATCAATAGTGTAGATACATTTGTCATATTTTTTATAAGAAATGTTACTTTATGTTTTTGGTTGCTGATTGTTGTCAAGTTATCCATCGCTAGTCGCATATGCTTGGAAATTAGATAAAATTTTGACGCTAGATAACTAGTGATCATTTTGGAGCTAAATAGATAGGGTTTATAACTATCTATGTTGATTATCGCCCACCACTAGACGAAAGTGCGGAAATACACGTTCGAAAACTTCGATTACAGTTGCACTTTCACTAGCGCATTTTTTTGTTATTATCAACCGATAATTATCAATCTGTTATTATTACGATAATTATCATGATAATTATCATTGATAATTATCCTTTCGAACCCTGGTTGGGACTATATTCTGCTGCCTTTTTTTTTCACGAAATTAACATCGATTAAACATTTAGGGACTACGCTAAAACTTGCGCGGGTGCATGGAGTGTCAGACGCCCGCTTATTAAGTGGTAACAGTGGCGTAACTATACCATCCGTGGCCCGTGAAATTATGTGCATGGGGCCCTTGGCGTGTCTAAGTCCAAGGGCCTAGGGTTATTTTTCAGGGTGGCCCCGGGACGGCGTGCGCTACTCTTAGAGCTTGCGCGAACGGGTGACTTTTGTCACCGTGACAGTATTATCTTTCTCTTTTACACTTTTAAGACACAACGTAAGATAACGTAGTACTTATTCTTATCTATAGAAACATAGGCCCTTATCGCGTACGAATTAGCAACTTCACACAGCGTTGCATGCAAGCCCTAAAATACCATCATCGGATTTGAAACTCCTTAGCTCTTCATAAGCCATATTATGTAAGCATTTACCCGCTAAATAGCGGCTCCAATAAAATTCCACGACGAAAGATCGTTACTTTATTTAATTGACTTGGGTAAAGCAACGAAGTATGACGCCTGACCTTGCTCTATATTTTTTTCGGGTCATAACATAAATAAATTGGTCAAACGGTCACAACAGTCACGCGATAAATGGCGTGAGCGAACCTATGCTATGTAAATGCCTAAATTTTATTCCTAATTTCGTATAAGTGCCGTCAAGGAGAAATTTTGTTTAGTTTGCGATTAGCTAAGTAAACATTTTTGTTGCAGAATGGAGGTATCACCAACGGAAAGGAATGAGCGATTCGCAACGTTTTATCGGATGATCCCCTTATCAGCTAAACAAAGTCGTGGGACGGATAATGAAACATCACTTATCAACGGCTATCTAAAGGTAGACGCCCCCTAATTGTGCATTTGATTCAAACGAAACATTCTAAATTGCATTTTTATACATACAACGAACTTCATAGTATATTTGAACGCATGAATCTTCGTAAACGGTCTGCTAGAAAGGAAAGCTGAGCCATAAAAATCTGAAATAAGACAATTTAATGCTTGTGGATTTACAATTTAATGCGCATTTTGGTGTGATCTAGCTGCTCAATCAATAACAAGCACCTATTTTATTGGAAATAAAGCCCCTTTTTCTTTATGTTTGAGAGTAAGTGATTTTATAACATTAAGATGGTGAGATGGATAGGCTGATGGTTCATGTAATAATAATTATGGTTTATATGAACCTTGTGGCTCATGCAATTTATTATGTATTTTAACGTGTAATGAGAGAACACCAACATAACTAATTAATTAGAATGTGATTAGATAATGCCGTGTTAGTTATAGTTTTATAAATTACGCCTAAGTATAGACAACAGTACATAAAATATCATTCTGATTTAAAGAAATGGAATGTCCAGGAGACAGTGTACTCCCATTCTTGTAGTCTATCAATGTCAGCGTCGTAAAATGTGGCATGGTGCGGAACAAACGTACTATCGGCAACAGTGTTAACTACCCATTGCCGGTCATGTCGTCTCGTTCTACCGCAAAGAATCACCATTTGATGAGAGCGAGAGCAAAAACGGAAATGGATAGTTAACACTGTGGCCGTGTGTACAGCGACAGCACGTCAAATTGTAAATTTTTGTTGCGGTATAGGATCTATCACAACTAATTAAGATGCCGGTTTGAACACTGCATTGTTTCGCATCATGGCTAGGGACATTGTCCCCTAGTAATCGAGGTTTTATAAAGTTAGGCATACATGCCGGTAAACTGTATTTTATATCCCCACGAAAATTTAGCACTAAGAGTAAATCACGAGACTAAGCTTTAAGCGATAAGACTAAGTTTGCAAATCGTGAATTGTGTTTATATTGTATAGAAATATTTTATATCTAATTTAACTTACTTATTTACACCGTTTTTATTACATGTAGAGTTTTATAGCCTTAATTTAGAAATGTGTGTTAGGTAAGCAATTAATGCAGTTATCAAAATCATGTTATAAGCTATGACAAACTGATTGTTCAATACAATACATAATGACAAAATCGCAATTATTATTTTTATTGTATTCGGTGTACCTACAATTATTATTATGACATTTACTAATAAACTTAATGCATACCTACGTTGTCTTTAATTTTTACCCAGAATGTTCATCTGGGGTAGAAAACCCACATACACTATGGTTTGAATGTTGATGTCCGATATGCATAGTGACTTATTTATGACTGACATGTTTTATAACTATACATACATATAAATGCTAAACATTACACCTGCCAGACATGGAAATGAAACCAAGCTTTAATGCTTACACATATTTCGTTTAATTCGCTGTATCATAATACTGCTAATACAAACTAAAAAAAGCATGGCAACATTTTGTAAATGATTACATCGTTACAAATCTTACAACATATATCAGATTGGTAAGATAAACAAACAAAGGACTACACAAAACAACACAGGGCATTAGGTTCTACTATTTGGGTTTACTTAAAAATGCTCTAACGGAATGATACATTAAGATTACACTTAATAGGTTATTAGCAAAGTAATTCAATCAAGTTCAAAGTTTTAACACAACCAACTACTAGTTATTCAATAAGTACACCAAGTGTTTTTAAAGAAATACATTTTATCACAAACCAGTGGAGCTTAACTTTGTGCAAAGTAATTACTACTAGTAGGCATTACAAAACTTTTCATACCTAAATAAAAAAGGCCTTTTGGATATAATAATAAAACATTTAAAGCTAGGCCAATCAATCGCTGACATGATCATCTAGTGAGCTGCAAAGCTGTGCTCGATGTGCTTGCAAGTGAACAAGTGTAATTAAGATTATTGAAATTAATTTATAAAAATATGGAACTTTTTACTTTTGTTTTAAATAACCTATTTTAAACATCATTTAGTATTACAAACACCACATTGCTCGCTGTGGGAGTTGAGCATACAGTCTACTGCAAGAAGCCACCACACACTCGCTGACGAAATTAGAACTGATATCAAAATCTTATGACGATGGTAAATCCTTCAAAAATTTAGCACCACATGTTGGCTTCTCACTTTTATCAAATACTGAATTTTCTTTAAAAATAAATAATATGATAAACCTGAACAGCATCAATATCTGATCCTTTAATGGTAATTTGACGGAATCCCTCTACACTACACAATCTCTCGTTCTTGCATGCGCCCATGATGTATAAAAAGTATAATACACAATGTGTAAGTGAAATAATGCAAACTTTAGACATCCCAACTGATTTTTGATACATAAAGATGATACAGATTACTTATCAATGCAGAAATTGTCTTTTATTTATATCTGATAGAGAGTTTATATTGGAGCTAAGCTCACCATTTACTCTTGATTTGCATCAGTATTTGCATTGATTCAATAACACATTAAATGGTTAATGAAGAAAAAAATATACATAAGTACTTCATCAATTAATTAATATTCAACTAAATGTTTTATTTACTTTGAATTCTTCAAAGTATTCTATATTTATATGTGTTATAGATAGTCAAAACTCATATTAGGTCAAAACCACTTATGACTGTAAAAATCAGGCATAAGTGGCAACACAATAATATTATAAAGTATAATTTATCATAATTATGACAATTTCATACTACAATAGGAAATAGTACAAATAACTGAATACAAAAATTATCCTGCAATCAAGTTATAGATTTGACATACAGATATAGATTTAAAATTGTTTAGACACATTGCAGGCAGATATTTTGTTGAACAATTGATTTGTGTTGCTTCAAGACGAGGAAAAATTCGAGAAAAATAATAGGGGAATTGCAAAAGATTTTGGAAAGGATCAATGTACATTTTGGTGTTTGCAAGGATGTTACAGCGGGGGCTCGTCCCACTTGAGATGCTTTTCAGGAGTGAGATGCACGATGCGGACGTGAACTGCTTGGTTCTTCTCAAATTTAGGTGGAATGGGGCAGAGTCGGTATATCACTTCATCTCCTGGCAAGGGCACATACTCTCCTTCAATGCTGAAATTGGTTAAATCTAAATTAGTATAAGTTCCTGTCACTAATAATTCTTAAAAAAATCTTATATCAATGGCTTAACAAAGTAAACACCAAGATTAATTTGATAGATGTAATTATGCAAAACAATTAGTGCCAATTTTATGTGCTTAACACATTTGTGCCATTTGCCATATTAGTGTTAGCAGACAATGTGTAGATTTAGTAAAAAATCAAGGCCATTATAATTACACCACCTATGTAAATTACAATAGGAACCTCATCCATGAGCATCTAAATATTGGTGGATAATATTCAAACTAAACCATTCTGGTTTAGTTGACTTATTTTTATCAAAATAATCTTATTACATATTTCAGAAACATTAACGGGAAGTTATAATTAGAAAACATAACTCAGCAACTGGATCCAAACAATGAATGAAGAAAATTGATAAATTAGGTCAGTTTAATTTGGTCTTGTACAAAGACTAGCGAGTGTAAACAACATTCTGATTTAGTGCGCCTTGTTTTATAGGCATTGTGTACTGTTTCTGTTTGTGTTCCTGGTACATGGACTGTTGCCAACTGAGGTATTAAAAATGTAAACAACTTGATAAATTGCTAGTAGCTAATGTTGAAGATAAATCGTATACAACTGTCACACTTTAACGTAAATATACTCACTCCGAAATGTGCACGAAAAGATCTTCGCCGCCCTTTTCTGGTGATACAAAACCGTGGCCCTTTTCACGGCAAAACGACTTAATTTTTCCACTTTCCAACGGATTTCCTAATGCCCTTTCAGACCTAAATAAAGACAATAAATTAAGGACACAGAAAGCGATAAATCGGATAAATATTTTTTTGTACAGTGATTAACTTACGTTGACGCAGTTCGGTTTCGTCGAGTGATAATTGGGCTCGGAAGTTGTAAGTGGGAATTGGTTTTATTCGGTGAATCATCACTGTTGAACCCGTAATCATTAGACATGATTACTTTTACACAAATCAATCCGCTAGAAGTCGGAAAAGATTAAAATATAAACGTTCACGAGAATGGAAAACAAAATGTCAGATGTCAGAACGTTCAGCCTCAAACGTCACATAAACATTGAGCTGCCAAGTTTAGTGATGTGTGTTACTGAAATGAGTTAACAAAAGAGCTAATGAAAGAGCTATTCAGGAATCCGAATAGTCAAACGATTCTGAAACGTCCAGTGGCAGAAATAGGAACTAATAACCCAGTATAGGATAGTATAGGTGTACCAGAATCTCATGGCAAACAAAAATATTGGAAAAGTGTGTTTTTCATATGGCCATTGTCTATGGCTTTATTGTCACCTGTCAAAGTAAATCAAGAGATCTGTCAGCCGTTGCAGAAATTTTGTAATCTCTTCATGCCTATTTGTTATTTTTGTGAAAAAGACGAAAAAACTCAAGCAAGTCATATTGTTTTCAAAGTGTATTGTAAAATAAGGCATAATTCAAAGTCAATCTTTGATTTTAAAGCGCGTCGTTGAGTTGACAGTAAGTTGGAGTGAAATGTTTTGATACTTACCTACATTTAGTTTATTACCTAACTGCGTCAGAAGGAGGGTTATGTTTATTTTTATATTATTCTTACCTAATAGCTGCTTTATCGGGGTTTTCAGGTGTATTTCATGCATTGGTGCAAAGGAATGGTGAAAATGTTATGACCATGTAAAGAAAATTGAAAAAGATTTCATCAAGCAAGTTTCAGTAATTGAAATGCTGAAAAAGCGATTTATATTATATTAATACCTCTTCAACTTGATCATCTATTTGAAGAACAAGAAATGCAAGTGGAGTTCTTAGAATCGTTTTCTAGTTCTGAATGAAGTGATAAGTTATAAGTATGATACTTAATAAAATTATTTAGGTACAGTAATATACGGTTTACTTATTTTTCAAGACATGTTCCTATGTTAAAAACCCGATGTATAACAACATTCTTCATACACATACCTAAAATGTATAGGTAGGCATTCGTACTTCATGTTCATTAATATTAGTCATAAATAAAAATTAAACAGTATCAAGATCGTTTAATCCAATTTCCCCAGTATTGCACTCAACAAAGTTTATTTTCCCCATTTGCCATGAGATTCTGGTACACCTATAGCACCACAATAGCGCCTCCTGGCATTTTCATAGCTGGAACCTTTGGCTGGAACTGTTCAATGTTGGACAACTATAAAATCGGGTTCCATACATCAAAGTGGGATTGGGAGTATTGGGACTATTAAAATTAAAAGCTACAGTCGTAAAACCAACGTGATATATTTTTTAAGCTTTTGTGATAAACACTTATTGCGAGTTAACTTGAAATATAATGATGGATTATAATGATCATTTACATGGTCGTGTTTAATATTGCCTTGTACATGCGTGACAATATCACGTCATCAAAGTCTCGTAGGTCGTAGTCAATGAGAGAAAGGATAAACATATTACAAAATCGTTATAAGCCACTATTTAACTCAAAAATATAAAGGTTCTTAATAATTGCGTTAAATACCGAAATAAAAGTACATGCCCTACTGCCACATTTTGATTCGTGACCATGTCTTTAGAAAGGCCATTCTGAAACCTTCAATAACTAATGGAACGTAATTATTGTCATTTTCACATTTTTAACGAATCGGACGATAAGAGCTCTCTAGACAAGTGGTAAAACGTAACTTCCTTCCGTAAAACGTAAATTCCTTCGCTCCGACGCTTTTTGTGTGTAGTTAGTACTTCGCTCTGTAAAGCGATTTCAAAATTACAACTATGACGCACGTGTTGCCACTTGTATAGGGTCTGAGTTTTAATTAAGACTTGTCTTATTTGTTGTTATAATAAAAGATAGAGGATAGGAGATATATTTTATTTGTATGAAAAAATTAACATACTTGAACAATTATAATAATAATCGTATTGTTTTTATAAGATGTGCTCACAAGATGCAATTGTAGAACAAATTACATAGGTACTAGGGCATGCAAACCGGTTAACCGGATAACCGAAAAAACCGGATAACCGACACAATTTGGAACTCGGTTTTTGTCAGTTATAAATCCGGGTTTTTCGGTTTTTTCGGTTTTTCTTCTACGATTTTAGATAATTTAATAACTCATACAAGAACACGCTTCTTTAGTCATATCAATAAAAACAATTATTGTAATGCAATGTGGAAGCGGTACCAAGGCTCCAAAGTGTTCGCAAGAGACAACTCTATTGGGCAAAGCCAGCTGACGAAGCTAACGACGGCGGACGGTAGTGTAACGTCAACAAAAGCCGAGGTTCTGGGTGAGATCGAGAGGTTTTATGGACAGCTATATACCTCGGTCACCAAACCCGTTGATAGCTCAACTTCAGATCCAAGAGCTAAGCTAACTCGACACTATACCGAAGATATCCCGGACATCAGCCTATACGAGATTAGGATGGCTCTCAAACAGCTAAAGAACAACAAGGCACCGGGTGATGACGGAATAACATCGGAGCTTCTGAATGCGGGTGGAACACCGATACTGAAAGTCCTTCAGAGACTCTTTAACTCCGTCTTACTCCAGGGAACTACGCCAGAGGCATGGAACAGAAGCGTGGTGGTGCTCTTCTTCAAGAAAGGTGATAAGACCTTGCTGAAGAATTACAGACCCATCTCGCTTCTGAGTCATGTCTACAAACTGTTTTCGAGAGTCATCACGAACCGTCTCGCGCGTAGGTTCGATGACTTCCAGCCTCCCGAACAAGCCGGATTCCGAAAAGGTTATAGTACCATAGACCACATCCATACGCTGCGGCAGGTTATACAGAAGACTGAGGAGTATAACTTGCAGTGTTACAATCTCTCCAGCGGTGCCGTATTGACTATCGGTATATCGAGGTGCTGAAGTGCTTGTACAAAAACGCCACCATGTCGGTCCGAGTACAGGAGCAGAGCACGGGGGCGATTCCACTGCAGCGAGGCGTTAGGCAGGGAGATGTTATATCTCCGAAACTGTTCACCGCTGCATTGGAAGACGCTTTCAAACTCCTGGAATGGAAAGGATTCGGCATAAACATTAATGGCGAGTACATCACTCACCTTCGGTTTGCCGACGATATTGTAGTCATGGCAGAATCGTTGGAAGATCTTGGCACAATGCTCGAAGACCTTAATCGAGTTTCCCAACAGGTAGGCCTGATGATGAACATGGACAAAACGAAGCTTATGTCGAATGTCCATGTT
The DNA here is from genome assembly GCF_963855985.1 of Ostrinia nubilalis. Taxonomy (NCBI): domain Eukaryota; kingdom Metazoa; phylum Arthropoda; class Insecta; order Lepidoptera; family Crambidae; genus Ostrinia; species Ostrinia nubilalis. The sequence goes on from NC_087097.1 coordinate 12,157,463, forward strand.
ACGCCCTACCCAGTTTCAGTTGGGAGCTCAATTCTCGAGATTGTCGACAAGTATGTCTACCTCGGACAAACGATCCAGCTAGGTAGGTCCAATTTCGAGAAGGAGGTCAATCGTCGAATCCAACTCGGCTGGGCAGCGTTCGGGAAACTACGCAACATCTTTTCGTCCAAAATACCTCAACGCCTGAAGACTAGAGTGTATAACCAATGTGTGTTACCAGTGATAACTTATGGCTCGGAAACGTGGCCTCTCACTATAGGCCTTATACAGAAGCTCAAAGTTGCACAGCGTGCTATGGAGAGGGCTATGCTTGGTGTTTCTTTGCGAGATCGAATCAGAAATGAGGAGATCCGTAAACGAACCAAAGTCGCTGACATAGCCCGACGGATTAGCAAGCTGAAGTGGCAATGGGCAGGGCACATAGTACGCAGAACTGACGGCCGATGGGGCAGAAAGGTTCTGGAATGGAGGCCGCGTACCGGAAAACGCAGCGTGGGACGTCCACCTACAAGGTGGACCGACGACATCGTAAAGGTAGCAGGGAAGCGCTGGACGCAGGCCGCTGCCAATCGATCAACATGGAAAGCATTGGGGGAGGCCTATGTTCAGCAGTGGACGTCCTATGGCTGAAATGATGATGAATGATGATGAATGCAATGTGAATGAGTAGAGTATAGTCTATGGCTATGGTATTGAACTAAAGTACCATGTATCTTCTAGCTAAAGCTATAAGCGCGCGGGCGCAAAATGGAACGCGCTTTGTATTTGACCATTGCCGCCATTATTTTTGCTTTGCTAGTCTCTGTCAGTGTCAACTTACATATTATTTAAATAAGCATAACTATGACCAAATTTTCTTCTTCTTTTTTGATGATGTTGGCAATACACGTCGAGGTCGACTTGATTTGTGCCATTTTCCAGTATATAAATGATACGAGTTACAAAATGAGATCAAGTAATGATATAATGAAGGATGATAGATGATACCCTTTCCCACCCTTTGAGTCTCAGTAAAGTTGTGGTGCTTTACTGAGACCTCCTATGGACAACTTGAGAGAACCAGAAGAATCACGATGCACTGTTTTGCTTCACTTGCCCACACCCATGGACGTTCACGAACACTCAATGGTTAATAATCCACCATTATTATACATTAATAGTCGCCCACACACGAATTTGAGGAAATAAAACAAAACCGCTAACATGACGCTTCAGATTCCCGCCAAGAAGTCCTGACCAAAGGTTTTGCTTTGCTAATGAGCGAAGTATCCTATTGTTGATCTCTTTATATTTGATTTTTAATTAAACTATTCAATTGATCTCACAATATTATGTTCAGAACATGTAACTTCATCTTGTCAAACTAGAATATAAAAGAAATAAAATGATTTTTATTATAATTTGCAGCATTTTTATTTACTTACAAACAGTCGACCCGAAAAACCCGAAAAACCCGAATAAAACCGGTTTAGTTCGGTTTTTAAAAATAAAAACCGAAAAAACCGGTTTTTCCAAACCGCTCGGTTTTTGCATGCCCTAATAGGTACATATAAAATTAACAATAAGTCCTACATTTCTCTAAATGAGAGAGTCTATTTTGCCTTCAGTCTGTAATTTTTCATACAACCACAAACATTATTAAACCATCTATTAATAGTTATTTTTAATGCCTTATATTTTTAATGATAACGATATACATTTCAAATGAAACATTTTCATTTATATTAACAGCATTTAACAATAATAATATATTATTATAATATCATAAAGGGTAGGTACTTAATAGTAAGTGTGTATGTATGTACGAACTTAGTTCCATTTAATTAGGGCAATTTCTTGGATTGTTGGGCAATGACACTTTAATTTTTGGAATAGGTATGCCCTCCCATTCTCCCTGTAATAGATAAAATAAGAATTAAAATTCATTTATTTAATAATCAGATGAGTCATCTAATCTAAGTCAAAATAAAGAAATTATACCTGAAATCTATTTCCATCAGACTTATTGCATTGCATTGATATAGTAGATTCCGTATATAAAGCGTTTAGGGCAACAACCCTTAACGGTGTCCAAGGTTTAATGGATAAATAATTATCTCGAGGGCTAGATTTAAATGAGATAGATATGTCATCCCAACTGCAATAAAGAATTATATTTAAAATTAATAATTTAAAACCAATAGTGAAATGAAGAAGGCAGTTTCTTAGAACTACGGACTTACTTTTTCTCAAATTCAAAGTACTTTTCTAAAGCAGTATTAGAGATTGCACTTTTACAAACTTCCAACTGTGTTGCAGGATAGTAATGTAAATAGTTAACGCACATTTCATCCGTAATAGCATGTCCTCCAATCGTTGCGTTAGTTTTTTCCGTCGTTCTATATAAACAAGTCGTCTGCAGATAGTCCCCCTTTAAAAATAAATGTAATATGCGTACAGGTAACATTTTATAAAGTACAAATATAATTATTATAAATAGCATAATAAATATTATTATACACACAGGCAGTATCTTCACTGGTCGATGCAATATCCTTATTTCTTGGAAATGAGTTGAATAGTGCATGTCTTTATTGATGATTGGGAGTTCTATTCCTTGTCGAAAATGCCGTGTCCACACAGCTATACCAGTCAGATGTGTGTGAAGTTGACTGCCGAATACTACAATTCCATGACGTGGTATACCCTGTAATTATAACATCCATATTTATAAATAACGATTTATGATAGTTCTACTTTATAGCATGTATAAAATTTTATCCGATCTGAAGGGATTACAAATACAATTATTACTTTTTTAATAGATCCAACATTGAAATGATACAATATGATTTTGAAGCTCATTTTATTATTAATGAAATTATATTATTATGTACTTACAACCCCAGTGCATTGTGGAATACAGTAACCAGTTAAAGGGAATGATTTTTGTCCACCAGGGATTGCCATTTTATCCGTATATTCCAAACCAAGTTCCATAATTGCGGCATCGTATCTCCGTCTTTTTGCTGTGATGTGTATGCTAATTCCCGAACTATCTACCCAATCTGCAACATATTTTATTTTCATAATTTGTGGACCAACAGCTCCAACGTTAAAATGAGCAGTAACGGGTCTCATCATCAACAGCCCTTTACAGTCCACTGCTGGACTATGAGCCTCCTCCACTATAGTGGAGGGTTTTGCCATAATCTCCACGCTTGGCAGGCGGGTTGGAGATCGCAGTTTAAAAGATTGATGTTTTTCAGAGAGCGCTGCTGCCCATTCTCTGTTTGATGTGTAGTCCCTAAGTCGCCTCTTACGACACCCGCGGGAAGAGTAGGGGTTGGTGACAAATATATTCTACTCTGCCGTCACCACACGGCTATATAACGGGTCTCACCTGGTTTTAATTCCGGATTGTTGTAATGTACTTCAAGCATAACATATTTGTTAGCATTTGGTCCTCCAAGGGGTAGCCCTGCTTCTTGTGGATAAATGAATGGAGGTGCTCCCATTGCCCATGCTGATTTTACCTGTTAGATGATGTAATGAAGTTAAATAACTTCAACAAAATTAATAAATTGTTGCATAATACTAAAAGGTTTATTTATTAATTATAATATACATAGATTACCTTAGAACATAGTTTAGTAATGTCTGGTCGTTCTTTAGCAAAACAATTTCCCTCGTAAAGTGGAATGTCTGTATTTGGATCTGCATCGCAATAGAAAAGTTCCATGTGGTGCACAAGTCCTTCATTCCCCCTAGTAATACTTGATTCAAACTGAAAAAATATATAATATTTTATGAGTGATATTTCGAACAATTATAATAAATTGAAGGCAATAAAACTTTCCAAAATATTAACTGAACCTGTACGATATGATGTTGGCGTTGAGTAACGTAGTCTGGAAGTTTTACCACTTTACACCAGTATGTAGTATCAGCCCCCGGTACCTTCAAGTTGTTGTTCGTAATTTTTAGTTCATGTGCATTTATTTGCGGCATTCTTGGTGGAGTAAGAAGGCGAACTCTTATAAAACCACGATTTTGTTTTGATACGCCTGTCAAACATAGGCCTTGAGATGAAAAAAGTTTATCCGTTCCACGTGCCCAGACGACATGAACAGTCTCATCCTAAAACAATTGAGTTATTATTCCACTAGGTATTTCATAACAGATATAATGTTAATTTAAATTAGAATGGCAAGTATTCACCTCAATAACATAGTCATCATTATCACAAGTGTCGAACAAACGCTCAAAAATAATACTTCTGCTTTTACTGTCCAAATAGAAACCCTCACAATCTTGCTTCGCATCTATGAATAATTTTCCAAGATCATCAGCATGCATATCCTGTTAAACAAAAATAATAATAGTCCAGTAGAATTAGCTTTTAAATCGGAAATAATTCCTACAAAAGATTTTATTGTTTTAATGGCTTCATTGGTTGCCCATTAAGACTCTCCTAAGTTTTCGACTTCGACGGAGTTGTGCTTAAGTGGTGGGGGCCCCCGAAAGAGGCATTTTTTCGGTTTTCCGGTTATACCGCGTAAAGGACTTACCCTATCAAAAAGTGGTCTTCATGACGGTTGAAGGGCACTTAATCCTGCATTGAATAAGACCAAATTCATATGTTTTGGACAAACCGTTCTCGCGCTAATGTTCGGCAAAGTAGAAAATATACGTATAATTAATGACCCTCTCCACGTCCAATGGTTTGTTACCCACAGGCTTCCAAGTCTTGAAAAGGGCCACCTCAACCAGTGTAACCCTATCAAGGCTTACGAGCTTGATGCGCCTATCCTTGTTCGTCCCAGCCGTTCCTTAACTGCGGTTGCTGCACCTCTTCCTGGCACTCACCTGAACGACTCTGTGTTACCTACTGTGGCTGCCCCTCTTCCTTGTATCCTCCTGCATGACTACGTTGCCTAGCCGTATGCCTGGTCTAAGGTTCGACGCCAAAAATCAACAACAACAAGTTCATATTAAAACGCTGAAGAGTTTTTTGTTTGTTTGTTTGAACGCGCTAATGTTAAGAATTACTAGTTTGATTGAAATCATTATTTTTGTGTTGAATAGCTCATACATTGAGGAAGGCTATAGGATATATACAATCACTCTACGACTAATAGAGGCGAAGCAGTAAAGAAAAATGTTGCAAGCACGGAAAATAGTATTTAAACTATTTTCACGCGTACAAAGTTGATTTTGTGGCGTCGAACCTTAGACCAGGCATATAGCTAAGCAATGCAATCGTACAGGAGGGTACAAGGAACAGAGGCAGCCACATTAGGTAACACAGAGTCGTTCAGGAGAGTGTCAGGAAGAGGTGCAGCAACCGCAGTTAAGGAACGGCTGGGACGAACAAGGATAAGCGAATCAAACTCGTGAGCCTTGTTAGGGTTACACTGATTAAGGCGACCCTTTACAAGGCTTAGAAGCATGTGGGTAACAAGTAGGGTTTCTGATTTCTCGACCAATTTTTTTTCTCGAGTTTCGAGAATTCTCGAGGCCAAAGTCTCGAGTTTTCTCGGGTCTCGAGTCTTTTAATGAAAACTGCTGAAATCGGTTGAAATTTAATAAAAACACAGGTTTTTTTAAACAAATATACCTACTTTTATGCACACCAATTAATATTAGAATTTAGTACCACTTATTTTGGTAAGGAAATAAACAAAAACTAAAATCTTCTTTCATAATTAATTTTTACTAATAATCATAGCAAAAGTCATAAAGTCGTGTGTTCTTTAAGGATAAATAACAATAAAAATCTGGAGCTACAATTGAATCACTTGTTTTCCAAAAAACACAAGTCCAAATAGCAAAATTACGATAAAAAGGTTTTTTTATGAACAAAAAAACTTTTAATAAATTTTTAAATTTCTTACACATAACGACTTGAATAAACTTTACGAGGAGGTACGAGTACCTAACCTAACGTCTGTTAGGTAAGGTGACTGTCTAGCTAACATATTTTTTTCAGTCTTTAAATCAGTCAGATTAAACATACATAATAAATATAGCATACTCATTGGTGAACATTTTTACTTAGTTTCGATTGAGATCATTACTTCTTCTTACATCAAATCAGTTAAAACAGGAAAGACTAGGCCAGTCTAAAAGCAACGTTGACCTATTAAATAATTAAAAACTTACTTTTGTCTAAGAAAATAGGCTTTCAAGAATATTAAAGCTTCAAAATCGAAACTCGAGAATTCTCGAGCTCCGGTAATTTTTTTCTCGTCTCGAATGAAGCCAAATTTCTCGAGTTTTCTCGAGTTCGAGAAAGCTCGAGCAGAAACCCTAGTAACAAGCCATTGGACGTGGAGAGGGTCATTAATTATACGTATATTTTCTACTTTGCCGAACTTTAGCGCGAGAACGGTTTGTCCAAAACATATGAATTTGGTCTTATTCAATGCAAGATTAAGTGCCCTTTAACCGTCACGAAGACCACTTTTCGATAGGGTAAGTCCTTTACGCGGTATAACCGGAAAACCGAAAAAACTCCGCTTTCGGGGGCCCCCACCACTTAAGCACAACTCCGTCGAAGTCGAAAACTTAGGAGAGTCTTAATGGGCAACCAATGAAGCCATTAAAGCAAAAAAATCTTTTGTAGGAATTATTTCCGATTTAATCAATTTTTGTGTTTAATTCTACTGGCCTATAAATTTAAACAGCGAATAGAACATTCATGCGATATAATGCTTACCATTTCGACTACGAATACGAATATACAGAACTTTTAATTTTAAAATAAATCAGGTGTTACCTCAAAATGATCTTGCCCTCTGTAGTCCGTCCATAGAAGGCAAATATCAGCATTATTTACTTCCCCTCTATCAGAAAAACCTAAAGCGAACCAATTAAATGCAGGAGCTTTTTCTGATATCACTATTTCAAATTGGATTCTGCGAGCTAAATAATCCACTCGCCATTTCAACAGTAGCTCACCGTTTGGGTCCAACACTGATTCGCTTTCGGCCAATCGGCGCTCTGCACAAAATGCGGGAAAAAATTTGAAAAGTTTTATTCCGTTTTATTCACAATTGATTCACATTTTATATTTTAAAACCACACAAATAAATGAACTGAGTTTTAATAAATAAGATTAAAGAAATAGTTACCAACCTGGTTTTTCACGTAACAAAAACGAATAATGGGAACATATAAGCGTAAAAAATACAGCTGATATAAACTTGACACGCATTTTCTACTATTGTCTAGGCGTAGCACATTTTAAAATGTCTCGAAACAAACTGACTGGAGCCAAGTGTTTCCGACGACAGCTTAGATGATAATGGATAGAGCGCCAGCTGTCCGGGTAACTTAATCTGGGAAAATAACGAGCCTGGCCACCCCCAGCCACCTCGGGGTGAAACTGGAATGCGGTGCAATCGGGGGTACAGTCGGCGAGAAAAGTGTTTAGATATTTTTTATTTACTTTTAGGATCACCTAAAAATCAGCTTAAAAGTTAATATTTAGAAAACAACACAGCACGTAATAAATTAAATGATAAAACGTAACGTGGCAAGTGCGTGTTAGAGACAGAATTAATACTAATATACTTACCTACCTACTTATTCTGTACTTTGTAACATTAATAGTTTGTCTCGTTAGTCTCGTTATTATTATATAATGTAGTCCACGCGGGCGAAGCCGCGGGCGGAAAGCTAGAGTGATAATTCACAATAAAATTCTTGGAATCGGTAAAATACAATCATTTTTCGTCGTATTTTGTAACACATCATAACTCCTTATTTCATAAAATTGGAAATGTGGAACGCCACGAGGCGTGATGGTATTTGCAGCCAGCTCGGGTGGGAATGCGGTGCGCCGTCGCCTCTCGATATTAAATTCCTTCGGAATTAATAGAGGGTATAGGGCGCTTGCCTCTTTTAAATAATAAAGATTGGAATTCGTGTGTATTGAAAAGTATTCATGATTATGCTGGTAATGTAATTCTTTGTAATAGGAATTTAATACAATTTTTAGGTAAAAAATAAATTCCGATTTTGCTTCGATTAATTAAGTAAATACTTCTGGATTAACATAATAATCGATTCTAATGCTACAAACATACATACGAGCATCTATGTATCTGTCGTAAAACATCATAATTAAATATTTGTTAAATAAAGGAAGTTTGTAATTAGCAATAAAAGGTGGATGTAAATTTAAAAATTTATTACATATAGTAATCATAATCTTAATTATTTATGTTCTTACATAACACTACGTAAAAACTTTTATTTATTAATTATCATCTTTTTTTCATGTCCCGACATTTTGATCTTCTTTTTTGCATTCTGTTTTAATGTCTGCGACTTCATCTACAGGCATACTGTCTTCTTGTTTGCATTCCGTCTTGATGTCTTTGACGTCTACAGCGGCAACTTCGTCACTGTCCTCTTTAGCTGGCTCTTTCTTTACTTCATCTTCTTTCTGTGAACAAAATGCAAGTTTGAAATCATTCAAATACATCCTATTAACTCCTAAACATCCATAAGTTGTGTAGGCTTTGATAAATAATCAATGAAACTGTTTCTTACTTTATGGTATTTTTTTATAATCTTTTCATGTTTAATATTTCTTATGGACTCACAGCAACTCTCACTGTGTCACTAGGTGATTTAAATAAAACACCAATCCCAATCAAAACACACCTTTATATCCCTTCGGGCAATTACTTTTCTAAATTATTTTTACCCGAATGCGCAGAAGGAGGGTTATTAAACTTACGCGTTGCATAATTTAATTAATTTTAACGTTGTAACGCCGTCAGCCTGTGACCACGGCCGGTGCCGAATGCCGATGCCAGTGCCGGTCGAATCATCAGGCAAAATCAGGTAATTTAAATTATTAGTTTATCTAACCTGAAAATCACTTATTTGATAAAGAATGAGGTTGATTGAGGGTCCCCTGCATGAATTCTAAATTCAAATTTTAATCACTTCAATCACGATTACGAAAGCTTAAGGGCCCTCGGCCACGGCGACTTTTTGTAGCGATGCAGTCGCTGTAGCGCGTTGGCATCACTTCTGTAGTGCGATGCTGCTGAAAAGTCGCCGTGGGCGAGGGCCCTAAAACCAAAGCTTTGCATACTTACTTCTTCTTCCCTCTCGAACAGTATAGCCAGCTCCACGTGCTTCGTATTAGGGAACATGTCCACAGGCACCGCCCGGACGGGCAGGAACGGGGCTCCGCGCAGCGTCTTGGACGGCGGCCGCGCGAGGTCGATGAAGTTCTTCACGGCAGACGCCGGGCTGCACGATATGTATACCAGCCGCTTCACTTTCTTCGTGTTGCGCAGTTGGGTTACTGCTCTCATATCTGATAGGAGAAAATAATGGAGTAAATGAACGGAAGTTTAGGATAGATATATATTTTATTGTTTTTTTTCATATTTTAAAGTAATGGAACCAGGAGCTCCTAAAGAGCATAAGTGTCTTATTTAGAGTGTAAGAAATGTAAATCAAAATGTTACCCAGACTTCAGAAAGTATTTTTTTTTAAATACCAGATTAGTGAATTTGTAAGCTGAAGTGGCAATGGGCAGGGCACACATTGCACATGGCATTAAGCTCGCCTGTTGTACCACTGTTTTTTATGTGTGCAATAAAGATTTTAAATAAATAAATAAATAGTACGCAGAACTGGGGGAAGCCGATGGGGCAGTAAGGTTCTGGAGTGGAGGTTACGTACTGGAAAACGCAGCGTGGGACTTCCACGCACAAGGTGGAAAGACGGTGACAGTTTGAGTCCCTTGTGGTTCTGCTTATCCCTGAATCCTCTTGAGGAGATGAAGACATTAGTCTTCTGCTATATATGGATTATAATCTCAAGTTGTTTGCATCAAAATGCCAAAACCTGATGGAGTAGTTAAAAACCACACAGGTATGTTAGCAATGGGTTCCCTACGTTTTATCGAAAGTCGTTTCATCGAAGGTCGTTTCATCGAAGCCGTTTCATCGATTGGTCATAATCTCGAACGTACGAAATATCGAATGCCGTATCATCGAATGGTCACATTATCGAATGGTCGAATCATCGAATGTCTTAGTGTCGAAAGGTTGTTTACTTCTTCTTCTTCTTTGGTTTATGGCGATGAACTTGCGTTTTTTCGCCACTGAGGGCACACTATTCCGCCAATGTCACGTGCGCAGCTTTTACACAGTGGTTGTTGTTATAAAAATAGAAAAATAGAAAATTTTGTAGCTGCAATCTAAGCAAACTTATATACCTAAAACAAACAGACATCACAAATAAGACAACACAATACGTGAAAATAAAATATAAAAAGAACAAGAACAAACAATTATGGGAGACAAAAAAAGGGATGTTGTTGTTGCAGTGCAGGTGACAAATTAGGGGAAAAAAAAAAAGTTACTTGTCACTCAGAGGGATAATTTGAAAACGTTTGCCAAACAGTACCATTCACCTACAAATTAATTTTGTTTGAGTTAATGAATTTAACAAGGGATTTTAAAGTGGAAGGGTTATTACAATTAAGGACACACTTAATGTTAGTAGGGAGTGGGAATTTTTTGGGAAGAAAATCAAACAAGGATTATTTTATGTATCAAATATGGCAATATGGAAGGTGACGTTAGGCTGACTTGCACCATCTTACTTTAACTGTGACAAACGTCAAAAATCTATCAAACTCTATAATATAAAACACCGGTTGATAATGACGATTTGTAAGAACTATTTATTAGTCTAAACAAATAAAGAAATTTTGACTTTTACTTTGACTTTGGTTATCGTCATAGTTCAATATCGTCAAAGTTAGGTGGTGCAACTCAGCCTAAGTTAGTTTAAACCCAGCTTTTTTTCCGTAACTTAAAATATCCAACTATCAAGTTTAATGACATAAATAAATAATAAATAAATAATAAATATCCTTGGACATTTTACACTGCGCTTCTAGTCCCAAACTAAGCAAAGCTTGTACTATGGGTACTAGACAACGGATATAAACATACTTAAATACTTTTTTTTTTTAAATACATACTTATACATAGAAAACACCCAGTCCAATACAAACAAATATGTTCATGCACACAAATGTTTGTACATGTGGTTAAGTATTAAGTTAAGTACAGTCCTATCAACTTAAGCTGAGAATTGCATTTGTGTGAGTGATCGCCAAAAGTACCGTTAGTAAAACACATACAAATAAAGTTAATGTTTTATTAAAAGGAAGTCTATAAAACACTTGCTACCAATTGGGCCGATGTAACGACACTTGACACATCCTTTTAAATAAATAAATAAATAAAAACAGGTCCTCGCTCAGCATATGCCAAGGCACGAAGTACCTCGACGCTGATATTCTGCGAGCACCGTTTATAGAGAGGGCGTCCAGCCAGCCTTACAAAATACAACAAAAAGACAAACTTTATAAAATTACAAAATAAAAACAGACTAAAAACTTTTCGTTCACACCTTTAAAATACGTATTCAATTTGCATAAAATTTCTTTCACTTGGCTGCTTAATGGATTTCGTACAGGAAATTCACTTACAGTAGGAGTCATTTCACTAATATTTGGAAAACAATTACATAAAATTACACGTATCTGCTACCAGTACCGGGGGTGAAGTGAAGTATGTGAGCGACAAGGAAGCGGTGCGTGGCGGACGCGCCGCGCTTCAGGCCGCTTGCTATAATAAACCATGCGCGGGACGCGCCGCGCTTCAAGCCGATTGCCACTCTAAACTATCGGTGTGCACTCACACAAATGCAATTCTCAGCTTAAGTTGCGAGGACTGTATCAAGAAAATGCGTTTTCAAACCACCAAAATAGTAAAAGGGCGGTAAAGTGATTTAAATTTAGAACGTCAAAGTTTTTTTTTTTTTTTTTTTTTTTTTTTATGGCTCGCGCGGCTTGCGCATTTGCCAATATCAAGTTTTTTTTTTTTTTTTTTTTTTTTTTTTTTTTTTCCCCCCCATAAAACGAGGAAACGTGAAATTAGGAAAACAAGGAACGGAAATCGGAATTTGGAAAAAGGATAGATCAGGAAAGTAAATTAAAAGATTAGATATTAAATTATAGTATAAAAATACAGAGATATTTACAAAAACTTAAGTATAGGACATAAGTATTATACAGTTTTTTTATGTACAATGGTTAATTGTACATAAAAAACAATCAAACTTTTAAGTTATTTACATTGATAAAATCACAGATGAATTTATGAATATTTACATCATTAAGACTAAGTAATGCTAATATGGTGGTAGGGAAAGGAATTTTATGGGAAATGAGATTATTTATAAAGGAATCACGGTTGATGAGAGGACATGAAAAGAAAATATGGTTCAGATCACCTTCGTCCAACCCACACTCGCATAATGAACTATTTAAAATATGAAGTCTGGCCAGATGCACCGGAGTGCAGACATGACCTAACCTCATTCGGATTAACATTGAGGTAACATTTTTACCAAACTTAGATTTAAAAAACCAAGGTTTCCGCGGAATTTGAGGCTGAATAAGTGAATACAATTTACCTTTAGACAGACTCGACCATTGCCATAAACTGGTCCATGTATCATATAGGTAAGCTTTTGGTAAATTTAACAAATCGTGACTATAGTTTTTAAATGGAAACATGTCACCACAGTATATAGCTTCATTAGCGACGCGGTCTGCAGTTTCATTTCCTAAAATTCCGCGATGACCCGGAACCCAAGCAAATTGAATTGAATATCCCTTCAGTGAACATTCAAAGGCAATCTTTCTTGTATCAAAAATAATAGGATATGGAGTTTTATGATGGAATGGAAATTTTTCCAATGCCTGAAGGGCACTTAACGAATCTGTGAAAATAATGGCTCTTTTCAATTTCATTACACGAATATATTCTACTGCCTTAAACAAGCCAAAACATTCCCCTGTGAATACCGAAGACTCAGGAGGAAGCTTCACTTTTTGTACTATTTTAGATTGCGAGTGAAATACACCCACGCCTACACAGCCAGAATTGGAATGTTTAGAAGCGTCTGAAAAAATATGGTGATAATCATTAAATTGTGTATCAGTAATAAACCTAAAATTATCCTTAATGTAAGGGTCTAACTTATCAAAAAGGTTGTAATGAATTACCGGGGAAAAGGTTAAGACTTCATATGAATTGGAAAACAGAGGAAGAAGATTAGAGCAATGAGTAGGAGAAGTGAGGGACAAGAACTTTTGGTAACTAATTAATATACAGGGCAAAGACTTATGAGACCAATAACTATCAGAGGATACCTCTTGGAGAGCCTGGAGATTGGATATAAGAGGATGGTTATTTAACTGAATAACTCTGAAAATAAATCTGTCAGATAGATACTGTCTTCTTAGATGGAGTGGGGGCTCACAGGTTTCAACCTGAAGAGCATTTATCGGGCTAGACCTCATCGCACCCGTAATAATTCTTAAAGCCTTATTTTGGATTAAATCCAGCTTTTTAAAAGCTGAAACATTTGCAGGTTCCAATAGAAATGTGCCATAATCTAATATACTCCTAATTAATGCGTTATATATCAATTTCATAGAAAAAGGATGAGCTCCCCACCAGACGCCTGAAAGGCATCTTAGCATATTAAGAAGTTTTTCACACTTGTTGGAAACAAAGTTACAATGAGGAACTCCGGTAAGTTTTGAATCAAGGATTACACCCAGAAACTTGTATTCATTGAGAATAGGAATAACATTATTAACATAGTACAACTGAAAAGGAGTAGGATTGCGCATACGAGAAAAAATAACTACAGCGCTTTTAGCTACTGATAAATTCATACCATTTTCATCCATCCAGATTTTAAGCAGATTAAGGGAGTTCTGTAATAGGTTTTGAGTTTGCCCTACAGACGGGCTAGATTGATAAAGTAATAAGTCGTCTGCGTACTGAAGTATTTTTATATTATTGCCTAAAGATGAAGCTAGGTCATACGTGTATATACAGGGTGACTTTTGTATCAGTATCCAAATTTTTTCCTGACATTAGGTATCGTTTATAGATGACATTTTTAATAAAAAATAGGTAGGTCAAATTTTAACATCAACTATTTTTTTCCTAACCAATTAATCACGTAGTGTGGTTACCGCGCTTAGCGCGTAAACATTTTGCGGGAGAGCTGGTCGAGCGGAGAGCTGGCAACGTGTGGCAACGCTCGACCGACCGGCCTGGCCGCGCGGCGCTTCAATCAGTCGCCCGCGCAACCCATTACGAGACGCGCGTATCGCTGCGCGCGCCGATCGTTCCGTCGTGCGGTCAACGTAACTGTGACGTAACGATGTATTCGCAGCGCGAGTGTTATGAAATGATTCGGTGCTACATTTTAAGTGGAGAGAGTTTGAACCGGGCCCAGAGGAATACCTCGACTTCGTAACCAAGGACTAAACCCAACAGTGCCAAACCGGTGAACGATTTTAGCGGCAAACTGAAGCGAGATCCGCGAGCAAGTAGGTAAGTACCTACACGAGACGTGAAGTGCGAAATGACACTGTAGTTTTAAATAAACTCAAAGACAATGTACAAAAGCGTGCAAGTCTGTCTGGAGAAAAATGGTATGCACTTTGGGCAATTATTAAAATAACTACTCATAATTTGTTAGTTTGTTGTTAGGTTAGGTAGGTTTGGTAAGCAATCTCAATTATTGCACATGAAAATAACGATAAATACCCCCGAATAGGTACACAAGAAAAGTAGTGTTATCGCTCTCGGTGATTTTATTTTCTTTTTGATAGCGTAATTATTGTCGTAGGTATTTAATTTTTCTACCATAAATTAGTAAGTCTGTTTAATTAAAACTAATTACCACTTTGAAATCTTTTGCATTTTGACGGTCCTAAGCCCGTGAAAGTATGAAGGGAAAATCGACAACTTATAAATCGTATCGCAATGAATGAAATGCGGCGCGGGCAGGCGCGTACGTGTGTGCGTGCGTAAGCGAGTGAGCCGTGACCACGGTGTAAGTGTTTTTTCAGACTGTTTCTGGGTGCTTTATTTTGACATTTTTGTACTGGACGATACAAAAATAAAAAATACGTGTTTTGTCTTTCGCTTCATAGATTATTATATTAAAATTTGGATACTGATACAAAAGTCACCCTGTATTATATAGAAGGGGGCTTAACACAGACCCTTGAGGTAATCCTCTCCACACTGAGCGCTTTGTTTCTGAGTCGGCGACCGGAAGTATTAAACACCGCTGAGATAAAATCTTTAAAATAAAATTACATAGCAAATGGGGCACTTTTAACGCATTTAACTTAGTTTTTAAAACAGATAAAAGAACATTATCATATGCAGAATTTATGTCTAGGAACACCGCTATGGGAGACTCATTTAACGTAAGGGAATACCGAATATCAGATACAAATATACTAATACTATCTAATGTGGATTTCCCTTTTCTGAAACCATATTGGCTATTGGCTAACAGGCTGTTACTTTCAATATACCATTCTAGGCGATTTTTAATCAGACGTTCTGCTAATTTAAGTAGCACCGACGATAACGATATTGGACGGTATGAAGAAATGTCGGAAGAAGGTTTGCCTGGTTTCAGAATCGGTAATACAATCTGTGATTTCCAAGATGGAGGAATGTCACCTGTCAACAATATGTCATTGATGATGGATAAATAATAACAAAGGATGCTATTGGAAATGTTGGCTAAAAATGCATAAGAAACCCCATCTGCTCCAGGAGCAGAGTCTTTGGCGTTAGCAATAGCGCCTTTGAGCTCAGTTATAGTGAAGGGAGAATTTAGACCAATCAATTCTTGCGAAGAATATGGAAAAAGGCTAATGTTTTCTGGTACCCAGGGTGGGGCTAACTTATCAAGAAACTCGTCCGCTAGAGATACAGGAACTGTGCTGAAAGAAGAGTCTGTCATAGCTGATCTAAATCTTTTAATATTGCGCCACACTAAGGTCGGAGGAGTGTTTGGTGAAATAGAATCACAAAACTTCCTCCATCCATCGAACTTCTTCATTTTAAACAGTTTTCGCGCATCAGCTGTAATTTCTAAGAGTATATTATAATTATCTTCATTCATATTATTTTTATAGTTTATTTCGGCCTCTTTACGATTTTTGATAGCTATAGTGCAGTCTTTATCCCACCAAGGGGGGGAAGGTATTTTTGTAGGGGTAGTCTTTTTAGGAAAAATTTCATTAGCGGCATCTACTAAAATATTAGCCAAAGCAGCAGCACAAGAACTAAGGTTATTTGAATCGAAAACTGGAAGTAATGATGCTCTTCTTTCAACACAACTCCTGTACTGGTTCCACTGAGTAACTGATTTACTAGGGATGGAGTATCTGAGCCGAGAACAGTGGCTAGAGTTTGTTGACCTTATGGATGGAAAAGAGATAATGATCGGAAAATGGTCACTGCCGAAAGTTGACTGTAATGTTTCCCAGGATAGTGTAGAAGCCAGGCTAGGGGTGCAAATTGATAGGTCAACAACACTATTGTTTTGACCAGGTTGAGAACGACGGGTGGGTGCTCCTGTATTTAAAATACAAAGGTTATGTGCATCAAACATTTCAATAAAATCTTCACCAAAACTATTAGTTAGCGAGCTACCCCAAGATTGGTGGTGGGAGTTAAAATCTCCTAATACTAGAAAAGGTCTAGGGAGAAGGGAGAATAACCGGTTAATTACTTCAGAAATATCTACAGATGGATGAGGAATGTACAATGAAACTATACAGATATTATACACACTTATAGCTACAATTGACATATTTACAGAATGGGAAGGTAGTGAGATAATAGAAAATGGCACTGAGCTTTTAACTAAAAGTGCAGTACCACCATACCCATCAGGTCTGTCATCTCTGACAGAGGTATATCCATGCACTTTAAAATTTTGCATGGGTTTGAGCCATGTCTCTGCTAAAGCAAAGACAAATGGCTTATATTTGTTTAGCAAGTATATAATTTCACTTTTTTTACTAACTATGCTGCGACAGTTCCACTGTAGCAGCTTAGCTTGCATCGCCATCTTGAATGACTCTCATACACTTATCAATTATATAGGCAGCGTGGGACGGTGAACTAGAATTTGACTTAGAAACAATATTAATAAGAGCAAGTATTAATTCAGGTAGAGATACTGGTGATTCTTTATTATGAAATTCGGTATTAATAGCACAACCATTAGATGGGGAAGGAATTAAGTTTTCCCTAATGATAGCCTCATGTGCTTCACGGTCATAGCTTTTGCCTAATGTGGGAGTGGAACGAGGAGTTTTGTATACCGTTTTTTTGTAGGATGAAACAAGATTAGGAGACTTATCCTGTACTATTTGGGAATTCGATTTTGCTGTAACTATGTCTGCATAAGACTTGGATACTGGTGGATGAATTTTTGAGGCTTCTGCATATGACATGGAGTTATTAGCCATAGAAGTTTTTATGTTTTTCTGTCTTAGAAATTCAGGGCAGGATTTACTTGTGGCATAGTGGAACCCAGAACACAAACAGCATGATGCTTTAATTTCGTCAGTTTGGCATGTGTCGCCAGCATGACCTTGGCTACACTTGAAGCATCTTGCTTTGGAACGACATTGAACTTTTGTGTGTCCAAAACGGCAACAATTATAACACTGGATAGTGGGAAAAATGTAAAGCTCTACAGGTAAGGCATTATAACACATAAATATGCGCTTAGGTAATACTTGTCCATCAAAAGTTAATACAATGGATTGAGATGGTTTCCAAATAGGAGCACCATCCACAAAGACTTTGTAATTCAGCCGCCTAACTTTTATAATTTTACCACAATCATCTGGTACTGTAATGTTTTCAATTATTTCCTCCGGTGACCAATCCGCTGGTATACTTCTCACAAGGCCCATCCTTGTAACATTAAAGGAGGGAATGAAGGCTTTGTAGTTTTTGGTCACTAAACTATTGTGAGTTAAAAACAGGTTCGCATGGTTGAAGTTCGAGAATGAAATCGAAATTTTGTTCCGGCCAATTTGCTTTACACTACCATTAACTATACATTGAAAGGAATTCTGTTTCAGGAATTTCCCAAATGAGAGTGCGTGCATTGACGGACCTTCATTTGGGCTAGTTTCGATCTTCTGAACATGGACTACGTAGGGCGCACTGTCTGATTCATTATACAGATTACGAGCAATTGGAGTAGGGTTGGACGGAGGCAAGTCAGAGATACTAGTTGCAGGTGCAATGACCTTTTGCTGTGTCTGTGGAACATCTTGGTGATCCATATCAGTAGATTCTTCTGTCATATTTTTAGCAAGAAGTCTACGTTCAATTTTAGCCTGATGTTTACGACTTTTCTTATTACGGCTACGCTTGCGAGGGCAAGCTGTTGAACCCGATGTGGAATTATCGGATTCCCAACCATGGTTAGATGTAACCGTAACGAAATGACCCGCCGGCGGAACATTACTAGCATCAAGGGAAATTTCATCGGGCGGCAGAGAACCGCCCGGATCGGGCGGGTCGTTCATTGCGGCTCCAAGTAATTAAATAAATAGACTCACCGGTAGTACAGCAAGATTTAAACACTATCTACATAAAATATATACACAAAACAATAAATTTACAAGAACACTATACAATACTGATCTATTTATATGCTAAAACAAATTTACAAAACTTTTGAAGCAAAAAAGACGCCCGTCGCGTTCAACGTTTCCCGCGCTTTTTTTCAACGTCAAAGTTGGATTTCGCCGTATGGATGTTTTTTTTTTAATTTAGCTTGTACTAAGGCACTAAGGCAAAGGCGTGAGTGCATCATACAGCCAGGTCTGGTGGCCGAACGCTATTGTGTTATTCAATAGCTATTTTCACTTTATAATTTTTTATATCGATGTCATGATTAACTCCCTTACTATTATAAAGTTACACACACGTTAAAAAGTAGTTTAAAGTGACATTTCCATATTAATCGTCACTTTAAACAAGTGTTCAGCGAATTACTAACTTTTATTAGTAAGTAGGTAACTCTTCAATATACAACCTTTCGACGCTAAGACATTCGATGGTTCGACCATTCGATAATGTGACCATTCGATGATACGGCATTCGATATTTCGTACGTTCGAGATTATGACCAATCGATGAAACGGCTTCGATGAAACGACCTTCGATGAAACGACTTTCGATAAAACGTAGGGAACCCGTTAGCAATGCAAAACCGATGTGCACCAAAACGTTGAAGTCAGTTGTAGATTTCGTCGAAATAAAGGTGTTGTTGGTCTGCAGTACGTCCTATGATTGGTGATCAAACATTTTTGATTTGATTTGATTTGCAGTTCTCTATCGCGTTCAGCTCTGCGTTCAACTTCACGCACGTAACCCAGCCTATGGCGGATCGACAATGGCTTCCGCGATCAGTTCGGCCAAGGTAGAGACGAGACTGACTGACTCATGGGACATCCTAAGGATTGAGCGAGGCATTTTCCAGGGTGACAGTTTGAGTCCTCTTGCAATGTGTTTAAAGATTCAGGGCTTGGTTACCGTTCATAGAGAAGATGAAGTCATTCTTCTGCTCTACATGGATGATCCCAAGTTGTTTGCATCAAAACGCAAGACCTAACGAAGTAGCTAAAAACTACACAGGTGCAGCAATGCTAAGCCGTTATGTACCTACCAAAGCGCTGGATGTGCGTTGTAGATTTTGACTAAACAAAGGTGCAGTCCTGCAGTATGTCCTGTGATTCGCAAATGATAAACAAATTAATCAAACATTTAAACACCACTCACGTAAGCCAGCCCTAGGCGGGTCGACGATGGCGACGAGGTCCTGTGCTGGGCCCGCTCTCGCCAGTACGGACGGCAGGATGTCCTCCGCCTTGCCGGTAAAGAACTCACAGTTCTCTATCGCGTTCAGCTCCGCGTTCGCTTTCGCGTCCTTCACCGCTTCCGCGATCAGCTCTAGGCCTAACACTTTGCTGCAATGCTGCAGAAAATATCGTGAAAAGCGAATAAAATTAGTTTTTTTTTTCAAGATGTGAAATCATAGCTTCAGTTGATTCGACGCCAACGCCGCAAACGGGCGAATATCATACAAACGGTCAAAAATTTACTTAAGTATACAGAAATGCTCCATTCTTCAGGCACTATGTCCTTGTTTGCTCACCTCTATAATTTTATGAAAAAAGTTTCGCCCCTTTGCGACGTGGCGACGAATTGTATTATTTAACAATACCTTAGCGAAGCACAATCCGATGGTGCCGGTGCCGCAGCAGATATCCAAAACGACGGACTCCGGTGTCACGTGACTCATAGCAACAGCGCTCTCGTACAAGATCCCCGCTCCTGCTGTGTTTATCTGCAAATGAAATAATACAGATTTATGTAGCTGCTTTGCTCTGTAAGGGCATGTTTCTATAAGGGCGCGTTTATACTCACGCAATATGTACAAATAGGCGCAGAAACCTGCTTCGTGCTTCACATTTGAATAACTAGGTTTGTGATGTTGATCACTTGCAGTCATGTAGCAGACTACTATAAAATTAAAATTCAATTACAATGGAACTAATTTACTTTTAGTTAAGTATAGCTAAATATGTACCTGGAAGAATGCTTCTGGAGATATTCTGAATTGCTTTCCCAATATTGTGTCTATAATGTGGGTTGATCCCATCAAGTGAACTGGCTTAGAACCTTCTTCCCCTACTCTCCTAGAAGGGTAGAAAACATAAATTAACTGATATAGCTTTTAGATATAATTTGTGTTATTGAATTTACTAAACGAAAAAGTCCCCTAGACTTTTCGGCAGCTGTGTTGCTGTCTATTATTGTGTCGCTGAGTAGACCTTTGGAAAATTGGTGTTTGTTGTTAAGTGCTCTAAACTTACTTTTTAATAAGGAGTTCCAAATACAAAGACTTTATACTGCAAGCTTTAGCTTCATCTGAGCTGAAATGATTTATTAGATCATTTTTCAATTTTGCTATTTCTTCTTCTGTTAATTGCTGAAAGAAAGGTTAATAGGTTATAGTGAATTCTGTATGTTATTCTATTGATCAAAGAAACTGTTAAAATAAATTATTTAATTATTTCAACAATAAAATAATGTTCAGTGGCTGACCAGGGCATTTAGATGCAATTTTAATATTAATATTACCTGTGGATGTACAGCAACAATGAGCATAACATCTCCTGTTGAGAATGAGTGCCGCACAGTCAAAGTCCTCCAGTAACCAGAGTAGTCCGCAGGGGAGAATGGAGCCATATTTGACTTGCGTACATATTCTTGGAATAGCTACAATATGTAAAAATATGTTTTAAAAAAAACAAACATGAAAAATCACAAATTCAAAAGATTAAATTCAATACATATTTTTTTTAAGTTTACTGACCAGAACAGCCTTTTTTGTGGCTTCAGATATATGACTGACAGTTTGCACAGGTGCCACCCCAACAGTGCCTGTAGCGTAACTTCCTAATCTAAACCCTACAGTCGGAAGTTTTGTTTCTTCGTCAATACCAACTGTAAACTCACACTTGTTCCTGTAACCTTTAGTTACAGGGGAAGGCTTTATAGCTTGAAGTTCAAAGGTCAAGCCTTTATGTATTTTGCGCATATTTTCTATTTCAGTTCTCCTTGCATAATCTAATTTCCAAATTTCATTGTCAAACTTCATTAGGATGTTTTTGATTTCCCTTTCTTTGAGTTTCAACTGAAAAGTTTTATTAATTTTATTCATCATTTA
Organism: Ostrinia nubilalis; assembly: GCF_963855985.1. NCBI lineage: Eukaryota > Metazoa > Arthropoda > Insecta > Lepidoptera > Crambidae > Ostrinia > Ostrinia nubilalis. Next base: position 12,179,156 of record NC_087097.1, read on the forward strand.
ACATATTATGTATTAAATATTTAGTATAATGTGCCAACAATTGTACTACTGCTTACCTGTTCCTCATATGGCATATTCCAGTATGGTGTAGTTGCATCTTTGACTCTAGTCTCTTGGTCTCTATCATCTTCTTTTTTCTTCTTATCTGCTACAGTGCTATCTTCTTCTTGCTTCCTCTTTCTGACTAAAGGATCTGGGGCTGGTTTAGCTACTTCAGCTACTAGAGTTTTTCCTAAGCAATTTAGAAACCATGTTAGTTATATGAAGGTATGTTACAACACGTAAACTAGGTAAGGAAAATTTGTCTAAATATCAAACTACCTTTCCAGGAATATCCATTAAGCGCAGCAATGGCTTTGGCCCTGTCTTCATCGTTTTGAAAGCAAGCAAAAAGCCAGTGACTGCCGTTTTTTGGCCTCTTGATCTTACTAGTGTTGAGACCCAGTTTTTGGTTCATTAATTTTTTAAGTTCCTGTAAATAGGAAGAGCCAAATGAAAGATCAGTAACAATAAAGGAACGTACAGTAAATCACTATTAAGTTAAATGTAGAGTGAACATACAGCAATTCCATAAAATTTAGGCAATCCTCGAAGCTCAATTTTAAACTTCTCTGAAGAAAATCCACCGCGATCTAAGTACGCATATTCTTCACTAATTTTAGAGTCATTAGCACTGGCTGATACAGCATCAACGCTATTAGAATTTTGCGTTTCTTGAGACATTTTGTTCACATAGATAAACACATTAAATAAATATTAGTGTACAATAGGAATAAAGTGAGGTTATGTTTACTTTGCTGTTTTTGACATTTTACCACATGTTAAAGATTTATTATTTTAACGTTTTAGTCACTTTTTTAGTGCTTGCATATAAAAATCGACTAGAATTTTTTGTCGATTATATTTTTGAATGCGGAAAGGAAAGGTACCTATTTTTTACCCGACTGCGCCAGAAGGAGGGTTATTGTAGGCTATTATCATTACGTTTAGCGAGATTTAATAAAAATAGTGGTGTCTCACTGTATTCGACCACTGAGCAAGTAGTCAATACATTGGTCAATCAATGTTTTAAATCACGGACCCTAAACGGGGCAGGTTTTGATGTGGCAAAGGAAAACATTTTCCGATGTTTTAAATAAATTAAAAAGCAATTTCGACAGTAAATATTTATACAGTGTGTCCGGGCTTGTAGTGATCACACTTTAAGGGCGTAATCTATGGACAATTTTATCGATGAAAATACTTCAAATTTGGGGCTTGACCCATTTCTCGCAAAATTACGAGGATTTAAGTTTTTAATTTTTAGTTTTCACCTCTTCCTTCAAAAACAAGTGAAAGCGTGGGTAGCTTAACACTAATAAGCAAAAATTTTATATCATGCGATAGCCAATAAAGTTATCTATTAGCAGAAGTAGAAAACAGATACAAGTTTCATACATTTTAAGGGAGTAAGAATGGATTTAATTAGAAAAAAACATTACTTTTTTCACTTCTTTTTCAGTTATTTTCCAACACAAGAAAAACCAGGTCGTTAAGGTATGTTTTATTTGCATTGTACTATTAGTATTTGAGCTATTCTACAAAACGAATGTAAATTTATTAGTCTACGTTTATTAGTTAGCGGTTTCCATAGCGCACGCGACATGCGAAAATGCACTGCACCTGAAAGAATCACACAACCTATTCCGATTACTATGGAAACCGCTAGGAAGGGGTATCTTTGTTCAACAATTACGTCGAAACTAATAAACGTAGACTAATAAATTTACATTCGTTTTGTAGAATAGCTCAAATACTAATAATAAAATGCAAATAAAATATACCTTAACGACCTGGTTTTTCTTGTGTTGGAAAATAACTGAAAAAGAAGTGAAAAAAGTCATGTTTTTTTCTAATTAAATCCATTCTTACTCCCTTAAAATGTATGAAACTTGTATCTGTTTTCTACTTTTGCTAATAGATAATTTTATTGGCTATCGCATGATATAAAATATTTGCTTATTAATGTTAAGCTACCCACGCTTTCACTTGTTTTTGAAGGAAGAGGTGAAAACTAAAAATTAAGAACTTAAATCCTTGTAATTTTGCGATAAATGGGTCAAGCCCCAAATTTGAAGTATTTTTATCGATAAAATTGTCCATAGATTACGTCCTTAAAGTTTGATCACTACAAGCCCGGACACACTGTATATTAATACATTTAAATAAAGACACTATGTATATCACAATGTGAACTATTTCTTTACTAACAACAAAACAAAATTCTATAAATCTCTTAAAGTTATGATATTTAAAATGCGGAATATGTAGCCATTTTGTTTGAAATACATTGAATTTAAAATAGTTAATTATTTTATTTAGGTAAAATTACCTACTTAATAAATAATAAGTACACTATTCAAGTATAATCTACACAATGCTCTGAGTATCTGCCAAAAAAATATAATGCAGATATTCAGAAATAACAAAATAGCATTGAACTACCTACAATAAAACTTTGTGGTAACTTAAAACTTTGGTATTGCACTGGACACTAGTGGACAGGTTTCAGGGCTCTATATGCTGCTATTGCTTGCAAACAAATTTTTAAGGGCATTTTTGTCTTGCTCTGTTTTTTGTCGTCGCATTGTTTTGATTCTTTCTAATTCTTTGTCTATGGTGGCAGCCATGGATGGGTTCAATGTCTTCAGCTTTCTGTAGTCTTCTTCGGCTTGGTCAGGATTCCATGCTCCAGTGTGAGCTTTTGCACGTCGGTATAAAGCTTTTTCATTATCTAGAATAAGAAAATTATCCATTACTTCAGTCTTATGAGACTAGACATTGTTCTTATAAAATATTTTTCAAGAAAAGCTAAACATAGCAAACACAGGCAGACCATTTTAATCATATTTGTTTCTTTCATCATAAACAATCTTCACTAGGTATGCAAGATAGTAAATGTTATACCAGGATCAAACTGTAGCACTGTATTACAATGTTCAATGACAGCATAATAATCTTCATTTAGCAGTTTGCATTGTGTGTAGTTGAGCAATATGGGCATTTTAATAGTATTCAAGTTTTTCCACTCCTCGTCTCCTTTTCTTTCCCTGTAAAAGATAGTAAAAAACTTATGTAAAAAAACCCATAAAAATGTTACAAGTACAGCCAGGTTCAGTCAGGTCTGTGGACTGAAATTAATATAAAGTTTTGAATTTACATTTCCATTAAGAATCCAATTGGTTAAAAAACTGGTCTATTAACTTATAATTACCTGAGCAACAACTGTTCACAAATACCAATTGCTTTTTTGTAACATTCCTCAGCTTCAGCATAATTCTTTTCTTTGAATAATTTGTTGCCCCTTTCCTTTAGGGTGGGGACAAAATCTAATCTTTCTTTTTCATTAAGCTGCCAAATGTCCTTCTCATAATCTTCTTCACTTTCTACTTTTAGAAGTTCTGTAATTTAAGTGTATGATTTAGTGTTATAATTTATCAGAAAATTATAAAATATAGTGTACTATGTATAAATACTTACCAATAACAAATTCCAAGTCACATGGATTGTTCATCAAATCATCCAGGTCTGCATAGCCAATGCCTTCGGTTTGGAGTGTCATTGTGCATGAGTGTTTTACTTTGCCAGTTTCCTGTCCAAGTTCACGCAATGTTTTTGATACAAAGGGGTAACTGAAGACCATCTGAAGCAATAAAAATAAGTTTAAGAAGATATCTTCACCTAGTGGATTATAACTAATGTGATGATAAGGTTGAACTCGTATATCTAACAGTATACCTTATAACTAATTCTATCAGTTGAATAAATGTTTTATAAAATACCTCTTTTTTCACTTGGAAGCTAGCAACTTCCCCAATAGCCATCATTTTGATGATTGTCTCCCATACTTCTAGTTTGAATTTGTGACCAATTACTAATACCATTGGCTCTTTCTTCCCAATTCTCTTACTATCATCTAAGAGAACTCTCCTCTTCCCCAATTTCCATGTTTGGAAATGAAAATAAGCCTGTAAATACAAAATAAGCCTTGAATTAAAAGTATTGACTGACTGATCACTTGTTGTTGTTCTCTCAATTTACCTTACATCCATCAGTTATAGGAACATATTTCTTTCCCATATAAATAGTACTTTTTACTATAGGTGCATTATTTTCCATTTTTATTAACAAAATTTATATTAGATATTTCACAAATAAAATAATTTTGATTTTTTGATCAACAAACAACAGTGGATTATTTCTGTTTTTGACAGATTACAGCAAAGAGCATAAAAGAGTATTACAGTGTTGCCAGTCGGGTCTAGTCAGAAATTACCAGAAATATAAAAAACTCAGCGGAGCGATGATTGTGTAAGGTTGTTCATGGATGGAGAATGAATACAATTGATAATCTAAATTCGAAAAGTGACCAGTCGTATAAAAACGTTTCATGGATTTGCGTTTTATTATCGAAAAACATTCGCTATAACTCATTTTTTTTAACAAATAATAAATCAAATTCAAGTTTAAATGCACTTTATGACATAATTTTTAAATTGTCACTATTAATATTTTTTACTAATAACCTGTAAAAGTTAATTCTACAATTTCTGAAAAATCACCTAAAAGTAACCTTTTCATTAGTGTAACCTAAAAGTAACCACTGCAGTTCAAAAGTAACCTAAAAGGTTACAAAAGTAACCTTCTGGCAACACTGACAGATTATCACTCAAAAAATGACAGAACACGGACGTTTATTATTTTAACGTTCGTCGGTTTATTTGAGCTATTTCTGTGTAGCTCATTTCAAATTACTGGCAACATTTTGTAGTACCAACATTGCCACGCGTGAATGAATGAACGACGAATGATTGATTGAATGGTAATTAGAAAATAATGCGAATTGAGTTGACTTTTCTTTCATTTCTCAAGCAATTTTAGTCAAAAAATATCATTTTACTGTGGTTATTCGCGTAGAATTAACGTGTCTGTATATTTTATTCAGTGTTTTATTAGTGCTAAGTGAATATGGCTGATTTCTTCGACTCTGAGGCCGAGGAGAGTGGAGTAAGTATCCAAGGCAGTGATTCGCCAACGATACGATTGCTTTTACATTACGTTACTGTGCTTTCTACGAATTATTACTATAACAAATATCTTTTTAGTTGTCTGAAGATGACGAGCAGCCCACAGAGCGTAAGAAGGTTAAGCGCAAAGCACAAGTTCAGAGTGACGACGAAGATGAAGACGAAGAAGGTAAGAACTTGGTATTGGTAGAAAATACCACGTTTGGCGATTTTGGAACAATCTTTAGTGATTTCGCACTCGTTTCCTAAACTAGGACGACCGCTGCATCGTGCGTCGAAGTCCCAAAATACTTTTATTTCATAACCTTGTTTCCTCAAGATTGACACACTTTGGTTGTTTGGTGGTTATAACTTTATAACTTTCATTTCACAGACGATGAGGACCGTCTGCGTGAGGAGCTAAAAGACTTGATAGATGATGCTCCTATAGATGAATCAGGTAGTGACGGAGAAGATTCTGATGAAGGTCCTACAAAGAAACGGAAAAAGAGTGATGATGAACTTGACGACCGGTTAGAAGATGAAGATTATGATCTCATTGAAGAGAATCTTGGTGTTAAAGTTGCAAGGGTAATAAGAATAACCTTTTTGAAATTAAAATATCTTTAATTCTATACTAAAACTACATGTACAAAAAAAACATTATCTTGCTTTGTGCAAAATGTTAAAAAAAAAGCTAAAATAATATTAACCACATTCTTTGTGTTTCTAGAATAAATTTAAACGTCTTCGACGTTTGGAAGACGATGACAGTGACAATGAGGGGGCCGATGACCCGGATCTAGAGAGAGAGGTTATTGCAGAAAAACTCTTTGTCGGAGGATCTGATGAGGTTTGTGAATAAGTATTTCATATATTATGTAGCATTTATTATCATAAAAATGATTCAAATTATGGGCAATACTTTTTTATTGTGAAATCTTAGTACATTTTTCATTTTACTATGTCACTATTAATTGGATAAGAAAAAAAATAGAAGGAATTAGGACAAGTTTTAGTGTATGATTAATAAATGGTCTTTTCTGGATTAGGATAATGATATATAGAGTCTTAATGACCACTTAGAGTATAATAAAGGAGTTCATTAGCAAGTAAGTGCTCATTTGCAAATGTTTTTAAAAACAGTTTGTGATATTACATTGTGCAATCCTGTGCTGAATTGATCTAAAAATAGCAGTGATTCACTAATGAGACACTGACTCATAATTTGGGTTAGGTTTTTAGTAAATTTTAATACCACAAAAAAAAATATTGTGGTATTAAAATTAACTTTCTTTCTACTACTTTCTTAATCCCCCTGTCATAAGTCTAAGGCTAAGGCACCCCAGAATGGTCTGGTGCCCCCCAAGATTTTTGGTACCGATTCGAAGATGAAAGATGTTAGTACGAATGAATGATACTAATCGCACGTATCATGACATATGACCATCTTTGTCATGTAGATGCGCCAGTGAGTACTAATTTGCGCGACTGTTGTCACCCCCTGATGCTTGGCACCCGGGGCGGACCGCCCCCACCGTCCCCCCCTTACGCGGCTACAGACTAAAGACTCAATGGCATGTATTTTTAAACGTTTTTTTTTCTGTAAAGGAGGATGAGAATCGTTCAGAAGCAGCAGCCCACCACCAGCAAGCGCAAGCGGAGTACGATGATGACAATGAGGACATGGAATCGGACGCCGATGACTTTATTGTGGATGATGATGGCAGACCAATCGCTGAGCGGAAGAAGAAACGTAAACCGATCTTCACTGATGCGTAAGTAATTCGTTAAAATTAAAAATTAAAACTTTAATACCGTTTTCACTACATAGTCAATGAAATCAAATCAAAAATATTCTATTAAATTATTTTAATCAGTATTTTGGCACTTATGAAGTTGATTCTCACTTTTTGTGTAAACAGTAAAAGCAAAATTTTAATTAAAACATATGGTCAGATTGTTCTACAATCACATACACATACAAATATTTTGATCGTAATTTCTATTTTAGATCCCTCCAAGAAGGTCAGGACATATTCGGTGTGGACTTTGACTATGATGAGTTTGAGAAGTATGGTGATGAAGATTATGAGGATGAGGATGAAGAGGACCTGGACGAGTACATTGAGGATGAGGAAGATGATGGTAAGTCATAGATAAACAAGCTTTACATAGTTATCGTAACGCGTCGGCCGTTTGGTGTAGTGGTTCAGAACGGACTACTATGCCGAGAGGTCCCGGGTTCGATTCCCGGCCGGGCAGAAATTGAAATGATGAATTTTAATTTCTGTAACGGGTCTGGGTGTTTTCTATGCATAATATGTATGTATTTACAAAAAAAAAGTATTTAAGTATGTTTATATCCGTTGTCTAGTACCCATAGTACAAGCTTTGCTTAGTTTGGGGCTAGCGGCGCAGTGTAAAATGTCCAAGGATATTTATTTATTATTATATTATTTATTATTGCTATGTTATTGGAATGATGGCTGGACTAAATATGGTCAAACCAAATCAATATTGTGTTATATGGAATATTGCAATATTCACTTATAAGTTGTGTTTATACAATCCATGAGAATACAGATAAAATGTTACACTTTGGGTTAAAAGGTTACACACTTTCACCAAGTTTATAATTAATAATTAATTATGTAAATAATCCAGTGCATAAACAATAATAAACATAAACTAATCTTTAGCTCTTTCACAAAGGCAGGTTACTGCCACACTATCCAAATGTTGTAGAAAATATTAATATCAGTTGAAAACCAATGATTGAAAGGTGATAACTCATCATAACTTTATTTTTAGGTGAACGAAGGAGAACTAAAAAGGGTAAACCAAAGCGTCCCAGCAAGAAGTCTATATTTGAAATATATGAACCGAGCGAGTTGAAGAGAAGCCACTTCACTGATCTGGATAATGAGGTGCGTATTATATTCGGAAGGTTATTCTTTATGTTCAAGTTCACAGAAATTATGCTCTCTTTACCAGGAGCTTGATGTCCTGAAGTTAGTACGTAACACTAGCAACATGGCAGTAATGCTAAGTTGTAATTACTGTGATCTATCCTATCAAACATCGCGAGAATTAGCTTTACAGCGCTTTTTTATAGAGTCCTCTTCCAAAGACACCATTTAACCTTTTGCGCGCCACTCTAGACTCGCAAACTGGACGTTCCCAAGAGGATGCTGATACTGTGTTCGTTACTGTTAAACAGCGACCTTTAGCTCTTGTAGCTAAAATATAATCACCACAACGCCTATTTTCAACGTTGCATAAGGCCCAAAAGATACCATATAACCTCTTGTGCGCCGTTCCCGCGAGGATGCAGATACTGTGTTAAACAGACAGTTTTAGACCTCTTTTTTAGCAAAGACATATCCACCACACCTATTTTCAACTTAGCATGAGGCCCCAAAGCCACCATTTTAACCTCTTGCACTCTTCCAGATCCGCAAACTGGACGTTCCCGAGAGAATGCAGATTCGGGAGGTCCCGATTACGGCGGTTGAGGAAGGCAGCACTGAGCTGGAAGATGAAGCCGAGTGGATATACAAGCAGGCCTTCCTCAAGGCTCCCGTGTCCAAGGCTGACTCGCAGGAGGCTAGGGAGAGGTCACGCAGGTGGGTTAAAAAAGGATCTTGAAAGGCAGATAACAAAGTGATCTTATAGCTGTCCCAGTCAGTATAAGGAAGGAGATTCTTTTGGGCTTGAATGAGGCGATATACTTCATATATCGTGTGGGCTGTAGCGTAATAACTGAGGTCGGCTGCTTCGGGTTTTTGCGTTAGGGCGAATTAAAAACATTCTCATACAAGCAACTCCTATTTCCAAGGCACATAATGATGTTTCTTTTTAGACTACAGGGTCATTTAAGTCTGAAATGTTCTTACGAAATTGGGCAAGGCAAAGGCTAGCAATTCCGATCTGAGAATCGAACTCAGAACCTCCGAAAAAAGATACATACACTCAGATCAACTTAGATCGTGTAGGCATCATTAGTATTGCTCATCTCATGTGGAAAACAGTATCTTGTCGACACAGAGTTGCATGGAATATTAAGTTTAAGGCCCAGAACACTCGGTGAAACGCAATGAGGGCTATCGTTTTAGCGCTCACCAGTTAGCGCCACTGTAGAGTAAGGTCCTGTCACTTGCTAGTAGCGAAGACTGGCACCAACTGGTGAGCGCTAAAGTGGTAGGAGGACTATCGCATTTGCACTCATCAAGATGGCGCCACTGTAGAGTAAGGTCCTGTCAATCGCCAGGGGTGCCAACTGTTAAGTATAAAAACGATAGCCCTCATTGCAACAGAACTGCAACTGCTAGTTACTTTTGAATTGCATCTAAGTTTCTGCCATAGATTCCGTTGAGAGACCACACATGACGCGATCAGTTTGAAACCGGATTGAACCGGTGTGTTCCGGGCCTAACAGTCCATGTACTTTTCGCTCTATTGTTTTACGATAGCGTGTCGTCTGTAGACAGTTATGGCCATAATTAACAACTTGTTTTATCTCACAGGGGCTCAAGTACGATAACGAAGATCCGTCAAGCGCTGGACTTCATGCGCAACCAGACCTTAGAGGTGCCGTTCATAGCGTTCTACCGCAAGGAGTACGTGCAGCCCGAGTTAAATATAAACGACCTGTGGAAGGTCTACAAGTATGATGCTAAGGTAAGCTGCTTTGGTAATGGAAATATATGTTTAAAAGTAAAATAGCAAATAAATAGACTATTCAATAGTACTAACAAAACATCAATATTATAAAGAAAAAGAAAGACGCTCCCATAAGGAGCCCTTAGGCTGGCAATACACGGACCGCTTGAAGCAGTCAGGGTCGACAGCTTCAAGCTTTCAACTGCACAGTGAACTGCAGAGTTCTATGGACGCACATACACGAACCGCTCGAGCAGTTGCAACTGATTCGGGCGGTCGACAGCTTCAAGCGGTCCGTGTTTTGCCGGGATTACATATCTCGTAATCTTTCAATCACATTGTAAGACAGGTTAAGGTGCCCTTCAAGCAAGTTATTATCTTTCTAGCAGGACTCATAAGTATTTGTTGGGATACGAATAATATAAATTCCAGACTGGCTAAAGTAATATTTTTATTACAGTGGTGCCAATTAAAGCAACGCAAGGAGAACCTTCTCAAACTCTTGGAGAACATGCGGGAGTACCAGCTCGATAAGGTGATGGAGAACCCTGACGCTCCCATACCGGACACCATGAGGCTCATCAGGGACGAGGACATTGAGAGGTATGTATTAGTTTAAAATGAAGCCACTCCATTGAAGTGGGTTCTTACAAACAAACAACGTCAATCTTAGTTAATGCTATCCTACTCATAGTTTCATGCCACAAGTTCTGTGAAACCTGTAATAAGTGAACACCCAATTAGTCAATTAACAGTAATATGAGATTTATGTTTTTCAAGCTATTAAAATAAATAAAATTGACTAAAAGTGACGTCATAGCTGTTTACCATACAAAATTGATACTAGTGGCGATTCGACGTTTTTTAAAAACTATGTCAAATAAAACACAAGTGGTAGCCTCATTGCTAAATAACAAAAAAATCTCACAATTTAAAACTGAAAATGTTGACTGTCTCAGTAGGTAAGAACTGCCTAGCAAGCCAAAACCACGGCGTAGTTTTACAAAAATACCTTCAAAATGCAAGAATCCCAATAATTTCGTAATTTCCCAGACTAAAGAACGTCCAAACGTCGGAGGAGCTTCGTGACGTGCACACACATTTCCTGCTGTACTATTCGCACGACCTGCCCGAGATGCAGAAGGTGCAGCGAGTTAAAGAGAAGAAGAGAGAACTTGAGGAGAAGAAGTAAGTTTATCAGTTACTTTTATTTCAAACCTATAGTTTAGCTATACTTGTGTTTAGCTAAGCGAGTTGCAACATCTGAAGAGAGTCGCACTTAACTGTCCGACAGCTCCGGGCATGAGGGTTTTGTACGGAAAAAATCTAATTGGAATTGTTTTTTATGTGAAAAGGTAAGGTTTTGCCATAATATCTATTGTTAGGTCTGTCGCCAATGTGGTCTCGTAATTTTCGTTTTGTACAATTACTCATTAAAGACTCCAATGTCCTAACCAAACTGGGAGCAAATATAAGAAGTGTGTTCCTGATTGAAAATCAAAACCGTAGAACATGCCCTGAGAATCAAGAACACTAACAGAGGCGTGTTATTCGGACGTATAACATTAAACCGCAGTGGAATTTATTCAAGTGTTAATTTTGTAGTCATGCCAATAACCGTTATACATCAACTCTTGGCTATTTTGACGTGTGATTTTTGACGAAAAAATTTTACTTGTTGTTGTCATAGTCTAACAGTCCAATAACACAACAACTAAATAAATAAAAATTACCCTTATACACAACTTCTATTCTTCTCCAACAGGAAAATGGCCCGCGAAGAAGCCGAGAAGAACGGCGAGGATCCCGAGGAGGCGGCTGCCGAAGTAGAGGCGCGGGCTTCCGAGGAGGAAGACCATCCTTGTGACGTCAAATACGCCGTGCGCTCCGGGCCTTACGAGCTATGCAGGAAGGCCGGCATTGGTGAGTCTACTGCTTTATTCTGTAGAGATTGTTTACAGCTTAGTTCTGTTTCAAGTTTTTGCCGCGTAAATATTTTTTGTGGAATATCTCAATAGTAACCATTTTATATTTTGAGTACTTTCCCATTATATGTACACATATTAAGATTAACGATAAAAATACAAATTGTACTTACATATCAATTTCATCACGGACTCGTTTTACTTAAGGTTTTTTAGAGCTGTAGCAATATTCAGAAAAGCGTATAGGTTTTCATCACATCAAAATAGCGTATAGGTTATGACTTTAAAGCAAGCACAGCTGCGAGTAGATGCTAGTTAACAGAGCTATCTACACCTCTCGTTCCCTCCCATTGCTGCACTCCTACGCAGCCAGGATCTACAGTTTCACAGCCAATAGAATCCTAATTAGTGAAAGCAAGCTTACGCCCGTATTCACAAACGATGATTGCTTAAGTGTAGCAGAAAATCGAACGCACAGCGTTAAATAGTGCTCTGTTATTGTCGTATGTTACCCTGTGCGTCCACGCGCACTGTGAGACATAGTAATGTGAATACGGGCGTTAGTCTCGATGATAAGATGCTAGTTCCGTGTTTACATTATGTAAAGCCCGGTCTGTGAGCACGTAGAATTTTGTCCAATGACCCCAAGCTACCCAACCTTATCGCTCGCGCGTAATTATGTTGCTGTCGCGCTCGCACACTCACTGCGGACGCCCGTCGCGCGTCGCACAGTCGCGACAGCAATATAATTACGCGCGAGCGATAAGGATGTGTAGCTTGGGGTCATTGGACATAGTTCTACGTGCTCGCAGACCAGACTATAGTCTAAACAATATATTCCTCGTGCAGAGCCGCTGGTGAAGAAGTTCGGCCTGACGCCGGAGCAGTTCGCGGAGAACGTGCGCGACAACTACCAGCGCCACGAGGTCGAGCAGCAGCCCGTCGCGCCCTTGGAGGCTGCTGCGCCCTACGTGAGTGAACTAAACAATAATATAATAATTTGCATAACTTCAATCGGTCATTCGTTCATTTTTAACCAAATGACGTTCACTGATGGACAAAGACCTCAAGGATTTTCGCAACGACTGGTCTTGCTGTCCGTATCCTGGTGTCTCCCGAGACCTTCACTTGGTTCACCAAGTGAGACCTGCATTTCGTCTTCTAGCCCGTTTGTTGCCAGGATCCACCACTCAGATTGCGCGCGGCACGTCGACATTGGATCTTGCGTCTAAGACCGCCACAAGTGTCTTTTGAGCGTTCTCTAACGCCGCTTTTGCGTTACTTGTTAGAAAAAAAACGTAGCGTTGGTGTCGCGGTGACGCTGGCCCAGCGCTGCGTCGACGCTGCGTGGGCGCTAGCAATACGACGACGTTCGAAGACTATTCTCACCTCTTGTTCCCACCGCTATACAAGGGGTCCCAAAGTGCTATACAGGCTGGAATTTTGTAATGCCACCTGGAGGGAAAGTACCCTTAATACTGTAGATAGAAAATTTTACTCAAAGAAAACATTCCTTTATTTTTGAAAATAAAGAGAACTGCATTCAAAGATTTTCGAAAAATTTTCGATATTTACCACCATACCATAAATTTTTTTGTAAATAATTACAATATTTTAAGATTTCATGGTCTTCCTTCATTTGATTTATCAAGTTTGTTTGAGAGATTTCATCCTTATACTTAACCCTAACGATCGATGCAATAAAAATACAGGGTGTAATTTTTAACAGATTTTAGTTGGTTCGATTCCCGAGTCCAGCAGGCAAATTTTTGGAAATCTTTAAATGCAGTTCTATTTCTTTTCAAAAATAAAGGAATGATTTCTTTGACTAAAATTTTGTATCTACAGTATTAAGAGTACTTTCCCTTCAGGTGGCATTACAAAATTCCACCCTGTATACAATCAAAGAACGGTGGATTGTCCGGTATTTAACCAGCTATTTAAACCCGTGTATTTCTTCAGGCCCTGGCCACAGGCTCGGCAGCGGAGGTGGTGCGGCGCGCCGTATACATGTGTGGCGTGCAGTTAGCACGCGAGCCTTTATTACGGAGCACGCTCCGAGATGCGCTGAGAGAGCGAGCCACGCTGACTGTGCGACCCACGGCGCGTGGCATGAAGGAGATCGACGAGAACCATCCATGCTTTGGGTAAGTTGTGAACTATTAATAGCTGGCTTCTACACCGCCGTGGACTCAGGTCTGTCACGCGTCTGTCCTACCGTGCGTTGATGAAATAAAACCTTTGACATTTTTATTTTCATGTCCGGGCTGCTTTGGCTCACTTTGCGCGGGCAAAGATTGGCCGAAACTTCACCTAACCGATAAAACAGCGCGCGCTACTATTTATTTTTCCATCCACAAACTACTATTTTATTATAACAGCACTCGTAATACAGTCCATTTTTCTTAATTTCATCGTTAACCTAAATGTTGGTCCTTCGAGCCGGATAACGATAAACGATTTAATCATCTTGAATATGAGTTTCATAACAACGAATATTGTTATTTATTCGTCCAGCTTGAAATACCTGAAGAAAAAGCCAGTCCGCGACCTGACCGGCGACCAGTATCTCAAGCTGACGATGGCGGTGGAAGACAAGCTTCTGGAGGTTTCCATCAGCGAGCAGATCGAGGGGAACACCGGCCCCAGCTACCTTGAGGAGCTGAAGCAGCTGTACCAGAAGGTGAGTGAGGAAGGGAGAGAGAGATAGGAATAGGGAGAGAGAGATAATGAGAGAGGGGAAGGGAAAGGAAGACAGGGTTAGAAGTAGAGAGAGGGGGAGAGTGAGGGAGATAGGGACACAATGAGGCAAATAGCAGGGCAGTAAAGAAGAGAGGAAAAAAGAGACGAAGTAAGTGAGAGAGAGTAAGGAACAAAGTGTGCGAGAGAGGGTGATAGGGAAGAGTGTTTCTCCCCTCCAGTTAAGAGAAGAAAAGAATGTGAAAACAAGGGGAAAATTTAGTTGAGGTAACGGTTGGACAGTTTTTGACTTGCTAACTGGGGTAATTAGGCACAGGTTCCTTGATACCAAGTGGATAAAATATAAACAAAATCAAATATTCCCACAGGACGAGTTTGCAGCCACGGTGCAGGCGTGGAACGACCTTCGCGTGGAGGCGGTGACCATAGCGCTGACCAAGATCGTCATGCCCGAGCTCCGCAGGGAGCTACACTCGGTCCTGTTGCAGGAGTCCAAGGAGTATGTGCTCAAGTGAGTGGAGATTTTGTGCAATTTACTGGATATTTTAAAAAAGTGAATGTTTCATAGTCAGAGTTAGCAGATAGTCTTGCAATTTATTGTAAGCGATAAATCAGTAAGTTAGTAGACAGTAAGTAAGATAATCAGTAAAGTCTAACCCTCGTATTCACAAACATTACTATTAGGTGTCACAGTGCGCGTGGACGCACATGATGACATATGAACCAATCACAGAGCTCTATTCAACGCTGTGCGTTCGATTTGTCGCTTCACTAAGCAAGCATCGCTTGTGAATATGGGCGTAAGGCCCGGTTTCCACCAACGCGAAACGGTGAAATGTTTTGAATAATCAATCAGATTTTATTCAGATTGAATGAAATAGAATGAAATATGATTGGTTATTCAAAACGTTTCTCCACTCCGCCTTAGTGGAAACCGGGCTTTAAATTCTTATTTCATAAGGGTCAAATGTTTCGTTTTCCTACAGTTGAGACTAAGTACATGATCTGATGATGATGCAATGACCCTCTTCAATTAACCAAAACCAAATGGAGGGTTTCGTTATGGTATCAAAAATGTATGGCTTATGTTTTGTTTAGGTGTTGCCGTCGCCGCTTATACGACTGGCTGAAAGTGGCTCCGTACGAGTCGAGAATATCGGACGATGATGACGAAGAATGGGATACCGCAAACGGTATGTTGAAATAATTTTGTTGGCGTATCTACGTATTGGTAATTTTTCAGGAGGGGCCTGGCCTCTGACAACCCTGATAGCCAATGAGACGGGGGGATGGAGGGTGTAATTAGATGTGTAATTTGTGTTTCTACCACAGATCACAGAAACTAAAGGGAGATGTGTCAAGGGGGCGGGGCCAGTGTCGCAGCAATATGCCCAAAAACAGAACACATTGCTGCAGACGTCATAATGTAAACAGTTTACATTGCTTGCGTAGTACTAAAGATTATTCGAACGTTGAGTACTGTTACCGTAGTGGATAATGAGCACATCTTTTGATTACTTTGTGTGTGTCAATTTCTAATGCGACACTGAGTTTCGAACTCAGCGCATTAGTTGGCATCTCTCTATATCTCCATGGTTTTTACGTTGCCACGTCAATAAGTACACATAAAATTGTTCTTTGCCAGTATTACGGTGACCAAATCCGCATGGCAGGAGAGCCTACGTTAAAACTCGTGAGTTGTCACTCGTGGTTGTATCAAAATATAGTATGAGCAGCGAAGTGTGGCGCGGATGGGTGAAATGCGTTTCTACACGCGGGCGTCGCCGTGAGCTTGAAATAAGTGCAAGCAGGTTTGACATCTGGAGCGGGTGCCTACTCCGTGCGCCCGCG
This sequence comes from Ostrinia nubilalis, assembly GCF_963855985.1. Classification (NCBI taxonomy): domain Eukaryota; kingdom Metazoa; phylum Arthropoda; class Insecta; order Lepidoptera; family Crambidae; genus Ostrinia; species Ostrinia nubilalis. The sequence goes on from NC_087097.1 coordinate 12,195,342, forward strand.
CAAGTTTTAGCGCAGGACCTATATCATTATTTATATTTTTGGATTTTTTTTTTTCTCCCAGGATTGCGCGTGCTATCAATAGCATACGTCCCGGACCGCGCTCACTCGGCCTTCGCGTGCGTGGTGGCGGCTGCCGGCGAGGTGGTCGACCACCTGCGCCTGCCGCACCTGCTGTACCGCCGCAACGCCTGGGACGCGCTCGAGCGCAAGAACAAGGAGGCCGACATGACCGCGCTCCGGAGGTTTATACATTTTTTTATTGAAATTTAAACCTTATTACAGCGGAGTGCCTAGCCCCTGACATGCCATGCGATCGAATATTCGATAGATATAGTCTGGTCTGTGAGCACGTAGAATTTGGCCAATGATTCCAAACTACCCATCCTTATCGCTCGTTCGTAATTATGTTGCTGTCGCGCTCGCACACTCACTGCGGGCGCCCGTCGCACAGTCGCGACAGCAATATAATTACGCGCGAGCGATAAGGATGGGTAACTTGGGGTCATTGGACAAAATTCTACGTGCTCACAGACCGGGCTTTAGTTCCTGAATGAGTACTGTCAAGTATCATCTTTGAATCGGTAGCTCAATCAACATCCTGGGGTGGGCCGTCCGCTATGTTGGTGCCTTTCCCAGTAACAACCGTCACCTTGTAATTTAATTTAAACAATTTATATAGTGTGCATTTTAGTTAAATAAAATTTTGTAAATGCGTTTTTTCTGAGCTCGGCCTCTTGGGCCGGGGGCCCGTGACATTTTGCCAGCCCTGCCACCCTATAATTTCGCCACTGCGTGTTCGTTCGTTTCAGCCGAAAGACGCCCACTGCTGGACAAAGGCCTCCCCCAAGGATTTCCACAAAAACCGGTCCTGCGCCGCTCGCATCCTGCGACCATCACCAGATCGTCGGTCCACCTAGTGGGAGGCCTGCCCACGCTACGTCTTCCGGGTCGTGGTCGCCACTCAAAAACTTTCCTGCCCCATCGGCCGTCAGCTCTACGAGCTATGTGCCCCGCCCACTGCCACTTGATTTTAGCGATTCTGTGAGCTATGTCAGTCACTCTGGTTCTCCTACGGATCTCCTCATTTCTGATTCGATCAGAATACTGGAACATATTACCTAACATCCACGCTTTCCAGGTTCATCCTCCGCAAGAAGCCTCACGTGATCGTGATCGGCGGGGAGTCCCGCGACGCTCTCACCGTGAAGGCCGACGTGTCGGAGTGCGTGCAGCGCCTGGTGGAAGACGAGCAAATCCCGCGGATCCCCATCGAGATCGCGGATAACCACATCAGCAAGATCTACAGCAATAGCATTCGCGGCCGGGTGAGTCACGTCATTATCATCGTCACTGAGTCCACACATCGTCATTTTTCAGCTAATAAATTGTAGTCTGGTGCAGGACGTAAATTACGCATTACGTCACGTAATACTCCCTAAGGACACTGTCCGCTATTGCTGAACGTTATCCTTCTAAGGCCTCAGCCTCGAACTTAGCGGGCAGCGGGGCGGGAGCGGCGGCGGCGCGGGAGCGGGGCGGGCAACGCAAACCCGTTCTCGAAACAAGCGGGCAGCTCGCGCGGCGCTTTAGCGGCGAAGTGTTGTGTTCGGGGTTGTGTTGTCGAGATATTTGTTTTTATTCGCAAACGAAATGTCTGAACAACGGCGACAATTTTATTTCAATTCAAATTTATTCCTAACGCTCGATTTATTGTGGGCAAAAGAAGGAGTGCGCTGCCCGCTCGTTGCCCGCTGCCGCCCCGCTGCCGCGCCGCTGTTTTCGAGAACCGGTCTATTTGGTTTTACGCATAAGATCCTGCCGCTCCCGCGCCGCCGCCGCTCCCGCCCCGCTGCCCGCTAAGTTCGAGGCTGAGGCCTTAGGAGCGCTAAACAGCATCAATTGCAATTTGCTACAGGACGTAATCGTCCCCCAAGTTGTGTAATCTTCTCGAAATCGTTGGTCCATTTACTGCGCACTCTTCAGAAAAGTTTGTGATCGTAGATTAAAGATGTTCTCTATGTTAACAGACGGAAAGACTCCTCACTATAAATAAGATACATAAAGTAAAGCCATTAAAACAACTCTTTACGGCAAGCTATAAGACAACAATTTCTTATAAATGCTTTTATTTTCAGAACGACTTCAGAGAATACCCCGATACACTCCGTCAAGCTGTATGCCAAGGTCGTCTCCTCCAAGATCCGCTTATGGAAATCTCACAGCTCTGTGGCCCCGACGAGGAAATACTTTGCTTGCGGTACCACCCGCTCCAGGACCAGATATCCAAAGAGGATCTGTTAGAAGGCATCGAGCTGGAATTCGTGAATCGAGTGAACGAAGTCGGTGTAGACATGAATGAAGCCATTCTGACAGGCCGAGGCACAGAGTTACTCCAATACGTCTGCGGTCTAGGTCCAAGGAAAGCTCAAGCCTTAATCAAGCTCTTCAAACAGACCAATCAGAAGCTAGAAAACAGAACGCAGTTAGTTACAGTTTGCCACATGGGTCCAAAGGTGTTCATCAATTGCTCAGGTTTTATAAAGATTGATACGAGCAGTTTAGGAGATAGTACGGAGGCATACATCGAAGTGTTGGACGGGTCGCGTGTTCACCCGGAAACTTATGAATGGGCGAGGAAAATGGCTGTGGACGCTTTGGAATACGAAGACGAGGATGCCAATCCAGCGGGGGCCGTAGAGGAAATCCTCGAAGCGCCCGAAAGGCTAAAGGATTTAGATCTCGACGCCTTCGCCGAAGAATTGGAGCGCCAAGGCTTCGGAAACAAATGTATCACGCTGTACGATATCCGAGCTGAATTGAACTCTAGGTATAAAGACCTCAGGGTTCCGTATCGCTCGGCGACTCCCGAGGAGTTGTTCGATATACTGACCAAAGAGTCTCCAGAGACGTTTTACTTAGGCAAGATGGTGCTGGCTTCGGTGATCGGCATCACGCATAGAAAGCCTCAAAGAGAGATGCTGGACCAGGCCAACCCTGTGAGGAACGACGAGACTGGACTCTGGGAGTGCCCCTTCTGTCACAAGAATGACTTCCCTGAGTTATCTGAGGTAAGTTTGACTGCCATTTTGAACTTCAGTATGTATTTGTAATAAGTCTCCGTTTTTGTGTACTTATCAAAAATATTGCACAATGGGCTAAGTTCATCATCAGCATCACCAATCATTTGACATATTTTTTTGAGATTGTTTAAATGTGGTTCTCGCATAGATTATGTACAAGCTATGACGTCGATGATTTTTGGTCACCTCGATTTTGCTATTACTATATATTGTTTAAGTATTTTACTGTTAATTAAGTAAAGTAGAGTAGAGAAGAAGTAAGTTAAGTAAAGTAACAGGGTATTTTGAACTAGAATGACTTTTTATAACAGTTGTGTCTTTAAATTTTAGTTTTATAATATGAACTACCCAATACCCAAATTGTCACGTAATCAATATCTAACACCCACCAGGTATGGAACCACTTCGACGCGGGCGCGTGTCCGGGCCAAGCGACCGGCGTCCGGATCCGGCTGGACAACGGGCTGTCCGGGTACATCCACATCAAGAACCTGTCCGACCGGCACGTGGCGGACCCCACGGAGCGCGTCCGGATCGGACAGACGGTGCACTGCCGGATCATCAAGATCGATGTGGAGAGGTTCTCGGTGGACTGCTCGTCTAAGTCTTCGGACTTGTTGGATAAAAATAAAGAGTGGAGGTGAGTTTAGGTTTTATATAACCTTAACATTAGCGCTGTGAGTGTTTAAGGCCCGGTTTTTTGATTCATAGTTAAAATAACCAATGGTAAAATTTGACAGATGTCAAATTTGACAAATGTCAAATGACAAGTGGTTAAATATCAGAAAAAAATGATTTTCGAACAATGGTTAGCTTGACTTTTAGTACATTTTTTAACTATTTGTTTACATTTTGTTAATATTTAACTATTAGTAGCAAAATTTAACAATTAGTTATTTTAACTATGAATCAAAAAACTGGGCCTTAGGCCCGGTTTTTTGATTCGTAGTTAAAATAACCAATGGTCAAGTTTGACAGATGTCAAATGACAAGTGGTTAAATATCAAAAAAATGTTTTTCGAACAATGGTTAGCTTGACTTTTAGTACATTTTTTAACTATTAGTTAGCATTTTGTTAATATTTAACCATTAGTAGCAAAATTTAACAATTTGTTATTTTAACTACGAATCAAAAAACCGGGCCTTCATGACACTGTAAATTCACTTGTGAGGTCACTCCCTAAATCGAAAGACATCTCTGCGTGGAATCAATTAAGTATTTAATTAAAAAAGTGAAATCGTTTTGTTTGACAAGATTTATTTTTGTTTTTCCCTCGTTTGTGGGACAATCTTGAGTTATGCTTATGAAATTGTGAGTTATTTTGGCATAATTCTTTATAAGTTTATTGTTAGGTATTTTTGTAAGTTTTGTGTCATAATTCTTATTAGTCAACCCATTTCCAGACCGCCAAAAGACCCGTACTACGACCAAGAGGCAGAGGACAAAGACATCCGCAAAGAAAAGGATGCAAAGCAAACTAAAGAACGGATGCAGTATGTCAAGCGGGTGATCGTGCATCCTGCTTTCCACAACATATCCTTCGCCGAGGCAGAGAAGCTTATGGAGAATATGGCGCAAGGAGAGGTCATTGTCAGGCCGAGCAGTAAGGTAAGGCTGATTTGTAGACACATTTTTTAAAGTAATAGTGTAATGAATATGTGTATTGTAGCAAGAATAAAACATGGTTAAGTAAAGTTTATAACATCTATAAAATAAATGTGTTGGTAAGCGCATAACTCAACAACGCCTGGACCAATTTTACCAATAAATTTTTTAATGTTCGTTGAAGTCCAAGGATGGTTTTTGTGCTGAGAAAAATTCGATTATTTCCGGGAAAACCCCGGCCAAAGCCGCGGGCGGAAGCTAGTTGGATATAAAAAGGCTTCCCAACCTTTTTTTACTGCGCCTTTGGGTCATTTTGTTGCGACGCCCAGTTGCATTATGTATTACGTTGTCTTTCATATTTTTGAATGATATGAGTTCATTATCATAATATCTTGTTGCAGGGCTCCGATCACTTGACAGTAACGTGGAAGGTGGCTGACGGCATCTGCCAACACATCGACGTCCGCGAGGAGGGCAAAGAAAACGCGTTTTCATTAGGTATGCGAGTTTACAACTTTCTTTTGTTAAAGCTACTTTATTTCCACTTTCTGTTTATTAATGAGTGATTATTTTCCAGGACGAAGTCTCTGGATACAGGGATCCGAGTTCGAGGATCTCGACGAAATCATCGCGCGCCACGTGACGCCGATGGCGGGCCACGCGCGCGATCTCATCTCCTACAAGTACTACCGGCCGCTCGGAGGCATGCGTGACAAGGCCGAAGAAGTGCTCAAAGAAGAAAAGGCCAAGAACGCCAACAAGATTCATTATGTCATATCCGCGGCGAAGAATCACCCCGGCCGGTTTTTGCTATCGTATCTCCCGCGGGCGAGGTGTACTCACGAGTATGTGTCCGTCACGCCCGACGGCTACAAGTTCAGGCAGCGGATGTTTGATTCTCTTGGCGGGTTGCTCAAATGGTTTAAAGAGCACTTCAGAGATCCGCCACCGAGCGGGACGCCTCTACAGCGTACGCCGGCGTTACGTACTCCGCACGCGTCCACGATATACCACACGCCGCATGCTCATACGCCGGCTTTCCATACGCCGGCTCACACGCCGGGCCCGGCGTATATCAATACGCCTTATACGCCGTCGGCGCAAACGCCGTACATGACGCCGTTCGCCGCCACGCCGCGACAGCCTGACTTCCTCACGCCAGCTGCGCCGCGACACAAGCCTATTGCCGTGCCCGTGCAGGTTAGTTTTACGTTTTTATTGTGTAAATTGATGTAACGTGGTCACGATCAATTTAAACGCCTCTTTTAATTACATTTAAACATTTAAAAACTTATTTAATTATTCGGTCAGTTAGACCTTAAAAAACTAAAGTTCCTAATTGATTAATGCTAATTATAAGCCTAACAAATGTATTATTTTGGTTAAATTTACTCAATTTCTAAAAACGATACCTATGTAAGAACTATTTGTGAAAATTCTTTTGACAAATATGAAGTTTAATGGGTGACTATGTGTGTTATAGAATGCTGTTTGTTTTCCTAACAATAAAATAAAATAAATGTACCAGTTTACATTTATTTATTCGCTTCAATGTATAACACTTATGCAAACATTGACAGCTCCATTTCTCTCAACAGATGCAGCAGCAAATGCAGCCTATTTACACAGAACCAGCCGACTGGCAGAAGGCGGCCGAAGACTGGGTGCGGCACCGCACTCGCGACACGCCCGCCACGCCGCGCGGCAGCGAGGGCGGCGCCACGCCCCGCCACGTCCGCTCTACGCCGCGACACGACGCGCGCTCCACGCCACGACACGACGCCCGCTCGACTCCACGACACGACGTCCGCGGCACGCCGCACTCGCACCACTCGCACTCGGGCCGGTCGTCGCGCGCGGCGTCGGCGCGCTCCACGCCACACACCAATACCTCGCCGCGCTCCATGTCGCTGGGCGACGCGACGCCGCTCTACGACGAGAACTAGGAAGACTGACGGCTTGCCGAACTGAATCGTATTTTTATTTTTGTACCGTTTAGCGACGGGGCGCGGCGTAGTGTGGCTTCGACTCCGGTGATGTTTCTGGCGCGGCGAGGTTCAGTTTCAATAATCTTGCTATCGTGTTTTATCCACTCATGTATCGCTTTGACAGCCCTCGATAACTAAAATCGTTGGCAAGATTAATTTGAATTTGGTCGATAAAAATCTGATGCGTCAAAGATGCCGTTCGAAGTTTATTTTAGCTTGAAATCTTAACCGTCTTTCGGGGACGTTAGTTTTCTCTATCCATTACGTACTTCCTAATCTATATTATGAATTTAATGTAACCTTATCTTAATCCTCTCATTTTGTTATTGTTTCGTGACTTCGTAACTTCCACCTTCCCTATTATTTATTATAGGAAAATAAATTGCTGGAAAAAGAATTCTAAATAGCAAATGTTCAATAGCAATAATCATGTACCTTTAAAGTGAGAGATTTATATATTCCTGTTACCATTGCAGTTTTCATTATAGTATCAAATTCTATAGCTAATTGGCAGTCATATGTTTACTAGATATTTTGTTATCTAAGTCGGCGCATGTGCCCATATAAAAATTATGGATAAATATTTATTATTCTCGGACATATAACTATGTATTGTTTGGATTTAATAGTACCAAGCTGTTGGTATTTTGATAGATTGTATTAGTTATCTGTTTTGGTATGAGCGTGAAGTTTACTGGTCATGAAGGGAGTAATGTCCGCGCCAATATAATGTGGAAACCTTTTTAAAAAGGTAAAGTTTTTGAACAAAATTGTGTGATGGGCAGTTTAGCTATCGGCATACTTTTTATGAGATGTCTAAATATGACTCCTACAGAATTTATTTAGCAATAGAAACCTTATGGATTTTAAAACTAGTACTAATTTGCGTTAATAAAAAAAAGGGTTTCCATGGTTAAAATGAAGTTTAGAAAATTTATTCTTTACATCACTATAATGTTTTTTGCAAGGTTTGTCAATTTCTAATTGGCGCGAATATACTCGTGGATTTGTGTAAGTTTTAGTTGTATAGTACTTATTATTATAAAATATTATTAAGGAGCGCACACACCAAGTTATCCAAGTATAATAATGCCTTATTGTGCCTAAAATAAACGATTTAACGATGTATAGTTGCCTTTACCCCTAACAAGATATCAATTAATTAATAGCTGACATGTTCACGCTCATACGAAATTATATAAGATCGCGTTACTGTAATTTGTTATAATAGCTTTGTATTGAAGCATTTTGCATCCAACTCCAATGTAACGAGCCTGACATGCCTTAGGGATGGTCAGTGAACAGTTCTCTACATATTCACGGCCATTCTCTCGATAAAACGTAATCTAAATAAAAACTGACAAACCAAACACAATGTCTTTTATTTTTCAACATAGAGCGTAAAGTTCAAAATATTATCTTTATTCGTAAAAACTAATTGAATTAAACTTACAAATCGTCAAATGCTCTTTTTTTTTTTAATTTATTGTCTCATAAAAGTTACATCGATTTTACTTAATACTAATCTGCCAAACTGCTTAACAGTTTGTCGGCAGTCGTTCTCGTGCTAACTGTTATAAGTGTAACTTATTGTACATATTAACTAAGTAATAATACACACATGCAAAATTGGTTCCTAGTTCCTACAGTCGCCGGCACATCAGACCAGACACTTCCAGTGTCTAGCCTGGTGCGCCGGTCGCCTGCACTTACTTTTTAAAAACTAATATTACATTATAATATATCTAATAGTCTAGTTATACAGGGTGTTAGGTAAATGGGTATATGAGCCGACACTAGCCCATGTTAACATGGGCATATAAATGGTATGGTGAAGTCAGAAATTTGATATCATCATTTTATTTTTTTTAATTTTCATACAAAATAAATTTTATAAAATCCGATTTGTATGAAAAATAAAATAATTAAAATGAAGATATCAATTTTCTGACTTCACCATACCATTTATATGACCATGTTAACACGGGCTAGTGTCGGCTCATATACCCATTTACCTAACACCCTGTAGTATCAGGGACATAAAGTTAGGTAATATTTTTTTAACTTGTACTTAACCTTTAACTATGGACGTGAAAAAATAATCACACTCCCATGGACGTCGGGTCTCACAGACCCCTATCTAAAATTCTTCTTATTTTCATATCTGAATTAATTTGAATTTATTTAAGAGTTGATATATATCTAATAACTATTAATAAAGGATTTAGTGGTAAATGTAATCAAATTTTAACCATAATTTAATTATTTTTTTGCAAATTTAAAAAACTTAGACATTTTTCAGTGTTAATTGACTTGCCATCACATATAGGCTCCTTGATTACAGTCTATTATTATTAAATGAAAGTAATATTTTTTTCCTTGCTAATTAATAACCATGTAACATAAAAACATGAACAAAATTTCTGAAGGACATAAATTAAAAATTTTGACAAGGGTTAAAGTTACTAAAATTATACACAGTGGCCTAGAACACTAAAAACAAATTATCTCTACAGGCATGTCTTATCTTTCTTTGAGAGCTTTGATAGACAAAATGTACACCATTCAGAATCGGAATCTGCAGCAATGGTGAATTCTAAGACATCTAAACTCAAAAGAATAATCGTCTACAAGTAATACCTTACTCCTAAAATGTTCTTTAGATAGTTGGGCTAATAATATAGCTGATGTACTCAGATACTTTCTGCCATTAAGTATTCTTAAACTAGAGCAATTTACTTAAGATTATAATAATATAATATAAAAAAATTATAGTTGACAAGTCACATCCATACAAGTATGTTTGTATGGAAATTATAGTCATCGGGTCTCCCAGGCCCGGAGAAAATTTTGGATGGTTATTACTCACGTAATAAGTGCTGGAAGACGCGATTTTATGCCTCATCGGTCCAAACACAGTTAAAACTGAAGCTACTGAGATGGTCGAGAGCAGCACGTGGCGGGAAGGTGTTTAAACCGAGAAATCGGAAAGGGGGGTGGGCCTCTGAGACCCGACGTCCATAGTTAAAGGTTAAGGTGATTTCTCGAAAGTATATCGTTTAGCAAATCTTGCTCCAATTCGTTATGTATTGTAGGTATTAGAGATGAAACGGATAGTTGTTTGGCCGGATAGCCGGATATCCGGCGGCCGGATAGTTGGCTCATTGTCTCGTTGCATATCGTGACGAGTTTAGCGTCGCACAGGTGCTTCGAACGCGATCAGTGGGTCTATTAGTAGGCTAGACTAGTCACACTTTTCGAAAATCGAATCTGTCCGAATAGAATGACAGATTTTGCCACTTGTCTAGGGGGCAGATCAATTCGGGCGATTTCGGTTGCCATCGTGAGTGTGTGTGATTGAATAGCGAAAATTAAATTAGTTTACTTGCTGCATAATCTGACTGAATTGCATCAGATCATCATCAGTGAAAAAAGATCGCCTATTTTATTTGGCAATATTTCGATTTAACAGGTATTTTTAAAGTTTATGTATTCGTCATTAGAGTGAATAGGCCAGAAAAAGAAATTAGTTTTTTTAAAGGCCTTAATATGGCTTTTTGTAACTTTTTGGACTTTAATAAAAGACGCCATTATTATATGACATTTTATTGATGTTTACCTCAAAGATTAATTCTCAAGTATTTCATTTTATTAAAATAGGAAATTGTCGTAGTTTTTTAATATCCGGTATCCGGCCGGATAGTGAGTTACTATCCGGTATCCGGCCGGATAGTAAATTTAGGCCGGATATCCGGCCTACCGGATAGTTACTGGATATCCGTTTCATCTCTAGTAGGTATAATCCATTGTCTAGTTCTTTTACTAAAATAATTGTGTATTTTAGGCACCATTAATTTATTTTTCTTAGCTAATCGAGTTGGGTAGTTATGTACCCGTTTTGTTTTAAATTTGTCTGTATTATATTGTTCTAGTATTAGTATTAATTTAACTTTCTTTTCTATTGGCAAAATCTTACATATTTTAAATAGCTTTAGGTATTCTTTTTTACATTTAACTAAAGTTCTCCTATCTGTTAGCATTTTCAATATTCTAGTTTGTATTGATTTTATTTTGTTAAGGTGAACTGGAATTTTCTTAAAGGAGCCTATACATGTCTCATTCTTTTTTTGCCCTATCAGCGCTTCGAGACACCATTTGGCATTTGGCAAACTAAGCGCTGAGAAGAAGCGCCTCGACAAACTCGGTTACTCACTGCCTGCCGACAACTCAGACACCACTGACTGCCTCAGGTACCAAGAAAATAGTAGGTACCAGTAGTACACAGAGGTCCCGGGTTCGATTCCCACGGGGCAACATTTTTTCTGCTTGGTTTCGTTAACGGTTGGGCTTGATCTAAGTCTGCCTATATAATATAATATAAAAAATACCTATTTCTCACGGCACTACCGGCAGAACAGTTTGGCAGATTGACAGTGGTCTGCGGGGTGATGACTCGGGCTCGCATGATAGAGTAAATCTGGTTTTTTATAATGTAAGCACTTGTGTATGTTTGCTTAAGGTCATGGTCAAACAGTTTTTTGTAGTCATTAGACGAGCCATCATACTTGAAGGCAGGTAATTACTAATTACATAAACCATTTGGGTACTAAATGTATTTTGACTTGATAATACTGCTGTGTGTGTACCATAATACAATGAGAGAGAATATGGTATTGTGAAGAATGAGTCCATCCATCCTATGGGATGTAGCTGGATAATTCTGTACCCCCAGTGAAAAGGGAGTTAAGTCGAAAATGGTGATTTTTGGGAAATCGCATTTGAAGTTAAAAAAAATCCTGCTTCGTCGCTATTAGAGATAACTTGGTGAAATATTTATAGGTGAAAGGTAATGTTAGACATAATTAGGCAGTGTGCCAGTTTGGGAAATGTAGCTTGTGGTTTTTTCGTAATTAAATAAAAACCTAGTTATATCACCATGCACGACAACTTTACATTCGTGTAAAGTGATGTAATGAGATATAAATCATTTTACACCACACTGAATTAACCACACGCTAACAAGTGTAAAGTGATACATTTTCCACCATTTCTGTGGATAATTTTTTGTTTCTTCAATTTTAAAAAAAGTTGTAAAACAAACATAAGTAATTACACTATGAGGAATCATTATTTCAGGTTATTTAGGGTAAATCTTCCAAAAATTTTTACTTATATTAATATACACCAATTTTGTGGAGAGAAAAAAAATGTGTAAACTGATCTAACTAACATAATAGCGATCTAAGTATCCTAATAATTATGTGTAAAGTGATATAAGTGGCGACTGTAAAGGAATAAGGCTAGAATTTGAGACTGAAATTCTAATTATTTACTCCTTAAATGTTTATTCTGATCTGAAACTACTATTTTATTCATTATTACACCATATACCATGAATGATATCGGCCTAAATCACATACATTATCTCCTATTATAAAGTAAGTATAGCTGAAGCAATTGTGTAGTAAAGACCAGAAATAAAAATGGTTTCACATGAACTAATTAGACAGGAGACAGAGAAAAGTTTGTTTTCTACAATTACCCTTTTAGGAATCAAACCCTGGACCAGAGATGGTGATGTCAAGGTATATTGATTGCCTTTTGGCTACAGAAGGATAATATAAAAGTAAATTCATAAAATGCTTTTGTTTTCAACAAAGAGGCTTTTAAACAGCCCTTTAACACGTCCTAGTATTACTTGAACCCTACAATAATTTTGGGACATAAATGGACCAGTGCTGAGAAGAAGCAGCGCAAGAAATTTAGCCACCCTTGTCAGACTCTTCTTAAATCATAAATAACTTGAAAAAATCGAACTGCCTAAGGCGGGAATCTTCTTAAATCAATAGAGACATGAATTAACAAGACATGTTATACTTGCGAGCTAAGCAGATAAAGTCCAGCAACACATGCCATTTACATAATTATTTACTTTATACATAGTATCCATTCATAAGGACTTTCGTAGATAGTTTCTCAGGGCAATCGAATATTGCACTTAGCCTCTTGATTAGACCATTGTGTGCTATTTGTAATTTATCTTCCTATTCCAATCGCTTCAGATCTCCCCAAGTAGCAGCAGCCTATCTAGGTCGCTACAGGCCTTCTGCAGCGACCCTGGTGATTGGAGAATTTGAGCCTGTTGATCTGCTACGCTTGTGCACTACTTGTGCACGTGCTGCGGTTTTCTTCTGCCTCCATGCATATTCTACACAGTAGGCTGTCTGTAACAGCTATATTGTGTAGGTGTTTGTTTAACATACCTGTTATTACACTTAGGACCTTGTGGATGTTGTCCCTGTTTAGTCTTATGAGGCTGCGGGAGAACTTTTTCTATATATCCACAACTGCATCTTTTGTTTGCCTGCATCTTTTGCAATCTTTCCATTCTGTGTGGTGTTATTTTTCTATTTTGGAGCGCAGCCAGGTCTTGATCTGTGCTTATGGTATCGGCATTATAGGTAATTGTTCCGGACCAAATACCGTCGTGTACGATCCCTTTCTGGCCAGTTCATCTGCTGCGTCGTTGCCCAAGGAGTTACTGTGCCCTTTGATCTACTTCAGGAGTGCAGGGTAACGCCATTTGCGTCTGCAATGACTTAGGAGCGCGTCATGGCATTCCAATATAAGTATTATAATGAAGTATATTAAGTTGCTTTGTATTGCTTGCACTATCTGAGATTATTTTTATATTCAGACCTCGGATGTCTATGGTTGCAATCGCCTGTGCTGCTCTGATTGCATTCTGCTTGGAAAATTGTATTGTGTTTATCTAGTGTTGTAGATATTCTTAGTATATTTAGGTAATTCGAGAAGACACCAGCTCCTGTACCTTTTTGGGTTTTGGAGCCATTAGTGTATATCCTAAGTTCATTGATTCCAGAGCAATCTTGCGTTTCCGCTGTAAGCTGGATATTATAATCTTCAGTCGAAGATTTGAACACAGGGAATTCTGTCGATGGGTGCCTCGGTGAGAGGTATTTCTTTTATTAGGGTTTTGTGCAGGATCGTGGATTGTCCTGTCTCCTTGTTTTGCTTCTTATATGTCCTTGACCTTTAAGTCTTAAAGCGGCTGCTTGCGCTTCCTCCTGAATGAAGAGGTCTAAAGATCTAAGATTCAGAAGGTACTCAAGTGATGTCGATGGAGTGGTTCTCATACAACTAGTGGCCGCTATGCTTACTATGCGTTGCAGGCTTTGGAGTTTTGATCTTGCTGTGGATAGTTGTGTTCAATGCCACTATACAAGTGATCCATAATAATATGTGTAAGAGGGCCATATAACCGACGTGTACAGCCAAAGTGTTATCTTTGGGTTGAGACCTCATCTACTATCAATGAGTCTCTTGCACTGATGGAATGCTATACAGGCCATTTTTATTTTGTTCTCGACATGACTCGCCCAGTTCAATTTGTTGTCAAAGGTGATGAGTTTTGTTTATAAAGAGTTCTGGTAGTTGGAGCTCTTGTAAATTCTATAATGCACTTATTAAGTACTTTTATTGACAACGTTAGGCACTTTGAATTCAATTATATGTTTTACTAGTAGATGTTCACCATTATTTATTAAAACTATTAACTAAAGTTCTTTGATTTATAAACTACGACATTATTTTTTCCTTTAATCTGACGTTTGGGCTAAGTTATATCATTTTACACCAAATAATTAACCAAATTATTAGTTGCGATTTTCAAATGTTTCTGATCTAAGTAACTTATAACATTTTACACATGTACGAAACTTTTGTGGTTAATGGTATTAGTCTAATTGAATCATTATACACAAAAAAAAAATAACCTTTTGTTTTTTACTTTTTGTGATATAAATTAAGTTACATTCTTTTTCACCAACCAACAATACATAGTTTTTTTTGTGTATATTAATATGAGTCATCTTATATTGTTAATCACAAATTCAATCTGAACAACTTCAATCGTGTAAAAAGTAGTAACACGAGTCATACCTCTTGACACAATAAAAAATTGAAAGAAGCCTCCGGTACACTTTGTTAAAAGTAGACATGTATCAATATACACGAAAGAAAACTCAAAATTGGTTCACAAAGCCTTACTTGTATCATTTGGCACAACATTATTTTCTTTTCTATACGTCGTAGAAACATACCGATTAGATACAAAAATAGCTAATTTTTCAGAGATTCACATTATGTTATAAAGTCAATTTTGATCTAAGTCGAGTTAGATCCCTTTTCACTGGGGGTACAGAATTATTGCTCTATACCAGCGGTTCCCAAACTTATTTAGTCTACTGCCCACTTTGAGAATAAAATATTTTTAGCGCCCCCCATTTTTGTAGTCAAGAGTCGAGCTCAGTCGGTGTCTAAGAGTCCTCCTAGTAGATGACGCCTCCCAAGCCTCTACACAACGTCCCGATTTTTTTTCTGGGTCTCTTACCGCCCCCCTTTAAGCCTGCAGCGCCCACAAGGGGGCGTTATCGCCCACTTTTGGGAAAGACTGCTCTATACTATTGAGGCAAATTGCCACTGGCAATCTAAACTGTAACTGCCTTTCTGATCAGTCTGCTGTACTTATCTCTGTAAAACTTCCGCATTAGTAAGATGTACAAATAAGGAAATAATCGTTGGCAATATTTTGCAAACGGAAATACGATTTTTATTGAATTAAGTACCTGGTGGTTAACCAAAGGCTTAAAAGGAAAAATAACTGGCTAATTTCTTTCAATAGATTTGAGCCTATGTACTTTACTTTCCGGCGAAATGTAAGAAAATTGATATTATTATTTCCCGGAATTATCGCCCTTTTTTTAAGAAATCTAAACATGCCTTTGTAAAGTTTGTAATAATAGTCTTTATATGTTTTTGTTAGACCAAACAGTTTTTTTTAATAATTTATTTTGTCGCAGTAATAATTTAAATAGGTAACTGGTTTGTAGATGGAATCTCACTATGGTGATCCTTTTAGTGTTATTTTTATACTTAGGCTTAGCTTCAAAATAATGGCAGTACCTATTTAAACCAAAATAAATGTGTTTTTCACGGAGACAGGAGTTGTAAATTAGTTATTAAAAGTGTACCAACGTACTAAATTAAAACCTTTGTGAGAAGTACCTATACATTAAAGTAATTTAACCCTTTGTAAACAATGTCTATCTTATTGTTACACGCTCAGCACGTGTGATGGGACACTGGCGGCTAAACTGTACAGTCAACTAGAATTTTGCTCTAGATTTCGTTTATTTTACACTACCTACTGAATTCCGAGGGTCTAGTAGAGATTGTTTTATTAAAAACTAATTTCTTGTTGGACCTCTTTACTTGAGAGAACGTTAAAAGGAGACTTGAGAAACAGTAGCTATTTTCGGTAGGTAATTTGAATTTTATAGCCAAGTTAAAAAGATCCAAAATCTGAAAATTTTAACTTGCTAGTCCGGTTAAGGGTTAACAACCGGAGTCAGAGTCAGAGCTTATGCTATTAACAAAAATATCTTCATTGTATGGAAAAACTGACATATATTTTTGCAGATGACTGTTCCAGAGCGACGTTTGATCACAGGATGTTTCGAGTCGCCTCAATGATCACTGCTTAAGATAATCCGCGCTAAGAAAACGTGAGACGAACGCTCAGTCGATCAGACGAGTTCAGACGCTGCGTGCGCGCATGGTATAGACGCATGCGCGAAACGGTCCGCGCGCGGGTATAATCAATTACCGTTATTTTAACAAATTCGGCTTTTGTTGTAAGTTACTTAATTAAATTAAAAAGTGAAATTAAGAGTCATAGGTTTCGGAAAATATAGGTCGATAAAATTAAATAAAACAAAATTAAAAGAGGGATGCCAAAACAAATCGTTAGAAGCGACAAAGTGACATTTTTAGGAACTAAAAACATTTTCAATGGAAAATTATAAACCAAAGATTTTGTCGTCTGAAAATCTCACCCTCTGCCCTCTGGCACCTACAACGTTTTGGTTTGGCATCTTGGGACTCCTCAAATTAGAAAATAAATAAAAAAACTGAATTAGATCTAAGACTAATAGGTACTAGTGGTACTAGGTAATGTGTAAAGTACTAAGCCACGTTAAAATTAACAAAAAATAGCAATGCCTTGACTCAAATACAGAAACCATAATTTTTAATGGTTTATGTGTTTTAAGCAGTGTTATCAGCTTAAATACTTACGAGTTTCTGTATTCTTAGACTTTATTGCACCGTGTGCATGTGCCGAGTGCGTGTGTTAAGAAACACTGTAACACAGTAAAATAAACTGTGTTACAAAAAAAGTAAACTATGAAGAGTGAGACCTATTCGTGTAAAAATCATAGGTACCATTGATTATACGGACTGATTCTTGTTCAAACAACTAAGCTGGCTAAGCTAATCAAAACATAATCCATTGTTAGACAACTCTTCGGTTATTTTCGCTGTCGATTGTATTTCTCTGACTCATTTTCCAAACCGCTACAAGTATTTAGCTAATTAGTTACCTCGTAATATGCCTTCGAAGTATTGTATCTATTCTATCTATCGAATTGAAAGCAAATATTTAACACCCTCATAATGTTGTCAGCAATATTTTATTAGTTTTTTCGATCTGTATATTTCAATAACCATTGAATGCCGACATGAAACAGCCTTTTTATCAAGACTTTATCATTTAAATTACCTACAATTACAATATTTATATTAGGCACATAACGCTTCCTTTACGTAGGTATATTTTTATTTTCGATTTTTTTTAATTTGTTAAATGTAGTCTTGTGAAATAGGCTCTATCAGCCAACGTTAATACAATACCCACGATTTACCCTTATCGTAATCTCCATATTTAATTTTCTTTATTTGTAGGTATGCGTGAAAATTGTACCCATCTACTGTTTTATGAATCTTCTCTATCTAGAAGTAGAGTTTTTATCTTTGCTCGACAGCATACAATGTTACATTAACAGTATTTAACCTTTTTATATTCACTTCGTGTTATTCTATAATAAATTGACATAAAAAAGTAGATGTCTTAAGTACCTAATGTGATTAGCGAATCAATTTCGGGAACATCGTTTACAGGGCTACAGGCCGAAAATCGAACACTCGATTCCGCGAAGTAGCGGTTTTCGCACTTGTTTTGTTTTCTAAAAAATTCTAGACTATTTTAGAAGATACCAACTGGTATTCAGCGGGGTCTATTAACCTATTAATTTTGCCGAAAACTTGAACTTTGAGCAACCTGTTTTATTGTATTATGTATTAAATAAATAACGCAGTCTTTCACGGGTGACTTAATAATGCCATTTGTAATGGCAAGATTCCGGTTCGCCTTTGATAAATTATAACATTTTGTTATTTAATAAAAGCCTGCCTGACGCAAACTAGATAATTTTATTCAACGTAATCGATATTTTTATAACAGTGGGGTCAAATAGAAAACGAAAATTCACTAGATACTTATTCGTTAAATGTTTTTACTGCTTTACAAATAGTGTTTCCTACTTAACTAATTAAATAGTAATAGTAATGACTTGAAATTTTATGGTCGCTATAGGTGTTTAATTAAATATTTCCATTGGCAATAACTTCAAAGTGACAACAGTCCTAGATCCGACTTCGCTAGCGCTATAATAAATAAATTATTACAACAAATTACGAATATTGCATAGAAAATACATAACGCTACAACATATTTTCCGACAGCTTCATAGTAGGTATTTAAAAAAATTGAGGCTTTTGATTGAGGCCGAGTTGAATCACCTAACTTTGACCGTACCTAAATATGTATAACGATAACCGGTGGTTTTTGTATGGATTTGACAGACTTTTTGGCGTTTGTTAAAGTTAAAGTAAGATGGTGCAAACCAGTCTAAGATGTTTCCTTTTTTATAATCGGGTAAAATAAACCATCATCGCTTTTTTACTAATTAATCTTGTAACGCTTCAATTTTCAACCAAGGTTCACCTGCTTCCGGCTTGTCAAGAGCAAGCTCCTAATGCGTTTAAGATTTATATTATTTAAAGCTAGATACATATCTATTGGTTACATATGTTTAAACATCTTATTAGTCTGTTATTGTTTCACTTTATGTTTTCCGAACAAAATAAAATAAAATACACTTTAAAATGTCACATTACAAGTCCTAAAAGGATGCGACCTATTAAGTAATACCTGAAAATTACTTAATTCTGCTCGTTTACCTCCTGTGCCACAAAAAAAAATTGCTAACCTCAATTTATTTCAGTTTTGTCGTTAAGTTTTATTAATATGTAGTATCGGTGTGTAAAGTTTACAGATTTTTTTTCATGATTATCATAAATACTTATTTGAATTTTAAATGTGTTTCTAATTGAGTTCAATCATTACAATATTTTAGATGCAACAAGTCACACGAATGTAACTCTAGCTTTATTTATTTTAATAGTTTGATGCATTTATACAAATACAAATCCGGCTACTATAAATTTTTTGCTTAAATACTTAAACTGATTAGCAAAACATCGTGATTAATGGTCTTAATTTTTTATGCAAGTATAATGAACTGAATTTTAAAGACCAAAGTTCATTCGGTGATAGAGAGCATCGATTTTGGTATGAAGGAGATGATAGATGTTTGTTTATTTAAAAAAAAAAAGAGATGATAGAGTATTGAATAAGAACTTTTTAATCTAGCTGACTCGATAGATAGAATTGGTATTATTGGAAATAGATGTAGATTTTTACACTAGCAACGAAAAGTGTCTAAAAACACACGAACGACAATTTTAATTGTTTGAGTAGAGTTTAAATAAATAAAACATTAAGAAAATTAGAATTTAAAAAATCTTGTGTACCTATTGTGTACCTATCTCATAAACAGATTACGATTAAGAGTATCTACGTTTGTACAGCTGTAAAACAACCTCGTGTATTAGCTCTAGTCTCTAATTCTAAAGTCATTATGAATGTGTATTTTTTGTAGCTAATAAATTAGAGTAAAAAATGTCTTTTGGTTATTGTATGCAAGACTTTTATGAAAGAAAATCTTCGGCAGTGAACAAACTTGCGTCATAGAATTTTATTTACGTAAAAAATGTTTTTTAAATACGTACCTACTATTTTACTGCAATGTGGTACACATTGTGGTCTAGGCTTAGCAGTTTTGTTGCTACTATTATGTAGGTATTCTGTGGTTTTGGTACAGTAGGTACTAGTACTACTCAAAAGCCTCCATTGAAATCTCATCCTTTATCTTAAAAGACAATGTTAGCCAACGGCTATGAAATTAAGTATGTCATTTAAAACTTTACCTACATCCATACCGCAAAATGTAAATTCTTTGAACCACTTTTCTAAAACAAAAAGGACAAATCGTCCGATTCATTTGTTGTAATTATACGGTAACGTTACTATCCAGATTTTTTAAATAAACACCTTGACAAAGTCGAACTGCCTAAGGCGGAAAATTTTATTTGAGAAGCGACTCTAATCGCTAAGAAAATTTTAATTATGCAGAATATTCTGCAGAGAAAGAACTTTTTGTTCAGTCTTAAATTAATTAGGTATAAATATCTACTTAATTTTTTTTTTGCTTTAATTCTTCGTACTTAGTGATCTTTCCCTCATTAAAAGATTCCCTTGACCTAAAAGTGTAAAAGTCCTTACATATCATTGTAAAAGTAGTTCAACGTACCACATCATGCATAAGCTCTTGTCTTGAATAATGCATAGCACAATTATAATCTTATTTATTAGCTTACATCATATTTATGATCTGTTATTTCAATTGCAAACGTATTTGTTGTGATAGGTCTAAGTTATATTTCAATTAAATCAAGTTAATTCTACTGCATGCGATGCTTTTAAATAGTACTTTAAGGCGTCATCTTAACTTTAACCATAACTGTAACTAACCGGTGTTTTTGTAAACAGTTTGCCAGACTTTTGACGTTAGTTATTTGAAATAAGTTTTTTGTTCTTTCCGTTTTTATGCACCAGTCTTTATTGTTACGAAAATGTTTTAGAAGTTTTACAAAAGTATCGTCACTGTTGTCAGCTACCTACCTATAGGTATGCAAAACTTGCGACTTGCATTTCTGGTAAACTGTTAAAGTCACTTATTCATAAAAAATTCTTTTACGTTATAATGCGAAACTAATTCTGTCTTTCTGTTACCGATTTTGGTAATTTTGGTTTAAAAGGATTTACAAATTGAGGTAGGATTACTTTATTTAAAATTCATCATAATTATTATTACTTGAGTAATAAGGAAATAATTTTTATTCAGGAGTCGCTTGGGTGGGAGGTTGTTTCCAGTGAGCACTTAGGTCAAATCATCAGACAGAGAAATCAACAAAAGATTTTTTCGTATAAATGGTTTTTAATAACAGTATTTGCATTGAATGAACAAATAAAACGTCCCACAGTTGGCCTCCGAACTAATAAGTGCTTAATTCAAGCAAAGCAATAGGCATTAGTCTAGTAATCTCTGTAAACCTATTTGCTATGGATAAGGCTACCTTAAGCCACACTTAGCTGTTGGGTCGGCCTTACTCAAGGTGTTCATACATACGTCTCGTATGATAGCACGGCATTTATTTATTAGCATACTGCATTTCTCTAAGAATCGTTCAATAAATGTTTGCTTGATTACGCAATGCCCTTTAATGTAGAACTAGAGTTGCATAAATTGTACCTATGAAGAAAAGTTCATAGAATTAGCATGGGTAGAGTCGAACTACCTACCTTTTTTAATTTTATTATGTTCGTTGATTGTGTCTTCTAGCAATCGAACCTACTTCAATTCAACCTCTGCACTGGCCCATTTTTGGTCAATAAACCAGTAGTAGGGTTAAATTAATACTGGGACGTGTAAAAGAGCTTTTCAAAAGCCTATTTGCAGAAGATAAATAACTTTTACGACTTTATGAGGAGGGAAAGTCTCTTGCTCATGAGTACTAAGGTATACATGACATGCGCGGGAGGCCCGGCAAAGGCTGGGCCATGCGTCGGCACGGCGTGGTCTGAATCTGTAGGACCCCACGTCGTGCCAGTAAAACGCAGAGGGTGCACCGCAGGTTTTTAGTGGGTATACTTGTCGGGTGACAGCCGCTATTGCTGCCACCCGACAAGGGAGTCCCACATAACCCGTCGCTTCCCCCGAGGCGGCGGGTATACGCAAAGTATTTTCCTGCGCAAAAAAAAAAAGGTATACATGACATGTAGAGGCGTTTCTAAACTGAACTTTAAAATTAGGTATGCATTTTATATACGAGTATAGTTAAGCATATCATGCCTAACTAAAGCCAATATTTTAGTATTGAAGACATCAAATCAAAACAGGCCGTTGGAAAATTAACTCATCATAAACTTTAAGTCTGATCGTAATCGAAAACTTTGTAATAATCATCACAATTGTTACTATTCAAAGGTCAAATTGATTTCGGCGATGTAGGAAGATAAAAATGATTTGACGTTTCACATAAAAGGTGCCTACTATAACCTTCTCATGAATGGGCCAGCGCAAAAAAATCTAATTTCATGATCTACTGAAGTAACATTTAATTGTTCCATGTTTTTGATGTTATCATGATGGTGTTTTGTGCGCTTGTAATATTTATAATCAACAGAAACAACCATACATTTTGTATTTTGAGTTCCTTGTGCGATACTCTTTGTATTTTTGATTTGATTTGATATATTTTATTTGAATACTTCATTCGATATTTAACAATAGGTTTGCAAGAATAAGAAATCAAGTGTATTTAATAAAATTCTTTCTAAACTTTGTGACAGTTATTTTCTAGCTAAAATATGTAAATCTAAAGTATAATTTCACTTATATTCTTCACTTGACTCCATCTTGTTGGATTACATTAAAATTAGTTTTAAATATATTTTTAAAAGAACATCAACATTTGAAGTTACTACTTATAAAATAAGTTAAACAAAAGTTAAGGCGCTTTTATGAGTTTTCACATTTTCCTGAAACAATTAGCATTCTATTATGTCTGTATTATTACAGTTAATTAAAGTTTACCGTCTAATTTAATAAAAACATCGGTATTTCTACAAGGAAGTGGGTTTTTGTTTTGGGTCCGTAAAGCGCCGTGTAAATGTTATCTCTATCAATCTAATGAGTTAATCAGGATGAGAAGTTATTCTTTGATTACACAGCTTTGAATGGGTTTTCCATACACTTTTTCGATTATGATTCATGGAAACAATTAGATTTGTTTGTAGATAGTAACTTCGAGTTCCTAAGAATCTACTTGTTCATGATACGCGAAAAATTAAGTTACTTATTAGTTTTTCAGTAGAGACGCGATATAAATAATATCCTGCGTCTAAGCTACTCAGTCATTTGAATGGAGTCAAACGTGTAAGACGAACCTGTATTTATGACCTATGGTAGAGTCATTTATTATTACTGTGAAGTAAATATTAATTTGTTGCAGTTTACTCTATTTATGTAAAGCTTGAGTAGCATTTCGAGGAATTAAATGAACTACTTACAATGAATGCTGATTTACTTTAGGAAGCCAAAACAGAAAAATAATTTGATGCTTACACCAGTCCCAAATTAACTCTTTCTCGAGCATCTTTTGTGAAGTGATACTAGATAAACAGTGAAAATGACAGTGAAAGTGGAAAAGCCAGTGGAAGGCGACTTCCAGCCGAATGAGAGGTGGAGAATCCTCAAGAATGTGGTGGTCATCAGCATCGCTTTCATGGTCCAGTTCACAGCATATAGCGTAAGTTTATTGAAATGACCTCAGGATACCCCATCCATTTGCCATTTAGAGTTATTAAGTCGTTGAAGTTACCACTGGCTGAACGACTTACACGGACTGAAGTCAGGACAGTCGCCAGTTCAACAAGACGTGTCTTGTAATTGTAGGTAATGCCCCAGAAGCGTCTCAGAAAATTAATACCTACTTTTGGCATTAATTTGGCGTAATTGATCGCACGATAAAAGATTCCAGTGAAGCAGATCGCTCGTGTTCATAAAGGAAATCTAGAAAATGAGACATTGTAGTGACCACTTTCAACAGGCGCTCATGACGTCTGCATGTTCATCCCACTTCCATTATAGTATCTATCAGGCATCTTGAACATTAACTGACTGTTTCACTTTTTATACAGGGTGCGGCAAACCTCCAAAGCTCGATCAACGCGGAAGCCGGTCTTGGTACTGCGTCTCTCGCTGCTGTTTACGCTGGCCTCATCTTTTCTAACATATTTTTGCCAGTTCTAGTCATAAAGTAAGTATAATTAATATCAGCATTAGTTTAGATCACTATTGCCCAAATCTATGTACCTCTAAAGCCTTTGACCTCTCTGCTTAAATAACCGTAAAGTAACTCCTAATTGACGTTGCATGTTTAGTTATGCATCACCGACGACGCTGATAACGCGTATTTGTATTCATTCTGTAATTCTTATTGTGGTATAGGTCTGTAAAATACGAGTATATGATACCTACATGTAGGTAATATGCCTAAAAAGATGAAGATAAAAGAGGTCCATGATGTCCTTGATGCCTTACTGGCTTTTACTCCTGGGTTATACATGTCGCGATAACTTTCGGGCAACAGCGAAGCGAGTCCTTCCGACAGTTCTGACCATGCAAATAAAAAAAATAGCAACCGTAATGAGAACCTCCTCCTTTTGTTGAAGTCGGTTAAAAGGCACCGAAAACCACCCGAATACCTCACACACATAGCATTAGCGTGAATCTTGAGGTTATCGCGATGTGTAGCCTAGGGGTTACTGTAATAA
Organism: Ostrinia nubilalis; assembly: GCF_963855985.1. Lineage (NCBI taxonomy): Eukaryota > Metazoa > Arthropoda > Insecta > Lepidoptera > Crambidae > Ostrinia > Ostrinia nubilalis. Next base: position 12,219,738 of record NC_087097.1, read on the forward strand.
AACGTTTGCCATTTTAGATGGGTGGGCACAAAATGGGCGATCTCTCTATCGTTCATCGCGTACATGCCGTATATTGCTGCCCAGCTGTACCCTCGGTTTTGGACCCTTATCCCAGCAGGTCTGATGGTGGGCTTCGGAGGAGGACCGCTTTGGTGCGCCAAGTGCACCTATTTGTCAGTGGTGAGTACCAGAAAGTGGGGAGTAAAACATAGTTAAGTTTAGCTACATAAAGGATTTGGCCCTAAATCATCCAGATGGTTGGGCTTAAAAGTGTCTAACGTACAGGGGCGCTATTGTGGCAAAACAGTTGGCTTGAACATGACTAGTGGTACCAAACTAGTTAACCTAAGGTACAATCATTTTAGCAGTATAGGTATGTACTGGCCGATGGAATCGTGTGACCTATAAGGGTTACCTTAGTAACCTTAGCAGTAAATGTGTGCATAAGTGACACGTATCTAAGCCAATACCATATTGCCAATATTATAAGCAATCATAATTATCGATATGTAAGATACAATGTAGACATCGCGTGTGTGACAAGTTATAAAATAAAAAGTATTTAGTAATTATGTTGTAATTGCTTTACATTAAAATTACTATGTATTTAATACTTTTCTAGTTTAAAATATACTAAGTTTCGAAGATCACGCCTAGTTATTTAAGAGCCTATGAAAATAATACTATCGATAATTTTCTTACATTTATGTAATTTTCAGGTTTCCGAAGCCCAAAGCAAAATTTCAAATATATCCGCCGATGTGTTGTTGACCCGGTTTTTTGGATTATTCTTTATGATATTCCAAATGAATCAAGTGTGGGGTAACCTCATTTCTTCTTTAGGTAAGAAATATTTTTTAAGACATCGACTATTTTGTATTATTAAGGTACAGTACACAGGCATTTATTTTTTCGCTCCTTGGGGGGGTTAAGTTTTCAGGAGCGGACAGACGGCTGAAATGATGATGATCAAAGGTGCTATTTAGGAAACGTACCAGCCATTATATTTTGTGCAATAATCTTTTATGCCTGTCTTTCCACCTAGATACTCCATAAATACAGATAGAGCTGGTCTCTGCATCCTATAGCAATACGTACGTACGTAGTCATCTTTTGTTTTTTTTTTCAAAATATACCTTAGTTTAGTAATATACATGCCAAGTATTGTTCTTATTGTACGAGTACGACTTATCCTATGTCTCCAGTACTGACAGCTGGCGACAACGAAGCAGCAGTGACTGCGGTGAATGCGAGCATGATTCCGGAGCTATGCGGCGCCAACTTCCTCCCGGCAGCTGATGCTGGAGAGGCCTTGCGTCATCAACCGCCAGAGAGAATGCAGTTGATGATCGGTCAGTACTTTGTAGATTAAAGCTATTTTAGTTTTTGATTATGTGGGTTGTAGCAGCCGGCAAAGAACACAGTATGGTCTAGAACTCTTAAGGCCTACCAAAAAGACGCGCTTGATTGGAAAAACTCTACTAAAACAAATCCTTTAATATAGGTACGTGCGTCACATTGAATGAAAAAAGCCGCTTAGCTGAAATTAAAACAGCCAGCTACAAGGTCGCTACAGTTTTGGAAAACTCTGGGAATTTTCCGCGATGATTATGAATCTGATTTCAAAGAACTTATTTATACTCGTATGTAGAATATTCAGCAAAAGGGTGCTTCTGAATCGCCTCTTCGGTGTTCTGCTTACCAAAGAGGAACGACTCTAATGCCCGTTTTCACCATCAATCTCTAATTTTAAGTGACCACTATGACAAAATTCTTTGTTATTATTGGGGTCACTTAAAAAATTAGGGATTGATGGTGAAAACGGGCATAGTTTAATGCCAAAATGATCAAAATATCACCAGAAAAGCGCGTGTTTTGTTAATTTAATGTATGTTTGGCTATTGATGGTTATTTAATTGAAAAGTGATTGACGATAAAGTCGTATTAGTTTCGAAGTCTAAATTAAGATAATAACTTATGTTAGTAACATTTTTTCTTCCCAGTACAGATACATCGACCATGTAGATGTCAAGTGAATGCTTGATTACTCTTTACCTGTCTAGACATTATTTATGTGATGCTTTAAAGGTGTGTTTATAAATGAGATAATGAAAAATTTCCTTTTGCGGGTGTTCCGCAAAATATCCTTGAGGAGGCGGATATAAGAATGTAATTTCTTAATTAGTTTAAGTAGAATAACTTTTTCTTATACTCGTACAAATATAGTTACAGTTATTATGAGACGCGATAGTTGGTTCGATTTCCCAAAGATCTATCATTGCTCTTAACACTGTAATGTGAATTTAGTACACATTTTATTAAATAATTAGGAAACATATTGGCTTGAATTTACACTCAAATATCAACAGTAACAATTTAGCAGTTTAAGAAGATACTTTTATATCGTAAACTTTCATAATTTCAGGTATTTACTTGGCGTGCATGGCCGGTGCTGCCATTATCATCGCCATTGGAGTTGATTCTATGAAAAGGTAAAAGTTTTCTTCTTCTATCGTTTGGGTTTTAGTATCTAGTTGGTGTCAGAAATGAATGAGCTGCCCCTATCTGACATGCGTAGAGTTGACGCGAAGACTTGCAAATCCTGTGTTATTTATTCCATGACCTACTAATTTTTTTCCTAAAGCCTAAGCCTAAAATTTCATGACACTTTAACATAGAGAAGAACCTTCCTATCTATTTATTTGATAATAATGGTTTCTTTCAGGTACAATACCGGTCGATCGGCGACTGGATCTGGTCTCTCGGGAATGGCGTTACTGGCAGTCACCCTGAAGCTGCTGGTCGAGCCTAACCAGCTTATGTTGGTGCTCCTCAACACCTTCGTGGGATACCAGCAAGCGTTCTTTGGCGCTGACTTCAGTGCGGTCAGTGAAAGCTAAAGTTTTGAAAGGCACTTTATACAGAGTCAAATTCAAATTATTTTGGTTCACGTGTCCATAAGATAGCTTGCTTTTTTTGAGTCGCCTTTGACACACGTTAGTGGCTGAGTTTCAGCGACACTATTTGCAATTTGAAATAGGCGATCTTTCTTTTAAACACCATATTTTTGATTTTAATTTTTATATATTGCAACCAAAAGACGTCCACTGCTGGTCAAACGTCAGGAATTCCACAACAATCGGTTAAGTATTGCCCGCACTCAGGCTCTTCCCGTGACCCTTATCAGGTCGTCAGTCCACTACGCCTTCTAGTCCATGTTACTAAAATATGCTCTTAGTAGTGCGTTTTGCGTTTAAGTCTTAACTTAATTTTAATAACAATATTTCTCACGCTGTTAAGTCACTGTTATGTTTTTTCCAGGCGTTTATATCGTGTGCTGTCGGAACTGGCACGGTTGGTTTCGTGATGATGACCATGGGAGTAGCTGATGCCATTGGCTGTGTCGTCACTGGATATATTGCGAAGGTACCTAAATACAATATCCAGAATAATCTTAGGATGATGGGAGTCATAATTTATTTATTTATTTAGAAAGCTGCTTGAAGGCCCATTCCAACTCATACATCTAAATGTATCTATGTTCCCAAATCTGCATCTACTCGTAGTTTATGCATTTAAGTAGATAGATCATAAATAAAAGAAAGATGTTGTCAGAGGTTTCTACGCTATACATACCAGTGTACTTATTGTCTGCATTTATTGCAATGGGCATCGCTATTGGGACAAGGTGGCACTGCTTATCAGTACACTTTTTCTTTGTGCGAATGATGTCCATTGTAGTAAACGCTTCTTTCTTTCTTTGGTGCTAATGGTTGATTTAACCTACCAACTTTTTAGATCACAGGTCGTGTGCCACTGATGTGCTGTGCAGCGGTTCTTCATACGATGCTCTTCACCACCATGCTAGTGTGGAGGCCTCACGAGGGCCAGAGCCATATCCTCTACATCATTGCTATACTCTGGGGTATCTGCGACTCTGTGTGGCTCGTGCAGCTGAATGGTAAGAGTTATTAAATAACTTTTGAGGTACATACTTGATGATAAAGGTGATGTTCTCTGGTTATGTTCATTAGGGACATAGGATAGCCATTTTTGATCTTCCACAACAACCTGCCCTTTTTCAGGTGGAACTAAAGTGTCCGGTTGGATTTCTCCTACACTTAACCGTGTTTTGGTATTATTTATCTACCTATCTACTAAAATAGTTTGCGTGTGACGTTCAGGTAGATTTTGGACTGTCGCGATGTCGTAGATATTCTTCATCGGGAGTCCCTAGGATCCCTCCAATTTCTAGATTTATTCATAAAAGTTCACACCGACTGGTTACAATAGTTTCAATCAAAAATTGAAAGGTACTTTTTGACTTACCTGCAATTTTCGTTGGTCCAACATTCATAATCTCGTAACTCTATTTTAACATGGAAATATAGTAACTTCCGAGCAAGTATTATACCTAATTTGTTTTTTACGTTTTTAATTTTTCCAGCATACTACGGCATTCTATTCCCTGGCAGAGAAGAGGCAGCTTTCGCGAACTTCAGGCTCTGGGAATCAGTAGGCTACATCATTGCTTACGTCATCTCTCCCTACCTGAGGACCAGCGAGAAGACCTACCTCATGTTCACCATGATGATCGTGGGGGTCACTATGTACTTCACAGTGGAGTACAGGGAGAGACGAGGAAAGAACGAACTGGATATGAAGAGTCGAGAACTATGCTGTGATAAAGGATTGGATAATGCTGCGTATAGAAGCGTAGAATGATAGATGTATTTTCTGAATTTATGAATTTATGGCAATGTCTAATCTATCTCCAGAGTACCTTGATAGCAATTACATTTACGCCCGTATTCACAAACGATGCTTGCTTAAGTGAAGCAGCAAATCGAACGCTCAGCGGTGAATAGAGCTCTGTAACTGGTTCATGTGTCACCCTGTACGTCCACACGCACTGTGAGACCTTATAGTAATGTTTGTGAATACGGGCGTTAGTTTTAAAATAGTATTGATTACTTATGGGTCCGTTCTTCAAAGAAGAAATGGAACCTTCTATGTAAGATCATTGATATTTAGTTCTATAAGTCTAGCGCCTAACTCAGTCTGTGCCCGAGGTATGAGGCACGGGAGGGTGTCTTTGGCACGTCAAATGTCATCGATACTTCAAATGTTCTTCTGCCCCCCTAGACAAAACTCACTTTTTGATCGAATCGAAAATCGAATCCGTCAAATTCCATACAAAAAAGGGGCTTTTCGACCACTTTTCGACTGGTTTGCGATTATTATTGCACTTTGTCTAGACCCACAGATTTGTATGCTCTGTCACGTCACGTCATTAATGTCAATGTCACCTCTCCCGTGCGGCTTAACTCGGGCACAGACTGAGTAAGCGCTAAATCTACAGTAGTTTATTGATGTAAATAAAAAATACGTAAAAAATATGGCAGTCAGATTAAGTACTATTCTGTGATTTTGTTGATGTTAACATAATTTAGGATATCATTATAATAATTAGTTAATTATAGATAACTAGTTCGCTAATGCATTATGTCTATGTAAAAGTATCGGATGTTTTATTCAAATGTCAAACGCTGACCATGAGACAAATATAAAACTTGCAAAGAATGTTTGATTCCCTAATTCTAAATATTTGTTGTGCTGTGCCATTTTCGTTGTTGATACGCAATATAACAGCTCTATGTGACAAAAGACGCTACATTTTGTATGATATTATCGTTTATTTGTATACTGTACTTTGATTGAGTCCCTTATTTTGACAATACGGCGTATTGGAAGGTACGCAATTTTATGTTATTTACCTAAATCAAGCAAGGACTAATAACTACATAGTTATTGTAAATATGTACCTACCTACCTACGTATTAGTGATATGAAGATAAATTCTTATAAAAAAAAAGTTTATAGTAATAAGAATAGATACTGCTTTTAATTTGCATTATGTTAAAAAAATGCTAGAGTACCTTACCCATATACGACACATATTGGAGGTAAGAATAAGAATTAGAATAAGAATGTCTTTGAAAGAAGAATACGGTAAAGTCATTCACATGATTTTTGTTAGGAAAAAGAAATAAAAGAGACATTTTCGGAGCCCATTGAGAGGGAAGATAGAGATATCTAAATTATTCTGACTTAATTACCACTAATTATTACTTGTGTTAAAAATAAACATTTCTTATACATATTGTATTCTTTGAATTTCTGAAATTTCGTTTTTCAACTTTGGACTAGACTACTGATGAAATTACCTAAATTCTTTGTGACATAAGTCAAGACCAAACATTCGTAAAAAAAAAACTCATTCATCACATTCGTCTTGAAAAATTGGTTCCAAAAATGGTCATAAATTCAAGGTCTGGGTAATCGTCAAGGTGTGTTACAGATATTGCACGTTGTAAGGAAAACGTGAGACGAAGTCGTTCAGTTGTTAACATACGTTCGGACGCGGCGTGTGCGCATCGCTGACGTCTGAAAACGTGCATGTGCGGAAAATAGGCGCGTTTAGGCTATTTCAAGCCTTATTTTGGACAGTAAGTTGTTGATATTTCGATCCTGTTGCAATTGCAATAGAAACATAATTTGATTGGATATAAAAACTTGGAAATAAAAGATATCGCATAATCTAAGTGAAGAATAGTGTACACAAGTGAATACTTTTCCTTTAACTACGTAAACAAATAATGTCGAAGTAGGTACCTACATAAAATACCAGGTAATTTCAAGATAATCGTTGTACTTGAGCTTTGTTAGCCTTCTTTAACAGAGTAGTTTTTGTTTAATTTTATTTATTTGCAATTTGACTGTGGATCCCGATCCCGAATATCTTTGCGAACATTCATGAACTTTTGATTTGGATATTTCTTTAAAAGTCATTTATACTTTATTTAATTATATTGGTTTTGCTCGTTATAGGAGATTCAATTTGGTAATTCAATGATATTATTTAAATAGTGAGAAATTTTAAAACACTACAAGTTTACTTAATTATGTTACCTCAAAGTAGTTCTTAATTACAATACCTATTAGTAGGTTTTTAACTTTTCTGTAATGATGTTTCGATACACGAGCCATACAACTTCTCAAAACACGAAAATGTATTCAAAAGAAAAACCAGCCTAGTGCGATTCGGACTTGTGCTAGGGTTCCGTATCCTCACTCATCACTTAGTATCTCTTTTCCACTCCTTGCCTTTTAAATTGCATCGCATACATATTTTTTTACCAATTTTCGTCACGTAAAAGTTCATCATCATCATCATCATCATCTCAGCCATAGGACGTCCACTGCTGAACATAGGCCTCCCCCAATGCTTTCCATGTTGCCCGGTTGGTAGCGGCCTGTGTCCAGCGCCTTCCTGCTAAGTACCTTTGTGATGTGTCGTCGGCCCACGAAGAAATTAGCTGGTTAGCTGGGAGAGAATGCCACATGGCATTAAGTTCGCCATTTTGTACTGCTTTTTTGTGTGTGCAATAAAGTTTTTAAGTAAATAAATAAATACATTACTTTATCTTATTGCCTACATTGGGTTTTTAGGTCCAAACATAATCGGCAGACATATCTTCCAGAACATCTTTCAATTTGCGCCATTTTTATCAGGGACCTTTCAGCATGGGTTTGGGTTCTTATAAGACCATTTTCACGTCACCTTCCTCGCTAATGAGAACTTGTACGTAATTTAAATCATGAATAAATGATTTTTTGGTTTGTGTCTTTGAAAACACTTGGTGGTATAAAAACGGAACAAATAGGCTATTCATTCTGTAATCATTTTGTCGCGCATCTTTACTGGTTTTCCTTTTATTTTTTGTCTTAAGTTTCTTCAGAATACACACAAGATAATAAGAAACCGGTTAGTACCTATTTTAAATGAGTTAGTCAACAATTAAAGTTTAACCTTAATTAACCCAAAACTAAAATTTTAATGGCATACAATTAGAAGCTTAACGAAACAGATAACAAGGGCAGTGACTGTCTGTGCTAGTATTAGTTTAGTTTATGAATTAAATCTACTGTGAGATATAAACAAAGATTATAACAAGACAAGTTTGATTAAAATATATTGTGAAGATAATACAGGTCCATTCCTAGTGCGAGAACTGCTACCAACACTTCTATGTAACAATCCACTATAGCATGTATTTAGCTTGATACAAGACTGTCATTCCGCTTTTTTAAATCTTTCTTGCTTATAAAGATTTAATTTATTTTAATAAGACAAGTTGTAGAGTAGGTGATAATGACGAACAAAGACAACAAACCAAGGGAGTTCGGGCCACAGGAGAAATGGAGGATCCTCAAGAATGTGCTGCTCATCAGTTTCGCTTTTATGGCCGAATTCACAGCATACAGTGTAAGTATGGCAATTTTTTTTCAACAATTCGAATGTCTCGGTGAACAAATAATTTATAAATCTTTTTTAACCTTTTTTTGAACTTGAAAAACATAGGTTGTTTTTAAACTCTTCTTTTTGAAGGTCAGACGAGAAGATTTTATTTTTATTTATACATTTAAAGTTCATTTTAGATACTATAAGCATTATGCATAACTATAAAAATATTAGTACTGGAAAAAGAAAATAAATATACTCGTAGTATGTATGGACTTCAGGTACTTCACTGCAGTTTAGCAAATGAAACGCTATACCTATTATCTATTTATATTTTATTTATATTTATACTTTAATTTTCTTTAATGTTTTTCAAAAATTCAAAATTCAAAATAAAGGACAATGTTCGTTCTCCATACATTGTTCGCCTAAGAACCAACAATTTTGACATATTACTACCCGAAAGCGAAATAATACGATTCTGTGTGTAAGAACAATGATTCCTGATGGACACTTGCCATAAAATTAATGATTAAGAATATTAAATCACAGCGATTTTATAATATGTCGTTTATGACAACATGGCGTCTAATGTATTGTGTGAATGTATGAACACCGATTCGCGAAAAATGTTTTGTATTGTCGTCACGCCGAGTCGCAGCCAAATAGTATAAAATAATAGAACAAGTTTTAGAAATACAACTCGGCATTCCACTTTTATAATATGCCCACATAATTTGCACGTAAATAAACAACATGAATCGTAGGTTGTTTCCACCCTTGTCATCTGACACATGAAATAAACTCCTATTGTATTATAAATATCGGAGCCGAATCGTATATAATAATAAAATGGGTTTTGGAGATCACTCGGGGTTCCACTTTTATAAAATACCTACATATTGCATAAAAATAACACGAATCATGAGTTTTCTTTTCACCATTTACATCTGACACGAGATAACAAACTCCTATCTCCATGACTACCGTCGTAGTCTATGCCAAAGACTACAATATTTTAAGCAAGAAGTTTCAAACCTTAGCGGCTACGGTAACCCCTGGGCCACATACATCATGATAACATTCGGTTGACACCGGAACGAAGTCTTGCGATTATGCAAAAAAGCATCGTATTCTAGTGCGGCTATATTATCACGTTCAACCGGGGTTTTAATTCGACTAAAGTCCTGACTAAAGACTGGAAGAAAATACGCCGCATTGTATGAGCACTTTGTGTTCGTTAAAGCGGCTTCAGATCTAGAGCCCACATAGTTTTCTTTCCAATAATATCCGCAAGTAGCGCTGCATGATCTTTACAACAAAAACGGCAATAGTTATTAAGGTGCCAAAATTATATGATTACTTTGGCACGGTATTATACACGTTCGAAGATTTGTCATTTTCATTCATTTCATCATCATCATCATCATTTCAGCCACAGGACGTCCACTACTGAACATAGGCCTCCCCCAATGACTTCCACATCGCACGGTTGGTAGCGGCCTGCATCCAGCGCCTTCCCGCTACCTTTATCAGGTCGTCGGTCCACCTTGTGGTGGGTTGACATTGCAGAATATGACTTTTGATAGGTTCATCATAGAATTCGGCGGGGATATCCTCACGGAGGAAGTTCGTAAAAGGGCGGAACAAGATCTTATAATAATGCAAGGCCGAAGCTGTAACGCGCGTGCTCCTACGTGTAATCCGGCGAGTATGCAATAAATAGTAATGTCTGGTAATACGTATCGTTCGTTCGTTCGTTTCAGCCGAAAAGACGTCCACTGCTGGACAAAGGCCTCCCCCAAGGATTTCCACGAAGACCGATCCTGCACCGCTCGCATACAGGCACCTCCCGCGACCTTCACCAGATCGTCGGTCCACCTAGTGGGAGGCCTGCCCACGCTACGTCTTTCGGCTCGTGGTCGCCACTCAAGAACTTTCCTGCCCCAGCGGCAGGAAAGTTTTTTTTTTTTTTTTTCCTGTGGCAACACTACCGCTAACAGCTGATTTGAACTTGTCCCAATTTATTTACTGATTTTTATTTAATTTAATATCATAATAGGTCTCTAAACTCATCACTGTTACTGTTTTATGTATTTATAAGTGAAATAACGTTTAAATCTGTGTATTGCATTGTGTTTATGGTGCAAATTGTGCAAATACTTAGAACCGATTTGACAGTGCAATTACGAAAATATTACGTTGGATTTTGTTAACATTGTTCTATCTTTCGAAACAGGTACCTATTTGTTTTATATTTACAACAGTAGTGCATATTTTAGAAACGAAATACTATTATTGTGACCTTATACTGTCACCCGCGTAAGAGGTTATATTTACCTACATTTTTGTCAACCTCCAATTATTGATCAATTGATCCTTTGGCATTTACATTTTAATACTTTATTATTTACCAAAAGAAACAATGCTTACACGTAAAGCCTTTGCTCACCGGGAGGAGTCCCAACTCCAACTGGCTTTGAGAGATTTGAAGGCAGCCAAAGACTTGATTGAGCAATTAAATAGGGAAAGAGAGGACAATGAGAGGGAGCTGATGGATGTGTGGGATAAAAACAAGCATTTAAAGAAAGAGATGGCTGAGCTGCACACCAACTATGAGACAATTGTAGAGGAACGGAATAGGCTACAATTAATCATTGACGGGTTTGGTGAGTGCAATGAAGAGTACGTACACAACCTCAGACGTATGACCATCATGAAACAAGACCTTTATGATGCTCACAGCCATATCGAATTAATGGAAGCTGAAAGAGAAGCCTGCACAGCCACCAAAACCCAAATCATGTTTGACGAGTTAGTCGGTAGTGCGCCCAGCCTGACCCAAACTGCATCTGACAAACAATTAATCACCATAGACCTAACTTGTGATAATACTTTAAACAATACTCCTGTATGTGGTAAGATTGTCAGATGCAGTAAAAATAAATTTAAAAAGTATGTAAAAATTAGTAATTATATTAAAAAAACAAATAAGTTGATTAAAAAACAAAAATGCTTATACAACAAAGTAAACTATATAAATGAGAGACAGCGTCTAAAGAATGAGCTTGACATATGTTCCACAATGTTAGAGAATAGTGTACTGAAATATGAACATGATGTCGAAAACCTAGAATATAAATTATGTAATCTTAAGAAATCTTTGAACACAATGTCTGAACGGTATCAATGTACAAAAAAAGAGTGTGATGAACATTTCCAGGCTTTGAAAAAATTTATATCTAATTGCAACTGTCAAAATTCTATCCTATTGGATGAATCTTGTACAGATAGTTTTCAGTCTGGTTGTGAGTCACCACCTACTCTAAACACCCTAAACAAAGACTACTGTCCTAGGTTATCACACACATTTACCAGCGGCTCCCCAACTAAAAATATTGAAAAAACCAACATAGTAATGTTCAGTGATGAGTTAGGCAAAAATATGGGCCAACTTATTAATAGTTACTTGGGACAAAGTGTAATCAACCATTGTTTACCGGGTGCTTCCTATTTACAAATTATGAGAAAAATAACAAATTATTCGTTCTCAATAAATACCACATTAGTAATTTTAATAGGAAATAGGGGCAATGTAGGCAAAAAAGACCTACTAAATATTTTTGATAGCTTATGTTTACTTAATGTAGATAAAATAATTTTGTTCACATTCCCCTACAGTAGAAGCTTGCCACAGGAGGAAAATAATTTAAGATATAAATTGAATTTGACATTGAATACACTGACATATAATCAATGCAAATTCCATGTAATTGACATTAACAATTATTTAAAAAATAAATGTTTATTGACAATAGATAAATATAATTATCTAAATAAATATTGTAAAAGACGAATAGCGAATTCGCTATCATATTTTATTAAATATTTAGCCATTAATTTGGCTAGCCAAACTGCTTTTATTGAGCAGAACATGGATGTTCGACCCTTGGAATCTGTTCCAAATCATAATTTAAATTACATCGTAAGACAATAGAGGATAACTCTGGCATACAAAATTCGGGTACAAAGAAATTTAACGGTTTTAATTTAGTGCATCAAAATGTACAAGGCTTCTCCGGCAAAGACTTGGAAATTGAGTTATTTATCCAAGAATTGAATATTCATGTCTTATGTTTAACGGAACATTGGCTCAGGCAATATGAACTAATGCTGAGCATAAATAATTATAAGCTTATTAGTTCATTCACTAGAGAGTTAGCTATTCGTGGAGGGTCACTAATATTAATCAATGATAAATTAAAATGTAAAGAACGTAAAGATATTGTATCTCTCTCTGTCGAGCGAACTATTGAGCTGTCATGTGCAGAACTGGACGACTATGTTATTGTATGTGTATATAAGGTGTTATTTTTTATACTGATCATACTTTACCAACGCATCTAATAAAATCATACAAATACAACCCAAGTGTTTTTAAAAAAAAATTCAGGCTAGTTTTCGAGTAAAACGACAAAGAATGTTTCGAAAAAAATAAAAAATAAATCATCCTTTGAGCGCGGTGAGTATTCGTTTACGCACTAATCGTAGTAGCCGGCCGAGGGCAACGACCGCTGCCACGTGCCGCGCCGCGTGAGTCGGCCATATTGATATCGCTGCCAGTCGCTCCGCGCCCACAGCCCGCGCCGAGCCGCCGATCGGCATGCGGGAGCGCAACAACATAAATTAATCGTCCCAGTCCGTCCAATGCGCCCAAACGTATTGCAGTGTATGTGCGAGTTATTACAATGCCGCGCTTGATCAATAACAAAACGCAGGTGAAATTATGTTTCGAGCACACTAACTGGCCGACGAGAAACATTGACGAGTCGAAAACCTTCACACCTTGCTTGTTTGGAGCCGCGCAGCGCTTCAGGGAGCGCAGCCGTATCCTGACTTGACGAGATCCCGTGCGCTTCGAGGACGAAGTTCTGGATTTCAATTTCAATCACCGGCACAGTACGGAAAAATACGGAATGCCTTATCAAGGAGTTGTTGCCAGAGGGCCACGACCGCGACCGAGTTCTATCGATGGTTATTGCGGAAGTCTAGGTACCTAGGTACATACCTACAGTGTGATTTGGACAGATGAGTGCTTGTTTACGCGAAAGGGACTTTTTCCGTAAAAAAGTTAGTGCGCGAATTGTGAATACAACATCCGACGTGGTGTCTAGTGAACAGCAAGCAAGTGTGCAGCCCGAAAGCATTACCTCAATTCGATCGTGGCTAGATTAGACAGTGCAAGACAGTGTTTACGTGAACATTCAACAAAGGCTTGACGTTCAAAATGTATTGTGATTAGTGTAATAATAACCTAGGAACTTTAATTAACAACATTCAAAATAGGTAAATGTGTGAATAAGTAAAATCAATGAATCTAAAGTGTGATGGAAAATCATAATTTAGGAATTAAAACCAGGAAAATTGATCAGTGAGTTTTATTTACAACACCTATTCATATTCAATATTAGGGTGCATTTCCACTGAAGCGAAGCGAAGTAGTAATAGGTATGTACCTATCAATTTTTTATTACGTCTCTAAATAAATTGCGTAGGCATTACGAAACCGTAGATATTGAATTCCAATTTCTATCCTTTTTTAAATTTCTAGTTTAACGCGGATGATTCGCCTCGGTTCGTTGGAAAAGTCCCCCGCTATTACACTAATGAAAACACATTATTTACCTACTTATGTGGCTAGATTTTGTTTCTCCCAGCGCGTAGTACCTATTAACATGACGTAACATCGTACATACTCACGAGTGATAATTTTTGGTAACGTAGGTTTAGTGTAATCTAACCTTTATGTGTGTGAACGTTGAATGAACGCGCGGCCATTGTTCGTACTCGTATGAATGAAATGAGTAAAGAAAGAGAGAGAGGCAGTGAGTGAAGACAGGATGGTTGTAAAAATAATATCTTTTTTTTGTTAGGAAAAGTAAAAACAAAAACTAGCCTGAATTTTTTTTTAAAAACACTTGGGTTGTATTTGTATGATTTTATTAGATGCGTTGGTAAAGTATGATCAGTATAAAAAATAACACCTTATATAGACCCCCATCTAGTAACTATGAATTATTTGAAACCACAATGGAAGAGGTACTTAGAAGAGTGTGTAATAGTTCAAAGAAAGTAGTTGTATGTGGAGACTTTAATATTAATATAATAGAAGATTCCTCTCTTTCAATACGGTTTTTAAATTTATTCAAATCTTTTAACTTGTTAAATCTTTTCTCTGAACCAACTAGGGTGACTCCAACATCAGCTACTTGCTTAGACAATATATTCTGTAACTGCTTAGTGCTAGAGAAATCAATAATAAATTTTGTTAATTCTGATCATTGCGGTCAAATAGTGTCATTTCAACACCATTTTGTGCCATCGAGCAAGGAAATAGAATATAGACCAGTCACTGCATCCCAGAAAGACAAATTTAAATCTCAAATATCTAATAAGGTCCCACTTTTGCATTATTTTAACTGTAGTATAAATATTTTATATGAGCAATTATTTGAATTAATTAAAAATGAGTTCAATAAAACTTTTCCTAAGAAAACAATTATTATTAAAAACAATAAAACTAAATTCAGTGACTGGGCTACAGTAGGTATTTATATTAGTAGGAAAAAAATGTTTGAATTATATGGTAGAAAAGCCTATAGTAGCGACCCGGACTTTATAGAATATGTAAAAAAATACTCAAAAGTTTTTAAACAAGTTTGTACCATGGCAAAATCTATTTACATACGTGACAAAATTAAAAACTCTGGCAACAAAATTAAAGCTACTTGGAATTGTATTAATAAAGAAACTTGTAGAATTATATCTCGGGATGACACATTCGCATTAAAAATTGATAATAAGTATATTAAATGCAATGATAAGGTAGCAAACGCATTCGAAGGTTACTTCTCAAATGTACCAATCATAACAACAAGCAATCTTAATTCATGTTCATATCAGGCAATGTCTCTTCTCGAGGGTTGTGTTGATGTTTGCAATAGCCCATTAAAATTTAGACAAATAGACCCCATAGTTATTATAAAAACTTTCAAAGAACTAAATATAAAAAAGACAGAGGATATATGGGGCATATCAACAGACATAATAAAACCCATCATTCCTCTTATAGCTCCCCATTTAGCTCATATCTTTAATGAATGTATTAACGAAGGTCAGTTCCCTACCCTGATGAAACATAGTAAAATCATACCATTATTTAAAGCAGGAGACAAAAGTGACCCATCCAACTTTAGACCTATATCGATACTACCTGCGCTCAGTAAAATATTTGAAAAAATTATTTTCAATCAACTACTGTCTCATTTTAACTTAAATAAACTGTTTCATGAAAAACAATATGGGTTCACAAAAGGGAAAAGTACGACCGATGCAGGGGTTGCTCTTATCAAACACATTTTCGATGCTTGGCAGGAGAAAAAGGATGCTATTGGTGTATTTTGTGACTTATCGAAGGCGTTTGACTGTGTTGATCATCAAACTCTGTTATTTAAGCTAGAACATTATGGCGTATCAGGCAAGGCCTTAAGCCTATTACACTCTTACCTCTCAGACAGATTACAAAAAGTAAATATTCACGGAACTAACTCTTCGGGCGCCCCCCTAAAAATGGGAGTGCCCCAAGGCTCAATACTGGGACCATTGCTCTTTCTGATTTATATAAATGATCTACCTTTTTATTCAAAGGACCTTTGTGAGATAGTATTATTTGCTGATGACACTTCTTTACTTTTTAAAACTGACAGGCGTCAGGAAATATTTGACGACGTGAATAATGCTCTTTCCAAAGTATTAGACTGGTTTACAACTAATAATTTGCTATTAAACGCAAAAAAAACTAAATGTTTAAAATTCACTATGCCTAATGTCAAACAAGTTAATACTAATATTACAGTAAATAATGAACGCATTGAACTGATAAACTCTACTGTCTTTCTAGGTATTACCCTAGACTGTAAATTACAATGGGGCCCCCATATTGCTGCCTTGGCGGGAAGACTTAGTTCAGCTGCCTTTGCGGTGAGAAAGATCAGAAACTTGACTGATGTTGAAACAGCAAGGCTTGTATATTTTAGTTATTTTCATAGTATTATGTCTTATGGTCTTTTACTGTGGGGCTCAGCAGCAGACATAGAATCAATTTTCATTTTACAGAAAAGAGCTGTTCGGGCAATATACGGTCTTAAACCACGTGACTCGCTTAGAGAAGTTTTTAAAGAAATCAATATATTGACTGTGGCTTCGCAATACATATTTGATAACATTATGTATGTCCGTAAACATATACATTTATTTACTAAGAAAAGTGACGTCCACTCATTTAACACGAGACATAAGAATAAACTTGCTGTTCCATCATTCAGGTTGCATAAGATAGGTAATTCATTCTTGGGGAAATGTATTACCATATTTAACAAAATACCACACAACCTTGTCGAATTGCCAATAAACAAATTTAAGATACATATAAAAAATACCCTTATGTCCAAAGGGTACTACAAGGTTCGAGACTATATTGATGACAAGGATGCGTGGTCAGTTCAGTCTGCACATATTTGATGTACTTAAATTTGACTATTCTTACCGTTAGATAATTCCTGGCAATAAGTGGTGACTGAGTTTGTTCCGGCGTTTCTTCTCAGCACTTGCCATATGTTTGTCTCGAAGCGCTGGTAGGGCCCAAAAGATAAGGAGACATGTAAAGTGCCCCATAAGGGCTACCTTTTCTTTTTTTATTATTTTCTATTGACGTTCATAAGTGCCACTTGTGGTCTAAACTGAATAAATATTTTTTTGATTTTGATTTTGATTTTGATCAGCTCTACGAGCTATGTGCCCCGCCCCGTCTATGTCTATATGCGCTACGATTACAGGGTATCATTTTGCATAGTCGCAAGACTTCACTCCGCTGCTGTCAAATCAATGTCGCATAATGTTATCGCAATGTGTGTGGCCCTTGGCCAAATCACAGAAGCCTATGCGAAGAAAGAGCATTTGAATGACAATGAAAATCAGGGTTACCATTTTATAAGATCTCCTCACTATTGAGGGTAACAAAGTAACATTAATAATCTAGCCATTAATTACATTTATTACCTATACGAGAAAGTAAAGCAACATGCGGTTTTATTTTAATTTGTAAAATATTTGTAACAGTTTGTTCCAAGTTTAGTTTTACAACAGTATTGCTGTTTCAGCTGTCACTGTGAAGCTTTGGGAAAATAAATAAATAGAAAAAATATTAACATAAATATTTATTTAAGTTTTTATGTTCATTATCACTTTAGACAGTCTTTGACACTAAACAAACTCTTCAGCTTAATAATACCTACCTACAGGGCGTTTTTATAGTTACTCTTGCTGATGAAACAAGAAGGGTTGATTCTACTACTGAAATACAACTACTTTTCTTACAGGACCAATATCAAATTCTCAAAAAAATTCACATCCTCGTGATGGTGATAATTTCTATGGAGAGGTTTTTTTTTATATTCGGTCTTTTGGGATAAGTTATTCCATTTGAGCAGTAGAATTAATCCTTTTTATTTGATCACATATAAAATAACACAAGTGTTTAGGAAAACTTCTTCTTTGGTATGGTATCACTACGGAGTTATAATGTCGGCAACTCTGTATCACTGACTTGTAACTTTCAAACAGTATGAATAATAAGGGCACCACATTGGTTTTCTTTCTGAAAAAAGGCTTTCACATTTAGTAGGTACTAACCCTTTAGCACTATTTCATTGAAATAAAAATACAATAAACGCACAGAAGACTGAAATTGAGTCAACTGACGTGACATTTATAATTTGTTGACATTATGACAGTTTGACAAGACTAGGGATTGAAAAAGTTTTAATTGAAAAAGTAAAATGACAATTTATTAAAACGATTCACAAGGATATAATCGATTAAGAATATTTATAAAATGTTCTGATACTTGCCTGTAGCGATTATCCAATCCTGGTTTCTACTGAAAAACTACCTCGTGGCAAGATTTTAATAAAATAATAAAATCTTTATCTTCTCTTTCACAATCTATAAAAGTTCATTTGGTCTATTATTATACATGTGCTATGAATGAGGGTTTTCGCGATTGAAAAATCCGCGAGATGGCAATACGTAGACGCGAGGTCCAAATGCTGCATGATTGGTGGATATCTGTCAATGTCATGTCAAAAATAACCAATCATGCAGCATTTGGACCTCACGTCTACGTATTGCCATCTGGCGGATTTTTCAATCGCGAAAACCCTCATTGGCATAGATTATGAGATACTGGCAACTATACTAGGTTAATATATATTTCTCACACTTCAACTGGCATTGGATTCAACATCGGATTCTGACACTTTTACAGTTATGATACCATGAATATCAGTTTATGGTCCTCATTATTTTTATTTTATTTACGACCTTCGACCAGTTGGACACTTTAGATAGCTTCTTGTAATAGTGTCAATGTATTTTTAGCTTTTAACGCAAATCTAGTCTTCAAAACAGTTTAATCGATTTATTTTATTATCAAAATCGATATTTTATTGTCTATGATGGCCGCAGGAACATCACTATACATGGACTCCCAGCAATAAAGTACGGTAATGCCTCGTACAGATTTTATCGGCAAAAATTATGGAACTTGATAGGTTTTAGACCATGCCACGCACCAAAACGTCCGGAAGTTGTAATAGTATTATAGAATAAACGTTAAAAGACTTATTTTTTTAATTTTTCAATGCTTAAGTGTCCATTAGAATGAAAGGGTGCTTAATGTATTAAAAAAAATAGAAAATAATTATGATGGGTTAATGTTTTTGGGCGGTTTTTAGGCGGTTTCTGACAATGTCCTTTCTTTATTCTCTTATAAGACACATTTACAGGGGTTGGGTGTCTCCTTTTAAGTTTAGAAAACCTGTATTAGGAGACGCCCGCTCTTTCGATCAGTTTTATATAATAAGAAAATAAATAAAATTACATGATTTTTTACTTACAAATTAATTCGTACCAAAAAGTTGTGTGAGTATGAGATATTGTGTGTGTGGGTTTGTGTGAATGTGTGCATGCGTTAGTTGTTTCTTGTGTTTGCTTGTTCCCTAATTGTGATTTATCTGTATAAGTACCTACAAACTGAACGGCTACTTCTGCGGCGAGGAGGTAGCGACCGCTTTACCGCGAAAGTAGCTGTTCAGTCTGATCATAATCAAGTTCCTTTAACCAATTTATTAAAGTCTGTTTACACTCATTAGAAGACATTGTATAAATATGTTTTAGTCTGTTTACTTTATTATATATAAATATGGATTGTACCAAGAATTGCTGTCTAGCAAATAGTGTTCTAGCTGGAGGTTGTTTTATAACAGAGTATGGATTTCGCTTTTTGAGAATATCTGGGTCTATATTATAGCTCTTGTGAACTTTGAGAACAGATTGTAGTATAAATAATTGTCTGACTGTTAGAACATTTGCATCCCTATATAATTTAGATGTGCTATACATTTTTCTCTTTTTTAGCATGACTTTTAGTATACTTCTTTGAGCTCGCTCGATGCTTATAAATCGAGACTTATAAGTACCTCCCCAGATTGTTATACAGTACAGTAGGATTGATTGGACAAGGGCTGTGTAGATGTAAGTTATAAGTTTTTTATCAGCAATATTACGCAGGTGTTTAAATAACCAAGTCAATTTTCTAGCTCTGTTAGCAACTATCGTTAGGTGGGGGTACCATGTTAATTTTTGATCAACTGTCTGTTTTTAATTACTCTTTTGCGCAGGGTGCAGCCAACTTACAAAGTTCCATCAACTCCCAAGCTGGTCTTGGTACGGCGTCTCTGACTGCCGTATATGCTGGCCTCATCTTCTCTACTATATTCTTACCAGTTATGGTTATAAAGTGAGTTAAAATGATTTAGATCTTAAGTTTTGCAGTCTCAGACCAATACCGAGAATGACGCCCGTATTCACAAACGATGCTTGCTTAAGTAAAGCAGCAAATCCAACGCACAGCGTTGAATAGAGCTCTGTAATTGGTTCGGGTGTCACCCTGTGCGTCCACGCGCACTATGAGACCTCATAGTAATGTTTGTGAATACGGGCGTCTATAAGATTTAGGTAGCTTTTTTACGATTTCCTCAGTGTGACCTAAGTGTACACTTAGGATTTTTGTACTTTTTTCCTCTGAGCAAAAAGTACCCACGAGCTTGTCTAAGGAAGTTTGTGGGGACTTTTTTAGAAGTAACACTTAACCTTCGCAATGCCTTAACTGTGCAGGGGAAGCCTTGATCTATAAGTATTTAATGTGTCGTTTGTTTTTACAGATGGCTTGGTCCAAAATGGGCGATTTCATTATCGTTCGTTACGTACATGCCCTACATTGCTGCCCAGATGTACCCCAGTTTCTGGACCCTGATTCCTGCCGCCCTCCTTTTGGGGTTAGGGGGAGGACCGCTCTGGTGTTCTAAGTGCACTTATTTGTCCATGGTAAGACCATCTAAATGGTAATTTATAAATGAGCACGTTTGTCCTTTCTTACCTTCAAAGAAGAAATCTTGTTATAATCCAGTTTACCATTTATAGGCCGTCCGTCCATAAACGAGGCTCTATGTATTCAGATAAGAGGTTGGGATAAATGCTTCTGTTTTAAGTAATTTGATGCATTTATGGGCTGGAAGACGTAGCGTGGGCAGGCCTCCTACTAGGTGGACCGACGATCTGGTAAAGGTCGCGGGAAGAGGCTGGATGCGGGCAGCACAGGACCGTTAATTGTGGAAAACCTTGGGGAGGCCTTTGTCCAGCAGCGGACGTCATTTAACAATCAATAATAATACAATTAACCACGTTTCAGATTGCTGAAGCACACAGCAAAATCTCAAATATATCTGCAGAAGCGTTGTTGACGCGTTACCTCGGACTTTTCTTTATGATATACCAAATGAGCCAAGTATGGGGAAACCTTATTTCATCTCTGGGTAAGAGAAAACACATTGTAAATTAGTATATATTTTTTTAGTACGTTTTTTAAATGCACCATTCTTCTTTTGTTTGTTTACTCTCTTTGCTTTATATTTTAATACAGCACTATACGAGTACTGTCGCTCCAACTTATTAGATTTCAAGATAGATAAAACAACCCAACTGCGAGTTTCACAAGCCTACATTTTCACCTCAGGATCAAAACTGAAAAAAGTTAATTTCTTTGGGATAAAGTTTTGTATGAAGTAGCGAGCTTCTGCTACTGAAGTTTATGAAAGACCCGATCATTCAGATTTCCTTGAAGCTAATAATGATTTTATACTTAACCCCTCTTTCTCCAGTGCTGACAGCTGGCGACAATGAAGCAGCAGTGACAGCGGTGAACGCCAGCATGATCCCGGAGGTGTGCGGCGCCAACTTTCTTCCAGCAGCTGATGCGGGCCACGCCTTCCGTCAGCAACCACCGGAAAGGATACAGATGATGATCGGTCAGTACTTTAAGCCCTGACTTAGGTTGCCAGATTGTGATCCTATTACCGAGAGAAAAACAATTGCTCGGGATTTTTTACTTTGTCGGGAGTCGGGAGGACCTATCCAAAAATTCGGAAGAATCCTGCAAAATCCCAACCATTTGGCAACTCTGCTTCTGAAAGATCTATGACATTGCTGCATAATTACTGCTCAGTAAAGTCTTCTGAAAACTTCCAAAAATTACCTAACTAGAATAAAATTAAGACTATTTCAAAGATCTTAGAACAACTTGTAGCAGCAGCAGCAGAGACGAAATAATCATACTCATTTTATTGTACACATACATAGATTATACACCCCTAACCCATAAAACCATAAGATATCAAAGTGTTTAGCTTGATGTGCTATCGTCTCTACTTTGATTACTAGATAGAGGTGATCATTACGCTCTTGCATGCTATTTTTTTTTTGCAAATAACACTTGTCAACTATATCCGCGAAATAAGTCTAATAATAGGTAGGTATGTTAGTTATTGTTGCCCATGCAGAACTAAATATTTAAAAGGTGTGTATAATTTAGCATCGGACATGGTACACCACTCTGCTTATACTCGTAATTTCAAGGTGTCAAACTAATTTAATGCAGAATTTTTATGTACCAAATCCAAATACATACTAGTTATTGCAATTTGTGACCTTTATTTTTATTTTATTTATTTAATAGGACAACCAACAAGACATACACTGGAAGACAATCAATATTTACAACGTATTTAACTTAATCTAAGTTAACCTTTGTTTGTAATATCTTCTATCCTTTGATGCATATTTTCAGGTATTTACTTGGCGTGCATGGCTGGTGCTGCGATCACTGTCGCTGTAGGAGTAGATTCTATGAAAAGGTATTAAAGTTGTATTAGGTACGATATCTACTTACATCCACTACTAAGCGTAACAATCTAGAAAAAGTAGATTTCTATTTACTTAACGTATTTATGTTGCATTATACCCCGCCGAGACTGAGCACCGATGTGACTGAAAAAAAAACAACAACAACTTGTTAGTATAATTGACACTTTCTATTGGAGCTATTGTAGTATCTATTCTTTTTTTCTAGGTATGACACAGGTCGGTCATCAGCGAGTAAGAGTTTGTCCGGGATGTCGCTGCTGGTGGTAACGGCTAAGCTGCTGGTGGAACCCAACCAGTTACTGTTGGTCCTCCTCAACACATTTGTTGGCTTCCAGCTGGCGTTTTTCACTGCGGATTTTACTGCGGTCAGTATGAAGTTAGGATGTAACAACTTCAATACAAAAGTAGGGAAACTTAAAATCTCTCATCAGCCCAGCCTATGCTTGTTAACTTTTTCTATCAGAAGATAAAATATTCCTTCCTGCCTTCTAAATAGATAGGTAAATTGTGTTTTTTCAGTTAACCGACCCAACCTTAGAAAAACTGATAAAATACGTTTACCAAGTCTAATAATATGTATTATCAAGTTCAGTTTCATATAATTTCATTTTCGTTACGAATTCAATCTGTTGATTGTCACATAATCCTAATTTTCCATGTACTCATATTACTACAGCCTTTGATATTTCCCACCTGATCAAAGCTCATAGCGGTAAAACCAATGTTTATTTAATCTCAGGCGTTCGTCTCGTGTGCTGTTGGTACCGGGATCGTGGGCTTCGTGACTATGACACTGGGACTGGCGAATGCCATTAGCTGTGCTGTCACTGGATACATTGCAAAGGTATGTCAAGTTTCAGGTGAATTGGTGAATCTACCACTAAGCACTAAGAGTAAAGGCGCGCGCACACGGGTAACTTTTGTCACTGTGACAGTATGTCTCTCGATAAGAGTACTACATCGTCTCTCTTTTCTAATTATAAAAGTGTAAAAGAGATGTGCGCGCGCGATAAGTGAGAAACTTAGTAAAAAAAACATAACCCTCCTTCTGTCGCAGTCGGATAATAACGCGCCGCTCCGCTATAGAGAATCTGAAGGTGTATTATAAGTAATCTTTTTACTTTTTCTAAACAACATAACTGTCCTCTAGGTTATCTGGAAGAGATCGTTTTATAGCGATAAGACCGCCAAAAAGTGTCATATCTTTTGTGTATTTCTTTCTTTTCTTCTCTTGTGTGATGGACAATAAAGTATGTTCTATCTATCTATCCCTCAATGTTAGAACTTCATGATAAAATGTTCTTGTCTCTAGATCACAGGACGTGTCCCACTGATATGCTGTGCTACACTGGTCCACACTGCGATCTTCGTCACCTTCCTAGCTTGGAAGCCTCAGGAGGGCCAGAGCTATATTCTCTTCATCATTGCCGTATTATGGGGCTTCTGTGACTCGGTGTGGCTTGTGCAGTTGAATGGTAAGAGTTTGACTTAAATACTGCTTATGTAAAGTTTTATCGAAAATATTAGAATTATTAAATTAAAGATATCGACTTTTTTATTACTTCTACATCTGAATTGACGTTGACTCTTTACCTAATTAAAGGCAGATTTTTCAATAGTCGGATAACTTTTAACTGAATAATAAGTTTGGCACATTGACAGTTTCAGTATGGGAAACATGTTAAAATGACAAGTATATTCTTCAGATAAAAGTTATCTGACGATTGAAAAATCAAGCCTTGAAAACATAATCTCGCGAAAGTACAAAAATCTAAATTCAGGGTACAGTGGAAACGACTCTACTAAATGACAATGTAATTTAAGATTTATTCTTTTTTTCGTTCTTGCTTTAAAATGAATGGGTTTAAATGTTTGATTCTCGTTGAAGTTATTTTTTATACTTTTCAGCGTACTACGGCATCCTATTTCCTGGCAGAGAAGAGGCATCCTTCGCCAGTTTCAGGCTCTGGGAGTCGGTCGGTCACATCATAGGGTACATCATTTCCCCCTACATGAGGACCAGCCAGAAGACCTACTTATTACTGGCGATGATGCTAGTGGGAGCCACTATGTACTTCAGCGTAGAGTACAAGGAGAGAAGACGAAAGAAGTTAGAAGTTCAAAGCAAAGAAGATAAGGGACTGGATAATGCTGTGTTTAAGATCGCAGAGTGATTTAATGTTTATTTTGACTTAGTTCTTGTAATTTATGGCAGGCTCTGTCAGGTCATAATTAATTGGCATTGACATAATAATATGTCAATCAATGCCACCCCTCCCGTGCCCCTCCCATACCTCAGGCACTAACTATAATAACTAAGCTATGTTATATTAATTATTCTCTTTATTAACTTTGATTCTTAATTTTAGGGTAGGATCCCTTTGTTATTTGCATAGAATAAAGTTCGTATTGCAGACCTAACTCATTACAAAGCCTTACTTAAATGATGTCATATTTTGTAAATATCTATGTACGTTTTAGTAGAAAAAGCTTTGACAGCTCTATGAAATTATTCATATAAATATTTTTATGTCAAAATATGTAATTATAATTAATATTAAATAATTAATAAAAGTAAATGAACTAATTGCCAGTAATGGACATAAGTATTAACGGGCTTTCAAGTTATTTTTTTTGTTTTAGGGCCTTGTGCTAAGGCAAATAAATATAAAAAGGGAAGTCCCCAGTGCAAGAAATGTTGATGGAAAAACCTAAGCGGTTATTAATACACACATATTTTAAGTTAAAATTAAATTGTTAAAGGAACTTAAGCCTAATTAAATAATGTTGGAATGCTACGAAGACGATCACAACTATTTAAATAGAAATAAAGATTTATTTTCATTATTTTATATTATTTCATTTCCAAAATTTCATTCTACATATACGTACTCTTCCGAAACTGTTAACCGTGGTATGGCGTATACGTTAACCGTGGCTGTGGCCTGCCTCTATACCATGCATTTAGCTATATTCCTTTACTTGGTCTATGTGCTATGTTATCACAAGATAAAACAATATCACAGTTAAAAACATGGTCAAGATTTCGAGAACAAAAGGAAAAGTTTTTTATTTAGCATCCATAATACTTAGAGCGGTATAATATAATTCGAATAAGTTACACCCGTATTCACAAACGATGCTTGCTTAAGTGAAGCAGCAAATCGAACGAACAGCGTTGAATAGAGCTCTGTGATTGGTTCGTGTGTGACCCTGTGCGTCCACGCTCATAGTAATGTTTTTGAATACGGGCGTAAGTTATAAACTTATAATCGAAGTATGGAAAATCATGTAAATGAGTTGATTTATGAATTCCAGTTAGATGACTATGTTATGTACCTATGTGCTAAGTTATTGACAAATCATCTAACACTGAGCACCTTAACGACATTGTTATAAAGACTGATTCAAAGATTGTCCTGCGGTTAACTCGGCTTAATCTTATTGGTTATTTGTTTATAACATTTATTTTTACATAACACAACGGAATGTTTCCATTGCCAAGTGTTTTTTCTTATTGATTCGGTAATTATTTTGTCGTTAAAATAGGTACGAGTGTCTAAACTCTGAGATGTAGACTGTAGGTTTTAAAAGTAGGTACCTAAACTCTGATTTTTAATTCGACGGAATTTTGACATTTCAGAAGTGTTGTCAACATTGAAACATTCCCACTAAGAATGGAGAGCATTTTCATAAATTAAAAAATAATCCTTTCTTGAATTTAAGGTTTCACTTGAAAAACTAAGGCTTAAAAATGTACCGATCATTTCAAAATGGTTATTTGAATTTTTATTATCATACTTTTGAAGTTACAAAAAAAATTGGGTAATTATTTTTCTATTACTGGACTCCCTGGCCAATAATCCATGGGTCACAAACCTTTTTTATGAAAATCCTTTTGTTAATAAAATCTTAGCCAAGTTGATTATGATGACGATAATGATGATTGATGATCAATACATATTTTCGTTTATGATAATATGTTGTTTTACTGTGTTAAAAACACGTTTTTTTCTATTTAATCTTTCAAATGTACATAATAATTAGTGTACATTAAATTCACAAAACATACAATAGTTCATTCTTGTAAGTTGTACTTGATGAAATTTCATTTCATATTATTTATTAATAATTAAAAGCAAAAAAGGCTTATTACATCTGAATTGTCAAAAAATGACAGCTGTCAGAATTCCGTCGAATTAAAAATCGGACTATAATTAATATCACCCGCTGGAAATTAGTATCGTGGTACACTCTCAAGCCGAGTTGGGGACCTTTTTGGCATACTTGGAAAGCCATTAAATATGTTTAAAATAATATTTTGTGTGCCAAATGATCGAACTCTATTTAATGAAATCATATTATGTAACTGTTACATTGGGGTTTCTACCATGCTCCTACTTGATTATATGTAAAAATGTGGAATAACAATGAATATTAAAAAGACAAAACAAATTCATCTAAAATCCAGTACTGATTGTATTCAATAGCGGTTGTAATAATTCCATTCAGGTTTAGGAACCGGATTGGACAAATATAATGTACAATCGCCTCTGTTAGTTCACAGTGGACACGTGCGCGGGCGCCACTTCATACACCCACAGAACTAGACCTTCGCAAAGCATAGTTCGGCCAGTGGGTGATAGTGATACCACGCGTATATCACCGTAAAAATACAAAAAAAAATGTGATATAGTAACTTTTTAATTGATTCCAAGTGGTATTACAAACTTTTTTAAATACGCGGTAATTAATCTAGGCGAACTGGCACGCACGCACTGGCCAAAGCGTTCGACAAAAAAAAACAAAAAAGTTTTGATACAAAGTTTTTGAACTGGCTGGAAAAGTAATAAAATTAAAAAGTTTAAAAATACCGCGAAATGTTTTGAAGTGCTAAAAGAATAAAGTTTTTAAGTTTATGATTGGTGAATAAATAGTGCTACCACAGAATAATAATAAGTGCTACTTATTTAAATAAGTTGAAAACATCTCTAAACCTAGAGAAAGTGGAAATACAGGTGAGTATCCAATACAATCTGTAATTAAATACTATTCTATTTTGTTGATTGGTGTTATGTATAAGTTGAACCAGGCTGCGGAATGATTGGTTAGGTAGGTACTTATAAGTTTTGTAACTTACCATTTATTAATTTTTGTTCTGATTATCACATATTCTCCCAAACGTCGAAGCTTAAATATTTTTTCATACGATTAATAATGTTTTTTGCACTCATTTGAATTATGATTTTACATGCATACTAGCAGTTCTAGTATAAAGCCAGGGTCTTTTTAACAATAGAGTCTTGAACTTTAATACGAGGAAAACAATATAACTCCCACATAATTTTATAACTCACTCTTGACAACGAGTATAACGTATTAAAATTGTTTACTACCAAGTTTATTTGATATGTTGCATAGACATCTAGGATTGAAATCATCATATTTTACATACCTATGTAAGGTAGAGACTAAGAGGTAGGCTTGTCCATTTAATTTTGAGACCCATTTGTTGAGAGGCTCTACTGAGGCCATCGAGCATTGTGCCCAGATTTTGCTATTAGTATTGAACAAAAATGCGATTTTAAGAACATCTTACGCGGATAAGATCGATATGATCGACCTTGCACAGGCGTTGTTATGAATTTAACACAATGTTTTATTCATAACTTTATAGATACACTTAATGTTTTGGTATCTATGCAAACCACAGTTCTGTTCTGTGTTTCAAACCTAGCCTCTATCTATCTATCTGTTGACCGATACTTGGTTTATAAGGGCAGTGCAAGATTTTAAAACTAATTTTCTTTAACAAAATTTGGCAATGGTCAACATATCAGCATGCCTGTAGGTTTACCACAACAAGAATATACGACGGCATCAGACTATACATTTTTTTTTGCAAAATAGCCTGTATTATACAACAAGATAAGACGCTACTGTGTTTAGTTTGACGTGTTGTCGTCCGTATCAATGACCAAGTAATTATTTGCATTAGGATACTTATCTTATGTGATTTAAATATCAGTCAGCATAACCAATATGCTATGTCCTTTTAAAGTAAACAGATCCATTAACAAATATAATAAAAATATTATTTACTATAATACAAACTTTTCCATGAAATTTCTATTTTCATTCAAAAATAAACGTTCATTGTTACCGACACCACCAAAGGCACCAAACGAACGCCTAGGTGTGCGGTTGCCGAAAAAGCTTTGTTGACAACACCACCGTATATACATGTCGCAGACGGTCATGAGTACGGACACTAAAGTGAAACGCAAGTGCGCCACCTAGCGGCGAATCGGCGCAACACCGCTTTGGCGCGCTTCGACAGAGTCGTAACGGTCACGGCGGGACGGATCGAACTCACTTTCGCTCCGGACGCCGACAAGAGAAGACATCGTCACGGAACTGTCCCACGTTTCACCTAGTGCCTATTTTATCGCTCGACGAAGTCTAGATTGTAGTACTAAGAACTAAGTACTGATTTTGAACTCTGTTTGACGATTATTAAAAGTGTTCGAACACAAGTCTCATTCTCATTGCACGATACCCTATTTCGCCCACAATATCTGAGGTTCGAATCCCTGACGAGCCGACATCAGAATTGGGATCGAATCGTGCAATTGAGATCACTTTCAACGATACTGGAACCAACACGCTAATGAAGAGGCCAACATTTGCGACGTACTATTTTGGACCAACAAAATAAGAACATACCTACCTATACCTACTACCGGCAAGCTCCTTTGGCATCCAGGAACCGCTCGCTCGCTGGTCGTTCACTGGGCCTCGACCAATGTCGTCTCACCCGGTGGGCTAGTACCGCGCTGAGGGCGGAACAGTGGTGTCAAAGTCGAGCTGAGGGTATGCCCGGAATATAACTGGCCAGAAGAATGAAGAATCAGGATAGATGACGCGGGGCGACGGTCAAGCTCACAGCGTTGGACCGGCGCAAGACGGCGGTCAAGCTCACAGCGTTGAACCGGTGCAGAACGGCGGTCAAGCTCACAGCATTGGACTGGCGCGAAGTGATGGTCAAGCTCACAGCAATGGACGGCGGCGGCGGTCAAGTGGAGGACACTGGACCGGCGCGGCGCGGAACGAGGTTGCCCGCGAGTACTTTGGATCACAAGGGTGAGCGATATTGTTTTTCATTTGATTCTTTTGCTGAATACTTGTTGGTATTGGTTAAATATTGTCGCCAAGATTGAGTGGCAGACGTTTCAATAATGTTACTGTAATGACCGGTATAGGTCAAACACAAGTAGTCAGCACAGAATACATTTTATGTTGTGTAATGATTAACGATCGAATTGGAGGAATGCCCATCAGTCGAGTGCCGATTGATTAGTAATAACGATGATTTGAGTAATGATATTAGTGATGTAGAGGCCACTGAGTGATAGTCACAGGGATGACTACCACTATGTTCGTAATCACAGGGATGATTGCGATGTGTGATGTAATCACAGGGATGATTACATAATTTTGACTTGATGACGGACCATAGACTTTCGACTTATGACGATATCGTGATCACAGGGATGATTGCGATTAGTAATGTAGTCACAGGGATGATTACATTATTTTGAAACCTATAGTCACAGGGATGACTTGGGGTGTAGTGTGCAGTTATAGGGATAATTGCAATAGTAGTCACAGGGATGATTACTTTATTTTGAAACCTATAGTCACAGGGATGACTTGGGGTGTATTGTGCAGTTACAGGGATAATTGCAATAGTAGTCACAGGGATGATTACTAGTGAAAGTGATTGTTACAGGGATAACATTCACTCATTTGGGAGTCACAGGGATGGCTTTCAAAGTTGTGGCACTTACATACCTACTATTCATGATACTTTCTTTATATTTGACTGAACGGCACTTGTACTTTTTGGCTTTTCTCTAGTATTTTCGTTAAAGTACGTTTTATAGGACAAAGGTAGTTTTCAGTTGATGAATTTTCATGTTTTACCATCTGGTAAAAGGTAGTTGTTTGCAAATTAGTATTACGTCCAATCAAGTGATAATTTAATCTTAATTCAAAATAATTTTTGGTTTGGCTCAGTGGTACAAATGGTATAAAAAAAAAAGGGGGGCCGTTAAGAACATGCAATAAATTACGTCACGTGCTCAATCACGCGTGACCTCAGCTGAGTTTACGTTGAATGAAGATGTTATTGTAAATTATTTGGTTCCTAGGTGGTAGGTTCACCACTGATGTGAATATTATCGATACGGACGTACGTGACGGATGTAAATAGACTGAAACTATTAGAATTGCTTAGATAGACTTCCTGAATTCCTTGTCGGTTTACCTTGTAGGTACTCTTTTAGTGGAATACAGGCGGTGAGCTTAAAATAAGGTTTCATCTTAGGAAAGTAGCAGCCTTGCCAATTTGCACTTGCGTACCTACTATTCATGATCAATTGAGAAGAATGCCATAGGGTTATGTACCAGTCTAAAGTTGAAGTCGAGGTACATGCTGATCACAGTTGTGGTGATGATGATTATTTTTTCTGTAATGGGAACTGGAGTTTGCTCTTGAGCCGTAAATTGTGGTGTGTAGTCGGTGAGTGATGCACACGGTGGCAGAGAACGTGGTCTTGGTAGACCGTAGTGTGTAGTCCGTGGGTGATGCACACAGTGTTGTGATGGTACTTAATGGTACAGTTTCAGTAATGGTGATTACTGTGGCATATGGAGATACTCGAGTGTCCTACGAATTTATTTGTGACTAACATTATTGAAGTGTTGAAGTTAATGATCATGTTACATAGCCCTGGCTACTTCTATGTTCTTAAATGTTAAGTTTCGATTTTAGAAAATAATTAGAATTGAGTTAGTTTACTTTCATGTTTTAATAGCAGTGATTGTGGTAGCGATTGGTAGTGTAATTATGAACATTGGATTGCAATGAAATTAGAACGCCTGAGGTAGACGTGTCTAATGTAGTACAAAAATGCTAGATAAAGTATTTGGTAGATGAGTGTACTTGATGGAGGTACATTGCTTTTTCATGGATGATAATGAATCCCCTACATTCATATGGACATGGACCTTAAACCAGTTCTAGGATTAGTCGATCAAAACTCAATTATTTTAAAGTTACTTTTCTCAGTATCGTAGTATGCAAGTCGCTCAGATTGCTTGCATCTCCCGTGCATTCGTAGTCGTAAGCGTAAATCGGGCCTGATTTCCCGTAGCAGTGCGGCCATGACTGTGAATGGCATGCGTTTGGCGGGGAGGTGTAAACGATCGCTGTGAGTCCACCGGATTGTTTGTATTCGGGTACCGGAGGGAGGTAGCCCATGATTGTGTTGTATTTGGGTACTGTATGAAAGTAGCCCATGATGTGTTGTATTCGGGTGCCGGATGGAGGTAGCCCATGTTTGTGATATGGTGTAAGAAACAATCGGATGGAGATGAAGAGCATTGTTTACTGCTTTGCTGACCTTAGTTATTATGATGATGTAGTTTATTGAGTTTTGATGGACCTTAATCTCTATTGTGTTTTGATAATGTATCAAGCGATCGCTAGGTAGATAGTAGCGTACGTGCCTCGCTGTATCGCACCTGCCGCGTTTCCGAATAGTCATCCGTTAAAATCTAACTGATCGTTGATTATTTCGTATTAAATTCTAATTGATTGTGGGAATAGACGTCTATACTGCAAATGGAAACGAATATTTCGAGTTTTCCCGCCATGTCAGACCCACTTTATAATGAGTCAACCCATCTACCTTCGTTTCAAATTGTGGAAATCTATGATGGTGACCGTTATGTTTTAAGATCCCTAATTAACAAACGTGTATTGAGTATTCACATGATCGTGTTAGGAAGACCCCTGAAGGCCCAGTACCTATTGAGATTGTGAGGGAAACGAGTTGGATGACTAAGTTCCATCTAATTAATTACAAGCACAGGTTTCTCAATTGTTTGGTCGGAGATTGTACCAGGATGCCGTAGCCGTAGCCTATTAGAAACTGGTATCTGCTCTGAGTAGTCCGTGGGAATTCGGTAGTGCGATAGTTCTGGGTGGTGCAGTAGGATCTGGCAGTGTGTAGCTAAGATCATAAAGTCATTGGTTGATTGTCTTAGGCTCCCGAGGTAGGGTAGCAAAATGTGGACCGCGATTGTGATACCTGGGACTCATTCAATTTTTGAAGTAATTTTTGGTAATGATGATTTACCACATGGTCTTAGTGACTTCAATGTAGCAATTATTAGGAATTGTGAATAGTAGTGATTGGATTCCTAAAAGCTAGGTAGTTTCTAATAGATAGCTATGGTTACTAGTTAGAAACACTAGACATCTACTTGGATGGCTTTTATTTGGAAGAGTGGATAGAGTATAGTAACTAGTTGTAGAAAGAGTAACTAGTTGTAGAAAGAGTAACTAGTTGTAGAAAGAGTAACTAGTTGTAGAAAGAGTAACTAGTTGTAGAAAGAGTAACTAGTTGTAGAAAGAGTAACTAGTTGTAGAAAGAGTATCTAGTAGTACTGAAAGTTTAGTTTCCTCATTTCTGAAAGCACATAAGTTGCTTGAAATAGGATTGGCCGAGCGGATACTGTGCTGTTCTTTTGGTTTTTTCAGATGATCACACGAGGACGTGTGACACGCAGGATGGCCGTGTCGCAGACGGTCATGAGTACGGACACTAAAGTGAAACGCAAGTGCGCCACCTAGCGGCGAATCGGCGCAACACCGCTTTGGCGCGCTTCGACAGAGTCGTAACGGTCACGGCGGGACGGATCGAACTCACTTTCGCTCCGGACGCCGACAAGAGAAGACATCGTCACGGAACTGTCCCACGTTTCACCTAGTGCCTATTTTATCGCTCGACGAAGTCTAGATTGTAGTACTAAGAACTAAGTGCTGATTTTGAACTCTGTTTGACGATTATTAAAAGTGTTCGAACACAAGTCTCATTCTCATTGCACGATACCCTATTTCGCCCACAATATCTGAGGTTCGAATCCCTGACGAGCCGACATACATATAATGTTGGGATGCTGTATGTTTTAAGACTAGTATCGAGCTAGTATACTCGCGAAGAGTGAAGTAAAAAATATTTTTTTTCCTATGCGTTGATAAAAGACATGGTTAGGGCGATTCCGCATTGCATCCGATTCGAATCCGTGCAATATCGGTCCAATATTCTCTCAGATCTCTTCTTGGATTTAGATCGGCTCATAAAATCCAAATGTCCGGAAAACTGGCTGAGCAGTCCGAAATTCCGATTTGTAAATCTGGCAACCATAATTATGCAGTGACATTGACCTCTTAATTTATGTGACAGTGATTCTAAAACACAATAATGCCAGTTTCGACGGCCTCCGTGTTCCGGCGCATCGTGTGTCATCATCGGCGCTTGAGACCTTAATTTTTTATTTAGATGGACATTGGTTTTTGCTGGGTTGTGAATGCTTAACGTAAAATTATTTTAAAAAGCCGTACTACTATCTTCACCACTTGGACAAGTGTTTGTTTTGTTGAGATGATGAAACCCCAAAGCGCAAATACTAATAAGTTCCCAAAGTTCCAGGACTCCTTTATATGGGTAGAAACTGCATCTTTTTAGAATTTTATAAATTAGAAATTGAACTAAGAAACATTTTGATTATTTGTTAAGCGAGTTCTAGAAGCCCTTGTGTCTTGATTATGTAATATAGTATATAACAACTTGTGTCACCAATTTACAAAGCACGCAAACTTGTAAGCAAAAATTAGTCACAAAAAGTACAAGACGAATCAGCACGCATAGTTTTAGTTCTAATTTGGTTTCACCTTCACTACACAATAGTTTCTTCACAGTTCATTGAGGTTTTTCATTTCCCACACTAATTACAAAATACAAGATCATCCAGAAGGCTTACTACCTTTTTGTAAGGCAGAGTATTTTAAAGATTTTTTATTTGAGTCTAATTATACGCAGCAGCAGGCAAAGTTTACCTCGGCATAGATAATGGTACTTCATCCTTAAAGATAAAGAGATTGTGTATTTTCAAATAACTTGTATAAATAATTATGAGTAACATTACATACTATACATTATTATATTTAAATTGACTCTAGATGTATTAACTCAGTTCAGCAACTGAAGTTTTGCACAGAAGGGCAGCATGTACGAAGTCCTACTGTATTTCTCTACATTTGGTTTGTTAGCACATTTGTTAATCGCTCTAATGGCTTAATTAAACTGCTGCAGTCAAGTAATATGACAGTTATATTGATTTTTAGTCCATAGTTAACACAACCAATAGTCGAATTTTTCGGCAAAATATAAACTTATTATAGTAAAAAAGCTCTAAAAGTCTACGGTCACGCCATTACTGTGTTTTAATATAAACTAAAGGTTGTTTATAATTAATAAATTTATAAAAAATACTTTGCTGATATTTGACCACTGTCATTAAAATTGATTATTAGTTAATTATGAATGATTACAGACCAAAAAAAACAGGCCCTTAGATGTAGGTGTAATTCTTAACTTGTTTAGAGAATAATATAGTATTGTTTTTGCTGACTCGCACGTCCATGTGTTTCTGAAAAAAAATATCAAGGAATGTATTCGAATTCAGTGGTGACGTAGCATGGCTTAGCACTCGGGGCGATCACCCCCCCCCCCCCCCTATACTCGGAGCTATGGCACCCCAAAATGGTCTAAATGGTCAGGTCTGGTGGCCCCCAGGATTTTTGGGTTACCGATTCGAAGATGAAAGATATACGAATCAGCTATAATGATACCAATCGCAGCGAATTTTTACACGTGACCCAATAACTATTGTTTAGAAAAACGTGAGATTAAAAGTGATAATAAAATATTATCCTTGCCATGTTTATTTAACAGAAATTGCAATGCCAATATAATTAAACTAATTAATAAATAACTTGCTGTTGCCAGAGAGAACAGGCGATATAGCGATATAGCGAGTCGAGGCAATGTCAACTACAAAATATTTTAATGATTTTTATTTACTTTATTAATCAATCACCTAAAGAGGTAGATAAGTTTTAACTATTTGCAATTCATGTAAGGTCCTTTAATATCCAAAAAGCCCGAATTTTAGAGGTAGAGCGATAACTTTCATAATAATTGTGTACCAAAACCACACAATAAGATTTGAAATAGCAAATAGCCTAAATCTAAAGTTACTATTGAGATCTTTATTTAAATTAAATAAAAAACACAATGCTCAATGAATTTTAATTACCTACAATAACGAGATTAAACTGGTTTCTGTCACAATCACGAAGTATCCTTGAATGCCAATAGGAGAAGGGTGACACTTTGTTTCCGCTTCTAAAATTAGCATACTCTGATTCTGATGACAAATAAATTAATTTGTCAAGTCATTTTTAGATTTTTTACCCCATTTACAAGGGTGATTAAGGTCACCATTATTGGTTGCAGTTGTAGGTCGATAGTTAGTAGTAGTCATGCTACCTATTCACAAAACAGCTCCAGCTACTTATTTATTTATTACTTAATGTCGTATAAAGGCGAACATTATGCCAAGCCATTCTCTGCTTCTTAACTTGAAGGGTCACACAAAAAGATGATCACAAGAATTTGTCATGTATCTATTGATTTTCATTTTCTTTTCTTGGTAGACAATAAGCTTGAGATATAACTACAATTACAACCACATCAGCCTATCATACTGCTTTATCAAATAAACTAGATCGTTATTTAGTTTGATTGTTCTCACTTTTCCTTTGCAGTTGTCAAAATGGCGGACTCCTTAGTATTTGGCAGCAGCGAGAAGATGCGAATCAACAGGAACATCCTGGTGCTTGGATTCGCCTTCATGGTCCAGTTCACGGCGTTCCATGGAGCTGCCAACCTGCAGAGCTCGGTCAACAGTGATGCTGGAGCGGGCACCTTCACCCTGGCTGCGATCTACTTCTCACTCATCATATCCAATATACTCCTGCCGGCTGTGGTGATCAAGTAAGTGTTTTTCATAAAGAACTTTGACAAACAGACATATTACTAGTACATATGTGCATTGTATCACTACGTTCTGCCGAGCTGCCATGCTGCAGTTTTCTGTCCTTTCTTATCTTTCTACAACTTGGCAGTTATTTGTAACTAAGTTTCATGTTATACAAGAAGATGTGCAATTTAAAAATACGTTGCAACTACAACAGCGAGGGTCCTGACTGAGAAACATACTTATTATGCAAAATAATTATTATTATAATACACTACTTTTGCCAGCTGGGTTGACTTTTTTGGGGTCTACCGAGGAAATATCTATGACGTATTTGGTTTGATAAGCATCTTGTTTAGTGTTAATCGAAGCGAAGGCAATCAATTTTACTTAAAGGTTGTTGTTTTGGCCTTGATAGTCCATAATATTTTTTGCTAATGTGTTACAAAAAAGTTAATTGAGAGGCATATGCAAATTAATTATGATGAAATTTTATGTTAAAATTACCTACTAACTAAAATAAACAGCACACAATTTCACAGCTGTGCCTATGTCATTGATATTTATTATTGTTTTGTTGAACTAAACGCATTCAATTCTCATGGCAACGTTTGCTGGTGACCTCAACCACACTACCGGCAGGTCACGACTCCTATCGGCTCCGATAGATCGCTACTAAGGTCGAAAGATAAGAATTTGAACTGCATTAAAATGTGAAAAAGTAAATGCATAGGTGTCAAGTTGGTGGATTATTTATTTAGTTTGACATAGGTAAAAGAATGAGCGCTAGGTTTACAGAAGTCATAATGTTGGAAGAAGGAAAATTCTAACGCTTAATTTTGATACGGATAAAATGAGTAACTATGGGAATTTTAGTAATATAATATTGTTGTTCTAAAGTAACCAAGTGCTGGCTTGCGACAATAATTAACGCATGAAGAAAGTCATATGTTATTACGAGCTTTGACGTGAGCTTTTCAATTTGAAATAACATTAGATAAAAAAAAAACAATTACAGTTAATACTCACTTTGTTTGTTTTGGATAAAATATTAAAAGGTCGGTATAGTGGATACCTTAAGTATTTACTGAAATGACTAAGCTACTAATACACTGTAAACGCATAAGTTTGTTAGAATTTTATATGTTTGTTTCACTTTCAAAGAAATGCGATGGCAAAAGCTCTCAATATTTCTGAACAAGCAACTTTTTTGTACAGATGGCTAGGCTGCAAGTGGGCTGTGGCCCTCTCATTCATCGCGTACATGCCGTTCATAGCGGCTCAGTTCTACCCCAAGCTGTATACCCTGATACCAGGCGGCATGATGGTCGGCTTCGGCGGCGGCCCGCTATGGTGCGCCAAGTGCACCTATCTTTCTGTGGTGAGTTAGTAGATCAAAGATAAATATGAGTATCTTCGATAGTTACTTACTTATGCTTTCGTGTTAATCACATTTAAAGATAACTTTACCTTTCAGTAGTTTGCACTTTTTTACGATTTGACTAATCATCATCATCAGCTGGGCTAGAAAATGCGCCGTGATAAAATCTTAACGATGATTTTGACGACAAATGTATGGACTTCTCGCGTAAATGCGAAAAACGCTTATCACGGCGATAATAAGCGTTTATCACGCCATTTTATCGATTGTCACACATTAGCGCATCCTAGGCCTGCAGGTCATTTAGTCTTCACTGTGCGAGGACGACTCTCTCTAACTTGATGAAAATGTTCCATTTGGCATATACACTGGCCATGCGGGTTAGGGAGGCCTGGTGGTAGCATTTTTTCCCTTAGTCGCGTAGTTACGACATCGATGGGCAGAGTAGAAGTGTTCCCATTCTACTGCCGGAACCACACAGCTAACGTTTTAACTGAATAGATAAATTAGTTTTCAATTAGTAGTTCTT
Source organism: Ostrinia nubilalis (assembly GCF_963855985.1). Classification (NCBI taxonomy): domain Eukaryota; kingdom Metazoa; phylum Arthropoda; class Insecta; order Lepidoptera; family Crambidae; genus Ostrinia; species Ostrinia nubilalis. Next base: position 12,258,285 of record NC_087097.1, read on the forward strand.
TAGTTACAGGTCGCAGCTAATTTTATGAAAATTAATTGGGTTACAAATGGCTCTCTTTCAAATTACAGGTGGCAGAGCCGTATTCCAAACTATCTGGGGTGTCGGTTGAGGTGCTGGTGGTGCGGTTCTTCGGGCTCTTCTTCATGTTCTACCAAATGGCCCAAATTTGGGGAAACCTGATCTCATCTGCCAGTAAGTTTCTCAGTACTAAAGTCATGGTTTTCTGTAAGTAGGAACCGACTAGTACTTATTTATACTGCTTAAAAAATCGAGCTCATCAAAATGATCTCAATAACAAATAGCTTATAACTAACGCCAGAATTCACAAACATTACTATGAGGTCTCACAGTGCGCGTGGACGCACAGTGTCACCCTGTCACAGAGCTCTATTCAACACTGTGCGTTCGATTTGGTGCTTCACTTATGTAAGCATCGCTTGTGAATACGAGTGTCAGTAGGTATAAACGTTCTATGGAATAATGTAATCTCAAGCATTCATTGAAAGATTTACCCATGCCATCTACATGCATTTGTGTTACCATGCTGTTTAAATACTTAATTGAAAAATATGCAGTTAACAAACGGATCTGAATGAAGATAAGAATGCGATTAGAATATACAATATTAAAAATACTTGACTTAACTTGGGAATTCGAAGGTCGCTTGGCATCTTGTCACGTAATATCGATGATCGCAATTATAAGTTATTATCGAATAACTTTAATGAGATCATGGCATGAGCCGACGTGTTAACATCTTTTTAAATTTGATTATTGTACTTGTTTTGCTGTATGAAGACTGAGGTCGGTTTACTTGGGCAAGGTAATTCTAATTGTGTGTCAAGCAGGTGGATTATTACCCAGTGATTGGTTGTTTTTAAATATTTTTTAGTATGATAAAAGCATTGAATCTACGCTTAAGTTTGAATCGAGTTTTGAGTAGCCTCAATCTGAAGGTCCAACAGAATAAATCTCAAAGTACTAGTAAACATTTCTAACTTTAAAGTTTTAGATTACCTATATACATGTGCCTACCTATTACTATTTCATAAATATGCGTTAAAATATTGTTTTTAGCATTCCGTAGTCCTGACAAGGAACTCTTATTGACATATTGGTTGGTCCAGTTGCCGGAAGAGAAAAAAGTTAAAAGTTAATCTGGCGATTTGAACCGTGGGTATGCTGTGGGTCCAGGTTGACGGAAGACTAAATGTTTGTTTTAGCGTTAATTAGATACGACAATCACACAAATTAAATCATTGATAGTGGTTCTGTTATACAAGGAAACGGAAGCAATAGTATTAATAACTCCACTCCACAGAAGTACCGTTTACGATTTTAATGCTATTTATCCAGTAAATGGACCTTGGTATGTTGCTTTGATCTGTCTTAATTATAGATGTCGGTCACATAGCAATTGAAATATTCGATATTTATTTACTTAACGCCATATTTAATTATTACACGTGAATGGGTTTGGTTTATACACGTGTTTAATTGATTGATATGTGTGCCAAAAATAGCGCATATTGACGATTATCAGTTGCTTTTAATACCTAAGTAAAGCAAAATTAAGTCTCTACTAAGGACCCATGACATGGTTAATCTCTTAACCAACATTGTTTGCTACAAGTATTTCCTGTAGGATATGACTTGACTTGAAGTGCTTGCTTATCTTCAAATTAATATATAACATCATCATCATCTTCTGTTTTTCTTACACATTTTGAGACGTTCTACCTTTTTAGTATATCTCCTGCATATGACATAAGATGCCTCATCATCAATAACAAAATAACCATTCATGATTTTCTTCTGTTTTTTCTTACACAGTTCTCTCATCATCTCTGGGAGAAACAGCGTCAATGTTCAACGAGACCCTGATACCTGAAGACCTGGTATCGAACGTCACAGCGCCATTAGTGGACTTTGGGGCCACCTGTGGGGTTAACTTCTGCAGTGGGAGTGCTGGACATGTATGTTTTATTCTTCTTCTTGTGTTGTAGCTATCACGTATTTTGGCCCTTCACGAATACATTAGGTACATATTATTTGTCACTTTACGAATTCACAAACGATGCTTGCTTAAGTGAAGCAGCAAATCAAACGCACAGTGTTGAATAGAGTTCTGTGATTGGTTCGTGTGTCACCCTGTGCGCGCGCACTGTGAGAATGTTTGTGAATACGGGCTTTATTCTTCTATAAAGTGTTTTGTATCCGAATCTGAGTATTACGACGCATAGGTATGTTGGATTAACATTCTAAGATTGAAATAGACACAATATTTTTTTTATTTTGCAACCAAAGACTGGTTTATTCAAATTATTAGTTTGACCTACGTAAAAAAGGAAAAAAAATATTTCGACCTTCAAGACAAGACATCGACCTTATTTGTTAATACCAATTTCTGTTAGCGAATGTGAATCCATATTATTGTATGTTTTAGTGCATTGAATTCGAATGCAATTGAATAACAATCTCAAGGCTTTTGAGGTACTTAAACCTACGCATTGCTCTTGTGATTGTAAGTATGTTTCTAATTACATAATAGGCTGGTTTCCTAAAAAAAAAAATTTTCAATATAAAAATATATTGGACACGTGTATTTTTAATTGTCAATCATACAAATAATTACAAAGTTATAGTGCGTTGAAGTTCCGCGCGACGTCACAAAGTGCAGCACTTTTACGCACTCACTGACGTCACGGGCCTTTTCTTTAGAACTTTGGCACGCTCTCTTTACATTTTTATTAGTTTTGAAAAGTGCAAAATAGGTGTCGAGTATTTTTTGATAAGCTAACTGACGGACTAATTAAAACTCTTGCTTTTTTACCCAGGAAATATCCCTATTATTTCTTAATTACAGGGAAACACAAACTTGGCACCTCCTTCTCCGCTCAAGATCCAGGTCATAGCGGGGATCTATCTCCTGTGCATGGCCACTGCGGTCATTATGGTCGCTCTTGGGGTTGATTCGCTCACCAGGTATTAGTAAATAAATGCATATCTTTGAATATAAAGCAGAAATCTAACACTAAGTAAAGCTTATACGGTACCTATGTCAATGAATGGACCCTACTTAATAGCTTTTTTGTTACGAATGTATGATGCAAATATTATCCTGATCGTATACAAATTTTCTTGTTGTGCCAGGATTGATCTCGCGAAAAGCAACTGAATTGAAACCTACTCATTTTTAAGTCGGATAAAAATCTATGAACGCACTCACGTAGGTAACCCCATGGGACGGATTCATAATACATATTACATGCACAATGAAGCCATTAAATGGAAACTATTTCCAGGTTTAAAAAAAATTAAGTATGTTTACTTCTATATTTTATCTTTTGTTCCATAGTTAAACCATAGTAGGTACAAGCTTTGTAGTTTTAGTTTAGGACCAGTCCCAAATGTTTAAGGATACTTATTTATTTATTATATTTACAAGCTTAATGAAGCCATTAAAATCGAAACTGCTTCCAGGTACACCGCAGGCCGCCAAGCCACGTGCAACGGAAAATCCGGACTGCGGTTACTGGCGGTGACGCTACGGCAACTGCGACATAGGTACATAACTACTTAATATAGGATTTGTATGTGAAAATATATTTTTTACTATTCTCGTTTGTAGAAAAAATAATAGTCTTGTGGTATCTTAGTACATAGTTACATTGCGGCTTTCATGAAAGTCTACCTTTCCCTTGGGACAAGTTTGACCTTACGTACTGGTAGGTACGAGAATTGAGGATATTCGATAAAAAATATTATAAATTCCACACTAAACACTTTCTGCAACCGAGTACAATTCTAAATAAAAATAATATCCATATCACGTGAAGTTCCAAGCGTTCGCGTTTGTCTGAATCATAAAATATGATTAAAATCTGACAAAAAATCGCAGGAATAAACATTAAAATGATTGACGACATTTACTACAGGTATCAGCTGCTCTTGCTGCCCGTTATAGGGTATATTGGAGCTGAACAGGCGTTCATGGCTGCCGATTTTACTCAGGTAATTTATTTTCATTCGATTTTTATTTTTGTGATTTTATGTACTAAATTGGTATCTACTTTAACATCTTAAAATTGTATTAAAAGCATATTTCTTTTAGATAAAATTTATAGCAATTAGATTATTGCTATAATTCGTAAGACAACTTCATATGAGACCCGATTTGTAACGTTATAAATGATATTCCCCAATCTTACGTTGTTGCATGTCTTCGTAGCTACTATGTCCCATACAAAAGACACAAACACGTCAGTACTAATTTCTTATGATAACACTATTTTCTGTCTTTTTATGTCCGTGTAAAAACACTAAAAATCAGTTATTTCGTTTATCGGACATATTTTATGGCAATAATCTCGGTTTAGTATATCCACCTGCTGATATTAGTGTCTAGTACACTATTTTCACTATTCCTACGCTCTCGACAAATTTGAATTTTGTAGCGCTGTGAAAAAGCTCACAGTTTTGCTATAGGCGTTTGTGGGCTGGGCGTACGTTATTAATTATCATCAATAGCATTCGGTTACTTGGTGATCTGCTTTGAAAGAGTAAAGTTTTTCAGTAGCTAAAACAGCACAACGAGTTAAGTTAGGAACAGGGTTAGATCCAGCATAAAAATATATCGGGGTAATAGGTTTGATAATATTATCAGTATAATAATTCTCGCAGGCGTTCGTAGGCTGCGCGTACGGCATCAACAACATCGGCTACGTGATGATCTGCTTCGGCGTGTTCAACGCGCTGGCCGCGCCCGTCGCCGGCGCCGTCGTCAAGCTGACCGGCCGGTACCCGGTCATGATCACGGCTTTGGTAAGTGCAGAGAATAAAGGGTCAGGTAGAAAGATTAGATACTTTTTAGTTCACACCACGCAACACTGATCAATTAAAACAATATAAGATTGAAACGGCATAATTTAGGTGGTCTTATCGCTAGGTAGTAATATTTTTCAGACAACCTAGTGAGATCATAGTTGTTCAGACACTTAGGGCCTCAGTAATTACAATCACATATTTGTTCCTATATGAACACCATAGTGATCTGTTTGCAAACATCTTTTGTGAAATGGCTTTCCTAATGGCTATTTCGTATCAAATAAACGTTAAGTGTATGTGAGTGAGATTCTCTTGTACTGATTATTATTTTATAAGTTCGATTGCCAAGTGGGATTTCACACTTTTAAATCACTTAAAAGAACAAACCCACTCCCAGATTGATAAGAACATAACAGGTTTGTGGTAGCATTTTCAGATACTTGCAGACATTTGATTGTTACTTACTCAAAATGACATAAAACTGTGTCCATAGATCCTGAACCTATGCCTCATCACCGCTTTACTGCTGTGGCGTCCAAGCCCTGACCAATGGCTGGTATTCTTTGCGCTAGCAGCTGTATGGGGCACCGCTGATGCTGTATGGCTCGTGCAAGTTAATGGTGAGGACTTTACTCATACTGGATCTTAACTGTACCCTTTATTTTTTATGAATAGGAGGGGTTATTTAAAACCGCCTCTGTGGTAAGACCACCTGCTTCAGACGCAGAGGTCCCGGGTTCGATTCCCAGTGGGGGCAGATTTTTCTGTTCGGTTTGGTTGGGCTTGTTCTAAGCCCGCCTGTCTAGCTACCACCATCTTACCTAAGTCTGTCGCCATAACAACAATGTTAACAGCATTGTTGTGTTCCGACAGCTAGAGGTAAGATAGTCAGTTCCTCTGTGGTTGAGGATTCCGGGTGAAACTCGCTTCCACCTTCGGCTTGATCGTCACTTACTTACCATCAGGTGAGATACAGGCCAAGAGCTTCCTCGTTTTGGATAAAAAAAAGCTTTTTAAAAGCTCTAACTAAAGTTTAGTGTCGTTAAAATACGGTGTCAATTGGGTACCCAGTTTTATAGATAAAACAGAATAATGATCGATTCACCCTTATGGTAGTCTGTGAAGCCACAGTTCCGTCAACGTGTAGTGATTCAATTCAAACTTGTCAGTGCTCAGTACACAGAGATTGCCAATCCGTGACTGAACTAAGTGATCACGTTGACGGAACTGTGGCTTTTTCAATCTTTTTTACGAATGCTGTCCATTGCAGCGTTATCCGGCATTCTGTTCCCGGGCGACGAAGAGGCTGCGTACTCCAACTTCAGGCTGTGGGAAGCGACTGGTAGCGTTCTGTCTTATGCTACAGCTCCGTATCTTTGTGTGAGGACTAGGTGAGTGTCTCAACTGTATGCACGTAAGGTTTACTTAAGCCGGCTACCGTTGGATCCAATATTGGTCCCAATGACACTCGTCCAAGGCCCAAATTATGGATCTAGGAAATAGTATTGGCACCAACGTTGACACACATTGGACGTATGGCCAATGTTGGGGTTAACGTATGAGGCCGGTTGCATTGACAACTAGCGTTGGGACCAACCAATGTCTGGAGCCGGTATAAGAGCTTTTTCACACTACCTTATTTAGGTATTTTACGGCGACCTTTACTTATTATAAATGAAAAACAAACATCTAGCAAAATATTAAATTTTAACAAAAAGGCACATACCTATTTAAAGTTGAAAGCAGCGTCAAAAAGCTCTTGACGTTCCCACGCATCAGGGCGTTTCTTAGCCGACTATGGCTATTCTACTTTTATTATTTATAGTTATAATTATGTTAATTAATTTTAATTTAAACACCAGTTGTTTGACTGGGAGAGTTTTCATGATAAAATGGAAAGGATTTTTTGTACTCCAATACGCTTATATTTGAGTAAATTCAACCCTTGTAATAAGTAAAGTATAATCTTTGTGATACATTATTTTGTCTAGATTACTGATACTCCTCGGACTCCTCCTGGTGGGTTTCTCCGGTTATACCACGATCGAGCTGATGGAATTCAAGGCCAAGCGCAAGCACCACCTTGAGAGGAACTTCGAACTCGTAGCAGAGAAGAACGAACGCGATTGAAGAAGAATATTCTCCAAGTTAGTTCCAAGGATTTGCCTCTTCACTACTCAAGATTTTGAGGGCGATTGAGTTGGCAATTTTTTGAGTTAAAGAGTAAACTTAAAAATTTCAGTAGCTAAATAAAAAAGTAGTTTACTAGATGTGTTTTTAGTTTGATAGAATGTGCAATAAAGTTAGTAAAGTGCTACTTTGTCCCAATGGAACGAAAGGGTCATGGGACTAACCACTAAACTTGCCCTACCATGGACGTCACACCATAATATTATATTGTTATAGTTGAATAATAATTGCAATTGTTACAATTACATTTAAGTGCCACACATAAAATTGTAATCTTGATTTGACGTCAACTATGGATTGTGTTCTCTAGGAATGTAGTAATAATCAAATTCTAATCGAACTTTTAAAGCTGGACCGCGGAAACATTTATACTTTATGTGCATATTAAAATGTGTAAAATCACTGCTATAAATAGCAATAAATTGCTTCATAAAATACATATTTTGTATAAAATAATCCAGGAACACGTTGTAATTAAAACATAACCAGCGTGATATATGACAGTATCCAAACGTACCATTATTGAAATTATCCAAATAAATATGCATTAGTTGCGTATATTTTTAATTTATAGATGTATAAAGGGAGAAAACTAATTGAGTGAGCCAACTTTATTATGGCCATCAATATATTTATGACCGTTTGTAAATCCTATACGTTATAACCCGCGGCGTAAAATATTCCTCGGTTATTACGGCAAATTATTAATTACCGCGTAATCATTGGGATATACGCCGCTGTAATTCACGAGGATGCTAACAACGCCAGTAATCAAATAACGGAGCGTAATAAAGTATTGTTGCAAAGTAATTTTATGATTTCATCGATTATTGCTATGAATAATAAGTTAATAGTGAAGATCGCGCATGGCTAGTGCTGCAAAGATAAAGTGATCTACAAAATATATGGATATGAAGATGACGATTAAGTACCTACATATGAAATCAAGAATTTTTGTTTTTAACACTCAATTAAATTAGTTTCAATAAAATCATTGTTTCAGTATCATTCATTGTAGTCAGTACTCATGTATCAGTTTTAACAATAAACATAATTTTCTATCTTAAGAATTACCTATATTAGGTTAATATTATGTCTTTTTAATTGCAATCTATTTTAAGATGGTTTGTACAAATAAAACAACAAAAATAGTTTCAATAAAATCATTGTTTTTATTCTCTCCACATAAATACTTAAACTTGGATTAAACTTAATCCGCGATTAACGCTAAACAAGCTACATTATCTAAGTACATGTTCGCAAGGATTAACAAAGTGACTAAACCTTCGTTATACACAATCATTAACACTAACATATAACAAAAACATAGTCTTGTTTGTATGTATGAGTCGCAGGTTAAATGTTCACTTTAGTGTCGGTTACCAAACTTTTTATTATGTTATATTTGCTTTGGGTTAACTGATACAGTGTAAAATGCGCTAGACTGCTTTGTTAAAGGTATCGCATTCTAATCAAGGTAAAAGCACCAATCATTGGCATTATCTTAGTTAATTAACTGACCAAAATTTCAATATCTTCAGTGAATTTGTTGATTTTTACCTTGCATAATGAACGACATCAGTGGAAAAATCATGGTAAGACAAAGTAGTAGTTTGCTGCTATTAAAAATATTTTACAATAAGATCTTGAATAGATCCTAAATCGTTTGTCTTACCATGATTCAACAACTGCAGTGTTAAGCCTTTCCCAATAGCAGTTGTTTAGTATTTAGTTTTGTATTACTGTTTTATTAATCTGTTAGCTATTTAAACCTGGACTGTAAATCCCACACACACATTATTATTGTCAATTTACACAATACACTTGACAATCAAAAATATTCTATACATACAAATGTACAAGTTCGTAAGTCACTGGTCCATATAATAACATTAGTTAAAAATAAAAGCAGGGGTCTGGACTCTATGCTAATTTAAGACACCTACAAAAATTCGTCTCTTCATTATAATCTATGTAAGTATTAATATGTATTATTTAACTTCAGATTTAAAGCGTAGAACCGTAATACTTTTGAAAACGTTATTATAAAAATATTTTCTTATATAATATAAGGAAGACCAGGATCCAGGCACTGAGACTAAAACTCTATGTACACACCAACAATAGCACCTTACATTTTCCTTTCGTATGTCTGAATCTATAATATACCATTAACTACTAAGTATGCTTGATTTCCTTTACGCTATTTTGGCAATTAAGGAGATTACCACAGGTAAAACATTTTTTTACAGAACCTTGTGTGTGAATCTATTTATATCTATAACTGAAGAGGAATGATTTTGAATTTATTTTCAAACTTATTTACAAATATACTAATTGCAAATCGTGGATGCATCAAATGATACTATACAAGTAAAACTAAATTATACACTCGTTAGCTATACGATTACTGTAGTCGGTTTACTGAGCTTTCTTCAGGTGTGGTATAAATAAATGCTAAGAATTAGCAACGTACATACAACTATATCTTTATATGTTTAACTATACAGTTTATAACTTTGTGACCCTGTATAAGATGTAGACGTAGTAGCCTCAACATAGTACGTAAAACTACTATACGGCTTTATGTACAAATATAAATTCTACATTTTTAACATTTTAACTTTAAGTCAGGGTCCTTTAGCACCGAAAGATATGCTTTTATACAATAGCAGGATTATTTTTGTATGTTACAGTTTGGCCGATCGAAGCTTTAGTAAAGCTCGACTGTCTTTTATAAGCTACCGTTTAGATTTCAGCTGAAGATGTAGTCAATATGTGTAATTTTATCTTATTTGATTAAAACATTGTAACATTATTACAAAACTTACATAAGCTATTATTTATTATTATTATTACTCATCAAACTATTGATGTCAGATTTTAACGTACACCAACATACAAAAACGTTCCTTATAACTTTAACACATTTGGACGGCAATACACAACATTCAATGTATTTATATACAGAAAATATTCTGCAAAACTTAACTATTAATCCTAAAGCGTCTTAAAACGTAACTAAATGCAAAAATCTATAAAACAGGAAGACTTTACACTCATGAACTCTGACTAAACGTAGTTAAAATTTAACTAGAATTATTATGTCTAACATGGGAAGCTGCTTATTCGAAAGGCAAACAACCAGTCTTTATTACGACGAATTCCCGGTTATCTCGGAGATAAACGTTAACCTTATCTACGTTTGATCACAAACTACGCATCATCTGAAATTCCCATAAAGGTTATCGTGGTAATTAAATAAGATTTTTGATATTTGTGAAAACGCATGGCTCGTAATTGGTTTCGTGACCGCAATCGGTACGTTTACCTTATTCCGAAATATTGTGATTAGATTTTGTGATGCGATACCGTGCATAGCTTTGATTTCAAAGAAAATATGAGTTCCACAGATTTTTAAGTAGTAAGTAGATAACATCAGATTTTCTCTGCCAACAAAGCGCTACAGTGAAGTAGAGACGTAAAAGTAAGTCTAAAGAATACGAGAATGTCTTAACTAGGACTGGTAGTGTTGCTCCTCGGTTCAGATTTTAGTGCTGTGCCGTTTATCCGGGGGCCGGGGGCCGGTGTGGCCGGGGCCGCCGGGGCCAGGGCTTGGCACTGGGCGCAGGGGTCCAGGCGGCGGGCGAGCACGGCCCGCAGCTTGAGGGCCGGCCCTAACTTCATCTGAAGCATACCGGTTAGGTGGTCTTCAGTCAGGAGTGGCAGGCCGGCACCGTCGATTCTTTGCTCTCGGAAATTCTGGAAAGAAGGAAAAACTATGTTAGATAAAATAGATATTAAAATTTCTTAGCGAATAGAGTCGTTTCTCAAACTAAATTTAACTCAAACGAACCATCGTGGTTTCGAGTCCCACCTTAGGCAATTCGATTTTTTCAAGTTATTTATTTAAAAAATAGATATTTATAAAAAATAGGTATACATGAATTTGGAACCATCGAGATTCCATGAAAAGTGAAGAAAAACTTTCGACATGTCAGAGAGATTTTATCGTACGCAATGACAATGAACCTGAAAAACCGAGGTCCAAATAATTACAGCCTCCGTCTTTAAAGAGTTTAATAAACAGCTAAGTGTCCGGCGCGCGCGCACCTGTCGCGATGTCATCCCGTGTACCGCGGTCAAACCGTTTAGGTACTTTGAATATTTAAGATAAAATATCAATTTGGACACAAATAATACGGCATAGCTAATTTTATTAATGTGTCCATGTGATAAAATTAAGCATTTAAAGTAGCAAAGGCAACCGACTGAATTAATTTTATGAGTTCGATTCAGTAAAAGCAATTAAGTGAGATTCTTTAACTGTTAAAATATACGAATAGTTACAGTAAGTAAATAATATCTTAATTTGCAGAAACATATGTGCGATAAGTAAATGGTAGATTGTAATATTCCAGTATTCAGGTACTGGAATATTACAATCTACCATTGTAACCAAGTGCTCATCATTCATTAGCTGAAAAGTTTTTCAAGAATCATGAGCTTCACTGTATAGTTCTGCGTTAAAACTTAGAAATAGTCAAACAACAAGTAGCACAGAAAGTTGGGAATAAAATAGAAAGCATCAAGACGATTCGCGGCGGGTCGCGGCGCGGGCGCAGCGTCCAGCGACCTGTCATCTCCGCGGGAACGTTGACAAAAAGCGCGCCGCCTACGTGACGTCCTGCCTCCCCGCGCCCCCCTCCGCGTCCGACCACTTTTTACACCGCGACATTTGCCCGGAGTTCGATCCGTGTCATGCGACGTATTCCTTTTTTAAATTGCGCCGGCGCTCGATTATTTTATTTTTTAATTTTATAAGGCTTCGAAGCGGCCGGCCGCTAGCCAGTAAAAAGCGATAGCGTATAAAAAACTCTATGAATAATTAAAGTGAGATAGCTACTGGCTAGATCATGGGAACGGAATTACGGAGCGGCGACAGGTCGGCGGCGCCCGCGCTCGCGTTGAAGGACAGGTCAATTTGCAGGGCTCGTCTTTTTAAGATTACTGTTCTGAGGCCGATTCTTTATGCAAATGGGGGAGTAATAAATAACGAAATTAGCGCATTTCACGTTGTGAGACAGGGCTGAATTAGATTTAGAGCGAAGGGTCGACGCGGTTAACCTTCGGATGTGGTTTGTGGTTGGAGGGCATGTTTAGTATAATGGAGGTTACGAACGGGATCGATTCGGGACTCTAATGCGCGTGCCCGCGGGTCAGGCGACCGGCCAAATGAAACGGAATGATATTTGAGAAAATTGTTTAATTGGGGCTCGAATTACGGGTTCAAAGAAGGATCAGACCAGTTCCTCGGGCTTGAACTTTTTGTGGCTGAGTCAACCGAGTTTGATGTTTCGGCTTAAGTGTCGGTTGGTTTTGTTATTTCATAAACTGTTTCTCACTGGCTGAAATGTAGAGTCATTAAAAGTAACAGCCTCATCCCAAAGGCAAAGGCACATTCTCTAAATGGCTAAGATAATAAATTGTTTTTCCAAAATGTCCTGTGTTTCTTAACAGGCATTATTGCTGAGTTTCCCATCCAATAAAAACGTAAAAAATAACTTGACACCTATACAGAACTAAGACCTATCAGCCATCTTTGGCCTCGGGGCGTTCGATGGAAGAGGTATAAGTGTTGTTATTTTAGCGTTATTTTATTTTGAAAGTAAAGGGCAGCGGTAATCGGCCGGCGCTGGCGATCGGTCAGCCGCACTTACGGGGGCGGGTAGTTAGCGATGAGCACACGCAGCCAGGGATTGTATCAATGAATATCTAAATTACTTTTGATCTTTGAGAATAAATAGACCTTGTACGAAGTAGAGCTACAAAAGAGATGTAACGCTCTTATATGTTCTCTTAATTCTTAAAATGCTTTAGTCAGATATTTGGTTTGGAGAATGAGATCTAGTTTTGAATTGATTTAGAAGTTTCAAGTTCATGAATACAGGAAAATCGATCCATATGTAGAAAACTATGGTAACCTAAGTATCTTCTCATTTACTTCTAATTAGAAATTCATTCATTATTCTTGACAGAAAGTTTACCTAACAGGACCAACAGACAGTGTAAAACACCGATGCGTAGATAACAATGGAAATGCGTGCGCCAATATGCACCAGACAGCTAGTTAGCCGCCATACAAACAAGGCAAGAAACAAAAGCTTGTAAAAATGCCGGCCGCGTCGCCCCATCCCTAACCTTCAGCGAAAGTATCCGCGCATAGAATATTTATAAACGTCCGCGCCCTCCATAAATCGTGGCCAGCACACAGATACTGCGTATCGCCCGTGGCCATGAACCGCTCTTAAATTGCGGCCGGCCACAGCAGCCGTATCCTGAACAGGTTGTAGAGCAAAAAAGGTTAATACACCGCTTCTCAAAGTGCGGGTTGCGACCTGAAGGGGTAAAAAGGGTGGCATACTGGCCACTTCACTCGTTCACCAGCCTATAAACGACTGTGTTATTATGTACCTAAATAAAGTATTCCAGATTTAAAGCAAGATGACTTAGGCCCTGATGTCATGCCCTGAGTGCCCAAGCAACTGCACTGAGTTTTGGGCTGACACTGTGTAGGTTTGTTGTAGAAGAAGAAGACTTAGGCCCGATTCGACCAAACTTTTATCCGAGAATACTTAACTCCAGTTTCAGTAATATGTCAAAATGACAAGTTTATTCTGAGATTAATATTTACTCTTGTTTGGTCGAATCCACTTATTACCGTGAATCCACCCTTATAAGTGTAATGTTAATGCATATTAAGTACAAAGTAATTTGTGAAATGACGTCTTAGAAATTTTCTTCTCTTTCTTCAGTTAATCAACTTCTAGCATGCTAAACTTAGATTCCAATTGACATTTAGTATGGAAATGTCATTTTAAACCAGGGTTCGTCTCAGGTTTAACTTTTTTGTAATAAGGGGGAGAAAGTCGTTCAGTTGACATGCCACCTATTTTCATATTAGAAGCTCTCCAAGCTGGACTATTAACTTTTTGTTCTACAAGAAGTTTAGCAACCTATGGTTCAAAGTATGCCCCGTGCGGGGCGCTGGACCCACGGGAGGGGGCCGGGGCCTAATGACAGGGGCGGCGGCGCCCGCGGCGGCTACCGCGCGCAAATTGATGCCTGCGCCCTCTCCGAACCTTTGCTCCTGGCTAGTGATGTGCGCACTCGATAAAGTGACAGCAAGCACGCGGAATAGAGAGTTATAGTTCGCTTATCAGCAGGTGCAATCCGGTAAGTGTGGTGGCACGACGCAAGGTTCACGCTCAATTTATAGGCAGCACCGCGGGATAGGCGTAGCGTCGTTAATGTCGTAATGCCGGTGCTTGGCAAACACTGAAATATGATTTGCATGAATAAAGTTTGCGGAAAGCTGCTAACTATAATTGTTTATCTCTGGAAAACACTTCCATAGTGCTTGTGCGTAAATATTTTCAGATGTGCGTTCCACTTTAATTTGATACCAATTGATAACGAGTCTAAACAATAATTAGGCAATGTTGCGTTTGTAAATCTATCAATTGTATAATGTAAACTGACTGATCTTTAGTAGTTACGTGCTACCGCTACCTGAACCGTTAGTCATTAAAACAAAATAATCAAACGAACAAAGCTTCACAATAGGGGTCACGCAACGCAATTTCACTACCGACTAATATCAGAGTATCGACATCGATAATCGTGGAGATAGCATCACTATTCGTCCGCATTACTCTATAAAGATTGCTATTAAGTTTAAAGCATCGGGCGCACGGCTTATATTTAGCTGACGGTATGCGGTGTAATTATATTCGGGACCATCGCCATTTCTCTCTGGTTTTTTACTTTTTTCAAGAGGTAAGGGGTCATGGGACGGAGCTCGACTGCCTCTGTTTAAGTTTTTTTACCAATTGTCGTTTTGGCGTGGTGCAGCTACTTTCTAACTTTTACTTTGTAATGGAATCCATTAGAACTTGGGCGGTAACGTTGTTATTAGTTTCTTAGGTACGATGCCGTTAGAGTGGTACTTTCGATGAGTTATTTTAATTTTCGTTTTTATTGTAAGGTAAATTATAACAGTGAATTTGATGTATCAAAATATATTAACTATATCTACGACGATCTCAAGAAATAGAGAACGGACAACTGAAGCGACCGTTGTAAAACGTACCAACAATAACAATACAGATTACCTCACTCATTTTGTTAGAAAACTTATCATCTGGCATCGGCGCGGGCGCAAAAAGCTTCTACATAATAATTGGAAAATAGCCTAGCGATGGCCAGGGGGAGTGGCCCGGCGCGAGCGGCGAGCGAGACAGAGAACGTTCGTCTTTATGCACGATAGAGACAGCGTCCGCATGGGCGGGGTTACGCTAAACGAATGTGGTCGATTACTGCCGAAGGTAGCCGAACGGAAACCGCCCAGTCGGCGATGTTGGCGCGTTCGCGTGGCTACTTAAGTTGACCCGCCAGCTTTTCAGCGGCGCTTTCCACGGAAAGTAATTTTAGGGGTCAACTTACGCTGGTGCGGTCGACTGAGACAATGTTAACAATGTTTGAGCAACGCAGCTCCATTATAGTTTGATATCGGCGTAATATGTGGTCGCGGTAATGGACAACGGTATCCCGGGATTACGATATCCCTTTTGTAATTAGTGGGGTGGAGATTTGCGCAACAGCGATCTCCTTGTAGATTTGTGAGGTATTTCGCTTAGTTAATGATTGCTGGAGATTGTGCGATTACGCGGAGTTCTTTGTTATCGTGTTGTATTGCTTGTATGTTCGCATTTTATGGTGCGTGTTGATATGTTTAGGGGACAAATTGCAGGTATCTCTAGATGCCATCTTTTGAGGACCTGACAGTTTTAGTATAATAGTCTTACAACACAAAGTATTTTATTTTAGCAATAAACGTTGATTGTTTCGTTAAAGTTAATTGTGTCCATTATTCAATTATGTTGAATAGTATTTTTCGTATCTAAGCAGCGATCTACAGGCCAGCCCCGAGTTTACCTATCACCTTTAGCCTTGCTGAACATTACATTGAAATTCTATTTTGTTACTATACAGGATGTTGTGGTGTGTTTTAATTACAGTGATTAATTAGCAATGTGGTGTATTAAAATTGTAATTGTGTTGGTGCTAACGTAGAGGTTAAATTGTTTTTAAACTCGTTGGTGGGCAGTAATCGGTTTAGTTTATTTTAGGTTACAAGAGTAGGTATGTAAGTTAGAGAATACACGTAAGAAATATAGAGGCACTTCTACTTATTCATTCCTACTTAGGTAATTGTTATTTCATATAAGTAGAACCATTGGACAGTCATATTCATTAAAATGAAATATGATAATTTTCATCCTGAGTGTAACCTTCCTATCTAACCTATTTTAGGTCTTTTTTTGCGTAATCGATTTTCTAGAAACATTCGATTAGGACACGATTTTTCTTGTAGATGATATCGTACTAGGCTTTTAGATTGATGGTTGCTGACACTTACTGTACACCCTGTATAATGTTTATAATTGATTAGCTAGTCAGAGCCCCAAGGCGCAGAGGTTGAGGTTAAATAAGGTCAAATAATTGCAGTAGTTAATTTTAAACTATGCGTTAACTGTTTAGTTGACTCTATGGCCTTACAAAAAGTATCAATAGATATTTTATACACAAAATTACACCTTGAAAGTCAAAAAGGCTGCTCGGAATCAGAGATAGTTAGTTTAAACGTGCCAAAATATTGTTTTGTTAATAAAATATTGGTATTTTTCATGGCCAGAACTGAAGAATACTCATAGGCTGGGTTGCACTATCTTACTTTAACTTTAACAAACGTGAAAAATCTGTCAAATTCCATACAAAAAACACCGGCTATCGTCAAAGTTAGGTGGTGCAACTCAGCCTTATGCAAATACATATAAAATATGATCGATTTCAAGTAAAGTAATTAGTTAAATAAATAATTTGTCATTACAGTCTTAAGCATAACGTTAGTTATCCTACTAATAAATCGGACATTAGTTAAACACAAAAAGCTCTCACATTATACAACAGTTAAAGTAGACTGAGTAGATTCTCTTCCCACTAAGTTATATTGACAGTTCTCTCGTTACGAGATGATTGGTAATTATTATAAATTAGGTATGCTGTTCTTTATTCAAGAAGTGTTAATCTTGTCATTTAATTAACACCATCATAGAACATGGAAATGTGCAGCGATTTTTTCAAAGAATTCTAGGGTGTTCCCAGTGTCAAGACAGGAAGAATAACCAAATTATTCGAAGTGTGATTGTTTTCCATTGTTTATATTAATTATGTTCAAGTAATGATGAATAATGTTCAAGTAATGATGAATAATGTCATCATCAATCATCATCAACAGCCCTTTACAGTCCACTGCTGGACTATGAGCCTCCTCCACTTTAGTGGAGGCAAGCTTGGCAGGCGGGTTGGAATAATGTAATAATGAAGTTAAACTCTGCGGAATTTATTAAAGTTGTAATAGACGCTATATTCCTACAACATATACGCCTGTATTTACAAACATTACTATGAGGTCGCATGGTGACACACGAACCAATCACAGAGCTCTATTCAACGCTGTGCGTTCGATTTGCTGCTTCACTTAAGCAAGCATCGTTTGTAAATACGGGCGATAGGCATACATGTATAGTATGTTATGCCCTCCATTGTATGCGGGCCTGCTGCTCCTACCTCTCTGATGGTGGCCACTGAGGCAGCGACCTCCGAGTGGACTCCCGTTAAGCAAATATACGCACGCGTCGCGCCGTTAACCCACGGATTTTCTTTATAGTGTGTGCTTACGTTACTACCACGAGAGGTATATGCACTCGTAAAATATTGTAAAAAGGAAGTGTAGTGAGCTAGATTTTAAAGCAAGGTCGAGTATGGACTTGTTCAGGTACTTATTAGTTTATTCCGTTGTCTAGTACCCATAGTATAAGCTTTGCTTAGTTCCAGGCCAGAGGCGTAGGCATAAATATCCAAGTATATTTAATAATAATAATATCTACCAATGTCTCTGTGAAACTATAGCGACCATACAGGAAAACCAACGTTCTTGTATTCTCAAAGCTGTTTAGGGTACTTCTCATTTACACTCAAATTTGATGGTCACTCGATAATAGTTCATAAACGGTATAAGTTAGAACAATAACTTTGGAATCAGATGATAAAATATCTATTTAGCTACATACAAAATAAATTTTATCGTAATAGAAGCAAAAATAATACGAAAACATCTCATGAAACGATAAAAAACGGGGTCATTTTTCGCGTTCTCATCGTGTCACACCTTCGGTTGCAATGAAACATTTGGTTACTGCATCCACAATTTTTATTCAATTTCTGTGTAGCATATACTAAAATCATCGTTATTAAATATACTTTCCACACAATAGTCAAAAAAATATCTTCTTATAATTATTTCGAATTGAGAAAGCGAAATACGTTGGTCACACGATTTTAGGTACCTAAAATTTTGAGTAATAATACAAGATTGCCGTTAAACC
Organism: Ostrinia nubilalis; assembly: GCF_963855985.1. NCBI lineage: Eukaryota > Metazoa > Arthropoda > Insecta > Lepidoptera > Crambidae > Ostrinia > Ostrinia nubilalis. The sequence continues at coordinate 12,276,812 of NC_087097.1, forward strand.
GAACACCAGCAACCAACCACAGCGTTCTATTCGGTTAACGTCAGTCGCCCTCCGGCCATTGCGGAGGTGAGATAGGTCGATCGTCGCTCCGCGAAAAAAATACGTAACTTTTTGTGATTATCCACAGAAATACCGTCGCTTGCTTGAACAATATTTTCTACCTCTAAAATTTAAACAATTTAATTGAAACTTAGGCCATTGAAAACTTAACATGTTAGACTTATTTGTGTAGTATTCGACTTGAACCGTTAAATTCAAATTTAAGGATAATTCGTAAAAAACTAAAATTTTCGTCACCTTCGTTTGTTTGTTGAACCTTGTTTTATACACGAAGGTGATTTTAGGCCACGAAAGTGATTTCTTGCTTTGGTTTATTTTAAAATATAGTGACTGGTGTTTACGTTTTTACAATATTTTAATAACTAATAAATTATACGTGGTAAGTAGAGTTCAGTACATCAATAAAAAAATAAGAGCCTCGTATTTTTGTTGTTTGTATGTCTGTATATGTGACTGTATATCTGTTTGTAAGATTTTAATCTGAAGTTTGAGTTAAAAGTTGTACAATAAAAATACAAGGCCATCTGGCCTCAATAAAAAAATATTTTTGTTGAGGGACTGATAATCAGTTAGAGTTCTTTTTTATTGAGGTACTGATATCCTTTTTTTGCTTCTTTAGCATTTCAGTATCACCCTTAAAACCAATTGCGTAGAATCTTGTAACTTAGTAGGTGACGTAATCGGTAAAATTTTATCTTGTATTTAAGTAGGTACATATTTATATTATGTTATTGCTATTTATCTATGAAAATAAGACAAAATATATGTTTTATAAACACTTAAGAGTAAGTTGTTAAGTAGTAAAGTTTGAAAAAATTATTGCTGTGAAGTACAGAATCACTTTCGTGGCATTAAAAAATTCAAAACGTTAAAGCTTCCAAACGAGACTCGCTATTGGACTGATTTACTGAGAATACACTCTTCACATCAAGCGCTACAATTTTTGTTTACAAAAAGTTGAAATAAGTTAGAAATAAAATTTGCCACGAAGGTGACGATGAGAACCGTGGCGATGAGAAATACCCTTTAATTCTAATTATCATTATCCATAGGTTGCGTACTTTATTAAATTTCTATTTGCCTTAGAAATATTCTTATCAAACCAAAACCAATATTGATTGGTATTGAAATTTAGAGAAATACTTTGGAGTACTCTAACGTCGCACAAAAATGACACATTTAGTTTTGTATAGGTTTTTAAAATGTCTTATCCATCTTAAGTCCAACATAATTTGAGATGATCCTACAAAATTCTACTCGGACGTGATTGGTGTTTTCTTGAAAAGCATAAAACCAACAATGGTACGCTTGAATCAAGCCTGCGATTGCGATCTCGCTGTTATATCTGCGCAGACGGCACGCGACCGCACTAGCCACGAGCGAGCATCGATATCGATAAAAAATACAACCACACGAGCGATAGACGCGACTCCGCGAACACTGACTAAGCTGCGGCACGCGTCTTTATAAAGGCCAAAGCACGAAGCAGATATGTCGATAAAAAGACCCGTATCTATAGTGGCTATGAACTTTAGTATAATAGGAATGAGCCTCGGTAATCGATCGTCCAGCCGCCGCGTTTGACGATGCGGCAGGCACGGGCGAGCATCGATGTCGATATTATCGATGGTGATTAATTCAACAGCCAAAACTAGAATTAATAGACGTGGGTGCTATCCATTACAATTTAAATTTATTAGTATAATCTGAATTAATCTGGTAATAAAGTTCGTGTCAACTTGTGCTAATACCACACCTCAGGATTAATAAGTATGATTCACAGACATTAAAATTAAATAAAAATATTTGCAAAAAACAATTTGTCATTAACTTAAAGTCATCTCTTAGTAAGACGATGTTCCTTCGTCATTGTTTCTCGCAATACTCATATAATATTTGTAAAATATCAAGTAATAAACGTAAAGTACAAACATGAGATACGTCTGCAATACTGTAATCTACCAACTGTTCCTAACTACTAACCGTAATATTAAACGGGCTTACACTTAGACAAGTATAAGCCTTAATAAGCATAGAGCGTAATAAATATCTAAGTCTATAACCTATAACTGACGTGGGCGCACTTTCTCAGGTTGAGGGCGCGGCACGCGACCGCTACTCGCCGCCTGCTAAGCATGGGGTACTATCGATGTCGATAGAAACAAAACCACATAAAAATTAGAGCAAATTAAATCAATTATTCTTGCAAGGGCGCGAAATAACGTCATTATTATTATGTATGCTAACATGCTTAGAATATAATATGGAACTATCAATATTTTCTTATTTTCATTGTATCTTTGGAAAAGTTTAAGTCGGTTTTTTCTATTTTACACAAGTTATGAGAACTGTGGATGGCATTTTTTTCAAATTAAGAAGCTTTCGTGAACATTTTTTACTTACGTGCTACTTACCAAAATACTTAAATACACAATTGAATACTATCAAGACATTTGATACCATTATTTTAGCGCCATATTGATTTGGGTTAAAAAATATCGATATTCCACATCCCATCCCTAGCAGTTTACAAGTGGCACGAGCGCGATAGTATCTGGCGATGATACAAGCAGATTGTTTCGCCGAGCCGCGCGTACCCAGAACTATTACCCGATTGTTATTATCCGTAATCGGACGCTTTTAATCGACTTTCCTTATTCCGATCACTTTTTATTACTTTATTAGACGTTTTTACACGGGATCCATGTCAAAGCGAAGTAAGCTATTTGACTGTTAAATAGCATTTTAGTTAGAGAGAAAAGAGAAAATGAGAATCGAGTTACTAAACAAACAATAACATTAATGTATTGTATCGTAGATATACCAATAATTTCAGTATGTTTCATTTTGCCTTTCGTTTAATAAGGATATTGGTTCATTTATCAATTTTATATTGATCAATGTATTGGGTACGAAACGATCACAATTACATAACAATCCTCGTAAGGCTTAAAAGTAAATTCTACAGAATTGAAATTTCAAAAATAAATTGTTCATTTTTCAAGAACTTCCCTCCAATACAGAGGCGTAAGTTCAAAATACGCAGCGATTTTCAAAAAGCAATAAATACAGTGAATTTCATTAAAAGCTCTTGTTATGGTAGCGGGCATTAAGCACGCGTGTTCTTGCTCCGCTAATGCGAATCCCGAGTCCGCAGCCGCGTGTTAACTAAACGCCGTTTACAAAATATGCATTAGGCTGAGGGTGCGTTCACACTGGGCGCGCAAAAAAGCGTATAAATCTATAGATATTAAAAGTCCACAGTAAAGCAACAAAAAGTGTCAAATTGTCCTTTAGGCTAAGGATGCGTTCACACTGGGCGCGAAAAACCAAGAATAAAACTTCAATTTTCATAATCAACAAATAAAACTAGTCAATTTTTTTTGGAGATATTCATATTCATAATACATATTCATTTATTCACTTCGCAATGTTAGAGACTTAGCTCTAAAAAAAAACAATGAGAAAGTTTCAATCAAAAAGATGCCATATCCTATTCATCTTCTTTTGTTTACGGCCAGGTCTGAGGAATTATAAAAATACCTACCGTACTGTAGTAATAAATTATCTCGTTCATTAATATTATTTTATAATTGAATTCACAATGTATTCGTCTCTTCACCACCCACGTATTCAAATGCTCTCGGTGAGGGTGCAGCATGAATACATATGCATTCGCCAAGTTATATAAACCAGATAAGCGCACTTTGCTAATCTAGCGGCGAAGTAGAGCAACTTCCGCGAAGCGAAAAATATCGGCGGAGATAAAAGAAGCTTGTATTGTGGGTAGGAAACAAGTTAGTACTCACTTAACATGCAAAACGCTTTCAAATAATTGCTTGAAAACCTAAGGGATTTTCCGCTTCAAGTTCTAGCAAATTGATGCTCACTTGGAGGTCTTTTTAATAGTCACATTTCTAAAAAAATACAACGAATTTCTATAATTTGAAGCTAAGGAATAAAAATAGTTAGTACACAAATCTGTTTGTATGTAGTAGTAACATAAAAATCTTGTAAAAATATTTTTTTAAATCCAAAAACTCTTTTGTAGACTTTCTAAACGACTTAAAAATACCTAACTAACGACATCTGCCATTTCTTGGCGGAGGCAAGTTATCGTAATTACAAAGATTATCAGGATAAGCCAATGCACGGCTTACGAAAGTTTCTTTTGATTGAAAATAGCGATCAATACGTCTAATACCAATAAAGCCAGGACTTATCCATCATTACCTGAGATTAGGCAAATACCTCAGGCTGTATACATTAAGGATTCCTTCCAAGTAGGCATATTTATTAAGCTTAGGATGATATGAACAGATGTTCAGGCGCATATTTATTTGCGCCACCGGAAATGCATCGTAAGTGAACATAAGAATAATTTGCGTAAAAGAAGCTGCTTCAAAATTGCTTTTCGAAATTCGAAAACACGCCATGCTGTTTTCTTATTTCAAAAGTTGACGACCACTAGTTAAGTGACGTTTGATTTCAAAAAGTAGCTTTCATTTGAAAAAAATCTTAACCAAACGAAAGGACCCAAAACAAATCGGTATAATGAATAAGCTTTTGTTTACAGACATATTAATGGTTGCATTTTTTAAATTATTTGAAAAATGTTGAACTTGTGTTGATGAAAATCTAAAAGGAAAATTCCGTCTATGATGATACCACAGTACAATGCTAATAGGTGTTACTTCTCAGCAAAACTAGCCTACTAGATTACCTGTACATTCATATTGTAATCCACAAGTACACCCAAGCAGGGATTACTAAGGTAGCCGGCACGTGACCCGGAGCGTAGTAACTCGCGATAATCTCCGTGCCCTAAACAGGACACCTGGTCTGATCCGGAAAGGTCGATCTTATCGCCCAAGTAGGGCTAGGACGTACTTAGATAACGATTTTAGTACACTTTCAGACAGTTCTTTTGTCTGAGATCTGTTTTTAAATACCCATGTATCTAGTCTAGAGTTCTAGACTATAGCTATAAGAACTGTGTAATGAGAACGGTCATGTCTACTAACTAAATCATTAAAAGAAAAATAAAACGTGAATTTTCCGTGAGGATAACTATTGTACCTATCACTATTTTTCTTTTCTAATGGCTTGCGATTACCCGTTTTTAAGTTAAAAGTAGAGTTGTTAACGTTTAAATGTTGTCAACCTGTTCCAATACGCACTGAATCTTTCTGACCACAATGTTTTTTTCATATTAATTATGTTTCAAAACTGACCAGTAACAATTAGCAGTAACATAGAGCCGCAACCAACTAAAAAAAAATAACAGCGATATTTTTGTCAATTACGTCTTAATGTAGCGTGACTTAGAGCATAATAACTCGCGCCAATATCTGTGCTGTGCCCTAAATGGGACACCTGGCTGTGATCGGGAAAGGTCGATCTTATCTCGTAAGTGGGGCTAGGTAGCACCTTATTAGGGATTCAAATTATGAAACTAGATTGAATTATTTACGGCATGCTAGACGTGTCTAGGTAAGTAATATCAATATTTAAAAGATTAACAAAATGTAGGGAACTAGAATTAATAGGTACAATAAAAAAAAAAAAAAAAATGAAAAAAAAAATAGCTAGTAAGAAAAAAAAATTATCTGTCGTTTCAGGTTACAAAAATATTGTTCCAAAATGGAAGCTTTGATATGGCTGAAGAAAATGATCAAATAAAGTGTCTTATTCTCGTAGATCAGACCATAAACAAAACAAATCCATATTCTATTATAGCGTTCTAAAATCGTGTAGTAGAAGATTGAAGTAACCTTATAAATTATGTGTAATAAGCGTCGGAGTCGGACACCGGGGGCATTATAACCTGTGGTTATTAGCCGAACAGGGCTACTTTCGTCCCACAACTGGACCGGTGGCAGAATTCATGGCCCTTATATGGCCACCACGCGGATATACTGGGTCTGGGGTGACGATGGTTTCGTAGGGCCTAGGATTAGTGATTAGTGAACACTACCTTTGATAATTAACCTCCAGTGAATAAGTAATAAGTAGCTGAAAATGGAGATCAAACGTAAACGATAATTAAATCTATAAAATCCAAAAGGATTTTATAGATTTAATTATGTTGGTAATAATTTAGTTTGATGATCTAATAATGGCAATATGGAGTATCTTTTCAAAAGAAAATATACCTACTCTATCTCTCTCCAAAAATTTGAGACGCACGTTTTTCAAATTCAAAAGATAACCTTTAAAAGTTTAAAAACCACCTCGCGTGCATTTGGTCACCACAGCACCTCGGTCTACCTCAAGGCGTGAAAACCAGCGTACATTGTATGTAATGGGCGATCAATTTACCGTCCTACACAGTATTTTCTGGCCAACCCGTTTGGTCACTCCAGAGACAGTATCAGCCCGCGGCGCGACAAGCTATCTGCGCGTTTGTTTGTTTGTTTGTTGCTGAATATACATGAGCGCATTTGCATTACTGCTGTCCCGGCGCGCACTCGCGACCTAATAAATTATAATTATACGCGCACGGGGTAGCGCGTGATATGAAATATGCGTGGAGTACATTAATTTGACTCGCCTTTGTGTGGTGCGCTTGCGACGATGGTGCGGTTAAATTACACTGAAAATAGCCTGTGCGTTAAGAAACTAGCTTTACTTTTAACAAATAAACCTAAAACATTTTACTATTTACATAATATTAGCTTTTAAAGCCGTTAAATTGCCTTACATGCTAATTATGAAGAGTAAAATGGTAATAAAAGTTTGCACGCTACTCATATTGGTTTGGTTTAAGTTTCTGAAAGAAATAACTTTTTAATGAAGCAGATCTTTTCTACTTTACGTAACCAATAATCTTTAAGTAATATCTTTATTTTGCCAAGCACATACTTTAGTAATATTAGATAATGTAAATTCTAGCCAGCTATTTGTAGTTTAAATATCTATTGAAAGTGCTCTCCATTCCGTCCGTTGCCCATTAGCTCTATTATCTCCAGTGTCCACCCATGCATTTTTGTCACGAGTTCGAGTACAAATCAGCTCTTACGGCGACCGCCGATAAATGTATCCGTACACCCACCGACCCAGATACGATCGTCTTTGTCCGCGAGAAGTGTGGTCGCACTGGCCACTGAGATTCGAAATGATAACAATTTTAGAATAAATTCGAATTTTTGAATTTCTAAAGGAACATAATATTTTGCTGGATTCTTTTTTCAAAAATGTTATTGATTGGAGGCCGGTAATGTTTTTGATTGGAGAATTTATTTTGAATTTGTAAATACAGAAAAAAAAAGGTTTACCTATTCGTGATAGTGAACTGGCCAGTAACAATACGCAACATTTTTATTGTTTTAGGTTTTATAAAAAGAACCAAATCAAGCGAATAGAAGTTGTTTTCAGTAACTAAATTACAGCACCATGAAATTAAATCCCTTTTCTCTACCACCGAATCATTTGTTTGTTGTTACTGTTCCTGTTCCAAAGCTGCATCGACACCAAACACAAGTAAATAATGACGTCCATTACACTTGGGAGCATAACAATCATGTACATTTCCTTTTAGAGGCCGCCCGACATCCGGCCAGTAAGCGGGATCCGACTCGCAACCGCTCGCTTTAATTATATTGTTGGGAGACCGCCTGCGAGGTCGTGGGGTTACACAAAATAGATTATCTGTGCTGCCGAGAATCTCTTTCATGTCGAAGCTATCGGATTCTTTTTGGTACCCGCGGGTCATTACCGAAATGTAACGCGCTCCGGCTAGGGATGGGACGATGTTAGTATTTATTCGATGAATACTGAATTTAAGTATTAACTGATTTTCAGTATTAAATAATTTGAGTTGCTGAACTTTATAGATTTTCCGAGTTCAATTTAGTGACTTGTTTAGACATCGAAAGTATTTATTCTTGTGTTGAAATGTTTCTTTTTACGTTCCATTTTGATTAACATTTTGGTTCTAGTTATTTTCCCATCATTTAACTATGAATCGTCTCACAACAAATTGGACTATGATTGGACTATGGATCATTCTTATTGAGTTCAACAGCCATGTTGGACAAGCTAAACAAACAAAGTACGAGTACTTATCGATACTCAACACGTCTCTACGAACAAGTACCAATGATTGCTCTCTCTAATTTGGAGCATTGAATTTGGTATTTCTGGCAGTATCGCTTGCAGGTCAGTGCTCGTTCGTGCTGTAAAAAAATACGGTTTTGTCTATGATATCGGGACGATCGGGCATCTGTAAACAAATAACGGTCGTAAACAATGATCGGTTTTTGTTACAACTTCTTTTATTATAACGATATTTTGTAATAGTCTCTCCGTTTGCGGTAGATTTGAAAGATTTTGTTATATTTACTACTTCTGAATTTTCTTTTTGTTATTTTTCAGGTTGAATATTTACCAGAAATGCAATTTTTCATACATTTCTTAGCCCAAAAAGTAGAGTTCCTTATTTGGCGTAGTACCAGTTACTAACATAGATTAAACAGGCACATTGTGTGAATAGCACGACTCTACACTATGTGTGACTATGTTAAAGAATAGTACGCTCAAAAACCAAACTAGAACAGTATCACCACTTACACAATCCCGCAATCTGATCCAGACTGACATATGCGATCGAGTTGCGCGGGTGACATTTAACTCGATTGGTCAGCCGAACGCGATAATTATCAATCCGGACGTTGCATAGAAGTGCGGAGGAAACGTTCAATCAAACGATTGTTCCTGTGTGACCTTTGCTCACATCCTTTCTTGTACTGGGTGGCGCAAAAGTACTGGCACTAAAGAAAATACTTTTTTTTTTTTATATGATATTTTCTGTCATTTTGTTGTTGAAAATTGTGTAGTGAACAAATGTAAAATACACTGAAAATAAACATGGACCGTTTTACTCCCCAAGAACGTGGAATAATTGTGTCAATGTTCTTACGGACGCTTTTCCAGGCCGAGTTATCTCTCGTTTTGGCGATTTGCCTTGGCCTGCAAGATCACCCGATCTGACCAGTCCAGACTTCTTTCTTTGGGGTTTTTTGAAATCTCGGGTGTATGTGAACAAGCCACAGAGTCTCGCAGCTCTAAAAGAAAACATTCGTCAAGAAATAACGAACATATCGCAGGAAGTGTTACGGCAAGTTATGCAAAATGTCATAAATAGGGCTCAAATGTGTATCAACTCTGGAGGTCACCATTTAAAAGACATCATCTTTAAATCCTAATGGCACGAAATTTAATGGCACAAATATACATTTAAAAAAACCTAAATCTAGTTTTCTAATTTAGAAAAAATGTTATAGCTGAACCAAATAGGGTCTTTACTTTTGCGCCACCCAGTATAATGCAAGGCAGTCTTAATGCTGGGTCGGTTGGCATAGAACTTTTAAATCAGCCAGGCTATCGTTAAAGCTTTACGCATTTGTGTAGCGTATTTAAGAGATATAAAACCGTAAAACACTGAGATGAAAGAAATAGAGCATTATCGTTTGCCTTCTGTCCATTAAAAAAACAATTTCCATGGAAATTGAAATTTTCACGAGCTTTCGAATAAAAAACCCTTTAGTGCAGTTCAAGCATCAAGGTTCATTAATTATTGTGTGTAATTTGATATGCAAAGAAGTTTTAGGTGCAAATAAAGTCTGTTAAAATAAACAAGAACAAAGTGAATATACTGTTTTCCTTGGCTTATGTAATTATGCAACCTTATGATTATAGAGGCGTTTTGTTCCTGTGACTTAAGTGCGTTAGTGCATTTCCTAACTTTATTTAAAGATAATGTAAGTATGTTAAAAAATATAGTGCTACGATCTTCAGTTCAACAACCGCTGCGAAAATAGACGGCGCCAAAACAGTGATCCAATGCTACAAAAACAAAATTTTCCAAAAGAAATGTTGTCGCATTTTATTTTTAAACAAAACAAAGCACCTAAAGCAAGACACAAAAGAATTGTAAGCAAACAAACCACTAAATAGTTTGCACCTGGCTCAACAAAAACCTTGGTCATTAGAGCCGCGATTTGGCCAATTTCACCTCATCAGAACTGGCACAAACGGCTAAAAAGTGCCAACCACAGAGAACGCATTAAAAAGCTAACTTCTGACCAAAACAAATGAACGTTAGCGGTCAAGAAATTTGTTTGCGTAACCTGTATTGTGTAAGCAAAAAAACTATTTTTTCTTTGCGCTGAAGGTAAGATACACACGTAACGCAATTGTACAGAGTTAAAGTATACAAAAGAAGCTGGTAGGTAAGAAAACAAAAAAAGACTTTGAAACAAGTCAAGTTTAAATTACTACTTTTGTCAGGTTTTTCCGATTTAAATAAAGATAATAATATAAATAAGTTTGAAAGTAAACTAAAAGTTAAGTTTCATATAAGCTCTAACTATCAAATTCGGAAATCCTGGCCAGTATTCCGTTTCATTACTGTGTTCGAATCTCAAATTTAAATACGTGTGACCAGTAACGAGTCATTTGGCTGCGTGCGCGCAGTCGATTACGCACGCGCGCCTCGTTTCGCGATAAAAACCAGAGAATCAGTCCAGATGTTCGATGCTTGCGGTAGCTTAATGGCGGCCGTTCTTTTTCTATTTTCAAATCTACACACAGGTTTTGACAGATGGCAGGTTTTTGTTTAAGATGCGCATGAGTCACTGATGGTCAACGGTCATGCTTTATATTAATGACGCTCCCTTTATGGCCGTTATTAAATAATAATAATTTGTTCCTACTTTCACATCAATTACTAAGAACACAACTAAGTAGTTATACTATGACGATTAAATAACGGATTTGTAAATTAAAAAGATACATTTATGAATTACCATAAACTGTCGTGACAACGAATGGGCGTACGGAAACCACCGCTATTTTATTTCAGAAATAAGGAGAATAATAAGAAGATACCAATGCCCCTTAGAAGTAAGGTAATGCTATCATTTATGACGATATTGAGTTAATTGCCCAAATTACAACGCTAAACCCCTTATTACAAAAAGTTAAACTTAGTTGAACTCTTGTTTTAATTGACATTTAGTATGAAAATGACATTCTGAACCAGTGCTCATCCCTAGTTTAATTTTTTGTAAATAAGGTAGTTGGTTAACCTGTGTCAAACTTAATTTAACGCGTTCGAAGCCGCGGGCAAAAGCTAGTTCCCGTATCATGCCTACACACGGTTTAAAAGAAACAATAGCAGATCAAGTGCTCAAGCCTACAATTTGTTGGCGATAAACATCTAAACTCGGTGATTTACAGCGCCCGGGGGCCGTCCGACCTCGCATACCCCGTTTGACATTTAGCCCGAGTCGACCTTTCGGGCGTTTTCGGTCGCCCGCTACTCCTACGATCTTGTTCGACGTATTCTTTAGTAGTGTAGGAGATAGACTTCAATGAGGGCTATCGTTTTTATACTTAACAGATGGCACCCCTGGCGATTGACAGGACCTTACTCTACAGTGGCGCCATCTTGATGAGTGCAAATGCGATAGTCCTCCTACCACTTTAGCGCTCACAAGTTGGTGCCACTGTCTTCGCTACTAGCAAGTGACAGGACCTTACTCTACAGTGGCGCTAACTGGTGAGCGCTAAAACGATAGCCCTCATTGTATTGGCTATTGTGATGTTTTAACCCTTTATGGAACAAAAGCTTTTGTTTTACATTAAGACGATAAACTTTGAATAGTTATTAAACTTGGGCGTTAAAAGACATTAAAGAGATTGGAGTTGCATTGCGTAATTTTAGGTTGATAACAATAACTTTTATAGTTGAACCATATTATCAAATGTTACAAAAAGCCTGTTATACAGGAACAAAATTTAAGATTGTAAGTATAACCAATTACATCGACTGTTATTTCAATGCATATATCAAGTTTAACGACTCTATGTAGAATAATTACGTAGATAATTAATTGAGTATTAATAAATTTATGTACAGCCAAGTTATGCGGAAGAGTGTAAATTGTTTCAGGTTAGTTAGCGACATTGTTCTTTTTAATTTCGCTTAACATCTTTTTTACCGTAAATAGCCGTAGTAATTAGCAAATGGTATAATGTAATTTAATTTAAAAAATAACACCCAGAAAACAAATTTTTTAACGTTCTTTAACAGATTAAACAGTCCACGAGTGCACAAGAAAGGTTGCAGTGCGGGAGGAATGGCGACTGATTGTGAGGCTTGCCACCGGACCTGGTGTGACGACCACGACCACTCTGGCAGGAGTGTAGCGACGAAGAAGAAGAACAGATTAAAAGCAGTATAGACATTCTGATGCCAGATTTTTATCAAAAATGGCAACGATCAAAATGTGTCCAATAATCTCGATTTTGACTATCATTATTCGATTTACTTTATCTAGTACAGAACTTGGGAAGTTGGGACCATATCTCCAAGCCTAGCCAGCCCACAGCGCGCCCACGCCCAGACGAACTAGATCTCGTGTTTATTTATCCATCTTATTGTGCGCTTTTTTGTGGCCCGACTAACCGCCGTATTTAAGGCCCGACCGAGTACAGATGACGGCACATCAAGTATACACAGTGGCATCTTATTACAATTGCAATAGGTACTATTTTTGATTAAAAATGTATAGTCTGATGTCTGTCCACTGTACATTAGCCATTTCGTACTCGCGATAACAATCGGCTAAGCATTTAGAAGCTGCGGGCAGAATCGTAAACGTTAAGTATGGATAGAAACATTATAAATAAGGACGGCCAGGGTTTGTAATGGTTGTATAAATATGTAGGCACGGCTGCGTTGACGTACGCTAATTGTCAGAGAGACTACTGCCATCTGTTTAGCATTATTTAAGGCTGAGATGCATCAGCTTAACTTTAAAGTAACTATATCTTAAACCGGTGTTTTTGTATGGAGTTTGACAGAAATGGTTATTTCAGAATGGTGTATTTCAGACATGAGTATTTGATGACGCTCGACACTCGAATCAATCTATGATAGGTTTAGTTTTAATTTAGAACAAAAAAAATACAGGCTAGAATCTATTCTCAAGTGTATATTTTCGGTACGTTTGAGCTTCGTTTCTTAAGAATCTTACACCAAGTTTAAGCATTAAATATGAGCATTGTAGTGGCGATACCATTTGACTTGAGATTTCCCCTTTTTCGACATATCGATTCACATAAAAACTCAATAAAACTCATTTATTTCTGCAAATAGGCTTTAAAAAAGCACTTTTACACGTCCCAGTATTAACCCTGCCACTGCTTCAGGACAATAAATGGGCCAGTGCTGAGAAGAAGCAGCGCAAGAAACTCAGTCACTATTGTCAGCCTCTTTTTCAAAGATTTACAGGCTTTAAAATATACATAGTTATAAATATTTTTGCAAGCTAGGCGAATATTATCATCTACAAAAGCTAGCATATGCATTAGTTCGATTTCTATTCCAAAGGCAAACATAATTTCTATGCTCATCCACGATACTGGTTCGAAGCTGCCTGAATTGGCCCATCAGTCCGACCGGTCTATCCTGAAATCTAGTTTAATGCATGGCTAAGTGCAATTTGTCTTTTGACCGCTCTCGTTGACAAATTGCTGCACCTATATTGCGGGTAGTATCAGTAGTATTTTTATTAAGGCTTTATTAAGGCTTTATGCTAGGGTACGGCTACACGCGGCGTATTAATTTTTTATTTTATTTTAGGCGACTTTAGGGTTAAGTTAAGTCGCCATAAGATCTCCGATATTATGATTCCTAATTATCAATGTGGCCATTTTTAAAAAAATCTATGGAATGGAAAATAAATTAATCATATTATAAGTATTAGCTATTAAAATAGTAGCCATTTTGGGTTGGCTTGAACACCTGTCAAATGTTGGTCATGGCGCGATGAAAAGGGATAAAAATAGTGATTTAGTGAAAACTATGTTATAAAGTAGGTACGAAGATAAAATAATACTTACTTTATTTTAATATGTAGATATTTAAGGGTCGTAGAATAGAAACGTCCATGCTAAAATAGAAAGCTATTTTAAACGTAAAACATAAATCAAAGTTATCTTCATTATTCTGTTATTATCCATTGGCGTACAGGAATGCTTTTTACTAGCAATAACCTTTATTTTAATTAATATAATGATACACTGTTACTAAAGACTCCGTCGTATAACAATTAACGTGTTCATAATGAACTAGCTAAGTTTGTAATTTTAGACCGTAAATTGGCAACAATACAATTACACAGTGTTGCCAGGCCGTAGAGTCGTAAAGCAAAACTTCGCGTTATTGTTCAGCTTAATTTTAGAGAGTTGCAAAGATGTACACGTATTTTTGACACATTTTGAATTAATTATTTTTTGTGGAACTAAGTAATTACTATTTTTTGTTAGCTATTTATACTTTTAGCAGATACATTTAATAAGTAGATAGGCGAAGAAAATAAGGTTGACTTCTTTCTTAAAAAAGCTGCATGTCATAAGCCCTATAATATATCAAGTGACACTAATCCGGAACTAATATAGTTAATTACATATCAAGGTCCATCAGTGATGCAATAGAAAATTGTCATTCAGTATTGACACCGGACTGGTTGTATTAATCACGATCATCTTCGGAAGTGGGTGATAAATTACGTGTTGCCTGATGGACGGCCGACCATTTAGTTAATGCGGACGTATTGCAGTTAAGATAATTTTCACCTGAGGAGCAAAGGTCATCATCATTAATACGTCATTAATGGACAGTGTCTTGAAGGTGGCCTAAGAAGACCCTATCCAGTAACTTAATAATAACAAAGCAGTGACTGCCTGACATTGATGACAATCAGCGGCTTAAAATTAAATTTAAATAAATTACTCTTGGTTATTTGGTATATCAACTATCTGGTTACTTATTTATAACATAGAACGATTAAAAATGGCCCAAACTTCAATCCCCTCCTCCCTCTCAACTTGAAAAACTTACATCATTTTATGGGGGAATAGTAACTTTAAACTTACTGAAGTTAAACGTCATTTACATGTTCGGATCTTATGATAGTAGGAGACTCATCATAATGTCCTATGCAGGATAAATCCTAACCCTTACATCGCATGGTATGGCCACACTTTATTAAAACAATTGGACGAAAAACTCATTAGATTACGTTTGTTTTCGAAACAATCGTTTATGAGTTCAACTTTACTGTTATAGCAAGTGAAACGGCAACAAATTGCCGCCGCCGGGGGGGCGCACGCGCCGCTCGCGCCGATCCCAGATTAGCCCTCAATAAACAAGGCTGCTCACTACGGTGGCTATATGTTTGGAAAAAGTGGGGATATGTTTACAATAGGATGTTAGAAATGGAAATAGAATAAGGCCTTTGAAATGATATACACATTAAGAAGTAAGTATAAAACATTAATTTCCCTTGAAAATTAAAAATATTTTGTTTTTCATTGGACATGAAACTTTTTCTTTTCAACTTATAAAGTTTAGAATAAAGTGTCACCAAATCAGACACCACCAACAAAGGTCACCATTATTTGGATTAGTGAAAGAAAGAAAATTAAACAAAGGCACTTCTTGACAAAAAGACACATATTAATTTAAGAAACAACGTCAAATCTTACATTGTAAGAGGTCAATGATAGTAGTTTAGTATAAAACCCCAGTGATGACAATCTAAGAATATAAAATATAAAAACCTAGTAGGTATGTGTGTTAGTCCTTCAGTCTTCAAAAGTTTGACCGCTTGGGTACCCCACCAGTGGCCACTATTACAACTATAACGGTTTGGCCTCTCGCAGTGGACCCGCTCATCGAAATTGGAATCAATGGCTGACCCACTCTCGCGCAGTTCTAATTAAAATGATGACAATTTACGCGCGCACCTGTCCGAGAGAGGGTTAAACTCGAAGCCTATCGCGTTTATGGCAAATTGAAAATTGAAAACTTTCTACGGTTATTCTAAGTTATTTTCTTAAGGTTCGTGAGTTCGTTATTAATATTGAGTTAGAGTGGGTAAGGCATATCCTCCAATTGCCGGTAAATTAGAGGGTTGTGCTCCTGCACTGGACATTAAATGAGCTGATGAAATTAGTAATTATAATATTATGTGTATTTTAAACCTTTTTTTGCGCATGTTTTTATAATAAAGGTTTTGAACCTAGTGTTACAGTAGTAGAGCTTTTTTTTAATAACACGCACAATCTCTCAAAAACTTAACTTAACTCAAGTCTGGTATTTTGAAGTATTAGAATAGGCGCAGACCACCGACTTTTAGCCTAGGCGCTGACCACCGATTTTTAGTTGGCCGATAGTTGGGTCGGGCTGTTAATCAGTATGGACATGTATGAAAGTGTCGATTTGGTATCGGCAGAGTCTTCATACAAATTAGAATCGGGCCCCACTATCGGCCAACTAAAAGTCGGCGGTCTGCGCCTAGGCTTAGGATCACTAAACTATTCTATAAAATTATAGAAACCTTAATACCTCGAAGGAAAGGGTCAGACGACAAATTGTGGAGCACGGAGCCAGATGACAGTCATCGGGTGGACATTTTACGGTTCCTGCGCCTGGGCCGTTCCGAAGTGAAAGGTTGACGGAAATAATATGATTAGGTATCGCTGTAAAGACATTAGTCTATTTCGCTTTACGTAGAGTTTACTGGTACGAAATTGCGCGTTTCCTTAATAGCTGCTAAAAGTATGTTTAAATCTGGAGTTTATAAAATATCCTACCTACATAAATTATAATCTTCTAGATGATTTCAACCAGATTATAGTTTTTTTACTTCTCTATACTAAAAAACAAGACATTTTTAAGGTGTTTCTGCTAAGGTGGTCTTCTTCATTAAGGTGTTTCTGCCGACTGAAGATATCTTTACATTTTATAAAGATATGTACTTCATTCTAATAAAATGACCTAACTTATTTTAAATCGCAGTCCTTTCTATAGATTCTCTAAAAACCCAATTCCTTACTCGACTCTACAAAAACTTATCGCAAAAATGTTAAAGCATGGCAAAATGCGGCAATTTGTAGCTGTTAGCATGGCCAGGACATCAGGCAGTTGCTAATCTGCCCATTCGTATTCTGCAGCGGGCGCATTTGTATTCTACCGCGAGCACATTTGGCTCCGGATCAGATGTGTGCCCAGTTTTTACGTCAAAAACCACTTTCTTGACGTAATGTTAAAACAAGATTCGCTGAATAAATCGGCGATTTATACTAAATTAGTTGTTATCTATTGATTAAATCAAAGTATCTATCCATAGTTGAACTTGATACCAATCTAATGTAGCGCGTGCGCTCAAGTTTTTTTAGATTATGTTAATTTAATTACGTGTTTTTTTATCTGATGATAATGATGATGGTGAAAAAAAAACTTATGGAAACCTAAGTGCCGTGGCAACAATTTCTATAATTGTGTATCGATCGCGTGTACTTGAAGGGTAGGGTTAAATAACTAGAATAAATCAATTGTCAGTGGCAAGCAATTAATCAACAGAAACATCTAACTACTGAATAGCAAATTGCTAACAAGGCTTAATTTACTTTCACAAGAAGATGTCTGACACCCACGCTGGTGTTCACAATCCAGATTATTGTATCAGTTAGAATTAGTCCGTATGACAGGCGCAATCAGAAATAATTAGCGTACGGGGTCAGGCTCAGGCCTGAATACGAACAGCATGCAAATGCTCGCTCGTTGCGAAATCGAGATGTCACTTTCATTCGAATCGATACAGACGTTGAATCGAATAAGGATCGGACGATGGATTAGGAACGCGATTTGTCTGAGGAAAGTCTTCCGATGGAACACACAAGAAACATGAATATAATTCCAAAAAGTATAGACTTTGTGTGTTGCTCTTGATAAAACAAATATTATTTTGTACATTGAAATAAGCCGATGCAAAATATGTTTTAATGTTTTTGGAAACCCAGTATTTAAAGTTAATATTTTAAAAGGAATTGGCGTCTTAATCAAATTAACAACTCTACGCATGACAAGTCGCGGGCAACAGCTGGTGTCAAAAATGTATTCAATAGGCAGTTAATCCCTATAAATAACACATAAATCTAAAACGAGCTTGTGATCTCTCTTACCTGAAAGAAAGATGGATGATTGACATAACCAGCGTCCGATGCCGCCATAAACGTTATTTGACAATAAGTCAAATAGTTAACGTTTCACATTAACCTGTATAGGTTAACCGTCAAAGGCAGATCTAAACTGGAACGATCGTAAACATTGACAATGGATTCGTCTTATAAGTCCAAACTGAAATCCGAGAGACTTTGGCCTGTATAGAACGAGCTCTAGTATGAACCTATAGGAACAGATTTCACCATATATTCAAATCTATGCTTTAGTTAAGAATTGTGTTTTAGTGTAGCTTCAGCTATGTTTCATTAATTTATGCGACTATTTGGTTTGTTAGATCAGTAAAGTTTTGGAATCAAGTTTAGAGCTGTTTAAGTTAGACTATCGTTAATATAATAACAACGAACGAGTTTTTAACATTTCTCACTGTATGTAACATTCCATACAACATTACAACTAAATTATTGTAAGTAGATTCAGACGATTTTGAAAAAAAAAGGAGGGTTGTTGTCGTAGGCTGTTCAATTCAACGGAGCTGACAAACAACAATTTCAGACTGTCCATCTAAATAGAGCAATAAAATACGAGTGCCCTTATCAAAGTCATATCGTGTGCAAATTGTAATTACGTACTTACAACAGCGGTTTTGATTTACGAAAATTGCCGACTCCATTGTTCAAACGATGCAGCTTAAAACTGTATCATGAAGAAATAGTCTCTATTACGAGATTACGGTGTTTTTTTGTGATGCATTGTGAACTCTGTGCGGTTGTGATAGGAGTGGTACGACATCGGTTGACATTCTTGGATTGAAAGGTCGCAAAGTGGCACGGCGATTACCGCGGCTATTGCGGGTAGATGGCGACTGTCGCCGGCAGTGGTCGCCGAGATTGCGGCCATCTGCTTGCTCTATAGGGCTGCCACAATGGATATGGATATGGAAGAATTGACGGTGAAGATATTCGCGATACCACGTTGAAATAGCGGTGAATTCTTTAAATAACAAATTACTATAATTTAAAAAAAAAAATTCTTCATTATTGTGATTGAAACTCTGAGAAATGAATAAGTTTTAGATAGGTTTTAACTCTAACGTATAGAGTTACTGTCACAGACTGAGGCTTTCTATCTAAATGCTGTGTAGAGTCTGAGACTTAACCGTTGACACAAGCTTCCTGTAATTAACATAATATAATTTGACGCGTGAAATAATCATATTAATAATTTTACTATCACTATCGTTACGCAAATGTGATTGCTCTATACTAATCTATTACCAAACGTGATATCCTTCGAGTTTCAGACTCGAGACAAACATAAGTAATAGACCGGATGCGCGGCACCCCTGGGCGCCATTACCCTAGCACGCGCGCGTTTCCGCCCGCGCCCGCGCAATTTCCTAGCAGGCGGCGTGAAACGGCCAGATGACCAGATCAACGCATTCCGCGGTCACTTTGGACCGCTTCCGACTTTTTTACACGCATGTGAACTCCTTTATATGGCCGATAGTTAGAGATTATTACACTCGAAGATGGTCATTGTCGGTACGTGTGCTTCGGAAGTTTAGAAGCTTTTTGTCTTTTGCAGGTTTCGCTAGACGCTAAGTTATTTTAAATAAGTTGCCCAGGTTTTATTTTACGATCAGAAATAATTGCGATTTACACAAACATGAGTGTAAGGCCGATGCATTTTTGCGTAATTCTGAAAAACTTTCAAACAATTTTCTTATATATCTGTTGAGATAACATGTTGATATGTGATTGCAATTTTCTCCTCAGCGAAATAATCTAATTTCCACCACACCATGACGGCACATTCCGCCTGTGACAGCCCGCGCCGCACGCAGCCATCCCGACGTGCCACAATTTGCTGTGACAGATTGGTATTTCATATCGAATCGATATTACTGGAATATGTTTTATGGATTTGAAAGGAATTACCTCAAATTGAATCTGCAAGGACTCCTCTACGTGACCCGGGGACTGAAGTGATCGATTCAGAAGATTATTTTGTTATACGCCAATCATTGAGGAATTTTCATTTTGCACAAGATCGCAGACATATTTCTTAGCATTGAAAAGATTGATGTTCAGCAATTTTTCAGATGGTTACATGTATTTTGATAGGGTTTCTAAATTTTTTTCCGTCAAGTGTGTGACTCTACGACGTGACTATACAATACAATATTTTCTTATTGTTAACTAATTCGTCACTAAAGAGAAAAGGGCCGGGCAAACCGTACCCTCAGGCTTTAGCTGCATACGGTATAACTACGGAATTTAGCTAAAGTGTTATTTCCTGACAATGATCCGTAGTTCGTGATTTCATTACGGCGCGATGGCAGGCCGCGGTAGCTTGTGCCCTTAGGCCCGACACCCGCGGACGCGGACAACTGACCTGCCTTGCCGCCTACAGCTGCATATCAGGGCTATATTACCTTCTAACGACATTGTACTACAGCCAGACTAAGGAAGCAATGATAGATAATGAAGTACGCTCCGGCAACGAAGACGGCCGAACCAATGTTGTGATTGATTGTCTCTAGCAGTTGCGTGGGTTGGATGAGAAGTAGAAGTAAAAGAGCTGTTTTAATTAATATGATGGCATTGTTAAACTCATCTTCCACTGCATATTTTATCACTACATACATAGTATAAAACAAAGTCGCTTTCCGCTGTCTGTCCCTATGTATGCTTCGATCTTTAGAACTACGTAACGCAACGGATATTGATGCGATTTTTTTAATAAATAGAGTGACTCAAGAGGGAAATTTCATTGCAACCGTGCGAAGCCGGGGCGGGCCGCTAGTTATTTATACATTTCTGAAAATCTCTACTACACTGTAATTGTATTCAATAGTGTTTAAATTATGTAATGAACGTTAACAAGAGTAGGTATCAATTTTCGTTGTGCAATAGGCGGATCAAAATACCCACGTCTAGGTATTTGTCTCCGAGACGGCGAAGTCTGTGTCGACCTCCAATGACCTCGAGAACACCGTGAGCGGCCATTCCGATGACTGTTACCTTGTCATTACTTAACTGTAATAATTAGACTTGTTCTATCGAAGTTTGATTCTTAGGCTGAGTTGCACCAACTTACTTTGACCGTAACTTTAACAATAACCGGTGCTTTTTGTATGGAGTTTGACAGATTTTTAACGTTTGTTAAAGTCAAAATAAGATGGTGCAACTCAGCCTTATTAACCAGACGTTCTGGCAATCTAGCAGCTTTCTTCAAGCACGTGTGTATTTAAGCTGTCGTCAAGCGCTTGCTTGATTGCTTTTTGCGAATAGATACCATAGGACGTTACGTCAACGTGCATAATTAAATTAGCTTGCAACTGTTTTAGAATTGCAATTTTGAATTTGAAATTGGAGCATGACGAATTTTACGCGCATGTTTTGGCGGGTTCAATGGACGGAATGCGTTTGAATTCTAGTTAACTCCATGCTTTCTCGATAGATGTCCTTGAAATGTCGCATTCTGTTTGGAAAGTGAATTGTTTTGATAATTACTATGTTCATACATTAATTGTTATTAAAAGTGAAAATGAGGTTTTTACTTTTTAGGATTAAAGCAAGCATATTGTAAATAAGCCGCTTTACATATTTTTTCAAATGAAAAGTTATACGCCTTACAGAAACCTGTACAAATAGACAAACATCTCCTAGAACAGTTTCCAAACTGAAACCAAAGCTCAATTTCCCCCGTTACGCTCCTACAAATCCTATCAATAAGTTGGCATTGGTCGATACAGCGACCGCCGCCGGCGCAGATACCATCGCCCGGTGTATCTGCCATCTCGACGTCTCAATTTAAATACGGTCCAGCTAAATTAAACGCTGCATCTGCGTTCAATTAACAAGCTTATCGGCAGGAAATAAAGTAACTAATGATTGGGACGTATGAGGCTGGGTTTTGATAGGTATTACAGTTAATTAAGGTGGGTTGCAGGGGTTATGTATGTATTGATGGGATGGTAGCAAGTCATAGCGGTAGGATTTCTTTGAGGGGATTTTTGGTAATGATTGATCTTAGCCATATGTCAGGCTATAATAAACACAGTACACAGTCTAACAGTTTAATTTTCCTTCGGGACAAACTTGACCTTCACTGGTTGGGTTTTTATTGGCGCTCAAGCTGTAGATCCTGGCTACACAGGAGTTGCAGCGGTGGGAACGAGAGGTGGAAATAGTCCCGTATGTACCCTCTAAGTCTAAAGTATGCATATTTGTTTTCCTATTAAGGTTAAATGTTGTGACTCATTTAATAGTCGATTCGATAGTCTAATAAATCAAATAATAATTTGAAATGATGCATGTGTCTCCAAGATTAGGCGCGGCGCCGTGACATTCTTATCTTACAAAAAATATGAGTTATAGAGCTTAGTGTCTTCGACATTTTATAGAAGCTACGCGATTCATAACTTAATTGAATTAAATAATTTTGAATCTAAGTACGTTGTTATCGTGTTTCTTGCGCTGATTTTTCTCAGCACTGGCCCATTTATTGTCCCGAAGCAGTGGTAGGGTTAATACTGGGACGAGTAAAAGTGCTTTTAAAAAGCTTATTTGCAAAAATAAATGAGTTTTATAAGTTTTATCTACTGCTTTATAATTAAAAATTATGAACCCACTATTTTATACTCTACATTTAATAACGTGTACTTAAAAGCTCACTTCGAAGTGCCAATGATAGCTAATATCCAGTTAGTACCAACAACGGAAACCGATGCACGTGATTATTTAATTAAGCCGTACAGTCAATTAAGGCGAACATCGTCTATGGTCGCAGCGATGGGCTATCTGTTAATAAACCCTTGATAATTATTGGTTGAGCCGGGATCAGATTGTGGGACTGTTTATTGCGCGCTCGGGTCGCCACCTGCTGCTCCTAGGCGTAACGTGTGTTGATAAGCCAGTTCATTTACCTTAGTCTCAGATTTTTAAAATTATGAAAATTTACAATTTATTTATTAACACAAAACACACTTGTAAGCTTACAGAACGGGCAGAAAGTTTACAAGCTTAAAGATAAAAAAAAATATGTCAATAGTAAGAGTTACATAGACAGAAAAATATTAATAGAAATATTTGAAAACGCGTCGACGCATAATATTTGTACATTCAGAATACATAGTGTATGTTTATAAATTGTATACAGTTTATCTTACAGGATTTGGTCCAATTTGAAAAAATCTTTTTGTGTTTGATAGCCCATTTATTGTGGAAGACTATTGGATATATACCAACACATCAATAGAGGCAGAGCATCAATGAAAAATGTTGCGAAAAAGGGAAAAATTACTCAATAGATGCGTACGTCGCATGCATGGTTTGGCTTTTCTTTTTTGCTTGTGTGTCACACCCTACTGGACTAAGATTATGAGTTTCATACCTAATACACACCATAACACTGAAATACCACACTTTTCACGCAATTCTACATCGGATCAACGAGACAGTTATTACAAATGAAAATAATAGCAAATTCTTATCTCGCCATCGGATAATTTTATGCAATTATTAATCGTCTTCATTCGTAGGATAAATAGGAGATATTAATTATCATTCTAACTTGATAAGATCGCGCGTTTGTCAAGAAAATAAGAAATAAGTGTTAGAACGTATGCATGCATGTTACCGATATTTCATTTTTTATTGTGTTCCTTTGTTTTCTATATTCTTTCTTTAATTAGAGTGGTCTTAAATAGGAAACGGTATTCCGTTATATGCCCACCTAAGAATTGATTTTAGAACGAAATCGAGTCCAAATTTTTAATTACGACTATTAATGGCACCAGAGAATCCAAAAAATGATTACGTCACAAAATAAAGGCTGCTTCTTGTATCCATTCACCAGCTCCACTTTCAATTGACATCATTGTCACATCAATTGACCTGCTTTACCAGTTCAAAATAAAACCAAAAGAAACGAAGCAACACACTTGCGTAACGTAAATTACAAAAAGTCGTCTTCGACTTTTTCTCGATAATCGTCGCAATTAATATAATTTAATTGACAGCTAAGCTGCGATTAGCCGTCTTCGCTATAAATCAGCCTTATAACAGTAGAAGACACAGTGTTCTTACTTCTACTAGGAACTGTTTACAGATAATGTGTGAATTACTCCGCATTTGAGGGAAGATGGTACTTTAGTTACTCCTAGCATTCATTCTCCTCTGGTTAAATTAGTTCAATGGCGGTTTGACTTTACGGAAAGACTAATAGTAAACCTTTACTGATTAGTTTTTAGAGGTGTTTTAAAGGTAACCTGGCAATGCAGTTATGAGATTAAGATTTATTATGTATACGAATAGCTAAAAAAAGGAGTTTTGAGTCAATGACATCAGCTCTCTCATACAGTGTGAATCAAGGTTAGTAAATTAGATTGATTTTTTATTTTCTATTACACTAAAAATGGCTAAAACTTGCCTTTACGATGTGTCATCGTCGTGGCGCGATGCTACCGAGAAATTTTTCAGCGATTTTCTTACTTGTATACGCTTTTACAAACCGTATGTCGTCAATTTACTTGACAGAGCACACTGACTCTACTGGATCCCTTTCTATTCTGTGCCAAGGATAGTTTTTATGCTTTAGTTGCGAGGTCCAGATACCGGCCACTTTCACTTCGCGAATATGTATTGGTCGCAAAGCCCTTTGTGCCTTTCTCTTACTGGCCGTATCTCACTAGGAGGCTGCGATGTTAGGTGGATATTAGAAAATTAAGTGGTCAGTTTTGATTAAATAATATTGGAAAAAAGCTCCTCCAAATTAATTACATTTTAGGAAAATTTGAATGCTGGCTCTTTCCTTACGCAAAAGCTTAGTATTGCTATCCAGCGAGGAAATGCAGCCAGCAGCCATCTTTGCCTCGCGGACACCCTTTTATTTTTGAGTAATAAATAATTTTTTTTTTGTTTAGAGTTAATATTGGAAAACTAAATTCCTGCTAAGTGCATGTCTTAGCAAGATGCAAGATGTCACAGGATAAGTAAAATAATAAATCTATACAAACTAATGTTTGCATTTTGATAGTATCGGAGGCTGTGTCTATGAGGTGCAGAAGTATGTTTGTTTCTGAATCAGATTTTTTTAAGAAGGTGGCAGGTTTATTTACGTGATTTGTTGTGATTATTAATGGATTATTTGTTTTTAAGAGTCTGCAGTAAAAACTATATTGCTCATACAGAGTTCATAGTACAACTGGCGTCAAGTTACACAGGTGAGGACATGTTAATGACGTCACGTTGGCAGTAAACTTTAATGTTTCCTATTTACAATGCGACAGATTAAACGATAAACACATACGATCGCAATTAAATAACTATTACAGTATTTGCACATAGTAACGTGGTGGTAATTTATGAGGTGTTTGATTTCAATGTTTGTTTTACAGGTGCGGTGACGTTGTGAATTCTAATGAACGTGCTTTGCGAATAAATGCGTATGATACGGGGTTAAAATACTGTTCTGGTTTTATTAGACATGCAACACAGAGTTATAAAGGATAGAAAAAGCTGTGTGCTTACCATGAGTTTACGTTATAGTAGGGAATTTAGTGCAATGATTTGTATGGAGACCCCTCCACTTTGGTATAGAAGGCTCATTTTTGCAACAGTGGTTCTTTGGGTGCTCCTGAGTGGATTTCCGTCGGTAGACATCGGGAGCCCCCCCTGTGATAGCAGGGGGAGGGGGGGCAAGTTTCCTTCCGCCGCGCTTCACTTTAAGGCCCATATCTTCAAAACTATGGGTATTAGGGCAAGTGTGGTATCATTTTCGGATAATTAAAGGATGGCGAATTCATTTCTAGAACAAACTTTTTGCCTTTTCATACAAAAAAATTGAAATATTGAGTAAAATTCACAAAAACCAAAAAGTATTTTTTTAAATAAACGTCGTTTACTTTTAAACCACTGGAGATAACCTAATAAAAAAAATATGACCTGAAAGCTACATTTATCAGGATTATAAAAATATAACATTGTATGGTACTTTTTTCGCAAAAAGTAGGTGAAAAAAATTTTTTCTTCAGGACACAGCGGGCGAATTTTATTGCGCATCGGAAAAAAATATTTATTTTATCCATGAATTCATACTATTTGGTTCATAAGCAAGCAAGGATTATTATTTTAGAATTTATTTAGAGTTGCTGGCACATCAATCTACCATGATTTGTATTTTTTCGTCAATTGATTTTGAACTCTATGTGTGAGACATAAGGTTGAAAATAGCTTAAATACATTTTAATATTGAAAATATCATAAGAAGAAAGCCTAAATAAAGAACTTTAATTTGTCTAAACGTCTTAATGATTATTATTATTTTAATTAACACTTTTATTTCTACATCCTATTGTACCAGTGATTTAACGGAAAGGTAAGTGTGAGGAAAATGAGGTTTCACAATCATAGTACGGGAGATATTTTTAGCACAAAGGTTACGGCTGTGATCGTTTTAGTTGTTTTTTTCAGACAGCACCAGCTTCTGCACTACTTCTTGCACTTACATCTCACCATTTCCAGGCAAGCCTCGGCAGCTACGGGCAAACCGGTTCATGTAGGCTCCATCTTGCTATCGGCTCTGGTCCACCCCCAACCAGTCGGGTAAAGGGAAGACTGAGTCGGTTGCTTGCAATCCTATACGCGAACCCCTTGGATTGATCTAATAAGTAAGTGGACAGATCTTGAACAAGAGACGACTAGAAAAGAGGACCAAAATCCCAACAGAACAGCCTAATCTGGTTTACTGACAGCTCAAAGATGCAGTATCAGCCGCCCCGGGTGCCAAGTATCAGAGGGTGACACATGTCGCACAGATTAGTACTCACTGGCGCATCTGCATAGCAAGTCTGCGGTCTATGTCATTGTCTTTCAATCTTGGAATCGGTAGGTAACCCCAAAATCGTGGGGGTTACCAGGGGGTGCCTTAGGACTTACGCCGCCACTGCAAAGATGGCCTTGGGAACGGGAACGAGCGTCTACTGTAAACACTTCGAACATAGTGAACGCTTAAGGAAGTTTGCTACAGTGTTTCAAGCTGAATTCTACGCTATAATATGTGTGCACTAAAGAACAGGGGTGTAAAAAACGCAATATTTACATCCTGATCCACAGCACTCAAAAAGCCATCGCCTCAGTGAAGGTTGAGTCTAGAATTATTCTAGATGCAATCTTAAAGATGAACAAACTCGGAAGGCATGAAAGTGTCATTGATGTGGGATACCTGGACATACACGGATCAAATGCAATGGGAGAGCCGACAGTCTAGCGAAACTAGGGTCAGAGGCGATACCTATTGGGTCAGAACTGATACTTACCTTTATCTAACGGCATACCTCATGGCCATAATATGGCCATATCCAAGAAGCACAGTGCTGAATGGGAAAGCTCCAACGATATAAGATAAGCCTCTCCAAATCATTCCTAAAGGGTCATGGAGAAAACTCATTAAGCGGAAATAAAAGGTACCTAAGCCCAAGCAATTACTGGTACGCAAACTGGGCATTATGGAACGAACCACATGTCCCACAAAATGGGCCTAACAACAGAAGACAGCTCTCGAGCATGTGGAATACATGTGGGGTCCATGAATCAATACTGTAAGGATGGGTCTGCTTGCTGACCCATATCCGGCATCAGAAGACTAATGCTGGATTTCTATATTCAATCCTAATCCAAATTATACGGATTTGGATTGTCAACTGTCAAATTTTAATATGTTTTTGGCAAAAATAACTGCGGTTTTTGATGTTTTTACATTTTTATATTGTTTATTTAAGACTATTTAAACAATATTAAAGTGTAAATGCATCGAAAATTTTGGAAATATAATCTAAAACTGAATTCAATTTGACAGTTGTAATCCGGATTTGGACAAGGATTGAATATGGGAATCGGGCGTTAGAAGGCTTTCACTCAGACGCTTAATTCACTTAATGGATAGGATTTTTTTGGATAATAGGGAATAAAAAAATGGAACATAAAGATCCTAATGGGTCGCTGTGGACTACGCTTAGACCTAACTTAGCTTAGCTTAGGCCCTACATAAGATAACCCAGACAGCAGCAGCAGCTTTGTATCAGCCTTGGCTACTGGCAGTATATCAAGGGATTCGCGTATAGGATCAGGTGCAAGAAACCGACTCGAGTCTTCCCTTTACCCGACTAGTTGGGGGTGGACCAGAGTCGATAGCAAGATGGAGCCTACATGGACCGGTTTGCCGAGGCTTGCCTGGAAATGGTGAGATGTAAGTGCAAGAAGTAGTGCAGAAGGTGGTGCTGTCTGAAAAAAACAACTAAAACGATCACAGCCGTAACCTTTGTGCTAAAAATATCTCCCGTACTATGATTGTGAAACCTCATTTTCCTCACACTTACCTTTCCGTTAAATCACTGGTACAATAGGATGTAGAAATAAAAGTGTTAATTAAAATAATAATAATCATTAAGACGTTTAGACAAATTAAAGTTCTTTATTTAGGCTTTATTAAAATGTATTTAAGCTATTTTCAACCTTATGTCTCACACATAGAGTTCAAAATCAATTGACGAAAAAATACAAATCATGGTAGATTGATGTGCCAGCAACTCTAAATAAATTCTAAAATAATAATCCTTGCTTGCTTATGAACCAAATAGTATGAATTCATGGATAAAATAAATATATTTTTCCGATGCGCAATAAAATTCGCCCGCTGTGTCCTGAAGAAAAATTTTTTTTCACCTACTTTTTGCGAAAAAAGTACCATACAATGTTATATTTTTATAATCCTGATAAATGTAGCTTTCAGGTCATATTTTTTTTATTAGGTTATCTCCAGTGGTTTAAAAGTAAACGACGTTTATTTAAAAAAATACTTTTTGGTTTTTGTGAATTTTACTCAATATTTCTATTTTTTTGTATGAAAAGGCAAAAAGTTTGTTCTAGAAATGAATTCGCCATCCTTTAATTATCCGAAAATGATACCACACTTGCCCTAATACCCATAGTTTTGAAGATATGGGCCTTAAAGTGAAGCGCGGCGGAAGGAAACTTGCCCCCCCTCCCCCTGCTGTCACAGGGGGGGCTCCCGATGTCTACCGACGGAAATCCACTCAAGAGCACCCAAAGAACCACTGTTGCAAAAATGAGCCTTCTATACCAAAGTGGAGGGGTTCTTGCACTAAATTCCCTACTATTATGTGTGCTCGCTAGCGAGAAGGTACGTCAAAAAAATTTATGAAGATTGTATTTCTTGAAAGTAGCCGTTAGGGGCGCTGTACAATATGTCATACATTTAATGTCATTTTTTTACGCAGTCGCTAGCGAGCACACCTAACGTAAACTCATGGTAAGCACACTGCTCTATTTTGGAAATAATTAAAACTAAAGTTCGCTGCAGCTGCTGCATTAGTTCTATCGTCTCACCAAACTTAAAACATGCAGCACTAGAACTTTTCAATAATGTAGAATGTCAAACTAGCACATAAGTAAGATCATAGTATAATAATGATTATGGTAAGATGCACGACATGCCATACATTTCAGTTGAATTGAGCGAGTATTCGGAGCGTGAAATTTTAGTTTAATCATAAGTATAGTTAGATATTGTAATATGAGTATGATAGTATAAGATGCTAATTAAACGAGGTAATTCAGTTTTCAATTCAACACTACGAGGTGTTATGGTGAAAGTAATCTGCTTAGTATTTGAACATGTATTAACATGCTAATTTCTTTATGTCCGTGTTATTCGAGCTTGGCTTAGAAATAAGTAGATGCTAATTAAATGGCCTATAGTTTAGCACTACGTCTTCAAACTAGGTGTTAAATTATGAACATATCATCAATTTCAATTAACAATCTCTAGCAAAGTAAGTAAAGAGCCAATTAAAAGTGTAATATAGCTGTTGAGTTTCTGAATAAACTAAATAAAAAATTAAAAAGAAGACATTAATCCTGAAGTATTAAAACAATATAAATTTAATAAATTCGCAATAAATAATATCAAAACGTTTAAATTTATCTCAAGTAAACCATTTCCATTCGCGCTTGTCAACGTTTCGGACCACCAAGCCAGTAAAGCCCTAGTAACAAAGTCCGAATCAAATACTGCACAATTTCAATTGACGGACCGATCTCCGGCGTCTCCTACAGATATCAGCGTCTCTAATAGGACCACCGTAGCTCACCCACCGCATGCGACTGCCGACATGAAAGCAAGTAATTTATAAATGGTAGTACATTTTATGGTGGGTCGGTTACAGGATTAGTTTTATGAGATTCGGTCGGACGTGATGCCGTCAATGCAAAGTGTATGCAAATACAGAGGACGTTGTAGGATTGCCCAGTTGTATTTTGAATGAAACTGGGTGGGTTTATTATGCTCTGTTTTTATACAAAGCTAGATGATAAATAAACTAAGTTTTGTTATTTACAGAAATGTAGCAGTGCGCCAACACTTTTTAGTTTTTTTTCATTCGTAAAGTAACCCGGTATAAACAAGGGTTTTTTTTCTGAAAAAGTGTTCTAAGTTCAAAAACTTTGACGCTTTTATGCTACTTTGACTGTAAAAAAATACGTCTTTAAGGAAAAGGCGGTATTTTGGACCATTTATGTTTTAGTAGTTACTCGTTCAACAATTTGCCTGTAGTATGCTGCAGCTGTTCATATACCTGATTTATCAATTAACATAAATTAACAAACCCTCGGCAAGAAATCTTCACTTGAAGTACCTCTTTCGCCTATAAACGCCTGAATCAATTATATTAGTTAATAAATCGTGTAGCGGCCAGGATTCGGTGGTAATTGAGGTCGGAGGTTGCTCGGTGGTCGTGGTGGCCGGTGTATCTCAGCGATCTGCATGGCTTAATGATACTGCATGAGATTGGGATGTTAGTTATGTATTGGAAAGCTTTGGGGCTTGATGAAATCGTTTGGAGGAGCGGCGATAGCCTTATGTTTTAATTGACCACCAGGAAAAGGATGACGTTCCTTTTTCGAATGTTTTTGTTTCATAAATAGTTTCATTCCCGTATAGTTTTTGCGGCCTGGTTTTGCAATGACGATCGTCTTTTGTTCTAAATGATTATCTAGAAAAAGAAGGTCGTTCCTTATTCGAATTTTGTTTTGTTTTTGTTTCTTAAAAATAGTTTTCATTACGTGTAACAATAAAAGTTTTTTAAGCATAATTTGAATAAAATGATACTTAGTTTTTTTCAACGCGCAGTAATTCAATTGTTTTTTTTTATATCAGTTAAAGTGATTTAAATATCACAGGTCTGACGTCTAGGTCTGTTCAAGTTTGATGAATGACATCTTTCTGAGCCAGATCTAGTGCCAATCCATTTAGAGTGTCACGTGACTGCGATCACAAAAGCTAGACTGGCCTCAATGGAACTGGGCTGGAGGTTTTAATTACGCCTGTGGATTGCACAATGCGATAGCTTCAGGACAGGGCCGGCTTTAGTATTTGTCCCTGGGGCCCTGGGTGATAAAGTTTTTAGATGGCTCTACATGTGCTAGCATCGCTAAATGAATTATGTATCAGTCATGAATGCATCATGCATTTTTTTCTCGATGCTAATCCGTTTAATTGTTTCATTGATATTTCAGTCAGTCACTCATAGAAAAAAAACAAGACATAATCTTTTTTTGGATCGTGGTATGGTTTTTATTATTTACTATTTCGGCTATGTATCTTAAACTCGTATTTTTTACTAATATGTATAGGTGATATTATTAAAATTGGGCCCTTAAAATTGACGGTAAAATTAATGAAATTTTATAGGCCCCGCTCCCAAGTACGGCCCTGCTTCAAAATTAATCAAACGAGTGCTCTTATTTCGCAAGAGCGAGATAGATGTAGCCTTAATGTCATCGCCGTGTCAAGTGTGGACCGGTTAAGTCATCGAGAGAAAGCCACGAGGTTTTAATTTCAAACTCAAGATAACACTGATGTGACGAAACAAGTGCGATTTGTGTGGCGAGAGATAAACAAAATAAAAGAATATTAGTAAAAAAAAGTGTTATTAAAAATTCTTAGCGTTTAGAGTCGCTTCTCGAACTAAATTATAAATGACTTGAAAAAGTCGACCTGCAAAATAAAGAAAATGTTGCCAATATCTGATATCGTTAAAGAAAATGAACTTTTGTGAAAAATTTACGTGGTATGATGGTATGAGGAAATTTTGAAGTAGAAGTTAGAAGAACCTAAAGGTCGTTACGTTTTCGAGAAGACATTTTTAAAACCTTAGTGCTTTTCATGTAATAATTCCACCTGGCATTAAGTCCGCCACTGTACCTACAGTTTTATGTGCAAAGTATAAATAAATAATCAAATAAAATAAATTAAATCTTGTTCGATTTTATTGGCGTATGTTTCATTTTCATATACCTACATACAACGCTTCACAATGGTCAACAGACATACTAATTAATTTGTCAAGCCCATTTGTAATTCCGAGTCAGAAACGTTTTAAAACTAAAGCAAGAAAGTGAAATATTTTACTACGTAACAGGTACAAACTACCTCTTTCATTTTTGTCATTTATATTATGATTTCAACGCTCACGTGCGATGGCTAGGGTTGTCACACGTTTGTAAAAAAAAATAATTTGTATAATACTTACATTTAAAAATATTTGCAATTTAGATAGATCGGACTGTTATAGCAAGCTTAAAAATCACGGAGTGAATTTTTGTTACACAATTAATTTATTTGGGTACCTACTGAAATTATACAAAGTAAGGAGGCGTCCATTAATTACGTGAGACAATTTTGGCTATTTTTCAACCCCCCCTCCCCATAATCTCACGTGAAATTTCACAAAATGCATATTGTGTTATGTATATTTTATTGTCTTTTGCAGCTCTTTAGTGACATCCCTAGTTACCCAACCCTCATTCGGATTTAATTTGCTATAGTGCAATAAATCTAAGAGGTCATTATAGAGAAAAATGCGCACGCGCGTCCAACGCAGATTTGCCGTGTCTAAACTGAAATGAGACTGCAAATCTATGTAATGAAGAATTCTTACATTAGCTTCATATTTTTTACTAGTTATTTATTATTCTTAGTTTGTCATGGAACATTTTAATAAATAAACCAAGCAATAGGAACGTGTAGTGTATACAGGTAGTTAGAAAGTGCATACATGGCTTTTGTTTATAAAAT
The DNA here is from genome assembly GCF_963855985.1 of Ostrinia nubilalis. Taxonomy (NCBI): domain Eukaryota; kingdom Metazoa; phylum Arthropoda; class Insecta; order Lepidoptera; family Crambidae; genus Ostrinia; species Ostrinia nubilalis. The sequence goes on from NC_087097.1 coordinate 12,310,071, forward strand.
AATGAGGTTTGAAATTTAAATACTTGTAGCGTTGAAAATAAAAATATTTTTAAGTTAGAAAGTGTAAAGAGCGTGTATTTAATTGTCTGCAAAGTATTGTCTGTAATTTAAAATAAGATGTTAATATTAATAAGCATAAAAGATTAATTTTGCAGATAATCCGAGGAAAGTGATAATTTTATTACTGGACTGAGATTGAAGTGGACTTAGTTCAATTCGGAAAGGTAACTTCTTAAGTAACTAGGTATATTGTGGCAAGCTTTCTGCTTACCTCTATTGATATCTTTCCTAAATTAAAAATTTTCAGTAGAACTCATAACAGGAACTAGCCTTTTAGACATGCAGGACTTTTAATTATTTACCGTGTAGTACTTATTATAAGTCACTAGCACGATCTAATATCACTCTCATGAATATAAATAATTTTATGCATAGTGAAATTGATATTTCTAAAACACCCTGTATACGCATCCGGTATTGAACCAGTTACCCAGATACTTTACGGTCTTAAAGAATGCAGCCGCTAAGCTATTGCACATTATCGCCTATTGCTCTAAAATACATGTTTCCCTTTAAGCTTATCTAAATCATTGTTGATAGATAATTAAGATTATGGAACCATTAACCCCAGATAGTAGACTGGTTCACGGACCCGAGTTAAACAACCCATAGTTTTTAGTTAATGTTGCAAATTCCAAAGTGTAAAGGCATATAAAAGCATAGCAAATCATAATAACGATAAATAGATTCGCAGACCATTTTCTAATCCACCTGCAATGTTACAATGTAAGAAATTGTTCATCACAGTTTGTAAAGTGTAAACATTCTTAACAACAAAATGCAAGTAAGTGTACAAGAATGCCGCCGAATTATCCCCAGTTAATTTGACACGCGCTGTAATAAATTGTGCCTATTTAGACCTCACGATTCCAGTATTAAGACGGAAGGCACGGCTTCTTTGGAACGCTCACACTTTTTACTATGAATGCCCCTTAATGATGCCTCTACGCTTAATAAAAATGGCCGCTCCAATTTATAAATCGCCTTGTTATCGTGACAAAAGTTGATATACTATCAAGTGAAATCGTCCAAAGCATTTGCGTAACCAACATGCGCGCGGATGACCCGTGACCATTTTCGATTTCATGTCTAAAATCATAACAATGTCCGTCGAGTGGTCACGATACGTCGGCCATTATAGTAATTACATCCATCAAAAGCATGCCCATCTTGCAGTTAAAATTAAAAATACGAGCGCCATTCGGGGAAGGAATAAGGCATACATTTGCTGGTATTTTGATTTCGTTGATTGATGTTGCAAAACTGGTATTGTATTTAACAATAGTTGAAGCTCGCAGTCGTGTATGGCTCGGGGTGAAGATGTGGGCGAGCTTTGTTTGTTTTAGGTGATATTCTCGACTGATGTTAACATGCCTCGAAATTATAGTACCGGCTTCCTAGAACTGTGTGTGGCATTCCTATCAAACGTGAAAGAGGGACTGGCTGAACGCAATTGAGTTGCACGAGTTTCGGTGAAACTGCAGCACAGAGATCGCATAAAGTAATTGTTTTCTAGTTCGGGAAGGAACAACAGAAGGGAAAAGATGAACATGAACTGATAAACATTTCAATGAGACCTATTAGTTGTGTCGATAAAATAGAATTAGAGAGGGAACGGCATCAAATTGATGGGACCTGTAACAAAGAGAGCGGTAGCATTTGTCACTGCGCACTGACATAATCGCGATCGATTATTGCCATACGTTAAATTGTGCTTCTTGCGCAGATCGGTGTAAATCACGGTGTGGCAACACTGGATCACGCGCGCACGAGGCTCCTGCGCGGTGACAATGCACAATTAGGATGAAGCTCATCGATCTATGACTTGAATTTACGATACTGAACGTTGTATCAATAAATGTTGAAGATCATTAAAATAATCTAGAAGTTTCAACTTATCAATCGACAAAGTTTTGAATCATTGGATCTAATAATATTAATTTTGAATTTATATGACTCGCTAGTTTAATACACAAGGTGAAGCAGGTAAATAAAAAGCTCTACTCTGATTGGTAGATTACGTTCTGAAACTAGAAAACACCTCCTCAAAATCGCTACGAATCTTACACCAGTTTGAAATGTATCATACAAGATTTCTTATCTTTCTCGCGATTGAACTATCTTGTCTCAGATCTGACACAAAACAAATAACGCTGACACTTTGACGGCAACACGTCAGGCGCGAGGACGCACGATCGGTTGCGCGAGCGCAGCTTAGCGCATTGTGTGTGGATCACGAGCTCACCTAATTGGGGGATAAATCTCTCAAGTGTGATGTGAAATCACTTAAAGTTATTTAGATTTCAGGCACTTTATTTGCCCTAAATGAAAGGGTTCTTTGAAGTGAGCCGTTAAAATTGGGCAGTATTAGCGCTTCTTCTTTTTTGCCCATGAACATTCCCGTTATGCGGGTTCAGCTTTTCTTACCATGCGGAGTTACTCATTTTAATCACTTTTGAGAACAGACCTAACTCCCTTATATCTTTTTGAACATTTGCTATCCAGAGCAATATTAGTGTTTCATAAACCAGAAAAACATTTTATACAATTATAAACTTAATCAACATTACAAACTATCTTGTAAAATACGATTAAACAAACTAGTATTTATTGTAAAGTGGAAACGAAATTCCATTTGCGTATTCGCGCTATGCTATTACAAATACTAAGTTAATAAAGATTAGTGTTGTGTCATATTTCTAGCGTAGAGCTGTTAAATGTTGAATGTTGAACAAATAAATGAAAGTACTAGATTATAAATAATCTAACAGATATTGTGAAAGGTATCAAAGTTAGGAAAAAGGCACGTGTTAATAGAAAAGTATGATTTATGAATCGGCAATATCTATCAAACAATTGGAGTGCTACCAAGCGTACTTAAATTGTAATTAATGTTAGTTAAAATATATTGAACTGATTGTATAACAAGCATATATCAAATGCAAGGTTCGCTTGCACATTTTGTTTTAACTTATAGTCTACGATTGATTGAACTCTGAATTAGAGTTCAATCAGAGTAGCATTTTGTCTCTATCAACTTCAATCTGACTGACAGATCGTGTATAATGATGTTTTATAGACTAGTTATTAAACCTAGATCCTAGATCAAAGATAAGTTTGACAATATTGCATGCGGCAAAAAGTGATGACAAATGAAATGCGGCGGTTGCATTGTCTTACGAATGTTAGTTATCAAATCGATCATAATCGGGATGATCCAGATTGGGCAACGATACACACTGCACCGGTATGTAGGCAACAAACGCTGCGGCGTGAGGCTCGCTTTACCATAATTGTGCCCTACGTTGCCCAACCATAATGCACAATGCGACGAGCATGGCATCGCATATATTATGTCAATGTGAGGCAACCAGACGTGGGAAACGAGGCGAGGATTTAAAATTTCCATAATATTTGTATCGCGGTTTTGCGCAACGCGAGTGAATGCGCGATTTGCGAATTCACGAGGGTCGTGCGGTGACACAGATGGGCTTAATTTGTAGTGAGAGTCTACCGAAAAGTTCAATGTAACGAAATGGTTAACATTTGAATACTACGAACCGTTAAAAGGTAGGCCATTTATCCATCGCGATGCATCGTGTTTATTACTATGTTATTGGAAATTTTAGAAATCTCAATAAGTTTTTAGGATGCGAATGTGTTATCTACGTATAAAAAATCCATCTTTTTTTTACTAAAGCATGCAAAAAGGGAAAGGACTGCTGTCAAAAACAATAGACAACGAAATCACTCAATTGTTTTTTAGCTGTCAACGCGTAATCTTTCACTGCACTTTCTAGCCTTTCGCTCGTCATTCTCCCCGTCCGTGTGTCCAGTTCGGTAGCAGTATCTGATTACTGGTGATTTATTGGTTGCGAACTTGTCGCCGGATATTAATTGTCTGTGGGGAAATAATTTTCGCCTACCGTCAGTGATTTATAGAGAGTGCGGCTTTGTGGTAATAGTGCCGCTTTTGCTTATGGTTAATTAGACAAGCTTTTGTTTTATAGCTCGTAAAATAAAAGCTTTGGACATTTAGCGCGGTTGGAGATAGATTGTTTTAAAAATACAGCGGCAAAATGTAACAGGTTTATAATTGTTTACTTTTTTAAAGCTTTGGAAAGACTTTAAGGGATTAATAAATAATAATAATAATAAAATCGTTTATTACCAAAATATCATTACATATTTTCACATAATAACGTTGGACTCCACACTAGGCAAGCCTGTGTCGTGGAGGCCAGGAGACAGTTTTACGATGTAGTAGGTACTTAAAACTAACAACAATATTAATGTATGGATGCATAATCAGATGTTACAATCGATTATTGTGCTATGTTTTATTAGTATGATATAACATAAAGGTCTTCTTAGTAAGCTAAATAATTGTTGAAGTTGCTTGAGTATGTGTTGTGTCTGTAGTGAATTTAGTTGATAATGTTATTTTAGTATGCGTATGAAATGCTCTGTGTCATCGTAATCTAGTGAGGTAAGCCATGTTCCAATTTTTTGTTTAGCCTCTCGAGTAGATTTGTCTTTAATGTTGCAGCATTTAACTATTTTATTATAAATGAATGGGCTGAGGAATGTATTGAAACGGTGGGCAAATGAAGTTCTTGTTAAAGGGACTGGGATTTTAAAAATTCTTTTATGATAGGATAGGATAGGATTATGCAAATAGGTTGTTGAATTTAACGTGAACTTAAGAAGGCAATCCCAGGCAGTTTAAATACTGAAAACTAATCTGATGAAAAAGATAATCAAGGTGTTATTTATTACATTTTTTGGGTTGTTTACTCTAGATTTGTCTCTAGTTAACCGATTTCAATTACATATTAAAAATAAGACTCACTTAACTAGAGCTCAGCGATTTTTCAAGACAGCAGTACTTTAACATACCAGCTGCTATTAACTTTGTAGGTTTTTATGATTGAAAATTAGTTCACTATCTTAATGGGTTTCTTAATAAAAATGGTCCAATCTAAGTTCCGTTAAAATAATTTAGTGCTCCGAGTAATTTGTCGTACAAAATTGATCAAGGAAGCGTAGTTATAGGTTAATACTAGACTACTAACTTTATAATGTTCATGTTCGTGTAAAATATTATTTTATATTAGATCCAGTATATAAGTTATAAAGATTGAGACAAGTAGTTATGTATATGTATAGATAGCTTTTAACTTTATTAGACTTTTACTTACAAAGATCTTTTATTATTTTAGCCTTTGTATTTATGTGTTTACGTACTTGGTCGATACGCCTGGTGGTTCGCGTTTTTGACTGTACAGTGCCATTGTTGTTGTACCTACGCCGACTTTTGACATGTCAAAAGTCATAGAAAGTACAAGTCGTTGATATGTTTCTTTTAAAATTATTCCGCCGACCTCAAGTCGCCGGGCTGTCGATGGGCTACTATAATATCATCTAGTATAAAATATTTTCTTTCTTTCTTTCTAGTGTGAAGTCAATATTAGAACAGCCTCTTTGATTTCTTTAGGTAAGCTCTATATTAGAATTTCTAAGGCATAGCGAATTTTCTCCTGTCTTAAATGCGCCCATTCTCTGCAATGGACACGCGTCCTGAGTCCACACTGAATTGTGCTCAAATTACCACGTCAAGAAGTCGGACCACGACGAGTGACGAGAACATGTTTATAGTCATCCATAATGAGGCCGATTTTTTCATTCATCATATTACCTTATAATATTTAAGAATCATTTGATTGTATGTTTGAACTAAATAGGCTCCGAAACTAGGTACTGAGTCGTTTTGAAAAGTTCTTTCACCGTTAGAATTCTACATTATTCCTGATAAACATAGGCCATAGCTTTTCTTGGCGGTACGAATTTCGCCGGGTAACTGACCAAATAAACCATTTCACATTTTCTCCCATATGTCTTACGCCCACTCGTATCCACGCGTCCAGAGTCCACACTGAATTGTGCTCAAATTACCACGTCAAGAAGTCGGACCACGACGAGAGTGACGGGAACATGTTTATAGTCGTCCATAATGAGACCGATTTCATACAAAGTAAAAGTAATAAACAGTGGACATTAAACTCTTTATATTGTTGCCCGATTGCTCCGTTTTGCCGTTAGCAATTTTCTTGTTATGTTTTTTTAAGGAAAGTTGGGATTGATTTAAGTGGCCTTTATTGGAGACACATACCTACAGACTTAGTAGTGTGTTTTTGTATAAAAAGTGTTTGTTCATTTAGCATATTTATTATAAACCAAAAGAATACCAGTAACTACGAATATTATTGGGGTTAATATGTATGTAGTAAAAGAGGCTCTAAGTAATTTTAGGGATTACCTTTAAATAATGGATTTTTTTTGGTAGATTTTCTCGTATACCATAAGTAAATTAAATCTCACATACATAATACTATCTTCGCCTAAAATATTAATTTGCAAATGCATTACTAAGTATTGCGTCTTACATACATTTAGGAAACTATAAAATCACTATTTTGTCGTTAAATGGACTTATAAGAAGACACTTTAATCAATTTTATTACATGACTTACTTAGCGAGTCGTAATACAGTAATACGTAGTATACATGGTTTTATTCGCGTATAAAATATATTATTACTTATTATGCTAATTGAAACATAAAATACTTATCAATTGAGAGTCACTGGGTAACGTAATTACAATATTAAGTCCTGTACCCGCTACCAGTAAGTGGTTAGTCAGGATATAGTAAAACGTTACATATTAGTAATTTGTGTAATCTCCACATAATTATGGTGAGATGATCGTTTTGAACTAGCTTCTACCCGCGGATCTATACTTGTAGTACTGGTTGTACTTGTTACAATATTTTATAGCGGAACCTTCATGACATGATGCAGACAGAAAATATTTAGTCACTTTTTATCAAATGCCGAAAATGCTGGTGAAAAGTAAGAGGTTTTCCTCTTACTTTTCACCAGCATTTTCGGCATTTGATAAAAAGTGATTAAATATTTTTTTATTTAAAACGGTGAAGTTTTTTGTTTTTTTTTTTGTTTTCTTTTATGTAATTTTCAAATAATCTATAAAGTAATTGCAAGGGATTCCGTAAACCCAAGGTATATCATTGAAGTGAGTTCTTGACACTCAATAGAAATAGTATTTTTACAGCCTACTACAGGTCATAAGCTGTAAATGCCGTTAAATACTACTGTTGTATTTCCTAAAGGTGCGTACTAGACTTGTGATATTATTGCGAATTAGAAAATTGATAACTTTGAATCTGTGACAATTCTCAGTTTGGTAAGGAAATTGAAGTTTTAAATAAAAAATAAAGTGTGATTTCGTTCTCCATTGGGACATGCTAGGGAAGCTTTTAAAAGTCCGATACCAGGGTGGCAAAAGTTAACTTTAGAAAAAAGTAAGAATGTACAAGTAATAATAGTTGATGAGCTTTTTGGAAGAATAGGCAATTGCATAACTTCGATTGATTTAAAAATTTCAGCCGAAGTCAAAGAATACCCATCTAAGCTTCCAATAATATTTTGAACCTCTCTAGTTAACTTATTAAAACTTCCTGTACCAAAACTCTCTTTTCTGTATTTTTAACGTCAAATTGACGTAATTTAAAATCGACACGCGTCAGGAGATACACGCGAGTGCCCTCAGTGAGGAAGCGCCCTAAGGTTATAAAACGCAAAGTCGGCCCTTTGACAGTTCTAATGCATATTATTACCAAAGCTACACCATGGATTTGTTTACGGTGTAGTTTTAATTCGTGTGTCGCGCTCAGACGAATAATCAGCATTATCTTGGGGAATGTTTGTTTAAACAAAGGAGGTTTAACATTTTATGATTTTAGTCACAAATAAAGTGCACAATAGAATTTTGCAGAGCATGAAGTAGTAACTTAAAATGGATAGTAATAAAATAGGGTGATTTTTAATGTCTTTTAAAATGGTTTTAAATTATTTTCTCAAGATTTATATGGAGCTCTATCTCTTTAAATGGGGAACATTTGAACAATAATAGAGATTATAATAATCCATATCTCTAAACAATGCGATGCAATTTGTTTCTTTGTAATTGTACAAAATAATATCAATTTGTAATCTCGGACCTGCGTTAATTACTGAGCCGATTTTTCTCCGTTGCACAATGAAATTGCGTAAGTGGGCGAACAATTAATGTTTAGAAATTAAATATTTACACACCTCGCGTTACCTTTCACTGCAATAAAAATTAATAAAAAAGACAAAGAGTATTTTGTAAATCTCGTTAGAATGCGCGGGCGTTGCGCGGCCGAAGGCTTTGTTTAATTCAATTTATTTTAATCTGCGTACTCTACTTTTTAAAATTTAATTATTCGATGATTGAACTTTAGGATTATGAATACAAGAGTCATTTCAATAAATCTCAACCGCGATATTATTATTCTTTTGTTTCGTCAAAAGCAAAGGAATTAAATCATTCAGCCTAAAGTTTTTTTAATGTCCCAGCTAGAGATGGTGACATCTTGATTAAAATAAAATCGAATTTCAAAAAAAGAACAGCTGCGTTTCTTTTTTTAAATCGATTGCAAAAAGGTAAAGTAAAATTATTCTTTTTTTGAAGGCAAAGGCATTCATTCTCCATGCAGCCAGTTAGAATCTGTATTTAAAAGGCGGCCACATTGTTCTCATACATCGATGCCGTACATACGAGTTGATGATACCCGGCAATGATAACGTATGGGAGGTTGAGTGATTACAAGTAATACCGTAGTGATGGAGTGACGCGCTCTTGATGGCTTCATTGTCTGGCCGGTAGGGCTGTCACCAGTAAAAAGTAAAACAAAAATACTGTTCGATTTTGTAAATGGATTAAGTACTTTTCGATATTCAAAAAATTTTATTAAGTCCGAGTAGAAGCCATATAATTTTACAATGCAAAAATGCATTTTTTTTGTTAAAAAGTCAATAAAGATCATTCATTTAGATTTTAAGTTACTAGGTATCGTATATTTTTGGCATTAACTTAATTACCCCAAGTAACGATCGAATTATATAAAAAACTGAAAGTTAAAGCCGAATTACTTAATTTATAAACATTTAAATTCGAGTTCACTTGTGCAGGTGTCTGTACCGATACACAATTTTCAACAGTTATTATAATATAATTAAGAATATCTTGTAGTTATAATTAACATAATTTGACGTTAATCTTGATTAATCGATCATATCAAAGCATTAAACATAATGCATTTTTAATTAGTTACAATATGTTAAACTTTGCATGACTGTTTACGTACCGTTATTCTTACAGAAAAAGGTAATTATAGTCCATTATCTGTTAGCTATTGTCTGTGTAAAGTTAAGATAATTAATAAACGAAAACATTTTCTTATTAATAACTGACAAGATGAAAAGAGAAAAGACTATTGTACAGCAGCAATATTAGATTAACAGCGCTTACGTAGTTCAGCAATTACTGACATCGTACGTAATATGGAAAATTCAATGACAAAACACCTTAAAGGGCTTAAAGCATAGCGGTGAAATGATTTCTATACTTTCACAACGATTTCCATGTAAATTGGCTACTTGGGCCGCGATACTAAATCGGGCGGACGTCTTAAATGGTTACAGATTATGAAAGCAGGAAGATATAAAGGAGACTAGCCCTAAGACTACTTAAACAAGGATTAAACAGAAACAAGAAAGTTAGACGTAACAAATTTCACTAATTCGACAATTATTACGATAATATCAGCGATAAAATTAATAAACTACCTCAGGGTTACTTAAGACTGAAATCACATACCTAAAATGAATATTTACAATCAATAAAACAGCAATTAAAGGCTAAACTAGTTCTTATTTTATGGCCCGGAACGGATTAGAACAAATATTAAGTTTCATACCGTTAAATAATAGTGGAAGTTAAATTAAGTAGGCTTTAATTGGACTGCCAAACATTCCTGTGAAGGTGATCAGAGAGACATTTTAATGTTTCGAGTAAAGTTGTGAGAATACTCGATAAATTCCAAGCACTTGACAGCCCTACGGGCTGCGGCATTCTTACTCCGTAAACCAATTTGTTGCGACTTATTGGGCGTTATTATTATGATTTGCCTCTGACGTGATCGGCTTCCGATGAAAGTTGTTAATGGACTCGAAAACTTGCTTATTATGTTTGTACTGGAATTTTATATCTGTAACTTTAATTGGCGCCAACAGGTGTAGCCTTATTTACGACGTATCAACTGTGAACTAGCTTATTAGAGCAACACGCAATAAAATTTACAACTGCCCACAATTTCCTAACCATAAAATAATTTATCAAGATTACACTGCGTCTAGATTCTCAATTGCTAAATCGATTGCCTTTGCGATTATTGCGATGATCTAAATTTAAAAAGATAACTGTCAGAAATAGAGCAATTAGGGATGTCCACTTACCGATGCGTACTCCGCGCAGATGTCGATAGAGGTGACAAAATCGCAGACGTCATCGACTGACCACGCCGATAGCCGAGCTCTCGCCTCCGCGCAAAGGCATTCACCTCGCGCTTCACTTCGATCTACGAAAAAAAATACGATGAAGTAAATTGACCTGTGGCGAATCAACAAATATTTTCATAGCTATTAATTTTAAGCACCCACGCCAGATATTGGAAATTGATTGACTTTCATAAACGCCGACTCTCTTTTATTGTTGCACTTACTGTACACTCGGAGAAACATTAAAAACGCGTTAAAAGATCACTTTTGACTCAAAAAGAGGTTGTGATAAAGTAATCAATGTAACACCGGTATTTAGGTGTTTTATGAACTTTTTGCCTTAGGGCATTGACTTCGTTTTCACATTTTAGCGGGATCGCTTAATTGGTAAGTAAATAATGCAATTTTGTACGAACCTTTCCAATTTCGGTGTAAGAAACATAAAAATATCGCAAAAGGCTAAATTGTTAACGGAAAATGGAATGAAATTGATGTTTCATAATGACTGATATGAAGTTTATAAATTGATCGTTACGAAGCCCTAAAGTCATGTGAACATATGACATAATAGTATTTTGTAAAGGCACAAAATCTACTATATAAAAATAAGTCGGGTTTTCCTCCCTGACGCTATAACTCCAGAACGCACGAACCGATTTCCACGGTGTTGCATTCGTTGGAAAGGTCTCGGGCTCCGTGAGGTTTATAGCAAAGAAAATTCGGGAAAAGGGGGTAAAACGGGACCCACGCGTACGAAGTCGCGGGCGGCCGCTAGTAGGGTATAAAAGTGTAGAGCAGTAGATGTGTTATATTTCGATCATGTTTCATAGGTGTTTTTTGGTATCGACTGTTTTTGACTTGGTCCTTTCCCTTACCACACAGAGCAGTAGTTCTGATTGCTAAGCTACAGATACATTGGTAAGCCTGCCAAAGTATTTGTATGTTTTTCTACGCTGTGTTTGCTGTGAAACGCATTTTCTTTGCATATCTCAACATCATTTGACTTCTCTCTCATCGCTGCCACTCATTGTGCTGGGGCTGGCCAGAGAGTCTAGCACCTTCAGTGAATGCTTAAACTACAGTGTCATATTCTAGGCTATGTCTGCCGTGAGGGCTGTTTCATCAATCTGATCATACTTTATTAGTACGCAGAACTGACGGCCGATGGGGCAGCAAGGTTCTGGAATGGAGGCCGCGTCCCAGAAAACGCAGCGTGAGACGCCCACCTACAAGGTGAACCGACGACATCGTAAAGGTAGCAGGGAAGCTCTGGACGCAGGCCACTACCAATCGATTAACGTGGAAAGCATTCGGGGAGGCCTATGTTCGGCTGAGGACGTCCTATGGCTGAAATGATGATGATGATGATGATCATACTTTTTAGACATATTATCTTACCATCATTTGACGCCCTGTCCCTCTCGTCGCTGTCGCTCCTTGTGCTAGGGCTGGCGGAGAGTCTGACACCTTCAGTGATTTCTAAACTACAGTGACATTTTCTAGGCTGTCTGCCATGAGGGCCGTTTCATTAATTTGATCATACTTTTAGACATTCTTACCATCATTTGACGCCCTGTCCCTTTCATCGCTGTCGCTCCTTGTGCTAGGGCTGGCCAGAGAGTCTGGCACCTTCAGCGAATGCTAAACTACAGTGACATTTGATCATACTTTAGTACGCATAACTGACGGCCGATGGGGCAGCAAGGTTCTGGAATGGAGGCCGCGTACCGGAAAACGCAGCGTGAGACGTCCACCTACAAGGTGAACCGACGACATCGTAAAGGTAGCAGGGAAGCGCTGGACGCAGGCCACTACCAATCGATCAACGTGGAAAACATTGGGGGAGGCCTATGTTCAGCTGTGGACGTCCTATGGCTGAAATGATGATGATGATGATGATCATACTTTTTAGACATATTATCTTACCATCATTTGACGCCCTGTCCCTCTCATCGCTGTCGCTCCTTGTGCTAGGGCTGGCGGAGAGTCTGGCGCGTTTGGCGGCGCTCTCTCCCGCCGCCGACAAGTCCAAAGGCGAGTGCTCGGGAGCTGCGCCCGCGCCGACGCGCTTGCGCCGCGACCGGCCGCCGCGACCCACCCGGGATATCGCTAGGAGTGTCTGTGGAAGATAAGGTTACTGTAAGGTGGGCTGTTTTATGTCGAATTTTATCGATTTATCGATAAGAATAAAACAGGTTAGTTAATTTTAGGGGGAATTGCCGCCGCGAAGGTACTCAAACTTTATTCCGTTAAAAAGCTATTATCTGCTCTTAGTTATTAAATTTCTTAGCAGTTACGACAGTGGAGTGCCTATCCCAGACAAAAATAAACAACTATTAACACAGACGTGTTTGCGTAACGGATGTTAAAGTAAAGATAAACCGTAGATACCATCTGAAATATTAGTTAAGCCATGATAACAATAAGTTTGAATACCATGCTCAACGCAGTTTGGCATTTAAAAACTCAATTACTCAGAAGCCCATCAAGTGGCATAGAGTACCAGTGTTAAGCAAACATGAAAGGCGCGCCAGCGGCCATTATCTGATCGAGAGCACTCTCGGATCGTAAGTGGCGAGCATTCATCATAATAACGTTCCGAGCCGTCACGCTCGCCGCCCGCGGGTCAAATTGCAATCTATCTTTTTTAATTGCCACAAGCACTAAAAAAGGCGAATGCAGGGTAATTCTGAATAAAATTCAGACGGAGGCGCGCGCGCGTGAAATGAACACGCGCGGCGAGCGCGTGCGCGCGCACCTGCTGAAGCAGAGCCACCTCTATAAATCTCACGATTTATTTCCGCCTCGCTCCTGTTTCTCTTTATAGGCGAAAATAAATTTAAATTACTATTTATGGCCTAGACAAAACATAAATTGAAACCGAACTCAATGCGCGGCCCGCGAACTGTAATACCATAAGTGTCATTTACAAAATAGAAACGTTACAAATCAGGTTCAGCCAACCGTGATCACGTGTTTACGGCTGCACTCCGAGAGTCTGCGTTTCTAGATTTTATTGGTAACGCTACGGAATAACTGTGACGGTTGCAATATCCGCATCTCTGCAGTGGAGTGCAAAAAGTCGACTAATTTAGAGTGGAGTTGTTTCGATTTCACATCCCATCACTATCGTGTCGCGGGGCGCATGCGCGGCGCGTGCCGTGGCCAATTAGTGCAGCTCCAGTTCCTTTTACAGTGGAGAGTCGAGTCGGTCTCGCGGGCGGTGGGCGGGGCGCGTTGCCCGCGATTGTGCGCAACGAGCCCGCGCAATTAACACTCTCTCTACCTTATCTAGCTGCCGGAGGAAGTGTAAAGGTCGTGGGCCTTATCAGATTTAATTGCCTTCATTATTACTCGAAAGGAAACGGCCTGCTCACCGCGCTTTATGATTTTAAAGAGGCACAAATTAACATAAACGAGCGCCCGATGAAGATGCGCGCCGCGATAACGCGTTATGAATATTACGAGCGTTCGAGACATTTTAATCACAGCCGTGAACTATGAAACGGTGGATGATGTATAATTAAAACAGGAAGGTCAGTGAGCACTTGTGTTCGTAATTAATATGAATTTCAAATGTGCTTCTTTTGAAACGAAAACTTAGCTGACCGTAAACTGTTTCATAGGGGCAGTGGCCTTGTAAGTAACGCACAATGTTACTTAACGATGAATAAGTAATACTGCTCGGAATATTAAGTATTTTTAGTTTTTGGAGGTTAATTTTAATGATCTGTTTTACAATAGCTTACACTGATTATGGACATCCTGCTATACAGCGCACGCAACGCGGGTCAACTGTGAATATGAATTGTGTTCATATTCCCATAGTTTCTTTGGTAATTTTGGGTAGAGCTATCAACAAATTGAGACAAATTTTCTAATAAGCTGCTCAGGTCAATCGTGAAGAAACAGTTACATACGGTAATATTCTTGGTAGGATTTTTAAAAGTATTTCTTAAAGTTATCCTAGTAAGGGTAAGGGTTCATCTTTATTCCGCTAATAGTTTTACAAATTCAGGTAGACGCACATTTCAGCAAAAACGCACCGTTCGACCGAGCGAGACTCATTCATTAAACAAAAGACGACTGATTCATTACACGTTTGTAATTAATAATTACAACTTTTTATCAAACTGGTCCGAGCCGTAATTTACAATTTGGAAAAAATCATAGAGCGTGCCATAATTGTTATTACACCGAGCAGAAGATTAGAACTGTGAGAGGTCATTGCTGTTGTGTTGTTGGTGGTTTAGATGGTAGCCAACCCTATTACCGCTTGAGAGCGACAAGACCAGCTATTGAAATTGAAGGGGTGCAAGTTGGACAATTTTAATATTTTTGTCAGGATTATAATGAAATTAGAAGAGTCCCGTTAACCCCGGGTGGTAAGCTGAATATGCCAGTGTTACGTGTAGGTTCACCACAATAGCATTAACAGGGTTCGCCGTACCCGCGTTCCTCGGATCTAGATTCGGCCAGTCCGACACCGAGATTATTGGCTTTTATGTGACTCTTCACTGGTTGCGTTTTTATTGGCTGTCAAGCTGTAGATCCAGGCTAACCAGGAGTTCCAGCGGTGGGAATAGTCCCGTACCTACTCCCGTTATTGTCGCTCATCTTTGTTACTTCAGTTTCTACAACCCAAATGGAACCTTCACATCCTTGTCACATGGGTTATTATTACTTACCTTAGTAGAGCTCATGTCCAGCATAACAGGGAAAGCCGGCAGCCGCGGAGGCCCGCCCTGCTGCGTGGCTAGTTTCGTGAAGAGGCCGCCGAGCGGCGCGTCGGTCGCGTCCTGCGCGGGCGACGGCGCCGCGCGCGCCTCCACGAAACCATTCATGCGGTGGAAGTAGCTGGAAGAGAAATGGGGGTTAGAAGACCTCAGATTTTTTTTTATTATTTAATACTTGGGCGTTCCATAACATTTGAAACTGGGAATAACGTAGTAGAAGTACCGTGTCTAGCCATATTTGCGCCGTTTTTGGCCAAAAAGGTACTCTCTACCCTTTCATCCACGAAGACGCGCCTCATCAATATTTGGTCGAGGGAAGCGCGGGGTGCGGGGAGTTTGATCCGAGCGTTAATAAAACGATCTATACATGAGCTACAGTTTGTTTTTGACTTTACTCATAGCAACATGATAAATGTCGCGTTTGAAGATCTTTGTTTTCAGTCTCATCGCTGATGTTATCAATATCGGCATTTACCAGCGACAGAATTAGATTTTCTTGTAAGTAAAGTACGGTAAAAATTTAAGGCAAAAACAAATAAATAGGCTAATCAAAGATTTCCAATTCAAATTCTGTCGTCATCCATATCATGGGCTTCTGTTTTCAAAAGCTCAAAGTTCTACTTTTACTCAAACAGTATTATGTTATGTGTGCTCAAACAAAGCTATTGAGCTTATTTATAGCTTTAATGCTATAACAAAAGTTTGAAAAATAATGTCTATTATTTCCTAAACTACACATAATTATAGCAAGGCGAATCGTTTTTATGCCAATACTGTGGCCTTGGAAACGCATTCACGGTTTTCAACAATAAACTGGATTTAGATTGCATTTAGAAGTTTAGGCACAATTTAGGCCTTTTGGTTTCACGTGCTTCGTAAAGTTTAAATTATTTTGTGTTGAGTTTATTTCCTAATAAATATGACAGTTCAGTTATCTACAGTTATATTGTAACCTTTAGAGGTGGCCCATTATATTTAATTGCAATAATATCACTTCTGTTTTCAAATGGACTGAAACAAGGATATTGGTAAATGTAGATAGAGCTAGCTTTTCGAATTAACCTTTAACGAACTGATATATTTATTTGTTTGATAATAATTTACGATCCAATCCAATTATTATTGAGACATAATTTTGCTCCGAATAGCATAACAGCTAAAGGTGAATTTAAAATAATTACTAAATTACTTCGTATTGTTAATTAAATGGAAGCTGTGAATATCTGATGCCCAATAAAATACAATGTTTATGATTTATTAATTGGTAATGTATCGGAATCAAATTAGTAAAGTTATTGTTATAATAGATTTAAATCGGCCAACACGACTTCGGCGCTTTCAAAAGCTTTAAATAAGTGTTTTCAATAAAATTTTAATGAATCGCTGATTAATTGAGCTTTTTTAACTTTGATTATTGAAGTTGATATTGATATGATGAATGAAATTTGAAACACCGTTTATTTTTTTAATTGGGTAACTGTCAGGTGCTTGTTATATAATTTCTATCGCGTTCCACGTTCGATTACCATACGAATCAACAGTTTGATGGTGTTTCTTTAATTTGATCGAAACAGATTTTTTGATATAAAGATGGCGATTTACGGCCGATACACACAGGCTCCCCGTCGGCGTGTGTCAAAACAGAACCGGCGCCTAGACGCCTGTGAAGCATCGATAATCCCAATGGCCGAGGTCGAAGACCGAACCGTGATGAGCAATTCATTAATATAACATAAGTTCACGCGGAGAACACAGGTTCTCACGAATCATGTAAATTTGTCGACTAAACGTAACTTATCGAATCGATTAATATGCTAATTGGTGGCCATCACTAGCCGGTCGGTGACCGCGGGTCGTAGTGCTGTGACACCGAGACCGTGTGAACCGCCCAATCGATATTCGGTTACGACAACTATTCGGATATGACAGTGATTCAATACTTCCTTTGCGGATTAAAAATAATTTAAGACTCAATTGTATGAATATGCATAAAGCCATTTTATTTTAAGTTACGGTGTCATTTTCACGAATGATTACACAGGTAGGGTCGGAACTTCGGATCTATTAGCATGGAGATGAAAATTCTTAGTTATGGACATTGTGTATGAATATTTTACATGAATTTGAAATTTTAATCTCGCGTTGGACACAAGTGTCTTCTGTAATATTCAAATATTCTGGATAGTATAAACTAAACAGCGTTGAGTTTGTTAAATTATAGTGATTTCATCAAACTGAGCATAATAAAATATGTAAGTACCATGAAGCAAGGAAAGTCTCATGAATATCCCTTAGTAGCATCATGTAGCTTACCTAAAATTACTAGAAAATATTATGAACAGGTTACCTAATTTATATGAGTACAAGGAATATCCCAGAAACGTAAATAATTATGGCACAGGAGCAAACATGGAGTTGCAAGGCTGTTCAAGAGTATTCTGGGAATGTAGTCCTAGAGCTTGATTAATTTTTTTTACACGATAGATCATTTTTTTTAAGCTGGCAAAATTTGATGTAGGGGCTATATTCTGAAAGCTATAAAAGTGAGGTATTTCCAGCTACTAAATACCACTCACTGAACTGAATATAGTTTCTTGCATTTTCTTCTAAGGTATTAGATTCCGGTAGCCTGATGAAGTCTAGAACTCACTCGTTGTTGGAGTATCCAAGCCTTGCACGTTCGCTTACTCTTTGTTGAAGTAGTTAATAGTTAACCTAGGATGCGCGCCTATTGTTTTATCGAGGCATTGTATCGATTTTCGACGATAAGTCCATACATTTGTCGTCAATCAACGATGCATGAGCATGAGCACGAGCGCGTGATGTCGGAGTAGTTGCACGGCGGGTGCGCCGGCGCCGGCTACGGCACGTGGAACTTCCTTACTACTTTATTTTGAATCTTGTCTTAAGATCCAAAAATGGTGAAAGATTTTAACTTTCCGACGTCCAAAGTAAAAAAAAGTACGCTAGTGCGGGGGACTCTAAGAACTGGCTAATGCCCTGCAGTCTCCTGTAGCCTGATGATGTCCATGTTGCAGATTTTGGAACTTCCTTGCCACGTTATTTTGAGTCTTATTGCCTAGCTAGTCTATTATATGTTCAAAGCACGCTAAAGTGATATCTAACTCGTACACTCACTGCAGCCGCCCGTCTCACAGTCGCGACAGCAATATAATAACGCGCGAGTGATAGGGATAGGTAGCTTGGGGTCAATGGACGAAATTCTACGTGCTCGGCGACCGGACTTCGACTTCTACTTTTCTATTTTGTGGTTCTACTCACTCGTTGTTGGGGTGCGCGTTGTACCGCGCCGCCAGCGAGCGCATGATGTCGGAGTAGTTGCGCGGCGGGTGCGCCGGCGCCGGCTGCGGCGCGTGCGGGCTGCCGCGCTCCGGCGGCGTGCCCGGGTATGACGACGTCGATGGCGTCACGCTACGGGATCTGCGGAGGGAATGCTGTTGAGACCCTTTGATTTTGTATTTGTAAAGTTGCGCAAAGATGCTGGCTTGACTTGGAACAGGAGTTAGCATAACATACATATAATGTACCTACATACAAATTATAATTTATGTATTATACTATTAGTATAAATATACGCAGCTATTTAGCACCGCCTACTCAAATTCTCTGTTTTGCCCATGGTCAGCTGGGAGAGAATGCCACTTTGCATTAAGCTTGCCTTATTGTACTGATCATTTTTATGTGTGTGCAATAAAGTCTTTATATAAATAAATGAATAACTGACAAGACACAGGTGTGATAATACGGCAGTGGTTTTGGCTTTGGCAATGGATAATGATTGCTATTTTTTTTTCATTTTGCTGTCTATTCCATGGACAATTAATATTTATTATTTCAGCTGAATAACTGTAAATTGTTACACAGCTTGCTTAATTGCTGCTGCTGATTGAACCTAAAAAGTTTAGGACCCCAATTTAGCTTTGACAAACGAAAGAATAGTTTTTTTTGTGGATAAGTACAACAATTGTCTAAAAGCTCAACAGATGGTCATTCTCAGCTCTTTGTTTAATGAAAGCTAAGCTTGCTTTTGTTGTGCCCATCTATTATTTGAAGGTCTCTACGTTTATTGCATTATTTAATTTGTCACCAGGTACCAAATAAACGTTCTTTTTTCGTTGGTTAGATGTGTGAAACGGACATTCATTGTTTATCACTACTTTGTACCACATTTACCGCAATAAAGAAATTCTATTCTATTCTATTCTATAACATTTAATCTCACCTGCCCTGCGCTGCTCGTTACCCAAGTACTTTCCGCGACCTTTACCGATCGTTGTGGAAATGATTTGTCCAGCAGTGGACGTCATTAGGCTGAAACGAATGAACGAATCTCACCTGGAAGCTGTGGAATCGTGCTGGCTGAGCGGCTCACTCTTGACCTGCGGCTGCGGCGCATCATTAACTCGTGTTTTTTATTTAATTTTCTACCACATAGTTATTAAATTAAAGTTATTTCTTTTTTGGTTTTACTAAAGTAATTTTACTTGGATTAATCTCACCTCAGAAATAAGGCGATCCGAAATGAACTAAAGTTGAAGATATGGATTAGCTAGCTAAAGTGGCCATGGGCAGGACGGAGGAAGGTTCTGGAGTGAAGGTCAAATACCGGAAAAAGTAGCGTAGGACGTCCAGTCGTCTACCCACAAGGTGGACCGATGACATGTTAAAGGTAGCAGGAAGGCGCTGGGCGCAGGCCGCTACCAACCGGACATCATGAAAAGCATTGGGGAGGCCTATGTTCAGCAGTGGACGTTCTAATCGGCTTATGGCTGAGATGATGATGAACGACCGAATCTCACCTGGAGTCGCATCTCAAACTAAATTTTAAATAACTTGAAAAAATCGAGTTGCCTAAGGCGGGAATCAAACCATAAGGATAGGACTACCCTACATTGATGAAACAAACGCTGGCCGTAACAGCGTATTACATTTGATCATTTCGACGGGTTCTCCCAATGTCAATGCAAGCGAAAGGTCGTGGGTTCGATTCCCACCTTAGGGAATTCAATTTTTTCAGTTAAAATCTCACCTGGAGGCTGTGGAATCGTGCGGGCTGAGCCGCTCGCTCTTGACCTGCGGCTGCGGCGCGGGCGGCGCCGCGGCATCGCGCGCGCAGCGCCGCGATCCGCCCCCTTTTGTAACAATTAATCTCATCTGGCCCAGCGCTGCTCGTATTTGCCGTGACCTTCACCGATCATTGTAGAAATGATTTGTCCAGCAGTGGACGTCATTAGGCTGAAACGAACGAACGAATCTCACCTGGAGGCTGTGGAATCGTGTGGACTGCGGACTGAGCCGCTCGCTCTTGACATGCGGCTGTAGAGGCGCGGGCGTCGGCGTCAACTCGTATTAAGTTTGTCACCATATAGATACGAAATATAGATAATGTTTTTCTTTTTTCTCTGTAGTTTTCACAATAGTATTCTCACCTGGAGGCTGTGGAATCGTGCGGGCTGAGCCGCTCGCTCTTGACCTGCGGCTGCGGCGCGGGCGTCGGCGTGGCCGCGTGCGCGGGCGACGCCGCGGCATCGTCGACACGTGTTTTTTATTGAGTTTGTATCCATACAAACGAGACAATACCCACCTCTCGTTCCCACCACTGCAACTCCTGTGTAGCCAGGATCTACAGCTTGACCGCCAATAAAAACCCAATCAGTGAAGGTCAAGCAAGTTTGCTGCGGGGAAAATTAAGTTTTCATCATATACTGTGTGACTGTGTGTGTGGCTGTGGAATTGTGCGGGCTGAGCCGTTCACTCTTGACCTGCGGCTGCGGCGCGGGCGGCGCGAGCGTCGGCATCGACGTCAACGCGTATTTTTTATGTAGTTTGTCACCGTATGTATAGGTACCAAATATATCTTTATTCTTTTTTGTAGTTTTTATTAAAGTAATTCACCTGGAGGCTGTGGAATCGTGCGGGCTGAGCCGCTCGCTCTTGACCTGCGGCTGCAGCGCGAGCATCGGCGTGGCCGCGTGTTTTTTTATTGAGTTTGTCACCATATAAACGGGAAAATACTCACCTCTCCCAGTTTTATAAGAGTATTCTCACCTGGAGGCTGTAGAATCGTGCGGGCTGAGCCGCTCGCTCTTGACCTGCGGCTGCGGCGCGGGCGGCGCGGGCGTCGGCGTGGCCGCGTGCGCGGGCGACGCCGCCGCATCGCGCGCGCAGCGCCGCGCCCCGCCCCCGCCTCCGCCTCCGCCGCCTTCACCTGGAGACAAAGAGAACAGAGTTTAGGAGCAGGTAGTATACAATTTGGGACCTTTTCTTGAAATTAATACCATGAAACCAGCAAAAACGAGCTAGAACACAAAATGTGTTAAGCTTCAACAACCCGTGACAGTTCACGCGACCTGTCATTTCCCCATGATCTAGCTCATTCGACTCGATGCCAATGTTGACTGAGAGAACTATTAATTTTAATAAGGGGGTTAATTTTAATTGTGGGTTAGTTTGGCGTCGCTGACATTAAAATGCTGTCAGGACCAAGCGTTTAATATTTAATTCCGCGTTCCTAGTGAATAAGTTAAAAAAGAGTAATGCCAATAAAATTTCACCCTTACGTATAGTGAGTATTTTATTTCTACCCATTAGAGTACACATTCCTAATATTGGCAGAATCTTCTCCTTCTTCTGCTTCGCTTTATCCCGTTATGCGGAATAAGTTTTATATTGGGGATTGGCAGAATAATTTGTAAAAACACAAATGGTCATTCAAAAAGAAAAGAAATAAAGATGCAATGAAACTGTCACTGAGAATTAGCGAATTACCTTTATGCTCGTATGTGCAGAATAGAAATTGGGAAAGCTTGGCTATGTTGCATTTTAATTAGATTGACACTGTGACATACAGTCGTATAAATAAAGGAAATTGTGTGTGATTGACTGTAATTAGTGGTGTATATCGATTTTACGAGCAAAAGCCGATGTTAAATAATTCCTTAATTAAGAAGGAAAGTTAGAGTTTAAAGGTTTACATGATTGACCGAATAATAAAAGATAGTGCGACATTTATTTTAACATTAGAAAGTTCGTGTTTTGTAATAATTACGGACCATGTCTCTTGGCCTATATCTAGTGCTTATTATCGCGGGCGTTTGATGTCCATTTAAAGCAAAATATCCATTTTCCAGCGAATTAAAAATGTCATCGCTTCTCCAACAATTAATAACGCCGTAAAGGCCTTCGCGATCCGGTTGTAAGTTGTAATGCCCGCAAATGCCTATATTTAACTAGAAATTAACTGATGTGCGACATCAATGATAAGTTCCGTGCAAGGTGAAGAATAAGACTTTCTGAATAGTTACTAATATTTTCTAGTTTTTCTTCTAAAAAGTTTGGAGTAGAGAACCAATTTTAGCAAAAATTTTAAAGTTCCTAAATTAAGTCGGAGAAAACAATGAATTGCACAAAATAGAACAGAACAAAAGTATCTGGACAAACCTCAAGAGGATTTAAGACACTATTTAAATCAAAGATGTAACGGCTAAATAATGTAATAATAAATTAATAAATAAAATAAAATGGAGGAAAATTTTAACGACACTAAACATACAAATCATTAAAATTTTAACGGCCATTGTAAGAAATAGGGAAAACTCTACCTTTTTACAAGCTTTATATTGACTTCACTTGTTAGTATGTGTGGGACAAATCTTGCAACTGATATTAAGACCAGTTCTCCTCAACCGATTGAGCTGAAATTTGGTATACTTATGTAAGTACGGTGACAATGCAATATTATGGTACCATTGAGCTGGTCTGATGATGGAGTCGGGAGGTGGCCATAGGAACTCCTAAACAAAACGGCGGAAACTCATCGAGTTTGGGTTCGTTGGATGTGTCTTTCTGAACACTTTAGTGTTAGATAATGTCCAGGGTCCTGAGATTAAGATATAACTAAAAAGTGTAAAATAAAATTATAATAAAAATAAACTTTTTTAAAAACAAGCTTATATTCTGAATTTCGAAAGCTTGTAGCGCAAACAGAGAAAAAGAGGAATAAATTCCATGCGCGATACAAGCATTCGAAATTCAGAATATAAGCTTGTTTTTAAAAAAGTTTATTTTTATTATAATTTTATTTCTTCATTTCACTCGTTGACAGATTCAAAGATAGTCTGTGTAGCTGGGCTTTTCTGCTCTTATCCTCTTGTTTGGATCATTGTGAGTGAGAGATAATTATATTTAAAATAATAAAATGTATTATTTTATGTTTTGCCATTAATTACCAAAGTAATGAAATTCTCAAGCCTTTTCTCACGTAAATGAATTCACATCCACAATAATTAATTTTTTATTAACATTTCTGCCTACGGACCCCTACAAGAGCGTCAAAAGATCATGCGCAGCCGACCTGCGCGTACGCACGACGTTCCCGATAGCATCGCGGCGCGTTTCATCTCAGGAACGCGACGTTACACTTTCCACCAATCACGGAGCGCCATCTTAAGATATAATATATTCATAGTTTATGCACTATAGATCATAGCTAAAAGAGTAAAATTGCAGGCATAAATGTGACAATGATAAATCAAAAGTGTAGAACAATTTTGGCAAGTTAGTTTTTTTATATTGATCGCTAGATCCTGATTTACATAAATTTTAAAATTTACTTTGACTTTTACTTGATTGTAATGAATCTAGCGATATTTCGATTGTCCAAATCATTAAAGACTTTTGGGGGACAGTAAATTTAAATGTAAATAGAGACTACGGTAATGGATGGCGACCTTAAAAATGCGGCTCGTATTCTTTTTTCGGACGATTCCCTCATTCTTCCAAATCAAGAAACTCTTATGAGCATTCAAGAAAAACATCCTTCATTTTATGTAACTTTGCTGTGAATGGAGATGCCGTGGATTTTTATTTTTCATTCAGCCTTAAAGGCTAAAGATACAATCTGAAATGTATAATTCAAATAAGGGCTAACTTACGAGATAATTTTACCGTCGGTTCTTAAACCATATCACGTCTGCCAACCACGAGGCATACCAACCGCCTTCCGGTGTCTATTCGTAGCCAAGGATAGACAGAGATGGCACGTCTTCCACTTCCGTCATTTGTTTGACCTAAGAACTTTGTTTATGATCAGGCTGAATGTCGTGAATCGGAACGCACGAAGAATTTGTTAGTGGAAATTATGGTCTATGGTTTAGTACTTTATACAGACTTGAGACGCTGCCAATTTGGACAATGATGCCATTTCGTAATATTTTAGATGCGCCCCAAACTTTGATACAAAACAGCCGAATTAATACCCTTAAAACAACTTGTAACATTGTTTAAAAGCTGTGTTAACGAGCACTTTGTTACCAAAGGGAGGATCATCAATTAGTATAACAATATTTGGATTTAAAGGATTGAGGCTCGCTGGCTGGTAAGTTTATCCTCCTACACTATGACATCTTGAAGGCAAATAGGTACTTAACATATTGAGAAGAATAAAACTCTACAAGCAAATATAACAAGATATAATTACCTCTACTACTAAAACAACAAATCATTACATCGAATAGCTTTGTCTGATTAAGCCGTTGCTTGACCCAATAGCTAATAGTTATTATAATTTACCATCTACGTCGAACTATCCGATCCATAACGATTATTACGCACGTACATACCTCAAGTGCCGCACAGTTTATTATTAAATTAAAACCAGTTCTAAACCCCGATACCTTTTCCTCGTCAGAAATATAATGTAAATATCAAGTTAAAATGTCACAGGTGTTTATCATTTGCTTACGCAAGCCTGTCACTCCGATATTAAAGTTGTGACGCGTAAATCGCTGGTGATATATCGTGTGACCGGAGCTGTTACTTGTCACGGATAACTAAACAGGTAATTAATCGAGCCTATTATGGTGTTGCCAGTTCAACATTGTAATACGATAGTCGCCTTTTTTGTGGCCTAAAGATGACTTTATAGAGCTAATAATTCTGCCTTATTGCCATGTGTAAGAGATAAAATCTACATAGAAATTAAAAGTAATTCATGACGGTTTTTGTGAGCTTTAGCAGATCAGAGTGCCGACGATATTTGCAAACTATGTTTTCAAGAAACGTGTGAACTAGTGGGGTCTTGCCTAATGTTAGGCAATGGTACTTTCTTTTGCTGTGGGTTGTACCAGTTGTACTTAAAATATTACTAGGGACTCTGAACTTGTCACTGTCAATGTCGATTAAATTACAACTTATAACAACCTTAATAATGTTTAAACTGTATAATCTATGACGCACTACCATTGTTTTTGTTTAAAAATAAATTATCATGATACTCGTAAATACACATAACCGCGTAAAAGAACACACAATATTGAATAACACGATGTAACAATCCTAAACTGTGTTTCTTTGTACTTTTAAGTCTTTTGTCCGCAGAATTTATTAACACCTTTCGTTCACAACAATATGTTGAACATAACTTAGGTATGTTATGAGAATATTATTATAAACCGACTGGTTTTGTAGGACTGTCTATCTATACCGGGCACGTGCTACGTAGGCGATAATAGCCATATATCTATGCGATATAAAACTATATTATGAACTTTATAAAGCTATTATATGATATTATTATGGGGGACCACATAGGTTGACGTTTCCAAATTTTTGTCAAGTTATTGTTAGTAAAAGTATTATGGTGTAGGAATCATAAGTATGATATTTATGTTATTCGATAGCAATCTTGCTATAAAAGATATGCTATGAAAGGTAGTGATGTTACAAAATTATGAGTTAAGCTATCGTGACTTTTTCATAGAGTCATTATTAGAATTTACATTTGAGTTATTTTATTGTGAGATTGTATTTTAATGTCTTGGAATGAGTATCTAAACAGAAAATTATTGTAATGTGCATTTATATGTTTATTATATGAGTTGTTTAGTTACTACAATACAAAGTAAGCAGTACCTATACAAGCTTTGCTTACTCGTATTTTGAGGCATGTTATTAGTTATATTCGAATAATTTACTATGGTAATTAAATGTTGATGTGTTTGCAATTAGGTAGCTTTTATAAATTGTACGAGTACTTAACAATTGAAAGACTATATCAATCATCATAATACAAGAACTTGTAACGAGATATAAAACATTTAATATTTTTTCAAATGTTACTCGTTGACCTACTACAATCAAATAAATAATGCATTGGTAGATTATGATCACACATCGACCGTATGGTTTTAAATAATATTCACTCAATATAATGCGCATTAAAAACCACAATCTAGCTGTCAAGGAAATAATATATCTTGGCATTTGTCAAACCGACCGACTCTACTAGAAATAGTAGCCATAAATTAATGTAGAGCTAATTTTATGTGAGAAAAAACGTTAAATAGGCATGAGAAGATATTTTAATTTCGCTAAAATCAAACAGAATTACCATTTTCGGAGGAAGTGATCGAAATTTATGATGGCGAGTGATGAGCGACGACTTCCGGGCTCGAAATGATCGGGTCATCTTTAGGGTTAGCACTTTTGATGCATTTGCTTAATGCCTAAGAGGTTTGATAGGCTTTGCGTGGCATGCTAATAGAGGGCGCTGTACGCTTTTACATTGCGCTAGCGTTATGGCCGAAAACAATATGAACCCGATATGGTAGACATTTGTTTTATTTAGGTAGGTAGTTTGTTTATGTAGGTCAGTGATAATCAACCTGTGGGTCGCGACCCCCTGGGGGGTCGCGAAGCCTCTATAGGGGGTCGCGAGAGGTCGTAAAAACTACCTCAGTAAAAAAACAGTAAAGTTTTAAAGCTAGATTTATCCGAAATCTAATTATGCAAATGAATAAATGTTGTATAGATTGAAGAATTCGGTCCCTATAACATCTTCGTAAAAGGCATAAAAAAAAGCGAACGGTCGGGTCGCAAAAATTTTTTTCATGCTAGGGGGGTCGCGTCATGAAAAAGGTTGAAAAACACTGATGTAGGTAAACCAGGTTTATATAAAAACAGCGTTTGTCCATATTGCTAGACCTGATGAGATGTAGAGTGGTCGAAAAATTTACTCACGTATCCTATGGTACTAAGATTAAAGAAAAGTAAAAAAGTTGCCGTCAAACTATAGGCAACCCACATTTTACCCATGAATTGACAAATCACATGAGAAATTAGGTACAAACTAATTTTAAATGAACCAGCGATACGACTGGAATTAAAATTCATGGACTGATATGATTGTGGATAAATTACTAATAAACATTATTTCATCAGTGGGAGGGTGTGGGCCGTAATGATGATGGCGACTTCACGTTTATTTACTATTAGTTTTACGAGTAAATTAACTATTTTGTACCTGCGTCAGTGAGTCGTAAAATGGGCAGTAATCGGTCAATATTATTTTATCAAGAACTTATAATCTATAATCTAATAATAATAAAATTGTTATGTTCAAGTGTAAATCTAGAAGTCGGTTTATAAACTATTGAGTGTAAGAAGTATTTTTATTTCCACAAAATTACTTTATAAAACTAATTTCGTATATTTGATTGGAAATCATTTAAAATTTTTACAAGCATAAACAGACCTTCGCTAATAATAATCGTTTTTATGTTATATCATTAAAAATTTAATCCAACATTAATTTTTAAACATTATAACGTGTGCCAATAACTAAATTAACGTTCTCGAGAAACCCGAAAATATGCATTAAGATGTAGAGGCAGCCCTAAGTATGTATCAATTGGTAATATAACGAGAGGAAGCGCGTCCCGTTATGATACGCAACATGTCGACCCGTTTGACACATGGGTATCAAAATTTAGTGCGCGGACGCAGGCTGAGAACCTCTCGATTTGAAGGCTTTTGGTCAATTGGTCTTTGATATTCGCAGTTTAAATTGATTACTTTTTGGATATTCGCAGTTTGTATTTTTGCGTGGTAATACACGGTCAACGGCTCATCAAGCTCTCTTATGTAAAGGGTACAATTTTAAACAACAATTTATAGTGTGCTGTCGACAGTACTTTTACTATGATTTTGCTATTATTTAAAAAAAAAAAAAAGTGAAACAGACGCAATTTTCCCTATAAGTTCATATAAGCTGCCGTATATTTATCATTCATACACATGACTATGCTAATTTAGGAAAAACGAACAATCATACATATGTTAGTAAGGATAAAATGTGTTTTCCACGATTTTTAAGTTTTGAAAAATTTATCCACGTGTGGTAATTTGTTTAGTTACCTTATGTACTTTGAACTTTACACCGAAAAGGTTTCTTCTAGATTAAATTTGGAATTATGAATCTTGAGACCTACCTATTAAATGCCACTCACCATACACAGTGTTTTATGTATTTACATCAGTAGTCTGAATTCTGACAGTACTTTATGTTCGTAGTATCCGTCGAACGAGTGTTAAGTTTCATGCCTAGTCCAGGGGCCAGGGCCCCAATTGACCCACCGCACCTCAGTAGTAAACGACGCACTAACACCTACATTGTTTTGTGACTTGCCGGGTCATGTGTGGGATAAGTCAAGACACTAAATTACCGTGGACAGTAAAATAACAAGTGTAGACTCAAAACAATATGTATTAACGTAGCAACAAATACATCTCTGAGTCTATACTTTTCGTTTAAAATAAAACAATATTTGATATTTATAACTTATTTTGAATCATGTGTGAAGTGTTAATTAAAAATTAAATGTTTGTAGAATAACTCAACATAATTGTTTGTTTATTTCTTAAAAAAAATATATATATATTTGTAATCATTTCCATTGGACGAAACGGACAAGACAATTTAAATCCAAGATAACGAATAAAATTAGGAACATCATAATGTGTATCAACCAAATTGTAATTTATAAAATGTACATAATATTAGTTTTGCTGATGAGATAAGCTGCGCTGTATCTATTTTAACATCTATGCTAATATTATAAAGCAGAAGAGTTTGTTTGTTTGTTTGTTTACTTGAACGCGCTAATCTCAGGAACTACCGGTCTGATTTGAACAAAAATGAAAAATGTTGCGAAAACGGGTTTTTACGCGTACGAAGTCGCGGGCACAGCTAGTCTACTGTATTACCACAATACCTATTACCTTGTCTTGAATAATTCTTCTCTTTGTGATACTCGCTAATTACTCTCCCGTCCCTTGGGTCACAACACAACTCACAATTCACAAACTGGTAGGGTCAGCATCGTCAAGCGAGGTACCGTTGGCACCTGACCCGAATGGCGGCACGTCTGCCAAACAGACTGCCTAAGTGATTGGTACCGTTCACAAATCGATGGGTGCCTGGAATAAAGCCGCAATCGACAAAACACAATTTTACAGGAGAAGAGATTTAGTGAAATTTTTGAATAATAACTAAACTACGAGGCGTATCCAAATGGTTTGTATATCAAACGATGCGTTATTTTTTCTGGAGTAACATATAATGTGCATAAGGTTATAGTGCTTAGAATATACCTTAAAAAAGGTAGAAATACATATTGCCGCTTCATACATTGAAAGTCGGTTCCGTAAGAGTCCATTGTGGTTTTATTCCGGCAAAAAGTGCAAAAGTAATCATACAGCAATAGTGCATTGCAGCGTTGTGCGCTGATCTGAAGGATGTATGGCGAATACAGTAATAGCGGGTTGCTTGAATTTAATGATCGACTTGGAAAATGTACTGGTGAATGCTGTGTACATTATATGTTCATATGGTCCGTATCGAAATGAGTACAAAGTTGAATATCTAGAGTGTTTCGTTAATATCTTTATATAAAGTAGTGGAATTCATTAGTACATAATGATAATATTATAATATTACACGCTTTTGCCCGCGGCTTTTTCGTAGTTTAGAAGTTATCAATAATTTTGTAACTTTTTTTCAATTTCATGACCTAGTAGGCTTTAAAAAAACTTATCTTTATTTCGGGTTGACTTATCTCAGATTTCTTTATTTTGACAATATCGCTATTAATTGCAAATGTTTGAAAAAAATATTCACCTTCCTATCTTTGATGCAAGATTCAAAATTTTTGCTAGAAACATAAAAAAAATGCTTTTAGCAGAACATTCTCAAAATTTCAACTTAAATGTTTAAATAATAAAAAATGAGAACTTTCATAGGTCTAAAATAATTTTAAAAACTGCGCAGTTTTCTGGACATTCATAATAATACAAAAAAAACATGTACTTAATAGGCCACTATTTTTGTAATCGCTCCACTAAAGTGGTAAGTCGCTAAATGTTTTTGACTTTCTTAAAGTGAATTAATATGGGCAATCTTCTAAGTTTACATTACGTAGAACAGATTTAGAGACAATAACTGAACAGAACATGTTTTTATTCTCAGCAAGGAAGCTTTTGCCCTTTATCACACCTGGTGGAAACTGTGATCAGGCTCAAGGTAGAAGGAAACTTCAACTACAGAGAAACTATGGCTTCCTACCTCCAATGCCGAAACATATTGTTATTATAAATAAGCTTTAATGAACATAAACCAAATATCCCTCCTTCTTCTCTTCCTAAGTCCCCATTATCTTCCTAAGTCTGTCGCCATAACAATAATGTTGACAGCATTACTGTGTTCCAGCAGTTGTCAGGTAGGTACACAGCATTGCTTAATGTAAATCCAATCAACATATTTTTATTGCATAGAAGAACACCATGAAGTATTATTACTTAAGAAAGTTTAAAGAAATTGTACAAGTAGGTAATGTTTATTGTGACTTGGTACACATAGTTTGTTTCGGGGAACAAAGCCGCAATGGCCGTTACTTGTAGAAGTTTGAAATAAAACTTTTAACATTGAACATGCCACGATTATTCTGGTAAACAAATTTCCGGGAATAACGATTCAATATCCATAGTGCTTTTGGTAAATCAGCCAGTTTCAAAGATAAAATTCTGAAAAAAAATCACAAGGTGTATAGGGACCCCCAGATTACGAAAATCGCTTAATCGGAAAACTGCTGCTATGGCTATTGCGGCTTTATTCCAGGCACCCATCGAAATATGTGTTCACATGTACGTGATTGTCATGAGGAGACGGTTAAGTGGTGTACGGTCAGCCATTGTTAAAGGTCACAAGATGCCTTTTGTACGAAAAAGGAAAGACGACATGTTCCTTTTGAAGCAATTTTGAGATGACTTTTTGTGGATTCCGTGGAAGATTATTATTTTTGAAGGTCATGAGGATATGTTTTTCTTTTTACGGACCGGGCTGTCGGGTTTTGCGATGCGACAAATTGATTAAATGCAAAAAGCATATTTTTTATCAAAACTTTTTTCTAGCAATAAGAAAAATTCGTCCTCATAATTTACTCCAATAAACTTTAATCAGGGTGTGTCAAACCTTCAAAGCTTTGAAAGCTAACATTATACAAAAAGTGCAATGACAGTTGTAATCGATTAGTTGCGCATATAACCTGCGCATGCGCAAGTGTAGCTGTCAGCCAGTGGTCTGTCACCGCGACTGTCAGCTGTCGACAACTGCACGGCATTGTCTTACCGGCCAGGGTCGCCATGATTTATTTTGTGTTACAAATGGAACAATCAATTTGTCTATTGTGACACGTATTAGCTTTTACTCGTAACAGTATGAAAGATGTATTGAAAGATTATTTAAGAAGGTGCGAATAAAAAATATTTCTAATATACAAAGTCCGTATATTGTGGTCATTTTATGACCTTTGTAAGTCGAGTTTTTAGTTAGCACTCAGGTCGATTACTAGCCTTCTAAATAAATATGATCTTTCTTTTAACTAAAATACATCAAAATCTGTTTTTTATTGAAGCATGAAATCGTATCATAGTCAAACGAATCACACAGCTTTGACATCCATATGTAAGATCTTTAAGTTCCCAACTTATTATTAACATCAAGTTAAATCAAACGATTTCGATACAATAGTTAAATAGTTAGACCGAGTCTGCAAATCGTTTTTGCGTTTCAATTAACCAAAGTACAGGCTTAAAATTAACACGAGCGAAGTTATGGCTGGAGCGAATTAGTGCCTCAAATTCAATAAACGAAACGCTATCTAACGTACGTGTGACATAATTTCTGTAACGGTAGTGCAAAACTACTTCTCACTATTAAAGAAAATAATAATGAAGAAGTTAATTTTCGTAGAGATTACGGCCGAGAACATAAAGGGCACGTTTTAAGTACAAACACTTTATCTTTTTTGCTAGATTTTAGTACTGGTTCATTAAAAAGGTTATTTTAAGAGGATAGCATATTGTTAGTATTAAGCATTTATGTTCCATTTTCTTAGCAACGATCATTATGAAACTAACATTATCGAAGGCTTATAATGATGTGCCAGGGCCAGGATTATAGTCTTCTACAGTGTTAGAAATTATTACTTAATTATTAAAGGAATAATTACGGTTGAAACTTGATTATGTTCTGTTTAGAAGTAAAATGAAGATATAAATAGATCCAGTTAAAAGTACAATCGCTAAATAATAACCTTGCAATGTTGACACAGTATTGAGTTAGTGATGTTCTCAACAAGAAACTATAATCTTTTTAAAATTAAATGTTATTTTAGTGACTAAAATAAGACTTCGTAAAAAGATGTCAATGGGAGTAACGACGACATAACAAAAACCCCTACAAAAAGTTCCTGGAACCAAGGGACACCGTCCAAAGAGGTTGCGTCTCCAAACACTTTGGACTTGAACAAATGTTTTACCAAACGTTTGGCCACACTCGAGGGCTCTCCCGTCGAGGGTCCAGAAATCCGTGGGCAATGTGGGCATTCCTTTCCGAGTCGTTAACTGAACGTCAGGTGGTTAAGAGCGTCAATATTTGTGTTGGCGCTGCCCCGGTGGGAAGTAGGGTGGCCAGGTGTTACAGCTTCAGTGGGATTTGTTTTTCTCCCGTTATTTGTTGAACTATTTATTGCTATTCCTTGATTATTTATAGTCATCACTCTATTACAATTCATGTTTGTATTAGCATTAGCATTATATTAATAAATTACACTTATGTAACTCAAAATTCAAGATATGTACATAAGCAAAAAGTTTGTGAATTTCTTCTAAAGGCTATTGTCGTTTGCCAGGGGGTTTTAGTATGTTCTCGACTCTTTGTAACGTGTAATAGTTCGCCTTATTAAAAAAAAATTCTTTTTAGTGTACCTAAGTCCTTTTACTTCAAAATATCCCCCTATTGTAGGAGACGACATTTCTTTATTCACATAATCACATTGCACAGATTTTATTTAGTGACTGGACAAACTTTTTAAAGTATTATTATGAATGTTGGTTATCCTAGCGCATAGATGCGTTCGCGCAGCTGCATCGAGGCTGTAAAGCCGCGTTTGACTTATTAGAAACTGAATTTTTATTGAGGATGTTCGCGTGAACGTGTCGGGAAAGAAAGTTGATGCCTCGCGCGAATTCAATGTCTACGAGTATTGAATAAAAGTGTCGTCAGCAGGAAAAGTCGAGAGAAAATGTTTAATTACACATCAATTACTGAACTGTTTTTGTTTTTTAATCACGAAGAAGTGGCCAGTAATAATCTTTATAAAGATTTTTATAATTGAGATAAAAACTGGATTAAATTACTTTTTTATGAGTCGCCAGTTGCAAAGATTTTGACGCTGTCTTTAGGCATTCTTCATTTGTTTTTTCATTTTGTCTTAATTATTACGAGTATTTGTTTGATTCATACAGCTCATTCGGGACACAAAAATCCATTTCTAAACTTTTCTATTCAACGCAGTGATTCGTCTCTACTCTCTTTACGGTATAAAACTTGTGAAGTCAATACGACAGGTAAACCTGCACAGGCGCGCGCGCAGGTGGTAGATAAACAAACATTATAGAGTCAACAACAGTTGGGGTGGATTGACTGCCTGATAGCGGTCACCCAGCCTACTCCACAACGTCATTTACGAAGTTTCGGTTCTGTCTGTCACTGTCGCTCATACTAACATCTCGCTTTGCGTGAGAGGGATAGATACATTCGAAATTTTGGATGACATTTTGGGAGTAACCCCCCAGTTGATGCTGACCGTACACAAGCAGGACAACTAGAAGTCGCATGGATACACTAACACAATGATTGAGCATTTTAATTCATATGCAAATTAAATAGATTCGCAGACGATCTGTTGTAAAACTGATAACAGTTGCCTATATGGAATTTGGATGTAGGCTACTGTTTGAGAATATTGCTACTTTATTGGCAGTAAAAATACCGAATTCTTAACTGTAGAAGAGGATTTTAAAAGATTTAGAGGTACTCGTAGAAGTGATACAAATAATTTGGAAATTAACTCTACAGGTCAAATTTTGTCAGTAAATTAGTGCAAACTTTCAAGAAATAGTCCTTATTTAACTTACTAAACTATAAAACGAAATCGTCGCTGTATTTTTTGGGATTTCAACAAGGTTTCTTCATTAGTCCTGCCACCTGCGCCTACGCATGCTGACCTTATGGCCAGGTGTTTAACTTCGAGATAATCAAAACTTATCAGCTCTGCTTTTTTGTCTCTTTTTTACTTCACGTCTGTTCGCAGACTTTTTATTCTGATACACTCATTGTACTAAGTTCTTTTACAATTAATGAATTTTTTATACATGCGATCTAGAGTATGAATGTGAATCATATACAATCTGGATCAAAATATCAATTTATGTTTTTGCCTCTTCTTTTAATGAGACGGATGATGGCACATCAAGTAAAATACCTTACTTTAACCGTAACTATAGCATTATTGTGTTTATTGTATGGAGTTTGACAGAATTTTGACGTTTGTTATAGCTAAAGGAAAATGGTGCAATCTATCCTATGGCATTTCGAATACCAATCACAGAATAGAAATTGACTTACGCCCGTATTCACAAACATTATGAGTTCTTTATACAATGCGCGTGGACGCCCAGGGTGATACATGAACCGTTCGATTGGCTGCTTTACTTAACACGTTGAGTGCGAAACCAGGTCTATAGACCTTGTGTACGTCTCGCTTACCGTGCGGCTAAGAAAATTATAGTCTTCCTAGTCGTGCGAAAGGCATAACTTCAATTGGGTCCGGTGTAGGAAAGTGATGAATATATATCTATGATGTATTCTTAAAATAGAATCCAATGATGTACCTACCTTAATACCAGGTTTTTAGACCTGGTACCGCACGGAAGTAATAAAATGTCTTCACAATGCGAAACCAGGTCGAAGCACCTTGTACCCTGCGCACCTGGTACCGCACCCCACGCTAGCTTCGTGCAGCCAGTGTTGTCTCGCATTCGTAAGAAACGCTCATGTCGACATGGCGTCAAGAGAAACAAACAAAATCAAAACTGCAAATTGATTATAATTTAATTTGTTGCTAATTTAAATAACGTTTTTCGTGACAAACATTTGAAGTTGTAACTAAATGTTATTAAATAATATGTTTTCTTTAAATATAGCTTATTTAAGTATTTATGCACGTATGTCTTATTTGTAAAATATTTAGACTAAATTATTAAAACATCTTTGTTTGTTACTTTTTTAAATTTTTATTAAAACTTAATTTAAACTATCGATATTTGTATTTCACATCCCTAGAATACCCACCAGACTTCCCTACTTCAGTGCGGCACAGGGTGCATAAGCCTTGTATTTTGAATATAGCTATAATTTTTATACTAAACAAGTTATTCACGAACGCCTTCAGGTGTATGTCAATAAATGCATTATTATTAATATTCAAAGAAAAAAAACACAATATCTATTAACATGAAGCCAAAAATAAAATTAATATATCTTAAATATTACAAGGTCTTTAAGCCTTGTGCCGCCACAATGTAAGTTTTAATACCAGGTTTACTGACCTTGTACCGAAGGAATGGAAAGTATTAGAAAGTTACTGCCGCAGCAAAGGTGTTAAGCAAGCATAGTTTGTAAATACGGGTGTGAGTGTAACTGTCAATCTCCGCTTGAAATTAGATCTAGTTTAATTTTCATATACTACTGTTCGAAAAGAAAGCCAAGACTTCAGTTTGGTTTCATAATACAGGTCTAAATGTCAAGCCAAACTCTTGTGTCAACTAGCCCGCCTCCTGTGCGCCCACGCAGCGCGTGGCAAACACGGCGCGTGGCCGCTCGTTAGCGTGACGCGTGACACAAAGCACTCGGACAACTGTTTGGTCTTGATGTACACTCGACAGCAGCTAGCTAAATAGTTGTGATAAACCATTTTGTGATAAAAGTGTGTGGTCTGATGTGCACCTGCGCTGTATCATCAGATCGTCATTTTTTTATCTGCGAGTCTTTCAGCTTCCACTTTTAGCTTAGTCCACGGGTCGAGTTGCTAGACCGAATTGTTAAATATTTTTTCTTCCAGAATCTTCTAGATGGAGTAAAATAGATCCAAAAGATTTAAAGTTTTTACTAGAAAACAGTCGACCTCCATTTATAATTTTTTGAGATCAAGTTTTTTAATTTCTATATCGATTGAATTCAAATTAGTAACGGACTAATAATAGCAAATAGAGCTAATTCGAAAAGAAGTAATCTCCTAACCGAATCAAGAATCGAACCACATGCCTTTCACGCATCGAGCGTAAAATATGTAACCCAAAAGATGCCGCCCTTTTTTTGGTTCACAGACCTTTCCTTGACATCGTAGGTGGGCAATTCTCAAAGCAAACTAACCGTATAACGTACGGAATATGTGTAATGTGTATATTACACAAGTATGTTAAACACACCCTTCCTATGTTCGCGGTATTGTCGACAACTCCTCCTACCAGTGCCCTCGATTCTGTGACATAGTACGACATCATAGAATTGAGACAGAATGACATTATTGTTGCGCACGAGTTACTACATATGCGCTCAATTGTTCAGGTCTTGTTGGTCGTACATCGGACATGTAAAGATTGATATCGCTTATTCTTTATGAAACAAGATCGACTTTGGCAGCGCGATTGTTACGATTGATGTGCTTAAAGTTCATATGTTTTGAAATGAATCTTGAAATATTAGGTATCTTCTTTATTTTAAGAGTCTACAGGTTACCGCACCATTAAAATTTAGTAGGTAAGTTCTACGATCCAAAACCCAAAATAATATCAATCAATACAAGCTTTTAAGTTAACAGTGGCAAAGGAATCCATCGATAGAGCCTGCGCAGCCGGTTTTGTTATTAGTAGTTCTCCGAGTTAAAAAGAGGAGAAGTGATATGACCTCTTCCGACCTCCGACTGGCGAGTGACACGCCGGGGTTGCTGTTAATTGATCATAGATATGGTCCAAAGATACGGACGTAGCCGAACGAGTTTTGTCTCGGGTAAGGCTGCCTGTCCACTGGGGCGAAGCGAGGTAGCGGAGCGGAGTGAAGGAGTAATGTGGAGCGGAGTTGCGGACGCATCTGCCTATAAACGTGGTGCTAGCTAGCGGAGCGGAGAAAGTATGTAAGCGGAATTTCGGACTGCTGCTGCTGATTTCTGTCCATAAATCCGTACTCGGAGTAAGGCCGCGAGCACGTGACAAGTCATTTGATTTCCCTGCTCCGCTTCTCCTCTCCGCTTACCGGTTTGCATGACATTTCAAACTAGTTCGAAACGCCTGTCCTCTCTAGAGGAGCGGAGGTTTTATGCAGTTCTATTTTACCTCGCTCACCGCTCCGCTACCTCACTCCGCTTACCGCTACCGTGGACAAGCAGCTTTACTTTTTTGTGGAAACCGTTCCATAGCTACCGAGCTATCGGCTCAGAAATGTGTGTATGACAGACAGTAACATGAAGATATGTGCACTGGAATACTATTGATGATGTGATTATTGAGTAAAGATAGATGAGTGATCATTCTGCTAGGTATGAAAAATTTGAAAGTTTTTCAGCAGGTATGAAGAATATTTTAAGCTTTTTCAGACTGAAATTAACGGATACTTTATAAGTAAATAAGATAAGTGGTATTTAAATAAGTTTTTGTTAAGAATGCGTTTCAGTCATTTGTAGCAGCAGAAAAGCAGTTTGTTAAGTACCTAACTTATGTATGACTAAAATACATAAATACTCTTCAGTCCATAAAATACATATTAGTTTTAGCGCAAACTAACTAACACTACGAAGAAATTGAATTTCTATCCACATTGTGTTGAGGATTTCAATGGAATAAAAAAGCATAGAAACCTTTAGGCAAAAGAATGGCGCATTAGAATTCCGTCCTCGCGAGCATTTTCTTCGGGTGCATCGCAATTAACCTGTATTAGCATGTGACCGGGCCCTCGAAAACAGCAGAGAAAGGGTTAAATTTTAAATTTCTAAAACCTCTTTTAGCACTTTAGTTTAAAAGTTAGTTTTACTGCTAAGCCTTCTGAGTTAGGGCCCTTGAAAACAGAAAGAGTTGAGTTTTTTAAATTATTTTATTTCAGGGCTGTTCAAATACTGTTAAAAGATGGCCTTAGGTTCAGAAAATTATCGCTACTTGCCATTAGCGCTACGATGACTTACATGAAATAATTATCAAACCCGTGAATAAATTGTAGAAGTAAACTAAGCAGAACAAAGCGAATAATAACGAAACATACATACTTATAACTCCGAGCATAAAATTAAATTATCATTCTTATTTAGGTACATTAACACCGCCCCCGGCGGAATTTAAACCCGCAACCACATAGCGTTGTACCCGGTATGCAAACCTCCAGGTCATAACATTATCCTTTTTAAAAAAAGGTCGTCCCATCCTTAATGCATTCTTATCAGCTCCAACAATGCCCTTACATATTCATTAACAACGCAATCTTTATCAACTTAATGCACGGCCATATTTCTCAGGCTTTTATTACAATCGGGCCGATCTCGAAACTAGATTCCTTGTATTTGCATAAAAATAAAACGTTGATCTCTCGACTCCTGCTGAATGTCAGAGGTGCGCAACCTCCGGCCCGGTAGTGTTGTATCGATAGCCCAGGGCTAAGGCGAAAATAAAAGTATCGATAGTATTGCAACGTATCGATAGGGTATTTTAGCAATGCTATTGGTAACGGCAATAATATCGATACTATCTATAATTTTGCGTCTGATATTATCGATAGTGTATTTTTGCAATACTATTGATAGTATCAGACATAAAACTAACGATAGTATATTTAGTAATACATTATGGCGATACTATCGATAAGTTTTCGTTATATCTGTCAGTGTATAGCTATCGATAGTATCGGACGCACAACTATCAATAATATTGATACTACTACACATAACGATACTATCGATAACACTATCGATACCTGCAAAATTTTTAGTCGATTCTCGATAGTTTCACCATCGATGTTTCGCAACACTAGCGCCCGGTGAATCAGCGTGCCATCCGCGACCCTCCCACGACCCACACGACCTTCGCCTTGACTTGTGAACGACGAATTTTTACCCGATACCCGTTTTGGTGCGGCGAAAGACTTTAGACTCTGTTTACACTCGACTATGCGATGTCTGAGGTCATTATAGTCGTTTTAGATTTAATAATTTGTCGTCGTATTAGCAGCCTTTCCGTCGGCATATGAGTGAAATGAACTTTACACCAATTTGTTGTTTAATAAAAATACACATAGGTTTGGGTTTTTGAAAATGTCAAAATGACATGAAATTATTATTTAGGCGTATTATTTGCGAAATATAAGACAACTTAAAAGCTCTTTTAGTATATTTGAGAGCTTTTTCGTTTTTGCACTGTATGCTAGAGGAGAAAGAAAAGAGATGCACTGTATCTTTTTCAGTAATACAGGGCGCGTGGACTGCTTCATTAAGAATTACTTCTTCATCTGATTGGCTGTTGAGCACGATACTAGATATTTGTAACTTATATTTAACGTTATACCTACACGTACAGTTACAGCATTAGGTACATTAACGCAAACTTGAGCCTGTAATAAGGCTCTAATTTTACAGATTTATGGTAATTTAATACTTTACTTACTCCGTTCTCAAGTGTGATATGTTATGGTAATATCTAATGTAGGTAGGTGGCCTAGCATTGCATTAAATGTAACTTTTTTCTGTCTTAAAAGTTACTTTACTAGCCTGAATTCAAAATGTCAGTTTACCCGTATCAACCGCCATATTGGATTGAATGCGGGTGGTTTTTGCAGTGGCTAAACTTGTCATGGCGTATATGGACAAGGTGCATGACTCCTGCTTGGAAAAACAAGACGCATGCGTGTTTACAATGTATGTTAAACGATTATGTATGCTAAATAGGTATTTGACACATTGCTGTTTTGCATGATTTGCTGGCAATTTAAATGTATGCGTTTATTGGAGTTTGCGATTCAATATCAATTTTGCATGTCAATTGAAAGATTAGCATAGCTTTTTATTGAGTATCTGAGATAGTAAAATGATTTATTTTTTAAGTTAGGAAAATAATAGAGTAAGGCCCGGTTTCTGAGATGAGAACTTTGGTTTGAGTATGTTCATGTTTTAATTAAGTATGAACTTTACATATTAAATAGTACTGGAGTTAGAGAAGATCAAGCTGTAATTCTCGATTCAAAAATCAGGCCTAAGTATGCGTTTAACATCCACGTGTTGGCAAGTTTAAACATGCACACTTCACGCTTAAAACATTTTCAATCAAACCATTCAGACAACCGTTCGAATGTTTTGAAGCCGTCAACATTTCAATAAGACTGCGAGACAGCGCACTTTGACAATTGCAACTTAAAGCCCCCATGCACTTGCGTTTTTTTCAGTTCGCGCCAACAAAGATGCGTTTGCTGCACAATGCCAAATCGCCGTGACCGTTTGCAGCATTGTCGCGATTTCCTGGCTTTTAAAAAAACACAAAACAGGTCAGGTACCTGCATTTTTTTCAGATGGTCAGGTAAACTGTGAGCAGTGTCCTTTCCCAGAAATGGTGGTTGCAGTAAATGCGCTGTTCGCAAAATGTTTCTTACCCCTGATTTAGGGGGTGTTGACTGCCGTATGACATTGGTAACAAGGTCGATATTTGAATGGAAAACCGAGTTATTTCGTTGTTTGTAATTTGGTAACTCAGTACCCCATGAGGTTGCGACAAGCAGGGGTCGAAGCAGGGTAAATTACGGGCGAAATAGGCTTTTTGTTGTTTTTTCGTGGGTGGGAAATTGTTGGGTTGCTCTATTTGTTGTTGAATGAATTGTAAATATTTGAAGGTTTTTAAATTGTCACGTTCTTTTAAGAATTGTTGTTAAGTAATTTCTTGAAACTATGTGACATTTGTAAGTCTTTATGATTCATAGTACCTAACTTGCTTTTAATTTTCACACGGGTATGTTATAGTTGTTCAATATACTTAGTTAATGTAGAGTTATTTTAATGAAACTTAAAATAATAAGGTGTTTTTTCAAGACTTTTGATTTCGATTAGTTGAAACTGCATAGAACTTATGATTTTGTATGTAACTTAAAGGCTTAATGAAGCTATTTTTGAATTATAACTGTCAATAATATTACTTTGGCTGGCATCCCAGAAAATTCTCTATACTGAATATGCAACGAAAACATCAGCAATCGCCTTTTTCATAAAATAGCCATCTGTATTTTATTTTGGTTACAAATAAAAGGTTTTACGCCTTGTTTTCTTTCTCTAGAATTAATTTTGGTGTCTGTGTCTGTGACCACGAAAAGGTTTAGGTACCGCTTTAATCCTCCATGTCCTTCTTATTATTTCATTTCATTACTTCGCAAAATAATCATGACTATTCCTGACCCTTTTTTCATCGGTTTGTGTATTCAAAAATTATATTTAAACCCTCCATTTGGCCGTAAAACTGATTTGAGTTTGCCGACGGTCAAAAGGACCCTTTGTCCCTTCCAAGGGTTAGTTTGGGGATTATTGGTCCCAGTCTTACCTGGGGTTGAAAAAATGTGAAAGTACTGAAGGTAAACCCTGCTCGGGGTAGATTGGACACGACTGTTTCATTTTGCTGTTAAAAGGGTTGGTTTTAAAATATTGTTTATTG
Source organism: Ostrinia nubilalis (assembly GCF_963855985.1). NCBI lineage: Eukaryota > Metazoa > Arthropoda > Insecta > Lepidoptera > Crambidae > Ostrinia > Ostrinia nubilalis. Next base: position 12,352,236 of record NC_087097.1, read on the forward strand.
TTGTGTGACCGTCGCAAGGTTGTAAAAATAATTACATTTTTTATTTTTTTATTGTCTCCGGTAATAATTAGTAGCCTTGCTTTGCGATACAAAAGTTCTAAATGTAAAACGAAGTTCTAACTCTATTCACACAAGCGCAGATCAAGAATATTATTGGCTTCTTTACTTTAACCAGTCAAGCTTAAGTCTATTCTTGAGTATAGATTCGTACTTGAGTATCGTTTTATATTACGCGCGACAAAAGACATCAACGCGCTGAAGCTTGCGCGCGCGCATTTGATGCGTTTAAATACAAATTACTACCCTAAATGTATTATTTAAAAATAAAACTATTTCTCTTAGATTGTTCTAGTGTGTGTCAAGTGGAGCTATCAATACAATAGCTCTCAATATTAAATAAGCTATATTCTATTCCTACTCAAGCGTACATCAGATGCATTATTAGCAGAATTCCTGCATCTGAATCAGTCAAGCATGATTCTGTTCTTGAGTATAGATTCATACTTGAGTACGGTTTTACATTACGGTGCTAGGCATCCGCCGGCGCGCACAAAAGACATCAACGCGCTGAAGCTTGCGCGAGCGCACGCGATGCGTTTCTCCGTCTACAGTTATGCGTTAACACATTGAACTATAATATTGCTGGTAAATTTGTTTACACCTAACCCGTTGTTCTAAGTCAGTCTTTCCCAAAGTGGGCGATAACGCCCCCTTGTGGGCGCTGCAGGCTTAAAGAGGGGCGGTAAGAGACCCAGAAAAAAATCGGGACGTTGTGTAGAGGCTTGGGAGGCGTCATCTACTAGGAGGATTCTTAGACACCGACTGAGCTCGACTCTTGACTACAAAAATGGGGGGCGCTAAAAAATAATTTATCCCAAAGTGGGCAGTAGACTAAATAAGTTTGGGAACCGCTGTTCTAAGTAAACGACGCGACGCGATGCGATGCGACGCGACAGTACCAAGTAGTCGTTGTATAGTGTCCTATGTAGTCGTGTTTGACACACGCATTGATCTATTGCTGGTAAATTTGTTTACACTTAACCCGTTGTTCTAAGTAAACGACGCGACGCGATGCGACGTGGCGCGACAGTATCAAGTAGTCGTTGTATAGTGTCCTATGTAGTCGTGTTTGACACACGCATTGATCTATTGCTGCTAAATTTGTTTACACCTAACCCGTTGTTCTAAGTAAACGACGCGACGCGATGCGACGCGGCGCGATAGTATCAAGTAGTCGTTGTATAGCGTCCTTTGTAGTCGCGTTTGACACATGTCTCTTGAAGTATTGATCGCGTTACGTCTCTGCAACTGGAGTAATCCAATAGCACCTTTTGCAAGGCATAACAAAAGATCATATTAAAAAAAAAAGTATAAAGTAGTCGTTGTATGGTGTCCTATGTAGTCGTGTTAGACACACGCATTGAGCTATTGCTGGTAAATTTGTTTACACCTAACCCGTTGTTCTAAGTAAACGACGCGACGCTATGCGACGCGACGCGACAGTATCAAGTAGTTGTATAGTGTCCTATGTAGTCGTGTTTAACACACGTATTGAGCTATTGCTGGTGAATTTGTTTACGCCTAACCCGTTGTTCTAAGTAAACGACGCGACGCGATGCGACGCGACGCGACATTATCAAGTAGTCGTTGTATAGTGTCCTTTGTAGTCGTGTTTGACACATATATTGAGCTATTGCTGCTAAATTTGTTTACACCTAACCCGTTGTTCTAAGTGAACGACGCGACGCGATGCGACGCGACGCGACAGTATCAAGTAGTCGTGTAGTGTCCTATGTAGTCGTGTTTGACACTCGCATTGAGCTATTGCTGGTAAATTTGTTTACACCTAACCCGTTGTTCTAAGTAAACGACGCGACGCTATGCGACGCGACGCGACAGTATCAAGTAGTTGTATAGTGTCCTATGTAGTCGTGTTTAACACACGTATTGAGCTATTGCTGGTGAATTTGTTTACGCCTAACCCGTTGTTCTAAGTAAACGACGCGACGCGATGCGACGCGACGCGACAGTATCAAGTAGTCGTTGTATAGTGTCCTTTGTAGTCGTGTTTGACAGACGCATTGATCTATTGCTGCTAAATTTGTTTACACCTAACCCGTTGTTCTAAGTGAACGACGAGACGCGATGCGACGCGGTGCGACAGTATCAAGTAGTCGTTGTATAGTGTCCTTTGTAGTTGTGTTTGACACATGTCACTTGAAGTCATTGCTTGAAGTATTGATCGCGTTACGTCTCGTCGCATCTCTGCATGCCGTTTTCCATTGCTCACTTATGATAAGGGGTAACACCCGTATTCACAAACGACACTTGCTTAAGTGAAGCAGCAAATCGAACGCACAGCATGGAATAGAGCTCTGTGATTGGTTCGTGTGTCACCCTGTGCGTCCAGGCGCACTGTGAGACCTCATAGTAATGTTTGTGAATACGGGCGTAAGACTCTCCGCAGATTGCAGACTTTTATCAGCCGACTAGCGGCCGCCCCCGACTTCGTACACGTGGATTTCATTTTACCCCCTTAGGGGTGGAGTTTCGTAAAATCCTTTCTTAGCGGATGCCTACGTCATAACATCTACCTGCATACCAGATTTCCAGCCTGATCCGTCCAGTGGTTTGGGCTGTGCGTTGATAGATCACTATGTCAGTCAGTCAGTCACCTTTGAGTTATATATTATTTAGATAGTTTAATCAGGATGTTAAAGTGCTCTTTGAAAGCCTTACAATTTAAACCGAATTGATAACGTGCACCTCATGCAAATTAGAAGTTGACTAAACTATCGACAACTATCGGTAAAAAGGCTGTATTCTGTGGTGACTTTACATGAATACGCCTTTGTTTTCAATAGAACCGCCAATCCATTAGTTTTAGCTTTATGTTAGCGTTAACAGCTAGTAATCTTGGACTTGAGAATTGAGTCTTCTTAAAAAAAATGATCGGTTTGGTCGTAAGAATAATTAAACAGATTTGCACGTACTTGTAGAGAAAGATTAATTTTTGAAGTATGTTTGTTTATGCTTTTGATTGTCTTTAAAGCTATAAAAGTAAAGTTTAAACTTGTACTGTATAGTTAGCTACACGAGTAAGTGCGTAGATTATGTATAAATTACATATATTTATATTTTTAATATAAATCATTACCTAGTATAATAGTCACAGTATACCTATTAATGATTTTAATAAATCGATACAGGAATCGGTAAATAATCCGGTATTATATATCTAGCTACAAGTGTAAGGTTACTTACGGTCATCTAATTCTTCTTCATAATCTGAGAAGTATCTTTCTTCTTTCAGCGCTTGGTCCGGCTGCTGGTAGAACCTTTCTGATTTTATATACATTTTCAAGTACATCACATCAAGTTTTGAGTCACGAATGTTTACACCAACACACTTGAAAGGTACACTTTCAATTTGAGCTTTTTAAATCCCAGTTAGGTCACAAAAAAAACGTGCTAAGTTCACACTGATTAAAAAATCACGACAGTCACTTGTTTAATCGATGTGGTCAAACTCGCTCGCATCGAGCACTCGTGTCGATCGAGTCAAGTCGCGCAGGTGCGAGCGTGCGCGCGTCTCGGCCGGCGAACGTTTGCGCACTGCCCCGACCCGCTCAGACCTTTGACAAAAAAACCTGACAAGTGCAGTCCGGGGTTGCGCCCGCACTGTTCCGTACAGCACATCACACTACACATACACATTCTTGTCTTAAATCGCCTTTATTACAACTACATAAGATGCTCAGCTTTATGCTTAGTTTCTGTCTGTACAGTTCAGAAAAACTGGTCTTTGTTTCTTCGTAAGCTCAAGTCCGCAGTTCTCTACATTGAAAATAAACTCGCTCCCGTAAGCTGTCAAACCTTTTACTCGAACTCGTTTTGCTCTCGTTAAATCGTGAATTAACACTTTTTAAAATAAAACGGAAAAGATTCGGAACTGTTACGATGATATTTTTCTGATACTGAGAGAAAGGGTTTCGATATAAAACTTCAAGGGCACTTCGTTCACTGTGACGAAAATTCGCTGGATGATTTACAGATCGATATGGATAAGTAGTTTTAATATTTATATTTACGGTGAGTTATTCTTTTAATAATTTAATTAAAAAAATAATACGAAGCACAATTTCCATCATAATAACATCTTGACATCGATACAAATCATTTTATACATACACTTATTAGTCGATTACGCCTAAATTAAGATATAAAGCATCAATTACTAGTAGAATCATCAAAAAATAAGAACTATTTTATGACACTAATAAAATTACGGTTAGAATCAAAGACTTTGACATTTTATTTTTATATCAAGTAGAGAAATAATAATTATTGTGATTGAATACTATTTTTATTAGTTTTTATGTGCCTAAAGGTATAATAAAAAGCATTTTAAGAATTTTCTGGATTTTTATATTTCATAGAGTCTCATAATATGAGTATCTAATAGAGACACATAACATAATATTACAAACAGTATTGCAAACTATCTAGCAGAACGGCAGCCTTTAGATTTAGTTCATTTTTGATTGTTCCTTTTCAATATTTCTTACAGGCAGGTACAACTTTATCTACCATTGTTAAATACAATTCTAACACTAATGCTCTTAGTTTTCATATCCTGATACAATTTTAAATAACAGTCCAGTCCACTCCGAAACATTTAGAATGTTGGTTACTTAGAAATATTGGATCATAAACTTATACATGATTTTATTAATATCAAAATCATCTCCACTCCAATACTTAATATGATTTTAGCATTAATTAATCTGTAACATAAAACTAATGCCAATTAAATATGTGCATAGAAATCCGCTGCGCCTGCGACACAGTTATAATGAATCAATTAATTTGTTGTTTATATTCAACTTGATCACGAACATCGGTGATAATACCGATAATATCGATCGATGCTCCGATTTATTGATCTTAATCGATAATAAGTCAGCAGGGGTGAAGCCGGGTCGAGTATTTAGCATGTTTAATTAGCAAAAAGTTTATGCATATGCTACAGTTGATCTGGTTTCTGTCATACTTATTATGCTCTTTATTATTGCTATGTTGCAGGCAAATTTCCAAATAGGACATTTATAAAAGTGACTATCATTTTTAAAAACACTAACTTTAGATAGGTCCTACAGTGATAACTCAATGATGATGACTAATGTTTATTTATGGATTAATTATGTAGATTTAATTTTATTATGATTGTTTGTATAACATTTAAAATATAACCAATTTATTGCAATCCATCTTCATTAAATTTCGTGCCAAACCGAGCCTAATACCATAAATCAACTAAAACACACCAAACAATATAATTAGGAGAGCATTTTATTCAAATTGGGCTCAATAAATTATGCATACGACTATGGCTCCCGTATTACTGATATTTATAATATAATCGGCACAATATAGTCACTTGTGGTAAAATCATAATCGGAGTGCGTAGGCGCTTTACATTCTACAAGCTGATTATGGAAATACAATGCTTATAAGGTAAAATATTGATCAGAGTTCATGAATAACAAAGAAACAGCAATATAACTGAGGTTATGCTGTTGTATTCACCTTTGAGAATAGAATAGGTACTGAGCACGTGCCTTTAGGTGTGACCTGATCAACTGAGTCATCTTTTAGTTAGGTATAAGTATTTTGCAGATATTTCTTTACATTATTTTATTTCTTTCAGTTGCTGAGGAGGTTAATGTCTAACTTGCTAATGGCCACATTTCAGCAACAGGACATCCACTGCTGAATATAGTCCCCCCCCCCCCAATAAAAAATAATTTACTCTTTTGGCAGATTAGATTTAAAGTTTTTAAGTTTGGTGTGCTATTTTTGTTGACTCTACTTATTATGTAAAACGTAAATAAATTTGCACAGAAAGAGTTTTTCTAGTTCGTCTGTCTCATTTGTAGTAAGTTTCCCAAAATTCTTTAACCCAACTTGTGCTGCAACTTACAAAATTATGTTGTTTACTTAAAACAACGTATTTCCTATTTATAAATCTTACAACTCTTTTAAAAACAGCCTTTTAATATGCCCAGTATGTGTCACTTGACAACGTAAGTTACATATCTGTCGCATTCTTTATGTAAATATTGGTCGCATAATGTATACGTTCGTTTTTGTGGACTGACAGTTTATATTGGAATCTGACTTTTACACCTTACCTTTCGAAGCTTTAAGTGACTCTGGGGGCGTTAGAATTTCCTAGAGCTTAGCTGAACGACTATGCAAATCCAACTTAATATACAGGGTGTTTGGCGCATCGTGTGCCAAAATGATTTGGCGGATAGAATGGGTCATTTCCTATATTTTCAGCCCCCATAACACGTTCCATGCCAGGCGGCTACTTTTATATTAATTTTTTTAGTAATTTCACCAAAATACCCAAATCGCATCATTTAATTTCGATTTAAAAAAAAACTACTAGGCGTAGCCTCAAAGTAAATATTTTGTTTTGACGTGCATTGATGTAGGGTTGCATCAAATCTAAATTTACGGGCAAATATCATCTAGTTTTTTTTTAATTCAGCTTTGAAGTTTTCCGAAAAGTTAAAAATGGACTGAACATTTAAGTTTACATGGCTATAAAAAAATAAATAAAAGAGATAGCGATCTTCGGATTTTATCAAAACTTCTCTAGTCTATCCCCATTCAAACGGTATACTAATCTTATTTAAATAATAACAATAACTTCACAAATTCCTTAAATTAGTGCATTGACGCTACTCGGACTGATTTGCGAAATTTGTGTTTATAGCCCCTTTTTGTGTAATAGCACGTTATTAAACACCTAACAGGTAAAAATTATTTATCTTATGCAATGTAAAAACCTTTTCCCTATCGTTTTTCAATGTGGATTTCTTGAATTTAAAGACGAAAATAATTATTTTGATCGTTTATTAATTATTACAAATTTAGTTCAAAATGACCGCCTCGGCAACGTAAACACTCACGACATCTTCTTCTAATTTCGACTGTTGTCGTATGCAGCCACATTTCTCTTTTTATTACTACAAAGGCGTTTTTTATTCATTGTTGTAGTTCTTCTATTGTTTGAATCCGTTACGTACACCAGTTCTTTAGCTCGTCCCCAGATGTAAAAATCTAACGGAATTAGGTCTGGGTAATGTGCAGGCCACTGTATAGGGCCATCTCTTCTAATCCACGAGTAGATATAATAAAAAGAGAAATGTGGCTGCATACGACAATAGTCAAAATTAGAAGAAGATGTCGTGAGTGTATACGTTGCCGAGGCGGTCATTTTGAACTAAATTTGTAATAATTAATAAACGATCAAAATAATTATTTTCGTCTTTAAATTCAAGAAATCCACATTGAAAAACGATAAGGAAAAGGTTTTTACATTGCATAAGATAAATAATTTTTACCTGTTAGGTGTTTAATAACGTGCTATTCACACAAAAAGGGGCTATAAACACACATTTCGCAAATCAGTCCGAGTAGAGTCAATGCACTAATTTAAGGAATTTGTGAAGTTATTGTTATTATTTAAATAAGATTAGTATACCGTTTGAATAGGGATAGACTAGAGAAGTTTTGATAAAATCCGAAGATCGCTATCTCTTTTATTTATTTTTTTATAGCCATGTAAACTTAAATGTTCAGTCCATTTTTAACTTTTCGGAAAACTTCAAAGCTGAATTTAAAAAAAACTAGATGATATTTGCCAGTAAATTTAGATTTGATGCAACCCTACATCAATGCACGTCAAAACAAAATATTTACTTTGAGGCTACGCCTAGTAGTTTTTTTTTTAATCGAAATTAAATGATGCGATTTGGGTATTTTGGTGAAATTACTAAAAAAATTAATATAAAAGTAGCCGCCTGGCATGGAACGTGTTATGGGGGCTGAAAATATAGGAAATGACCCATTCTATCTGCCAAATCATTTTGGCACACGATGCGCCAAACACCCTGTATATCAGCTCTACATTGACAAATTAGTATAATTTAATTTTATTAGGTTGCAATCATGTTAATGATTGCGTTGATTATATTGATAGTCATGATTTAAGATAATAATTTAATAGTGAATCAAATTAAATGATACGATACAAACTGCGTAAAAGGCAGTGACTTAAACCTTGCTAAGATGGTAGGATCTTCTTGATAGCACTATTTTAAAGAAACCAAATGCATAAAATGTACTTAATTGTTAAAAGTGATACTTTGTTTGTAACAACCGGGAATTTTATCAACGAATGTTTTCAAGGTTACCTTATATGTTGGAACTTTTATAAGAAAATTTCATCATCAGCATCATTTCAGCCATAGGACGACATGATTTCCACAATGGCCGGTTGGCGGCGGCCTGCATCCAGGACACATAGGTACTCGTAGTATGCAGAACTGACGGCCGATGGGGCAGCAAGGTTCTGGAGTGGAGGCCGAGTACCAGAAAGCGCAGCGTAGGAACACGTAAGCGTAGTTAGGTGGACTGACGAACTCATAAAGGTAGCAAAAAGAAAGTTTAATGTATGAAAAATCATTACTTCAGGCCTGATTCGTAGTGGTATTCTGAGTTAGTCATATTGAGACAACACTAAAGAGGAGTCTATCTTTATTAATGTGACTTTAATCTTAGAAGCATTATAATTGTATATTATGGCGGGTTCACAGTTTCATGTTTCGCATTTTTAGATTATCAGTTTTATTGCTTTATTATAATATACTAGAAGTGAAAAATGGCCATTATTTGAAAGATTTATCTCTTTCTTATATTTTATTCGATAATAAATTGGTGAAAACATCTGTTGGGTGTTTAAAAATCTATTGTTAGCTACAAACAACGGTTGATTTTGGCGAGGTATACAATTTCAATGGGAAAATATTTAGAGACATAAATTTTGTACACTCATATTACAAACTAGCTGACCCAAAAGACGTTGACTTGTCTCAATTTCATTAATTTATAAGTGATAATTTTATGAATTTTATGACTGTTTTATTTTGTTTAATTCTACAGGGTGTTAGGTAAATGGGTATATGAGCCGACACTAGCCCATGTTAACATGGTCATATAAATGGTATGGTGAAGTCAGAAAATTGATATCTTCATTTTAATTATTTTAATTTTCATACAAATCGGATTTTATAAAATTTATTTTGTATGCAAATTAAAAAAATTAAAATCATGATATCAAATTTCTGACTTCACCATACCATTTATATGCCTATGTTAACATGGGCTAGTGTCGGCTCATATACCCATTTACCTAACACCCTTTATAATTACCATATCTTTTTATTTACTCTTATATCATAACATTAAAGTAGAAATAAATATTCTGGTATTATCGAATTTCAAGTCACAAAAAATTACGAATTTTAAAGAATTCTAAGTTACAGCAATTCACGTTAAATAACATCATCTAGTCTAGCCCATTGGTTCCCAGACTTATTTGAGACGCGCCTCCTTTCGACCATACAAAAAATTCCGCTATGGGAACCAATGCCAATGCCAGTTTACTGCCTGATTATATTATTTTCCAATTTTTGCTAGCAAAGTGCTAATATCAACACTATACTTCGTCATAGAGTGCCTTACCTTGCGCTTGTCAAATCACGGTTTCTTTACCTACATTTCTCTATCTACTTACTGTACATACATACCTACCTGTTTAGTGTGTACATTAGAAATAATAATTTCAATCGCTTCACCGCAACCCACAGTAGCGAGTGAGATATCTACGCACTGTATAAGGGTGGCATTGTATCGGCAAATGCCTTGCATGCGCGCAGGCAACAGAATAGAATTGTCCCTTCCAGAACTATGGGATATGCTGCCTTAGTGCCGGCGTGCCGCTGTCTACGCAAATGTACGGAAATGTGGTTCTAAATGCGTCTTTAGAACGTGTAGTACGATAATTTTGAGACTTTGTTCGAGCGGAATTGCAGCGATTTGAAAGCAAATAGGTCGAAAGCTGTCAAGTTAGAGACAGATTACACTGCTGGACTGTGGGTGTACGAGTAGTGTGAGCTTACATCGAAGGCATTCGATATCGAGTGCGTCAAAAAATACATAGGTATATGAAGAATTTAGTTCTTGAAAGTATCTGCTGTACAATCTGTCATATTTTACGTTATATGTGAACTCACACTAAGCCCCCTGAACGTCAGGCAGACCTTGGTATAAGTAGAGTCATTGATGAAATACGAGCATTAGTTTGGACCTAGCAGAAGACCAAGCCATAGTCCACCGGGGTAAGTAGTAAGCGACCAAAGCTATAGTTCACAAATAAAGAAAACGTGCTTTAAAAAGTACATAAAATATAGCACATCAGCGGTATGGCAGAAGTATGAAAGTTATTGAATTAAAAATAAAAATAAAATAAACCAGACGATTCATAAATAAAATCAAAATTAACACCCGTATTCACAAACATTACTATGAGGTCTCACAGTGCGCATGGGCGCACAGGGAGGCACATGAACCAATCACACACAAAGCTGTGCGTTCGATTTGCTGCTTCACTTGAGCAAGCATCGTTTGTGGTGAATACGGGCGTAATTTTATTTCCTGATCCAAAACAAATTAGCTGTATCTAAACCTTGTGTATTTTGATGTATCAAGGCTGCAGCCTCAATGGAATATAATTTATCTAAAGCCTTTGTTGCATTGATAACTGATAGCATTATCGGCGTATCGGTCAGCGGATTAGCATTGAGAAGGTCGACCGCCTGCGTGCGTAGGTTCGCCTGCTGTGGAATGCACGATGTATAATTTATAAATAGGCTAACAGAAACTAGGTAAGTTTTGTAAACGTAGATTGATAAAAATCAAACAGAGATCTTCTTAGTATTAGCCCATTTATTGCGAAGCATTGGTAGGGATGTGTTAAAGTGCTTTTTAAGAAGCTTATTTGCAGACATATTAAAATACTTCTAAGACCTTAACTAGTCATTGTTTATGTTTCACTATTAACAAAGAATAACGTATGTATTTTTACTTTTGCAAATAAGGATAAGTTTATCAATAATACGTCATCTTGATTGCTAGGTCAATGTGCGACTTAATTTGTTAAAAATGCTTTATGCAACATACGAGCTTTTTGTGAAGTATGTATTATGTATTTATTTACATAATTTCAGGACTGACTGTAGAGATTTTAGATAGATGGTTTTTAACAAAAGAAAAACAAAATAAAGATTTTCAATTGTTTTTCATGTGGCACATTTCAGACATATTCTTATCACCAGGAAGAGATATAATTAATACTGGATAGCATCATAATCAGCATATCATTATGGGATTAGCCGAAGCCTGCAGCATTGAGAAGGTCGGCGGAGTAAAGTGGCTACTATCGCGGGAAGGCGGGGCGACCAAATCACTACCTTATGCTACACGGAAGGCAATTTTGTGAACCTTTTACAGAGAATACCTACCTTATAGCTTCTACAGAAAGATCACTACGCACGATCACACATTTAATTTAAAAATTTAACTCACTCATATACAACCACATACCAAAGATACATAAATTTTTAACAAAATTATATTAAGCGAGTTTTGCCCAGAATCCTCAACCACAGAGGAACTGACTATCTTACCTCTAATTGCCCAAACTCAACAATACTGTTAACATTGTTGTTACGACTACAGACTTAAGAATAACAAGCTTTAACATCAAATAAAATTGAGCAGAAAAATTAGCCCCCACTGGGAATCGAACCCGGAGCTTACACTGAAGCAGATGGTCTTACCACTAGACCCAAGAGAGAGGCGCTTACAACTAACTCTACGTGTATTATTCACTTACAACCTATCATGGTTTTGTGACAGTACGTTATTTTAGCAAACATCTCGGCACTCTTAATCCAAACAACTCTACATACAAATTCAGGCGTAGCTTCGGTGGACCCACAGTTTTTACCGGTTGAGTTCTATGCCAAGGTTCTATGGTGCACAACGAAAATTTAGGAGAACTAACAGCTTTAAGTATGAATGTTGAATTAGTAACTATAGTTATCCGAGAAATGCAAAAAGCATGCTCTAGCTGTGCGTAGTCTAGGTATGGCCTAGGCGCGGCAGGAATGTGAACCTGTGACATTTTGGCTTTCTTAACTCGTTGCTATTTTTAATTTATAACCAGAAATGGACGCCTTTTGTTGCGTTAAAAATATATATTGCACCGTTTTGTGACTTTTATCAAGGACTGTACTGTACAATTCAATAAAGGTAAGTTGTTTTTGTATTAAGAAGTATGATTAACAAGCAGCCGCCCGCCACTTCGTACGCGTGGATCCCGTTGCCGATCCGATGCCTACGTCATAACATCTACCTGCACGCCAAATTTCAGCCCGATCCGTCCAATGGTTTGGGCTGTGCGTCGATAGATCACTATGTCAGTCAGTCAGTCAGTCAGTCAATCACCTTTGAGTTATGTATATTTAGATGATATAATTTTCACTCCTATTTTTTAAATACATTTGGAAGGACCACTATTGAGATTGCACGATGAAATTGCTAAGGTAGGCAATATCAGTTGAATGATTTTCTTGATATTTAGTTTATAGTAGGTAATGGAAGATCATACCAGTTCGTAAAACTCATGCAGCTGAATATGTTGATTCATTACCTGAAAACAAAAAAAAAACATAATTAGATTATAATGTGTACATAAATAAAAACCAAGGCAATCAACTAAATACATTCAATCCAAGGATATTTAAATACTTAATCCACAGGGTTGCTCTTAAAAAATACGAGTATGATTAAATTTTCGGATCAATATGTCCTTCTAGCTTGTCAAATGCCAGATAAAAGAGCCCAAAATACAGAAAAGGCCTTAGAAGAAAGACCAGGTACCTAAAATCTACCTTAGAATCAACAACAAAGCGTCAATCGCTCAAACAGTAACCTTTAGTTACCGCACTCAAAAATCGTTTGAAGAGAAAGCCGCAACAAGCGGACTGCTAACTGGAGATTAAGTTAATGCTAAATGTGAACGGCGATTAGCGGCCGATCCATTAACCGGAGATAAGCAAAGGTCAGGTGACGTGGTGTCACTCCACGATAATGGAGTCGTTTGTTTTTGGTGGTATAGATGGCATTAAGCTGAGCACGGTAGCGTCTTATGTAGCTGGTATAGATGCTATTTTGCTCCAAAAATAAGAAGTCTGAAGAGCTGTTTATTGTACAGAAAGATGACAATTCATCATGGGACAAAAATTGTTACAGTCTTCTAAACAGATATCAAATACTCATTGTGCCATTTTTTTTAAGTTACATAGTTTTTAATACCGTTAACTAAAACAGAATTCATATTAGGCCTTTTTTCGGGAAGTGCAACTAAGCAACTAAGTGGGTCCAACGAAAACCTGAAAATGGAGGTCTTCGAAGGACCATTCTAATGGTTATAGATAATGTTTCCATAGAATACCTTCACATGCACACAAACGCAAAACTCTCTCTCTCTTTGTAGGTACCTAATAGTCAAATTGCACTATCCAAAATCAGACATCGTTTTGTAGGAGTCCATTTAACGCCTGAATAACAAACATACAAGCGATGCTCGCTTGTCATAAAACATAAGTGTTTTCGCAGTCCCATTACCAGACCGAAGAAGTAATTAGCCAAGGACGGTTTACACAGCACGACAAATGGCGCAAACTCAAACAGTGCGATTTAATCGTCGCGCGCGCCGTAAACGCCACTTAAATCATAATAAGTGAGCGAATGTATGGGAGTTACAATAATTATTGGCTCCATGAACGTAATTTTCTAGTTAATGAAACATCTAATAGATTAAGCGGGAATCCAGGCGGGTAATTGAATATTTTGCTAAAGCCTACCACAGCTCGGGGGAATGAGCCAGTGTTTTTCAACGCGGCGATACAATATTTTTCGTTTGTTCATAAAAAACTTACTTTATTTTTACGTGGCATTTGTTTGTTATCACTGGAAACGGTTGCTCATCAGTCAGTTATCCTAAACTTTGAAATTTACGAAAAATGAGGAGTTTTATATTATTTATACATATTAACACGAGTGAATAATTTATGTTATGATAAGTAATTAAATTAAACAAGTGCAGTTATTTCTTACAAATTAAATGACAGGAAAGAAAACGACAAAGAAAGAAAGAAAAAACCTTTATTGGCACAGTTTAAGAAAATATAACAAAGCTTTTTGTTTTGTATTTCTTTGAATACCAGCCTGCTACATAGCAAGTCCGCCATCAACACATCAAGCGCCCTTTTTATTGGCTGTTCTGCCCAGGCTGTGTGCCTTATAAGGCAGATACCGTCGAGGAAGTAACCTAAGTTATTATGCTTTTAAGTTTCTAGTATTTTGTGTTTCATTCCAGCCTCCGCAGGGGGGCTCTAAGTCAACACGTGCGAGTAGGTAATGAATGAATTAGAGGGTTTCACGTCGTCGGCAATGTACTTAGCTAGTTTAGTGCTTGTTTGTAGGTATGTACATTTAAAGGCAAAGTAAATAATAAAATAAATGTAGACTTATTTACACTGCGACTTTCATCGTCATCATTTCAGCTAAAGGACGTCCAATGCTGAACTTAGGCTTGATTTCCACATCGCTCGGTAGGTACACACGACAGCACATCAGGTTACCCATTTTTGTTGCAAACTCGCCTCTATTACAACTGCACAAGAACCCGCAGTGGTTACCTTGACGTGCCGTCGTCCGTACTTAGCAGCCCGGATCCAGCGCCTGCGATTTTATTTAGTCCTAAATTGAGCAAAACATTTGTTTCGACGTCATTATATGCGTCACGTCAATATTATTTATAGCAGGTGTGCTACTCCAAACTAAAAAGTCCGTATTTTTTATATTCTTACATTTTGATGGGGGTCTGTATTTAAGCGTACCAGGAAACAAATACAAAGTGATGAGACACCATCACAGGGTCTCACAGAGAACAGAACTTAAGAGCTCTGAGCTTACACTCTTAACTATTAAACCACCGGGCCACGGAGACGTCGAGTAAATAATCTCGTAGTAGCTCTAATAAAATTGATAATTGTTCAGTACAATCTCTTTCCAGATACAATTTACTTAAATCACTGGTTAAGCTGTAAAGGACAATGTTCGTTCTCCATACATTGTTCGCCTAAGAACCAACAATTTTGACATATTACTACCCGAAAGCGAAATAATACGATTCTGTGTGTAAGAACAATGATTCCTGATGGACACTTGCCATAAAATTAATGATTAAGAATATTAAATCACAGCGATTTTATAATATGTCGTTTATGACAACATGGCGTCTAATGTATTGTGTGAATGTATGAACACCGATTCGCTAAAAATGTTTTGTATTGTCGTCACGCCGAGTCGCAGCCAAATAGTATAAAATAATAGAACAAGTTTTAGAAATACAACTCGGCATTCCACTTTTATAATATGCCCACATATTGCACGTAAATAAACAACATGAATCGTAGGTTGTTTCCACCCTTGTCATCTGACACATGAAATAAACTCCTATTGTATTATAGATATCGAAGCCGAATCGTATATAATAATAGAATGGGTTTTGGAGATCACTCGGGGTTCCACTTTTATAAAATACCTACATATTACATAAAAATATCACGAATCATGAGTTTTCTTTTCACCATTTACATCTGACACGAGATAACAAACTCCTATCTCCATGACTACCATCGTAGTCTATGCCAAAGACTACAATATTTTAAGCAAGAAGTTTCAAACCTTAGCGGCTACGGTAACCCCAGGGCCGAAGTCTTGCGATTATGCAAAAAAGCATCGTATTCTAGTGCGGCTATATCACGTTCAACCGGGGTTTTAATTCGACTAAAGTCCTGACTAAAGACTGGAAGAAAATACGCCGCATTGTATGAGCACTTCGTGTTCGTTAAAGCGGCTTCAGATCTAGAGCCCACATAGTTTTCTTTCCAATAATATCCGCAAGTAGCGCTGCATGATCTTTACAACAAAAACGGCAATAGTTATTAAGGTGCCAAAATTATATGATTACTTTGGCACGGTATTATACACGTTCGAAGATTTGTCATTTTCATTCATTTCTTCATCATCATCATCATTTCAGCCACAGGACGTCCACTACTGAACATAGGCCTCCCCCAATGACTTCCACATCGCACGGTTGGTAGCGGCCTGCATCCAGCGCCTTCCCGCTACCTTTATCAGGTCGTCGGTCCACCTTGTGGTGGGTTGACATTGCAGAATATGACTTTTGATAGGTTCATCATAGAATTCGGCGGGGATATCCTCACGGAGGAAGTTCGAAAAAGGGCGGAACAAGATCTTGTAATAATGCAAGGCCGAAGCTGTAACGGGCGTGCTCCTACGTGTAATCCGGCGAGTATGCAATAAATAGTAATGTCTGGTAAATAGTGGTAATACGTATCGTTCGTTTCAGCCGAAAAGACGTCCACTGCTGGACAAAGGCCTCCCCCAAGGATTTCCACGAAGACCGATCCTGCACCGCTCGCATACAGGCACCTCCCGCGACCTTCACCAGATCGTCGGTCCACCTAGTGGGAGGCCTGCCCACGCTACGTCTTTCGGCTCGTGGTCGCCACTCAAGAACTTTCCTGCCCCAGCGGCCATCAGCTCTACGAGCTATGTGCCCCGCCCCGTCTATGTCTGTATGCGCTACGATTACAGGGTATCATTTTGCATAGTCGCAAGACTTCACTCCGCTGCTGTCAAATCAATGTCGCATAATGTTATCGCAATGTGTGTGGCCCTTGGCCAAATCACAGAAGCCTATGCGAAGAAAGAGCACTTGAATGACAATAAAAATCAGGGTTACCATTTTATAAGATCTCCTCACTATTGAGGGTAACAAAGTAACATTAATAATCTAGCCATTAATTACATTTATTACCTATACGAGAAAGTAAAGCAACATGCGGTTTTATTTTAATTTGTAAAATATTTGTAACAGTTTGTTCCAAGTTTAGTTTTACAACAGTATTGCTGTTTCAGCTGTCACTGTGAAGCTTTGGGAAAATAAATAAATAGAAAAAATATTAACATAAATATTTATTTAAGTTTTTATGTTCATTATCATAATATGCCAATTTAAGTTACACTGTGTGACAGTCTTTGACACTAAACAAACTCTTCAGCTTAATAATACCTACCTACAGGGCGTTTTTAGAGTTACTCTTGCTGATGAAACAAGAAGGGTTGATTCTACTACTGAAATACAACTACTTTTCTTACAGGACCAATATCAAATTCTCAAAAAAAATTCACATCCTCGTGATGGTGATAATTTCTATGGAGAGGTTTTTTTTATATTCGGTCTCTTGGGATAAGTTATTCCATTTGAGCAGTAGAATTAATCCTTTTTATTCGATCACATATAAAAACAACACAAGTGTTTAGGAAAACTTCTTCTTTGGTATGGTATCACTACGGAGTTATAATGTCGGCAACTCTGTATCACTGACTTGTAACTTTCAAACAGCATGAATAATAAGGGCACCACATTGGTTTTCTTTCTGAAAAAAGGCTTTCAGTTTTAGTACTAACCCTTACTTAGCACTATTTCATTGAAATAAAAATACAATAAACGCACAGAAGACTGAAATTGAGTCAACTGACGTGACATTTATAATTTGTTGACATTATGACAGTTTGACAAGACTAGGGATTGAAAAAGTAAAATGACAATTTATTAAAACGATTCACAAGGATATAATCGATTAAAAATATTTATAAAATGTTCTGATACTTGCCTGTAGCGATTATCCAATCCTGGTTTCTACTGAAAAACTACCTCGTGGCAAGATTTTAATAAAATAATAAAATCTTTATCTTCTCTTTCACAATCTATAAAAGTTCATTTGGTCTATTATTATACATGTGCTATGAATGAGGGTTTTCGCGATTGAAAAATCCGCGAGATGGCAATACGTAGACGCGAGGTCCAAATGCTGCATGATTGGTGGATATCTGTCAATGTCATGTCAAAAATAACCAATCATGCAGCATTTGGACCTCACGTCTACGTATTGCCATCTGGCGGATTTTTCAATCGCGAAAACCCTCATTGGCATAGATTATGAGAGACTGGCAACTATACTAGGTTGATATCAGGTGATCCGTCTGCTCGTTTGCCTCCTGTCACATAAAAAAAAAATATATATATATGTTTCTCACACTTCAACTGGCATTGGATTCAACATCGGATTCTGACACTTTTACAGTTATGATACCATGAATATCAGTTTATGGTCCTAATTATTTTTATTTTATTTACGACCTTCGACCAGTTGGACACTTTAGATATCTTCTTGTAATAGTGTCAATATCTTTTTAGCTTTTAACGCAAATCTAGTCTTCAAAGCAGTTTAATCGATTTATTTTATTTTCAAAATCGATATTTTATTGTCTTTGATGGCCGCAGGAACATCACTATACATGGACTCCCAGCAATAAAGTACGGTAATGCCTCGTACAGATTTTATCGGCAAAAATTATGGAACTTGATAGGTTTTAGACCATGCCACGCACCAAAACGTCCGGAAGTTGTAATAGTATTATAGAATAAACGTTAAAAGACTTATTTATTTAATTTTTCAATGCTTAAGTGTCCATTAGAATGAAAGGGTGCTTAATGTATTAAAAAAAATAGAAAATAATTATGATGGGTTAATGTTTTTGGGCGGTTTTTTAGGCGGTTTCTGACAATGTCCTTTATTCCGCCATTAATTAATTAGCAACAGTCATTAACTCAAAGGTATTAATTTACACAAACACACTATTTAAAGCAGTTTGAATTACATTAGTATTAAGATGTAGATCGATTGATATAACAAATAAATACCAATAACACACATTTGTACAGATAAATATAGTTTTCTTAATTAATTTATGGGACTTCCTTGACACAGATCCATTTCCATAAACGTTGTGGAAAATATGTATTTAAAGGCACTGGTTCTCTATCAGAAGGAACTCTAGGGGTGGAATCTCCATTGGCGTGGGTTAACGGGCAAGGAGATAATATGTTGGACGGTTGACAATCACTTTTCCTACAATTTAACGTTCCACCAAACTCAACACGCTCTCAAAGATAACCTCGCAGCCGCCTGCTCACACTTGACATGACACAACTGATTGACAGTTTTCTTTTTCTGCGCATTAGTCGGGTGTTACGTTTAGGAATCACAAACCTTCTGCTCTACAGATTTCTACAGATAACATAATATTAAGATTGGTACTATTAATCATCAATAATAATTGCAGCATCTGTGTCCGGCGCCGACACGGCCAGCCTGACTATCGCACGGCCTCGTGCGCTTAGTCCAGGGTTTGTCCATCTGTAAACATTCAATTTCTTATTATCACAGCTCGTCCATTCCTGACTACAGAGCGTGCGAATATCATATCGTAGAATCACAATAAATACAGCTGATCAGGGCGTGATGACCCTCGATCAGGAAACCAAACCATTACAGCTGGCCCGGGCGCGAAGCCCGACCAGGAAACCAAAACATTACAGCTGGCCCGGGCGTGAGGCCCCTTCGACCAGGAAACCGGGGTTTAGGTAACATGGCCCGACGCGCAAGGCTTAAGCCAAGGCTCCTTCAACCATTTACCTCAAACCGCACCACTACTACTGCTGATCCAGGCATTCAGCCATGCGACCAGGAAACCAGGGTTTAGGTAACATGGCCCGACGCGCAAGGCATAAGCCAAGGCTCCTTCAACCATTTACCTCAAACCGCACCACTACTACTGCTGATCCAGGCATGCAGCCATGCGACCAGGAAACCAACATTACATCAGCGTGGCCCGGGCGTAAACAGCCCCTTCAACCACGGCAACAGGGTGGCCCGGGCGCCCTTGGCCCGGCCCCCTCAACTCACTCACTCACAAAGGCCCTTCCAGTTTACGTCAATCACAATAATTTCCGTCAACCTGCACCAACTCTCAACGTCTGAGTCAGCATCCTCCATGTAAAACTTGATGAGTTGCGTAGCGTAGATGTGCATGCTGAAAGATTTATCTCCTTTGAATAGTGCCCTTCGAATCCCACTTCTGATAAAGGCACTGGTTCTCTATCAGAAGGAACTCTAGGGGTGGAATCTCCATTGGCGTGGGTTAACGGGCAAGGAGATAATATGTTGGACGGTTGACAATCACTTTTCCTACAATTTAACGTTCCACCAAACTCAACACGCTCTCAAAGATAACCTCGCAGCCGCCTGCTCACACTTGACATGACACAACTGATTGACAGTTTTCTTTTTCTGCGCATTAGTCGGGTGTTACGTTTAGGAATCACAAACCTTCTGCTCTACAGATTTCTACAGATAACATAATATTAAGATTGGTACTATTAATCATCAATAATAATTGCAGCATCTGTGTCCGGCGCCGACATATTCATAATTGGAAAACCACAGATAACTAACAAACAATGGAAATTAGAATCGATTTTTTAGTTTTCTGGTCATAAATATTAAAACAACAACTAACATACACTTCACATCATTTGACACTGGCTGCATACAAACCGCATGAAGCCATAATAGAAAAAACACTGCCTAATGTCAGTTTTTAATTTTTGAATTTGGAATCGGAGTTTTTTTTTGGGTAATGGTTTCGGGCGGTTTTCACAATTCGCACATTCAGCCAGTGTTATGTTATTATAAGTATTGCTACTTAAGGACCATAAGACAGTAAAAAAATGAAATGTGTCTTGTTAGAATAGAGGCTAAGTACTAATGCTAGAATCAAGACATTAATAAATATTAATCGGTCTAAGAAGTGCAAGATAGTAAATCTGTCTGCTTTTAATTACACCAGCAAAAACCGCTAAGAGACGGTGGTTTCCGACGGAAAGCCCGCTAAGTAGCCAATTACAGACATTTCCTTTATATTTGCAAATGTCAGTTTGTCAGTTAAGTATACCACTTTTATTATTTGTTAATAAGGCCTTAGCTAAATAAAAATTGCACTATATTGAATTGTATGAAAATTAATGTTGATGAACATTTTATTCAGAAATATAGATTAATCGATATAGAAAAAAGTAACTCACTTTTCCTATGATGGGTATAATTTTTTAAATTTTTACAAATTGAAAGAAAGAACTCTACATATGTTATTGTTTACTGAATTGCTTTTGCATTGTTTAAAACGTTTAAATAAGTAAGTTAAATTTTCTCTTTTTTTAAACATAAGCGGAGATGAGAAAAATTAAGTATATTGTATAAAATAAACAAAGACAATTGAAAGTGAAAACGAGTCATTTGTTTTCCAGCGCCTTAATGAGATTTCCACTAGCAGCTTGCGCACGCGGCGTTGATGATTTCAAACGACCGCGGACTCTAACCAGGGGCCAAATTTGGAACCATCCAATTTCTAATTCTTATGCGAGGTCGCTAAATTGTAATGTTTAGATAAGTAAACTATGTGCTTTAAAATAATTACGCTCCCTGTTGTATAATCGTACTACATTCATACTTTATAGCGCAGGAATTATTTAAAACAATTGTGATAAAAAAAAACCGTTCATATGAACTCACTTCAAAAAATATTTAAAAAAACACAGAAATTACGATTAGGAACACATTTAGAAATTATTTATTATAATATACAGTTGCATAACATACAGTACAGTTAATATTCTGTGCTTGTTTTATACTTTTAAGTTAAAATATAAATAAGTAAAGAAAATCAACCGTCCTTTCCCCATTGAAACAAACAGTGTTGTAGACATATTCCTATAACAAATGGCGAAGTTTAATCCTAGTTGTTTCTAACTACACGAAATGCATTTAATTTACCTCTTAATCAGACCCTAGATAGGGTATTATTTACAGTTATTGTGGTGTTGGAAAACCGAAGCTAGGGACGTATTTTTGAATATAAATAGAATTAAATTCGTATAGGTACGAAACTAGTTTTAAAAACAATAAAAATGTTTATTTGAACCAAACAGTTACATAGAGCCTGTAATAAGTACTGTGTAATAGTTACTACATTAAATTAAAATTTCGCTTGTCATAAATTAATCTATTTTATTTTAACGTACGTAAAATGGAATTTGTAGTTTCAAAAAGATTTTCAGTTTAACAACTAGACAATCTGGATTATTAAGTATAGCACAGTTTTCTGAGATAAAAATTGTTCTGTATAATATTTATCTTTAGGCTTGTTCGATATTTTATCAAGGTCAATAAAGCAGTTGTGGCGTGGCAACGAAACAAACTAATCGCATTTAATTTACTTCTTAATCAGTCCCAAGACAACTTAGGACAAGGAAGGACAAAATTACGATTATTATGTTGTTGAGAAAGACCTCGGTTACGAGATGAGTTGTGACTTAAATAATAAGATGGAGCTTGAGTTACACTACACTACTCTCACACTGAACTTAAAATAAAATTAAAATTGACTTCAAAAAAGTGGAAAATTTAATGCATAACTTATTTATATTTTATAGGACAAATATTATACAGGGTGTTAGGTAAATGGGTATATGAGCCGACACTAGCCCATGTTAACATGGTCATATAAATGGTATGGTGAAGTGAGAAAATTGATATCTTCATTTTAATTATTTTAATTTTCATACAAATCGGATTTTATAAAATTTATTTTGTATGAAAATTAAAAAAAAAAAATTGATGATATCAATTTTCTGACTTCACCATACCATT
Organism: Ostrinia nubilalis; assembly: GCF_963855985.1. NCBI lineage: Eukaryota > Metazoa > Arthropoda > Insecta > Lepidoptera > Crambidae > Ostrinia > Ostrinia nubilalis. The sequence continues at coordinate 12,374,930 of NC_087097.1, forward strand.
TATATGCCCATGTTAACATGGGCTAGTGTCGGCTCATATACCCATTTACCTAACACCCTGTATATACCACGATTGATATTTTCGGAGTCGGTGCGAAGTCCGAGTCTGTTAGTTCAAGTATAACGAGTAAGTACAATCAGCGTCAAATACCTACGTGTTGCGAACTTTTTGGCTGCTTTGTGTGTCACGAACGAAGATTTGACCCGCCAAAAAATTTAAATACTGATATAACAAAACTGCTCTCGTTTAGTACATTAATATGCACAGTTATTATCATATCTTATCATAAAACCTGAGTTTCCAACGTGATCTGCGAGCCACGGGAGACGTAGTTTTACATTCAATGCCTAATATATTATGTATTTGGAGCCATATGTATATTTATGTATGACCTTTAGCCCCGCGTGAATATTTATGAAACTGCAAAGGCTGTAGTTAGGTATTTTACTAATTGTATAATATCTTTTTTGTCTACAGATACAGATTTCATTATAGAAATAAGATGACGATCTGCCAAAGTAAGTACTTTTCAATCATTTTGAGCCAATTTTTGTGACAACGCAGATAATTTGTATTTTGGAAAAGGATATACGAATAAACATGGATATATTAGATTTAAATATTAACATAAGAGTCAGTCAAAATGATAAAATACTTTCGTTTTTGAGTGAAACAGGAAAATTGACAATTACACACTCAAGAACTTTATGGTTTTACTTTACAAAATATTAAATTGCAATATTCTTGTGAAGTAAAATTCGATTTATTGAAAACTTCCAGCTAATTCCAAGGTGAAAACTTGGCTCATATTTTCCGCATTTAATTTTCTTATCTTATCAGAAAACTTATTTCTCTCTGAAGGTTGAATTTGACCACACCTATACGAACCGTATTCAAAACAAAAGACAATTTTGAAACTAGGATCGCGATTGTTCCATGTTCCTCATAATAAATCATGTCAGACATAATAAGCCCCTAACGTGTGTCTGACCTGCGCCCACGCATCTACCGCACCGACATCAAAACTGTTGAATATTCAACCCTATAACTCTTGGAATAGGACGACGTTTCTTGGCATGCCCACATCTACATGGGTCAGTCGAGACCAGCGTCCATTCTGAGCTTTAAACACAGATGTATAAGGCTTACTTTTAAGAGGAGCTTTTGTGGTAAACTGTACAGGCCACACGATAAGGTGTGACAAGTTGTATTAGCTCAGTCCCTATTCTTAGCGGAATAGAGGTGATTATGGTAATGACACGGTGTCGCGGTGGACCGCAGGACACGCTGAATCGTACCAGGTCGCGTGGTAAACGTGTAAACTGTCATCGGTGGTGTCTGTGCAGCTGACTTTTCTGGGTCAACATGGAGTGGTCAGTGTTCCTAGATCATAGAGAAATCGACTATATTTCTCTTAAAATTAAACATATTTCTTAAAGTCGAAGCGTAAGGTTGAGGAACTTATAGTGTCTTGGTAATAAACATAGATATCCTTATAAGAATACTATTTAAAATATAAAATTACCCATTGGTGGCAAGGACATGAGGATTACAGGAAAATACGAAGTATTTACCGGTTTCCCATCGTTTATTTGTAAAGGGGGAAATCAGCTATTAGTGAAGCTAAGAACACCTATTTATGCATGATATTGTATAAGTAAACCTAAAAAGAAAATGTCCACGAAAATGAGCAAAACTGGTCACCCTTTGCATGGTTAAACTCGCATTTCCACTATTTATGACGTATCGCTCCAGGCCTGACATTTTTAGCGCGTAGGCGCATCCAGTTTGCGCTGTCGATGGCGAATGTGACAAATTAGCAAATGTCACATTGCATAATGTCAAGGCTGCTTTATTGACAATGGATCATTGATTACAATTTTGGTTTGACCTCTATAAGTTGCTCTGCGGACGCGTCTAAAAAAACTAACGATTCTGTTGTAGGTTTAAGAATGACAAGGAATGCGGAAGGATCAAGTAGACAACTCCAAAATGACATTACAGAAATTGAATAAAGTAGGAAGTTTTATCCATTTACTTACACTAAAGAGACTAACAGTGTGGAAACGTAAAGTGATCTCACTCGATTATTTCTAAACTACATAATTATACAAGATATCGAAAAATAAAATATGGAACCTGGAAACATTGAATTTTCGGATATATCTAGTTTATTCTGTAACATATTATTGATATAATTGGATCTCGTGGAGAGCTCGTGAAGCACTTTCAGGACCGTACCTCTAGCATGAACAACTTTCGACTTCGAATCTTTTGCGTATTCGACAAAATTCGATATTCAACCTTCGAATTAAACGATGACGTGACAATTTTGATTCTCAAAATAAGTTTCGTTCAACCATTTCTCATACTAAGTTCGCTTTACGACACGTTCACAAGGGCGCTGTTGTAGTTTTCGTACTAAATATTTTGACGGCGAAGTACGCAAACGATTTGAACTCGAAAGTTTTTCGTGCTAGCCATACAGTAATCAGTTTTTCGATATCTTGTATAGTTTAGAAATAATCGAGTGAGATCACTTATCGTTTCCACCATGTACAAGTATGTAAGTGTACTGAATTCTATACAATTAACCTTTAATCTTAATAAAAGAAAAGCCTGAGTAAAAGTACAAAAATATGATAATAAGCATCATAATGAAAGGTTATCTACATCGTAAGATAGCCCATGTAGGCTTAGTTGTCAACAGTTTCGATATAATTTTGGGCAAATACGCATTCAAGGAATCGGCATTTCAAGTATATCGAGAAATGCATACAGCAGTTGTAAAGACCACTTTTTATTATTTTTATAGACATTACCGATGCTTCTTCAATATTTCACTGGAAACATGCAACAATGCAGTAATGAAAGTCGTAATTTACCGTGTTTATTGTGCATCTGACCTTTGTTTGTTGTTCGTCTAAATTGCGAAATGTCTGAACTGTTTCATTTAAAATTTCCTTCAACAGTCACTTAGATGGCCCCTCATTTAGTTATTTTATTAAAATTGCATTCAATGTTTAAACATTCAGCTAACACAGCGGGGTTCAAGGTGAGTTGGACTTTTATAATGAAAATTTCGAGGCAAACACATTGAGTCATTTGAACACGAAATAGGAAGCAAAAATAAAGATACTTCGAGCGTCATTCTCAAATCCTACATGATGCGTTTATGGCTTTCGATTGGCGTCTTATTGAAAGCGGGAAATATTCATTTTCTAATATTTTTTATGACATGAACAATTATTTTCAGTAGGCCTTACTGTTTAGTACACTGATATTTTGAAATATGGTTTTTTGGCTTAAGACCATTTCGTAGCCAAACGTAAACTTCGTTTTTCTCACTTCGTAGCCAGCTACGAAATTTGGCTACGAAATGGTCCAAAGGCGTTTTTTTAATAGGATTAATGGTGTGGTTTAATATTTGGTGTACATCTGGCACTAGGTATGGGTTGCCACGACGAGGCCCAAAAATGAATCAGTCAATGGCATATACGAACTATGGCACTTCAAACAATTACTAACAAACACCGTGCACCGTAATAATAGTAGGAATGCTAGTTAGCAACGAAAATGTAGGTATCTATAATCTGATTTAGGTGCTTTTGATTGTACTTTGAGGCTCAACACATCACAAATTCAATGTTTTTTTAGTATCCTAAAATCAACGCATAACTGTAGGTCCGTTAAAAATATGACCGCTGTGCGTGAGGACGAACCCAATTTCCGTCTGGAGGTTTGCACGTGGGCCGCGGGCGTGACATTTGCCCTCCGAGTGCAGCGTGACGTCATCACCTGACTCACCACCCACCGGAGTGACATTTCTTGACTTTTGCCTTGTTGTCGGAATAATAACCGTTTGTTTTCCCGAGGCTATAGTCATCGATTCTGATTTAGCGATTTGTTATCGAATCGAATAGATATTCTCTGGCTAGGATTGTTTGTTGAGCTCTGTGACCTCACCCGATGCGAGGAATTGGATCAACTTAGGTTTCATGACACGTTCAAAGGATTTGGATAGGTACAATTTGAGTCACAGACCCTTCAAAAAACTAGTTGTCATGTCTATCGTACACGCCCAATGATCCCAAGTAACATTTTACTCCATTTAAGAGTTCACATTTAGTTCCAATGTGTACTTAAAGCATTAGTACAGTTCACTCGTGATGTATAAGCTGTATTATTGCAATTAATTACACCTATACCTGTCTAAGGGACTTATAGGAGTGTAGACTAGTGTAGAGTTATACTTTTATACGATTGTTGGTGTTATAATACTCTAACAACTATCCTTTAGTCAGCCATCTGACTAAGAGCATTATAGGAGGGTAGAGATACGGCAACCGCTGTTTAACGGCCTACTTGTACGATGTTATAGAGCTAGCATTTTAATAGAACACACGTGGTCATTTATAAAGCCAAAGGCTATTATGTTTACTTGTTTTAGACTGTTATACAGCTAGTAGCTGTAGTAGGACTTGTTTGTGATAATTAAAATAACCTTTTTTTACTATCTGTACAAAAGTGTTTCAATGGTTCGCATGTACACTGTAGGCTGTTAAAAGGACTATATGTGTTGTCCATTAACATCAATAGCAGTTTATTTGTCCACAAGTACTACTCTTATTTGCTTTAAGCTGAACACGAATGTGAATGTGATATTCTATTACACATTTCCCCAAGCCTGTTTTTAGTTGCTCATGGTGGTTCTGTACATGATGCAGAGGAAAATATTATGCCTGAACCCGAAATTTCCCTTCAAAATATACCAGATATCAGAGTGTGATGATTGCAGTTCTTGTGATAGTGAATACCATTTTGATTTGGACAATTATTTAACCTTTCGCAAAAAAAAATAAGAACATGGGCTATTGAAAATCGTATTCCTCATTCCGCTTTGAATAAATTGTCAAGCATAATAAACGAATTTAAACCGGGAACACTACCGTCTGATGCTTTAGGTATTCATACTTGACTATTAGTACCTGGGCTAGGCGATTTAACGGACATTAATAATTTTTATTGCGGATCTCTAAAATTTCAGTATTTGAAAGAATTAAAGATACACAATTGACCTGAACTAGGTACATCTTAAAGCTGTACATAAGTTCACATTAGAATAAATTTATAGACATTAGCGCTGTAGTGGTACAAATGTGGAACTTCATATAGATAACAGCATTCTAACAGAACACATGTGAACCTAATATACGCTCACCGCATTAAATTGGAGTTATAACAGTTCACATAGCCGTATTTCATTTCCACCATTTTGTTCTACATAACCTAAAATATTTACCAAATAAATCTCCAAAATTAATGCAGATTTATCACAAAATTCGCAGATAGAACGATTGAGTTTTGGTTTCATGTTATAATTAATTACCGTAATATAATTATAATGCCAACCCAATATCAAAAACTGAAAATTGTAGATTTCCTCTCAGCCAGTTTTAAATATTTTAAAATGAATATCGCGTTTTTACAGAGGCGCGTAAATATTTTAGCTGTAAATATGTATACATTTCACGATAAAGTTGCATTCCCAATGGCATTAACATTATTAAGTATTTAAAACCCGTGTTATTATTTGCATAAATGATTATCCGCCCGAGTTGTTTCCCTCTTGGCACTCACGTATAAATACCAAACTAATATTAAAATGTGGAAATAATTTAAGACACACGTGAACTTTAGGTAGCATTGGAATACTTTTGTCGGACTTTATAACTTTGAAAGCTGTGCATTTAGCCACTTGTTACTCTTTATTGTCCTCACGTACGTTGTATGGTTCACACTGCGTCCCATATAGTGCCGTAAGTCAGCCTTAAGTACGATGTTACTACTTAAACTGCTATTATAATGCTATTATACTGCTAATGTACAGCCATAGTGAACTTAAAGCTGTCTAATTTGTGCCCAAACTGGTTCTATAAAAGCATTATAGCAAGCTATACAGCTCGTATACAGCTGACATACACAGCTTGTGGAGTACATGTGAACGACTATTGAACTCTTAAATGGAGTAAAATGTTACTTGGGATAGGCTTAGGCTGAGTTGCACCACCTAACTTTGATCGCGACTATAACGATAACCGTTGTTTCTTGTATGGAGTTTGATAGATTTTTGCCGTTTGTCAAAGTTAAAATAAGATGGTGCAACCCAGCCTTAGTTAATTATGCAGAGCAATCGAGTCGCACTTAGCCTCTTGCTATTGTGCGCGATTTGTGATTTATCTTCCTACTCCAACCCAGATCCCCCAGAAAGCAAGCAGCCTTTATAGGCCTATACAGGCTTCACGCAGCGATGCTGGTGATTGGAGAATTTGAATTGAGGCATATTATGTTTTCAATTATTCTTGTTACTTACTGTTTGTTGATATGTTAAGGGTTAATAGATTTTTATTTCTAATCATATATTTAGCATGCCTGTGACTTCTTGCCACTCTTGCAGCAGCAGAAGGTAACATTATTTAACATTATTAAAAGTAGGTATACTTACCTTTTGTTCAAGAGTTAAGTGGATTTAAATAATAATGAACACGGGGTTTATACATTGAAGTAATATTACTACGTATAGAACAGACATCGCGAACAAAATATGTGCAGTGCGGGGTGCGGGGCGGGAATTTGACGGACAGTTGTCAGTCAAATCCATGACTATCAAGTTTCATAATTTATGGCGATAAAATCTGCACCAGAAAATGTCGTACTTCATTGCTAGGATTGCGCGAATAGTGACGTTCCTGCGGTCGCCTCATCATAGACATTTTGAATCGATTGTGAAAATAAACAAATCGACTAAATTGTGTTATTTATAATTTTCATAGTGCTCAATAGCAAAAATGTTCAGCTACTTACATTATTTTCTTTTATTATATTGTGCGTTTCCTGTAATGTAATCTAAGCGCCCCTCCCTTAGACTAATATTAGCCATCCTAGACAAGTGACAAAACGTCGCAGTTGAAACGAAATCACTTCGCTCTGCCGTTTTTTGGTGTTAGTTACTTCACTCTGTCAATTTAAAATTACAACTGGCGATTCCGAATTCACAACTGAGGGGATTGTGGCTAATCGTGTTACTTGTGCTACAAGTACGTATGGGCTTCATACTGATGCTTAAGCCTTTAATAATTTTTCTTCCCGATTAAAATCTAATGTAATCGACAATCGCCTTGAGAATCGTTAACTGGTATTTTCTTATTCGATAAAAAAATGACCCATCTCTAGTTTAAAACTGTCATCCAACAGCGCACGAAATATCATGAGTTATAGATAATGATAGCATTACAGAGGCGACACTTCGTTTACGTTTAGTTTCTGCCTATTGAATTTGATACTGTAAGGAAACATCGTCATCATCATTTTAGCTACTGGACGTCCACTTCTGAACAAAGGCCTCCTCCAATGATTTTCACGTCGCCCAGTTGATAGTGGCCTGCACACAGCGTCTTCCTGCTATCTTTAGTCAGTCCATCTTGAGATTTTAGAAAAATTCCCACTCGTCACGGTAGGGACAAAGCTAGGGATGACCCACGCCTCCACTCCGGAACCTTTCTGACGTTCAGTTATTTTATTGTCACTATTGTTAACTATTGAGCTCCTCAGCGGTTGAGTACTCGTATAATAGCTGTACCTCAATTCTATACAAAGTGAGGTAGAAGTTACGGGACTATTCCCACCTCTCCTTTCCACCGCTGCATCTCCTGTGTAGCTAGCACCTAGATTAGTTGATTTAAAGCCAAGGTATTATATCAGTTTTTAGGTAATGACTTAGTGCATCTAAAAATAGAAAAAAACCGGCCAAGTGCGAGTCGGACTCGCGCACCGAGGGTTCCGTACAAACCTGCAAGGTTTACAAAGTTCGTTCATTACGACAATCGAGTCTCTTTCTATGATCTGAGATCGAGTCATAACTATGTTTTTTTTTTTCACGGGTTAAAGGCAATTAGATCTAAGTATTTGATATGAATTTCAACTTGATAGCTCTACGCGTTCATGAGGAAAAAAGTAATAAGTTTATATTTATTAAAAAATATATATTTTGTAATGTAACTAAAAATTTAAGGTTTTCGGAATTTTTCCTTTATGTGTGCTATAAAACGTTGCTTCATGCCAAATTTCAAGATTCTAGGTCGACTGGAAGTACCCTTTAGGTTTTGATTCCCTTGCGAGTACTTGCGAGTTTCAAAATATGCAGCTTAAATTGCTGTTTCTTTTGATTGCGTTGACATAGAAGTTTGATTTTGTTACAGCTTAAAGGTATTATAGACCTGAGTATTTGGTATGAATTTCAATTTAATACCTCTACGCGTTTATGAGGAAATGGGTAGTAAGTTTAAAATTATTTAAAAAAATATATTATGTGATGTAACTAAAAATTTATGGTTTTCGTAATTTTTCCTTTATCTATGCTATAAGACGTTGCTTCGTACCAAATTTCAAGATTCTGAGTTCACGGGAAGCACCCTGTAGGTTTTGATTCCCTTGCAAGTGTCGAAAATTTGCGGCATAAACGGCTGTATCTTTTGATTGCGTTGGCTTAGAAGTTTGATTTTTTCACAGCTTCAAGGGACAGTAGACCTGAGTAATTGATATAAATTTCAGCTTCATACCTCCACGCGTTCCTGAGAAAAAGGGTCTTGACAGACGGACGGACGGACAACAAAGTGATCCTATAAGGGTTCCGTTTTTTCCTTTTGAGGTACGGAACCCTAAAAAGGTAAGTTCACTTTTTAATTTTTTTTGTAACATTGAAAAATCCTATATTACTATAATGGAAGCAATAAACGTATTGAGTATTGAAATCTAAAAAGAAGCATCATTTTTTTTAACGTTCAAGTGTTCCTAAGAAATTTAAATGGGAGCTTTTGGTAAACTTTTTGATGACAACGTATTGCTTACTTTTTCAGCTGTCGAACGAATTTTATATTTATAGGTCGTGTACATCGGTAGATTTTGCTAAATAAAAGAATCCATCCGGACTCAGAAATAAAAAAATTAAAATAGCTGTAATTTTTAAATAGTAGGGATAAAATGTTTTATCACTAGATTTTTCGATAAAATTGATCATGTTACTGCGCCCTAACGGGTCGGACACTGGTGACCAGACACACTGTACCTATAATTATTATAATTTTAGCCTATCTCGTGAGCTAGGTGTCAATAATTAGGGTGATTTACTAACTAACCAGTCGCATACGAACAACAGCAGTGAGATTCGAATAAGTTTGATCCATGATGCCGCACGACTATTGTGTGAGCCCACTCGTAACCCAAGCTTATTTAGCTTAACACGAGGGGCTGGACGGGACTATTAGTAATTTGTGCAATACAAATTGCTAATAATCGTTAAAAAAATCTTTTTATTGCTTTATTTAACCTTCCTTTCGTATAGTAATTTATGAGTCAGTGTCAAGTCTGCGATTTTTAATCTTTGAAATTTTCGTAAAATGGCTGCCGCCGCGGTGCCGCCTTGTAATTGACAAATTAAAATTAAATTAGTGTTTTAAAGTGCATAAATGTACAACATAATGGTAAAAAGTCATTCCTTGATTTTTATTTAATATGTTTCTGGAGTTATTTGAACAGTATTTTCGTGTATAGGATGGTATATTTTCAAAAAACAAAACTGCACCCAAGCGTGGTGTCACAGCAACCGCTGAGCACATACTATATAATTGAAATTAGGTCCACGGACCTATTTGCGTGCCAGAAACAATCTCGTTGACATGTCTTCTCTAGTACGTAGTACATTATAACTCAATGGGTTTATATTGTTTAAATTGGAGGTGTGGTTATTTGACAATCGCCTTTATGTTAAGTATGACGTTTTTAAGTTACTTGACATTATGAACTTTGTTTTTGTTTTGTTTTTGCATGTGACATTCGTTTCGTCTTATGTTTAGTATTTAATAATGCCATGTATAGTAGCTATTTAATTATTAAACCTTGATCTTCAAGGCATGACGTAGGCAATATGAAGATATGTATTTACTCGGAGCTTGTACTTGAAATGACGTTCGGATTACCTTTTACTAGCAAAAAAAGAATGTGTTCAGGAATCGAAAGCAGTCGAGGTCAGACAAGAAGCAGCAAACAAACAAAATGGCGTAGTTGTAGTTGACATTTACAATAAAAATACCAGTACTTTACGCTTTACTTTTTATCTTGGCGTTTTGACGAGAAGGACGATCCATAAATTATGTAAATGACGTTCATTTGACAAATAAATATTGTTGGTATTTATTGTTATTTTGTATGGTACAAACTGAGTACAGTAAAATTTAATTCATCAACCGCGTGTACACCTCTTGAATATTTGTGTCTTTTCCAGGTTGGATTCTAAAAAAGTACACACCTACTTACATAAATGATGATTTTTAGGTTTCAAATAAATGTGAATCATTCTGAATGACAAAACAATGATGCAGCATTATGTTTACATCAAAATGACACAATACGTTGATCACATTGGTGTCCAAATATTATTTTGTGCAAATGAAATTAAGCATTTGCTATAACTTTTCAAAAATAACCTGCGTGTCTACCTACGTACTATGTAGTTAAGAAAGAACGTCACAAAGTATTCTATTACTATTTAGTTTAGAATAACAGAAGCGACGAGTGAACCAACTTGGTACCATCACACTCGCGGAATCCGTGCCCGTATTATGCGTGACGTGACTTCATAAACAAATCCGTTCATGTAAACCGTCCTCCTGCGCAGTGCCACCTTGACATTCGATGTCAAATGTCAACCGGCCATCGACCCCACCGCGTGATAGTTCACCGGTTGATTACTGGCCGCTTTTTGACGTTTTTTTTCTTAATCTTTAGGACCACTTTCGACGCTTTTTGCAATTACTGACTTACTCTGATTGATGTTCTGTCGTTTTAATCTTTTTATACTTATTGACTTTCAAACAGTGACTGAGGTCAACCTAACTTTTTGATAAAGAAGTCATTTACGAGCCTACATTTTGAATTTGTGTACTATGATGAAGGAATGTATTTAATGTTTAATTAATTTAATTGCCAGAAAAAACAAGTTCTCGCCAATTAAGTGATAGGACCATATTTATTTTGATCCACATAGTATTTATTGCCCAATTATTTACATAATATAATCAAGTATCTTAAATGAACATGACATGGATTGAAGCATGTTTAAACTAACTTAGGCCACTAAAATTTTTGACCTATCATTCTCAGATGAAATAAAAGGACAATGTTCGTTCTCCATACATTGTTCGCCTAAGAACCAACAATTTTGACATATTACTACCCGTAAGCGAAATAATACGATTCTGTGTGTAAGAACAATGATTCCTGATGGACACTTGCCATAAAATTAATGATTAAGAATATTAAATCACAGCGATTTTATAATATGTCGTTTATGACAACATGGCGTCTAATGTATTGTGTGAATGTATGAACACCGATTCGCGAAAAATGTTTTGTATTGTCGTCACGCCGAGTCGCAGCCAAATAGTATAAAATAATAGAACAAGTTTTAGAAATACAACTCGGCATTCCACTTTTATAATATGCCCACATATTGCACGTAAATAAACAACATGAATCGTAGGTTGTTTCCACCCTTGTCATCTGACACATGAAATAAACTCCTATTGTATTATAGATATCGAAGCCGAATCGTATATAATAATAGAATGAGTTTTGGAGATCACTCGGGGTTCCACTTTTATAAAATACCTACATATTGCATAAAAATAACACGAATCATGAGTTTTCTTTTCACCATTTACATCTGACACGAGATAACAAACTCCTATCTCCATGACTACCGTCGTAGTCTATGCCAAAGACTACAATATTTTAAGCAAGAAGTTTCAAACCTTAGCGGCTACAGTAACCCCTGGGCCACATACATCATGATAACATTCGGTCGACACCGGAACGAAGTCTTGCGATTATGCAAAAAAGCATCGTATTCTAGTGCGGCTATATCACGTTCAACCGGGGTTTTAATTCGACTAAAGTCCTGACTAAAGACTGGAAGAAAATACGCCGCATTGTATGAGCACTTCGTGTTCGTTAAAGTGGCTTCAGATCTAGAGCCCACATAGTTTTCTTTCCAATAATATCCGCAAGTAGCGCTGCATGATCTTTACAAGAAAAACGGCAATAGTTATTAAGGTGCCAAAATTATATGATTATTTTGGCACGGTATTATACACGTTCGAAGATTTGTCATTTTCATTCATTTCATCATCATCATCATCATTTCAGCCACAGGACGTCCACTACTGAACATAGGCCTCCCCCAATGACTTCCACATCGCACGGTTGGTAGCGGCCTGCATCCAGCGCCTTCCCGCTACCTTTATCAGGTCGTCGGTCCACCTTGTGGTGGGTTGACATTGCAGAATATGACTTTTGATAGGTTCATCATAGAATTCGGCGGGGATATCCTCACGGAGGAAGTTCGAAAAAGGGCGGAACAAGATCTTGTAATAATGCAAGGCCGAAGCTGTAACGGGCGTGCTCCTACGTGTAATCCGGCGAGTATGCAATAAATAGTAATGTCTGGTAAATAGTGGTAATACGTATCGTTCGTTTCAGCCGAAAAGACGTCCACTGCTGGACAAAGGCCTCCCCCAAGGATTTCCACGAAGACCGATCCTGCACCGCTCGCATACAGGCACCTCCCGCGACCTTCACCAGATCGTCGGTCCACCTAGTGGGAGGCCTGCCCACGCTACGTCTTTCGGCTCGTGCTCGCCACTCAAGAACTTTCCTGCCCCAGCGGCCATCAGCTCTACGAGCTATGTGCCCCGCCCCGTCTATGTCTATATGCGCTACGATTACAGGGTATCATTTTGCATAGTCGCAAGACTTCACTCCGCTGCTGTCAAATCAATGTCGCATAATGTTATCTCAATGTGTGTGGCCCTTGGCCAAATCACAGAAGCCTATGAGAAGAAAGAGCACTTGAATGACAATGAAAATCAGGGTTACCATTTTATAAGATCTCCTCACTATTGAGGGTAACAAAGTAACATTAATAATCTAGCCATTAATTACATTTATTACCTATACGAGAAAGTAAAGCAACATGCGGTTTTATTTTAATTTGTAAAATATTTGTAACAGTTTGTTCTAAGTTTAGTTTTACAACAGTATTGCTGTTTCAGCTGTCACTGTGAAGCTTTGGGAAAATAAATAAATAGAAAAAATATAAACATAAATATTTATTTAAGTTTTTATGTTCATTATCATAATATGCCAATATAAGTTACACTGTGTGACAGTCTTTGACACTAAACAAATTCTAATAATACCTACCTACAGGGCGTTTTTATAGTTACTCTTGCTGATGAAACAAGAAGGGTTGATTCTACTACTGAAATAAAACTACTTTTCTTACAGGACCAATATCAAATTCTCAAAAAAATTCACATCCTCGTGATGGTGATAATTTCTATGGAGAGGTTTTTTTTTTTTTATATTCGGTCTCTTGGGATAAGTTATTCCATTTGAGAAGTAGAATTAATCCTTTTTATTTGATCACATATAAAAATAACACAAGTGTTTAGGAAAACTTCTTCTTTGGTATGGTATCACTACGGAGTTATAATGGCGGCAACTCTGTATCACTGACTTGTAACTTTCAAACAGTATGAATAATAAGGGCACCACATTGGTTTTCTTTCTGAAAAAAGGCTTTCACTTTTAGTACTAACCCTTTAGCACTATTTCATTGAAATAAAAATACAATAAACGCACAGAAGACTGAAATTGAGTCAACTGACGTGACATTTATAATTTGTTGACATTATGACAGTTTGACAAGACTAGGGATTGAAAAAGTTTTAATTGAAAAAGTAAAAAATGACAATTTATTAAAACGATTCACAAGGATATAATCGATTAAAAATATTTATAAAATGTTCTGATACTTGCCTGTAGCGATTATCCAATCCTGGTTTCTACTGAAAAACTACCTCGTGGCAAGATTTTAATAAAATAATACAATCTTTATCTTCTCTTTCACAATCTATAAAAGTTCATTTGGTCTATTATTATACATGTGCTATGAATGAGGGTTTTCGCGATTGAAAAATCCGCGAGATGGCAATACGTAGACGCGAGGTCCAAATGCTGCATGATTGGTGGATTTTGCCATATAATTATGTCAATGTCATGTCAAAAATAACCAATCATGCAGCATTTGGACCTCACGTCTACGTATTGCCATCTGGCGGATTTTTCAATCGCGAAAACCCTCATTGGCATAGATTATGAGAGACTGGCAACTATACTAGGTTGATATAATATGTTTCTCTCACTTCAACTGGCATTGGATTCAACATCGGATTCTGACACTTTTACAGTTATGATACCATGAATATCAGTTTATGGTCCTAATTATTTTTATTTTTTTTACGACCTTCGACCAGTTGGACACTTTAGATAGCTTCTTGTAATAGTGTCAATATCTTTTTAGCTTTTAACGCAAATCTAGTCTTCAAAGCAGTTTAATCGATTTATTTTATTTTCAAAATCGATATTTTATTGTCTATGATGGCCGCAGGAACATCACTATACATGGACTCCCAGCAATAAAGTACGGTAATGCCTCGTACAGATTTTATCGGCAAAAATTATGGAACTTGATAGGTTTTAGACCATGCCACGCACCAAAACGTCCGGAAGTTGTAATAGTATTATAGAATAAACGTTAAAAGACTTATTTATTTAATTTTTCAATGCTTAAGTGTCCATTAGAATGAAAGGGTGCTTAATGTATTAAAAAAAATAGAAAATAATTATGATGGGTTAATGTTTTTGGGCGGTTTTTAGGCGGTTTCTGACAATGTCCTTTCAAATGAAAAACTAATGACTAGTGCAGTGAAACATATCGATAAAGATGCAATAAACCTACGTATTTCCCGAAATAAACGGAAATCAGACAATGACACCGTTATCCCAAATAAGAGTTGATCGCATCGAGTGATCTCAGATCAAAGCCTTTTAGGATACACATAATTTTAGAAATACAGTCCGCGCCAAGAGAATTTAGCAAACAAAATAAGGTAATTCTAAAAAATGACATCGAATATGGTCTATGCATTTAGACAGTAACGTGAAGAACTTATCTTTTGATTTAAAAGTAACGTTGAGGTCACTGAGACAGTTCATTAATGTTCCTTTAGGGTGGTTTGCACCACCTTACTTTAACTTTGACAAACGTCAAAAATCTGTCAAACTCCATACAAAACGCACCGGTTATCGTCATAGTTACTAGACTAGACTAGACTTTTATTGCACACGTAGAGTTAATTGATAATTTTAAGAGCACAATAGTCACAATAGTGTAATAATATTACTTATTATATGACTTCTTCAATTGATTTCGAATCTTCTACTACAGTTGTAGAGTCAGAGATCCATAGGTTAGATTTTGTCATGTTGTAGGTTTTTTGATGTAAACAATTTTTAGCCATATGTTACAGGCATAAAGTTCATAATCTATTCTTATACTTACGTACCATGATAGTCTTGATCTATGCAAGATCTAGATTGCCAAAATTGATTGCCACTGATAGTACAGACGACGGCATATCAATCCAAACACTGTGGCATCTTGTTCAGTTGTAATAAGTATGATTTTTGAATAAAATAGTTAGATATACAGCCGACTGTACATAGTGCCCACTGCTTTGACCCTAGCGCCTTTCGCGGCTTGATGACCTAAGCCCGAGTGACGGCTTCCTTTGCAGATAGCCTTGTGGTCGAAAAACTTACTCAAATCCATATCCTTTGATATAAATACGACAGTTATTGTAAAACGAATTTGGTGTGGTTCAGATTGTGCATTAAGGGCATTGGCCCAGTGTTTTAACTTCTTAAATCGGTGCAATATTATGTCGTCACTCGTCAGGTTAGGTCAGATAGCTTGCAGTTTAACCGCCTCTGTGGTCTAGTGGTAAGACCACCTGCTTCAGATGCAGAGGTCCCGGGCTCGATTCCCAGTGGGGGCAGATTTTTCTGTTCGGTTTGGTTAGTGGTAGGGCTTGTTCTAAGTCCGCCTGGCTAGCTACCACCATCTTACCTAAGTCTGTCGCCATAACAACAATATTAACAGCATTGTTGTGTTCCGGCAGTTAGAGGTAAGATAGCCAGTTCCTCTGTGGTTGAGGATTCCGGGTGAAGCTCGCTTCCACCTTCGGCCTGATCATCACTTACCATCAGGTGAAATACAAGCCAAGAGTTTCCTCGTTGCGGATTTAAAAAAAGTTCCTCTGTCTAGGGATTCCGGGTACAGCTCATTTCCACCTTCGGTCTGATTATCACTTTTCATCAGATGAGATTCATGCCCAGACCTGCAGTGTTGTTAATAAAATCGATTGCTTTAGTAGTTATATGAAATATTCATGATTGAACTTTTCATTTCATTTGCATCTGATCGCATGTTACATATAAAAATAATGTTTTGGCATAAGCATACAAAGTGTCCTTTACTCTAGTTTCTAATCCTAAGCCCAATTGTAGATAAGAATAATCTCGCAGCCACCTAAACTAATTCTTACGAGTTGGCATTTCAACTTATCCAACTGGTATGTCCCATATTGAATCAGTTATTACTAGTACCTACCACAATAGACATTAAAGCACAGTAGCACTAATTTGTTAAGTTGTCTAATTTATAATGTTGTCTAACTAAATTTTCAGTCATTTTCTGAGGATAGGATGTTTTGTTTTCGGATTCATCATCAGATTATAATCTTCACTCTAATTTACCATAAATAAACAAATAGAGGACTTGGCCTATACACGATCTTTCACATATTTATCTTTCGTTTGCCCTTTACGATATCCACAGGAGAAATGGGGATCGTATTTTTTTACTCTATTAAATATTTATATTCTACCAAAACCACATGAATTTTAACAATACTATACCGTAAAGCCATTTGCCACATTATCACAATGTATAATTTTCAATAGTTTTTAAAAGTAGAGCCTCAATTTATTATGTTTTGTCTAAGAATTTTAACGCAACTGATGGCGTCTATTCAAGCTCACGGTAAAAATCTTTTGAAAAAATGCACCATCTGAACCATCCTGTATTATGCAAGTACGCCTCTAAATTACGCTTAATTTATTTAGGAAGTGTATCGCAATGAACTTTGCTGTTGAAAGGTGAACCAGTTTTTACTCTATGTTGCTATTTGAATATAAACTACCCGTTGGTAGCAAATTTACGATAGAAGGAAGTATTGCTACAATAATTGGGTCAAGGCTTTTTATATAAAATCAGTACCTACTTATAAATATTGAGACATGCGTTGCGTGAATTAGTCGCATTTTAAGACTGGTTTTTAGATGTTAATTATAGTATTTATAAGGTTAATCGTTTGAGAACTGATTTCATTATATCCGAAACTAGTAGCAAGCCACTGCACCTTTTCCTAACTTAAAGATAAATTAAAATAATAATTAGGCATTACTTTTAATTAATGTTTAGCAGACAATTAAACACAAATTCTAGGATCTACTGACACCGTAATGGCTCTTTCCTACCGATACATTTTTTTCAGGAACTGTTTTTTGCAGGATTTTGTGTTTTAATATTGACATTTACACGAACATCCCATTTGCGGTGTCCCATAAAAAACCGAACCGATTTGAATTTGGTATTACAATTTCAAACACAATACAAACTTGTGTGTACACACGACAACGGGACTATTCCCACCTCTCGTTCCCACCGCTGCAACTCCTGTGTAGTCAGGATCTACAACTTGACCGCCAATAAAAACCCAATCAGTGAAGATCAAATTTGTCCCGAGGAAAAGTTAAACTGTCATTGGACCCACAACGAAATTAATCAGAAGAACATGACATTCATCATTCACACGACAGTACAGTATCCTGTATTACTGAATCCTGCAAAACTTGCTTGATCGATTGATTTGATTTTTTAATTTTGCTATAGAAAAGGGCTTTAATGGATTAAAGACCTTCAACTTTCGTCTGAGAATACCGAAGACCGCATTCTTGAGTTACGAGCTTTCAACACAATAGTCATTCAAGACGGCAAATGGCAACACTGTAGGCAGTGTGTCTGAATGCACCTGTATTCAATGAGCTAATTGTAAATAAGTCTTTCGGAGGCACGCCCTTGCCTAGGGTCTCTTATGCCCGTTTTCACCATCAATCCTTAATTTTTAAGTGACCCCTAATGGTAACAAATAACAAGAATTTTCATGAGTTTTGTTTACATAGTGGTCACTTAAAAATTAGGGATTGATGGTGAAAACGGGCATTAGGCTGTTTAAGATGTAGGTAAGTGAAGATAAGAAGCGAGGTAGTTAAGTGGTGAACGAGGTCAAAGTTAAACTATGAGACCTTAGTTTGAGCAAAAATTGCAAGTATGCGGTAAAAATATCGACTCAATTAGAAAAACTGTCTCAGTGTCGTAATTTTAATTCCCTTGCTCAAATGTTCATACTCGTACAATCACTAGATATACTCGTACATAAATACTCATGTACCTACTTAGTCACCTGTGTCAATGTTAGGCTTCACAGTTATGTAGAGCTCTTTCCACCTACAGATAATCTACTTGTTTAAACCTGATGGTCCATCATGAGCAGAAGTTCTATTTTTCATAAAGTGGAATAAATTGTTTTGAATTATTACAAATTTACAAATGGATGTTGGCAGCCCTACACTTACCGATAGCAACCGATTCCTGGGTTCTCTTCCGACTATTTCTAGTTTACGAGGTAGTAATAGATTTGGTAGCCTCTTTGTTTCATTGAATCTTACCGATATCAGATGGTATGAATACAATACAATATGCCCTTGGACTTCAGGATGAGTTTTAAATAAAATATAATAACAATTGTACAGTGGTTGTGCCTGTTTCTCTAGTTTATTGTCGTACTGGCGATGACCCAAGGCTCTGCCACGCTCTGCCTAGAATTTTTTTTAGATTTCATTTTTAATTTTAATTCGGGATGAAAATCAGTTTCAGTGCGGATTACCACATTGTTTTTGTTGAGTTACAACCATCGTGGATTATCGTGCCACCGTTTGTCATAGTTCGGTGACCACCAGTAGGCTTACCATGAGTTTACGTTAGGTGAGCTCGCTAGCGACTCCGTAAAAAAATGACATTAATTGTATGACATATTCTACAGCGCCCCTAGCGGCTACTTTCAAGAAACAAAATCTTCATAGAGATTTTTGGGGTCCGTGGCCGAGTCCCCCTGTGTTCGACGCACCAGTGGTCGACGCCCCCGGTCAGATAGAAGCAATTTTTAATCAAATGTACAGTCAGTCACAAAAATATTTATAAACGAATAAATATTTATACTGATCGTACAAATAAATGTTTAATATTATTTTACCATAGTGATACCTAAAAATATAATAGGTTTTATTTTAACCTATCATATTTTATCATAGGTTTTATTTACCTATAATAACATGTAAATCGTTTTACCTGATCAAAATAATTGTAACAATCAGTCTTTAAAATAACTCTACTCTCTCTACATTTAACTAACTACAAATAAAAGTTTTAATTATAAAAGTTTTAAGTATTTTTAACAAAAAATTAAATACATCATTTTAAATAGGGTCAAACATGCATGGTTTTCGTTGACTGTACTTAGTGCAAAAGCCGAATAAATATGATATTAAATTTATTTAAATCGGGGGCTTCAACCACGGGTGCGTCGAATACTGGGGGACTCGGCCACGGACCCGATTTTTGACGTACTCGCTAGCGAGCATACCTAACGTAAACTCATGGTAGGTACACAGTACCTACATTTTTCATTGGAACATAATTGTAAAACGCGAAAGTAAACCATAGTAACCATTTGAACCTTTTGTGTGAATTTTCATGATTGCAGCGGGTCTCTGGATCGATTCCCAATCAGGTCAACTGGTAAAATGTTAACGTTCATCCCCAAAAATTCGTTGTCTAATACCTCGTAGGTACTTCATAGAAACACGAAACCCCTATTACAAAAAATAAATAAACCCGGGACGAACACTGGTTTAAAACGTAATTTCCATACTAAATATCAATTTAAACCAGAGTTCAACCAGAGTCTACATTTTTGTATTAAGAGGGATAGTGTCTTTCGTTGAAACAATGACAATAGTGTAGTATGGCGCTAAGTATTAAACATACATCTTTACATTCCTTCTTCCGTGATCTACACACGCCTACCAATTAGCTTCTCTACCGAAATTCACCGACACATCTGTATTCTGTAAACACATGACTGTAATATTGACATAACTATCTCGTGCCGAATGCCAAAACAGCCTAATAACAACAATGTGGTAACGGTGTTATAGCATTTATGATCAATGCGCGGCCAAAACAATGCGCCGGAGTCGATGCTGATTCGAATCTGTTTGAATTGATAGTGGATACATTTGGGATGATACATCGTACGTCTTTATAATGTTTGGCTGTAATTGATATTGACCAAGGTATCTTGACCTTTATACACTAATGTTATAAAGAAAAAGATTTGATTGTTTGTATTGAATAGGCTCCGAAAAAGTACTGGACGAATTTGAAAAAATCTTTCACAATATTATCCCTGATGAACATAGACCAGGGATGGCGAACCTTTATGTATCAACGTGCCACTTTTCCGAAAAAAATGTTTGATAAAGTCTTAGACGTGCCATCAAATATCACCTAATGCTATTAATGAGGGGTATAGTACAAGTGGTGCCACTGGCGAGTGACAGGACCTCACTCAACAGTGGCACTAACTGATGAGGGCAAATACGATAGCCCTTATATAAAACACATTATTTTATAGTGAATTTTGTGATAGGTGGGCGTGCCCTAAATATTGTGGCGCGTGCCATCAATGGCACGCGTGCCATTAGTTCGCCATCCCTGACATAGGCTATAACAATATGGGTGGATAAAGACATTCTGTGACTGTGACAGACCAAAATTGACTCGTACTCTAGTTTAAATTTTAGGGAATTTTTCATTTTCATTCCAACGAGATCCCATGATAATAAGTCCTAATTTAGCCAATATCTTTAGTAGGTGCTTCTTTTTCAGTATGTAGTATTATTGAGTAGTTTTTCAGTATTTTGCTTTATCAAATATCGGAGGGCAGGCCCCCCGTTAGGTAGACCGACGATCTGATGAAGGTCGCGGGAAGTACCTGGATGCGTGTAGCGCAGGACCGGTCGTTTTGAAAATCCTTCTTCCTTCCCCACCTATGTCCAGCAGTGGACGTCATTCGGCTGAAAAGAACGAAAACGAAAGGCCTAATCCAAGGTTTTCCACAATGAACGGTTCTGCGCTGCCCGCATCCAGGCTCTTCCCGCGACCTTCACCAGATCGTCGGCACGGGAGGGGCACATAGCTCGTAGAGACGATGGCCGTTGGGGCAGAGGAGTTCTCGAGTGGCGACCACGGGCTGGAAGACGTAGCGTGGGCAGGCCTCCTACTAGGTGGACCGACGATCTGGTGAACTCATAGTAATAGAACACAATGAAAATAGTCGAATCTTGACTCTTGCACTAGTTAAGTTACATCTAGTCAGACATTTGTGTCAAAGTTGCAGCGTGTATTTGATTGATGACTGTATCAGTGTGACATGTTGCCTGTATTATGCAAGGTATTGCTAGAGTTGTCATCGCTTGCACTAGGTGTGCTATGACTTTGTTATCTAAGCTTGCTTCTGATCCCTTACCCTGGCTATTTTTAATACCAAAATGGGTTTAGTTGTTGCAAAAATGACAATATTTAATAAACAGGTTTACATAGTTTGGGTTTAGGTATATCGCGTTACATAAAATGATAAAGGACAATAATAAGAGTTTTAACAAAAGAATAACTAAGCAAAGATAATTTTCTGTAAAAATTACCAGAACAATTTTGTAATCATCATTATTCCATAAACATCTTTACGCCTAAGAATCGTCTTTACATACCGTATCGAATGTTTTCATAGCGAAGTCTATCATTAGATAGTCAATAATGTTAAGATATTCCGGGATATGACTGCGGTGTCGGGTATCGAGGTTCGATTGTTCGGTTTGGGGGTTTAACACAATACCCGCAGCGACAAATGTCTTCATTATTCTGCCCACGCGCATAGGTGCGCGCTAGCAAAGATTAGTGACGTTAGAAACAGAAGGGACTTTTTTTTGTATATTTAGGCAAAAAATACCGTTGTCAAAAAAGTTAAAGTAAAAAGTCATTTACTGCTAACAAAAGGTTATAACAATGTTTTTCTAGCGGCTGTTGCACTAATCTGTGCTTGAGTCGCGGCAGCCTTAACAAAAGTTTATTCAAACGACAGTTTTGTTTATTTGACTTTAAGCACAGCTTTAAGGTCCAAGCCCAGTGCAATTAGAGAAGTGACAACACCGATGACAAGTAACAATAAAATAAGTTTTAATTTTAGTTTTTAACAACGCGTCGGTGGCAGACAATACAATTACTTTCAAACTCTTTATCATCGATCTTGTCAGTTGATACATAACATACCTGTAACCTCATAGCACTTGTGTCTAGTTTATAAAAATGCAATTTCTCTCGGCGAATCACTAATCTATTTATCGGTTCTGCTAATCCAATGTAGAGCAGTGACAGCTTGACATCCGACTTTCTGCGGCGGCATCCGCCACAAAAAGTTGAGGCAGCAACTGCGCCTTATACGGCGAAGTTCATGGAGTGGATACTCTGCGGATAACGACTCACTTACCGCGAAAATTACACTTTCAAAATAGTTGATAGTTACTAAGTATCGTGAATTGCTCAAGTGCGAGTGCCATTCATGATATAGATACCTAAGCTGAATGGGAAGAGCAATTAAAATGAACTTATAGAAAAACGCCAAGTCATTTCCGTAGACCTTTTGAAAGAAGTTTGCATGCCTAATGTGAACATTTGATATTTAATAAGCAATTGCTATTTTCCAAAGTGATATGCTAAAATTGAAAATAATACCCGCGATAGATCTAACACTATAGCTACGTGGATGTTGGTGACAGATCTGCCTCCCTAGATAAGTCGTAAAATGTGACAGTTCTATTGTCGAAAGATGGTCGAAAGGCCTTTTATTCGGACAGTGGATTCGATTTTCGATTCGATCAAAAAGTGCCATTTGTCTGATCTACTGTCTACTGTCTTTGGGACTCTTGCCTGTAAAAAATGTAATATTATATATAATAATATATATAATAATATATGTAATATATTAGTCACTGATTAATTGAATAGTTTAAACCATGATATACTTAGTAAATTTGCCATGATAGTGTTAAAATGATCGATAGTGCGTGTCATGCCTCACTACCTCTGTTAATGTACACACAGCACATCAAGCTACATACTCGGCAATCTTATGGAGTTGCAATAGGTGTTATTTTGCAATAAAAAAGTATAGTCTGATGGGCTTATGTTAATGTATGGGATTCCTGACGCGGCTCATTGCGCGGATTCTAGCGCGGCGACATCGGAATCCACACCAATGAGGCCCCGTACTGTATTTGTAATTTGTAATGAAAGGTACGTTAAATTGCCATAGGATTTTGTTTGATGATTGAACACCGTTGGTTGTATTCAATAGTATTGAGTAGTAGAGGTTGCTGCTACTTGGGAGCAGTTGTAAGTTTTATTTATTTGTTGCACCTTCAAGCCCCACGAATCGATATAGATAAATCAATTGTTACGTGGTCAATAATGCGACCGCTTGAGGATTAATTTATTTGTTTGATCACCAACAACTTTTTTTTTTTAAAGATTCAATCTGTATTGTCCAAATTACTAATAGTCCCGTTAGCCCCTCGTGGTAAGCTAAATAAGCTTGTGTTACGAGTGGGCTCACCACTATAGTCGAGCGGCGGTGGGCTTCGAACCCACGTTCCTCGGATCTCGAGTTGGCCAGTCCGACCCCTTCACCATTCGGCTATCGGGGCGCGGCGTGGATTGATGTGTTAATCGATTTTGGACGCTGAGTATAGCCAAAGTCACATACTACATAATATCCTGACATTTACATGGGGATAAAATAAAGTTTAGCAAGAACTCTTACCCTATGAGACTGATTTTGAGAATCAGGTTCCAACTACATACCAAGACCAAGCTTCTCAACATCTTATCTTGAAAGACCGCATTGGACCTCGTATTCTAAGAATTAGTCAGGCACATTTAGGTACAAACGAAATTACAAATGATTAGCGAAATCATATACAGTAGAACGCCGATTATCCGAACGCCGATTAACCGAATCGCCAATTATCCGAATCGGTCCTAAGCGTAATATAAAAAATTAAAACCAAGTAATTTTTGATTTTTTTGTTGGAATTCGGATATATTTCAACTGAGCCTTATTGTAGCAGTTCTACAATAACGCCAAGTAGGAAATATATCTGTTTGTTAAACTAATTAAAGTTTATTCTATGTGTGACAGTTGGTTTTTCCCTATTACCAGTCTATGTCCGATTATCCGAATTTTCGATTATCCGAATCGACCCCGGTCCCAATTAATTCGGATAATCGGCGTTCTACTGTAGGTACAAACTAGTCTATGTTTTTTGAGCCTCACATCTGTATTCCTCTTTACTCTTTGCCCGGTCGCGGGAGGGCGGCGCGTCCGCCCACGCGCTACCCAAAGGTTAGGCTTTTACATATTTGCCGCGACACATGAGGTCGTTCGCCTTAGATTTACCATCTATCGAATACGCCTTTGTGCAAATATTTGATCAAATGTGTGCCCGATTGTCAAATATTTTAAAGAAATAAATAATAATCTGATGAGTTTGTACGCTCATTATTAATGACGTAACAGAAGGGACAAGGTTCTAGCTAGAGATTTCTAAAGAACAATTTTGGAAGCATTGGAATTACATTCGTATGAACTGTAGAGCCGATAAATCAGACATTATTATTCAAAGAAGACAAAATATGAGCTGCTTAAGGAGTTTTCAAGAAAATTCGACCGATGATAGATGTAAGCATCGTAAAAGACTGAAATTAGACAGTAGTAGACTTTTGACATGGGCAGATTTATTAGACTTTATTCACAAGCTTATTGTAAGAGCGTAACGTGCATTTAACCAAGAAGTAGTTAACCTTTATCAACTTTATTATTCTTACATTAAGGTACGTAATGAAAACACTTCATTTCATTTAAGTTTTGTCTTGATAAAGTTGATCACTTTTCAACTGACACTAATAGTGATATCTTACTTTTATAGCGTGTTTACTTCTCACTGACCATTCAAACTTCAACAAAAACGTATCTCTGCATTACATCTACCTACCTTCATTGACAAAAACCCACACAAGTCACAAACGAGGCTTATAAAAACAATTCAAAGCCATGAACACACGCGCGACCTATGCCTAAAGTCGGTCCCGATCACTTTCCCGTCAGTGAAGTCGAGGATTAAGATCCAAAATGTCACTGGTTGTGACATTTTTATGCCGGGACGACATTTTGATGGTTACGAAATGACCGATAGGATCGGTCCAATTAGAGATTAATTCATTTTCGGGCACCGTGAGACACAATGTGGACGAAATACAACACGATCAAATGTCACGGAGAACAGCCACTCCAGTATGGAACAAGGGTAATTACAGATTTAATGAGTGCGCTATTGCCCAATCACTTTGCATATCGAGTATAGCTTAGCCTTTCAATAACATTTATATCTAGGGTAGAGCGTGTTAGGTATTTGGTGTAAACTATCGGTGACTTCCAGCAATCATTACTCCATATTTTTCTTTTACAGCTATAAAGGGGCAAGGATTTTTTACAACATCGGATGGGTAAAATGAAAATGAACAGAATAACAAAGCATGGGCGGCAGACTAATAAAGCAAAGAAATAAAAAGATTATCTACTTAGGCTGAGTGGCACCACCGAATTTGAGCGTAACTTTGACGATAACCAGTGTTTTTTGTATGAAGATTGACAGATTTTTGACGTTTGTCAAAGTTAAAGTAAGATGGTGCACTTCAGCCTTAGTTTCCCGTCATTAAAGTATGTAAGTGACAACTTGACCCATAAAAAAAACTGGATTTCTGCGAGTAACTTTTAGATAACTACTGATATCTACTCGTACCAAATGGTTGTAGCTAACAATGTTCTGGCCGTTATCCCTGAACAATGACGTAATGATACGGAGTGAAGATTTTATTGTACGCTGTTAAGGTGCGGGATTTATGTCGATGCAGTAAGTATACAACTTATACAACCGTCGGGATATGTAAATAACCGTATATTATACAAGGTTTAAACGTTTTTTTTTCTTAATTTATTGGTTCAAATTTATGAAAGGATCAAAAGGTCAACAGAATTTAAAAAATAACTGATTTGAGAAGCAGAAAAATTACGTTTTTTTTTACTTTTCATAGATGTTACACATTTAAACATAAGATAACGTTAAGAAATAGATACAGTTAGAACCGAGCTCATTTCTTTAGAAGGATTTGAAATAACTGAAAAAAAAAATCGGATTGCCTAAGTTTAATATCGAGAGATATATTGCAACCATCGTGATACATAATGATGTAAAGTATCAATACTATAGTTTTAATTTAATATGACAGTCTTCTATTTTCATCTAAACAATAAAGTGTTAAATCTGCGGTAGGTAAATCAGCCTGTCTATTAAAATACCAAAAGCATTCCGGTATCAAACGTCTTTTTTGGAAATGCATTGAATACCGCTTATTTGTGTAGGAAGACCATCACAAACATTTCAAGCAGTATCTAGTTCGCCTACAGGCCATTGTTGGTCTGTGCCATAGGTATTTGTTGTACAGTTGGGAAGAAAAATGCGAGCTGAATATAAAATAACAGAATGTAAAGTATATTTGAGTAAAGTTGACCAAGTCTGAAAACAGTTTTATCGATATCATGAGTACAAAATGTAGAGAAAAAAAAATCTCAGCAATTTGGCACTATACGCCCCAACAAACTTTTCTGAAACAACTGCTTTTTGATAATTCTTAATGGGGTTTTAGTGGGTGTACTCTGCCTATTCACTTAAATATTATAAACAATTTGTTTCTATTGAAAGCACGTTAAAATTTGCAAGAGCACGCAAATGCCAGACAGATTTATATGCATGCAGAAATGTGAAAATATTACGAGTAATACGACAAAAAGCTCTTTTCGCAACATCTCATGTTATTCCGTATCCTAGTTACTTCTAGTCACCCCATTTGTGTGGCCGACTGTACATTCCTTAAGCCCATAAGATACGGACTCGTTCTGACCTTAAGTGCGTTAGTGATCTATTTGACAGATCGTCTCAATGCTTTTAAGAGACGAAATAAGTCCACATTTAAGTGGTTTATTATTGTCAGGAAATCAATATCATTACAATAAAGTTTTGAATACAGTGATTAATTCGTACATTTCGCATTTGAAAGAAAGAAAAAAGAAAAAAGATTGATTTGGTATCAAAAATATTACAATACACATCAACAACATTTTGCTCAAATAAGTAAACGTTTGTGTCAGGTTTTATTTTAGATTAAAACGCTACTATTAGGCTGAGTTGCACCAACTTACTTTAACTTTGACAAACGTCAAAAATCTGTCAAACTCCATACAAAAAACACCGGTTATCGTTAAAGTTACGGTCAAAGTTAGGTGGTGCAACTCAGCCTAAGTGTATATTATACACTACTTCCCTTGTAAGATAACTACGATTAGTAAAAACTTTAGAAGTATTTGCGAAGAAAATGCATATCCTTCGGAACACTCTACTTTAGTCTAAATATTAATCCAGTATCTATGAAGCTTTTGCGTTAAAGCTCTACAATTAATTAATCTTTTCAATTAATTACTAAACTGTTAAAAAGAAAAACACAAACATTCACGAGCTTAGGCATTTTGTTCATATTTTGGTCACTCATTTGACGCTGGGTTGCACCATCTTATTTTTTAACTTTGACAAACGTCAAAAATCTGTCAAACTCTATACAAAAACCACCGGTTATCATTATAGTTACTTAGTTAGCCTTATTGTAAAGAGCTATACCACGCTGGCTGCTGATCCATTGGGAAAGATTTCAAATTCGGGTGTAAAATATATTTTTGTTACAATTCAGCTACAGCCTGTATATGACTGACATATACCTCGACCTTTATCTATAATGGTTTGTTAGTGGACGTTACAACAACTGTTTGATCTTGCTATAGAATATATGACGGCAGTTTTATTATCTGTTAATTTGATGGCCCACATCATAGAATATTTTAATTAATTTAGTTATTGCAGCCATATATTTGAGATAAAATATTATAAACTATTGCTCTGCAAATTTGATGAAGTGGAGACATTAAAAAGGGAACTTGTTAGAGATTGATATTCAAATGAAATAACAAAATTGTTTTTATAGCACTTACATAATTGAATTTCGCCCATCGTTACGTATTTTCTGTCTGTCGCTGTCGCTCTTACCAGTTATTCACTGTGAGTGAATGAGATGGAGAGTTTAAAAGACACTTTAAAGGGCGTAAAGGAGTAGCTCTGCAGGATTGACATCTGTCATTCTAAAGTTGACAGTAAAGAAACTCCTCTTGAACGTAAATAACTTGTTCGTGATATACCTATCTTAAAGTACTTACGAGTATTATACCCGTATTCACAAACGATGCTTGCTTATGTGAAGCGGCAAATCGAACGCACAGCGTTGAATATAGCTCTGTGATTGGTTCGTGTGATCGTGTGTGACCCTGTGCGTCCACGCGCACTGTGAGACCTCATAGTAATGTTTGTGAATACGAGCGTTAGCGTTTACTCCCATCTGTACTTATTGCTTCCATCTGTTTTTATTGGAGGACATACCTGAAACAAACAAAAACAATTTATTTAGCTAATTGAGTTGTAGGCACAAACCACGCAAGTCGTAAATCAAAGAGCACATCTATTTATTTAAGCTGCAAAAAACTATTTGCTACCGCTTCTTTGTGTCGATATTAAAACAATAGCACGCGGTGACAAAAAGTTGACCGCGGGCGTAGGCAATCAAAGACAAATATCGTAATGTATTATTAGAGGCCGGTCGATCTATTCTCACAAATAAAACACTGGATACTCATCTTTCACATTATATTGCCTTAATTTAGATACAATTCATCACTTAGCACAAAAGCGCGGGGAGTCATTTCCGCGCGTCCCTCTATTCTGACGTTTGACCCTAGTGTGACATTGACGTATTGTCAATGTCACACTATGATAACAGCTCATTGGCCACAACGATACCGTTATTTAACGTTTTAGATTTTTCGCAATTAACAGTATAGTTGTTTCGACTGTTATTCATTAACTTTAATTATTAGTTTTGACTTCTTGTAAGTCATGGCTGATGCAAAAATAGTATTGATTACATACTCAGGACTAAATTGTTTTGTTTTTGTAGCTTAAATACTAATTAATTATAAATAACGGTATCATATAAGAGAATTACAATTGCAGGTGATTTTTATCTGAGTATACCTAAGTCTTAACCAATCGTTAGATGTAACTGTTAAAATTAGACAGAAACCTACTGCTTATTCTAGGTTTATTTCTATAAACTTGATTTCTAATTAATTAACTGTAGTGTGGTAATTAGTGAACTATTACAGAATCTACCTGTTTCATACATATTAACTACCCTCAAAGAGCTTTTATGATTGGAGCTTTAGAATAATTGATTTTAAGAGAAGTAGATCAGGTAGTTTGACATTAATTTACAATGATAAATGACACTTTAAATTCTGAATTAAATAGTTCCGTCAAAGTGGTTATAAATCAGCCACATTTTGCACTGAAATATCGGTCTCATAGACATTGACAGGCGTTTGTGGCTTACTCTAATTGTCTATGAGGGACTCAAATAATTAAGTTACGGTCTTACATCCTGTATATTATAATAAATTATAGGTCCGTATTTACTGAATTATCCGTTACATTTTCAATTATTTTCTTCCACACTTATCATTTCATAGAATATGCTGGGGTGAAACATTATGAATATTAAATATTTTTAAATAGTACTATGGATTGTACCTACCTATTACGGTATTATAGACAGATTGATCCAGACTTTTTTATTTGTCAATTATATTTGTGATAAGTACTTATGATAAAAAAGAATTATATGGACTAAGAATAATTATACCGGGATATTCTGAATACTTCTTAAAAATTAATTTACAAAATAAGAAATCTGTCATGATTTAATCTAAGCTCGAGTTTGAATCAAGTTTTTAGCGTCATTTCATAATTCAGATTTATAAATCTAGCTTTTTAAAATCGATTTTACCTTATTAGACTGACTGTGCAAATCGATACTTCATAAAGGCCGACTGTACTTTTTATTATAATCACATAGTGCCACGAGCGAGGTCGGAAACGACAACAGGTAACAGGTGACAAAAACACCGCATTCCGCACTCCCGTTGACGCGGACGTATTAGATGCCAAAGTTGATGGAGTCTTATCTTTAAGTTGAAATGCTATTTTTTTTCGTTCAAATAGATTTTTTATGTTTTTGTACATTTAGGGAGCCCACGCAATGTGACTGTTGAAATATAGAGCGACTATATTTGAGAAAGATGTAAGTAAGAAAAAAATGTTGTTGCTTATAATGTTATCTGAGGTTATCTGTCTATTTCTGCAAGGTCACTAATGTTTTATAAAATACTTCTAAACACTCTTACATAACATAAATACCAAAAATTTCAATAACTTATTACATTGTTATTAATTAAGATTCTACTTATTTACTCTGATAGCACTTTTAAATAAACACATGGATATTATCGCACAGTTCTATGTATGGAGGGTTCCAAAGCAAGCCTTATCACAGTCCTTCAAAGAAATGTCAGTTCCAAACAGGAAAAGTATTAATTAGATCGAAAAGTCACACGGCATTCACGGTGACGCATTAATCAAAAACCGGTCAGTGTGGTAGTGATACCGATCACATAGCCTAGTTTAGGTATGCATTGACAACCTTAGTTGACAGCCCACACCCACAGATAATAATTATTAGACGGATGGCGGGCTCTAATGTCAAGTGTCAACGTAAATGTCAAGTCATAAAAGAGATCGGTCATGTGCCTACTCTACTTTATGGTTTCCGCAATCATTTGTTAATTGTATGAGCATGTAATTAAGCTAGATGAATTGAAAATTCTCTTGTGAATTAGGGGGCCATAACCAAGATTTAATTTGTGGCTGTTGAAGCGTCTCGTATATTATTAAATGTCTTTATTCGACTACATAACGGCTTAGTTATGATTTTGATAAATTTATTTGGCACTTTAAAGAACACCGCTTAGTTCTACATTTAGCTCAGGTAATAAGCTTCGAGATGTCTATGCTTCATTTATTTTATATGAACTTCTTGATGAAAATAGGTCTAAACTACCAACAATAAAAAGTGCAACCTACACTCGTAAGCCTTAATATTAAATTAAATGAGACGTCTTCAAGTTTTCAAGTTCATTATCCACAGGAGAAGAAATTCTTAAGTAAGTAGGCTGAATATTTGCTGGCAGGAGTAATAAAAATAATTACGTCAAATAATGTTTTGTTTCTTCTTTTTTAATTTTGGAATGGTTAAAGGACAATGACCAAAAATGTATGGAGTGTGGTCCAAATGTCCACCACTAACGAGACCTATGTAGTAAAATAGTCTACTAAATACTGATTCATTATAACCAAACCGCAATCAAAAATATGCTGTCAGTAAAAAGTTATGACTGAATGAAAAGTCTGTTTTTTACCTCTTCATCCGAAAAATGTTCTTGATATCATTCTATACATTGCACATTTTGGACTAATCTACGCATGTTATGTCATGCATGTGGCGCGGGATTATAGATGAATTTTATTAAATATTATAGCTAGCTGTGCCTACGACTTTGTACGCGTGAAAATAGTTTAGTAGAAAATAGTTATCTTTACTGCTCCGTCCCTATTGGTTGTAGGGTGATGTTATTTATCGTAAAACATCCTTGACAAATGGGCTATCCATAACAAAAATAATTTTTCAAATCGGACCAGTAGTTCCTGAGATTAGCGCGTAAACTACTACAATTTTTTAAACAGTCATAACTTTTTACTGACAGCTTATTTTTTTTTCGTCCCATACTGAAAGTTAATCTCTATTTAATGGACTATGAGCCAATATAGGTCTCATTAGTGGTGGACATTTGGACCACATTTGGTCATTGTCCTTTGAAAATTCGAAATGACATTCTAATTTCAAACTAAACTATCGTATTAAAACAATTGAATGACGTAGTTTAATACAAAATGCAACTCAAGTAGCGGCAAATGCGCCGTATGAAATGAGGAATTCGTATAACATAATTTATGTGTTAAACTATTTATTAGTTCAGATAAAAAATAATTAATGCCTTTTTCTTAACAGAATACATTAAATTCTTAATAGATCATGCTCCAAATTAGGGATATAAAAGGAAACGGAAACTAAAATATCTAGATGTCTTAATTAATAAAATAAATATTGTCGTTTATCTAATATGGCGACTAAATGATCCATCATTAGCGATTTGATGCGTCACACTGAATACATTAATAACACATCCTAGCAACTTTTTGTCACATAGTTTTTACGAGTATATTATTATTAGAGTTATTACATTAGTTCAATAGTAAAACAGGTACATATTTTAGTTTTAGTACGAAATCATCTAGACGCACCGTAGTGCCTACGCCAAGCCGAGTCTTCTTTCGGACAGTTAGGTTGGTTCTATACTGCAATATTCTGACTAGTTCTGTGTACTATGTGTCCTGCCCACTGCCACTAATTCAGCTTGCTAATCCGTCAAATCAAATCAAATCAAATCAAATCAAATCAAATTTCTTTATTTGCGTAATTTCTTTAATTTCGTCGGGCTACTACTATCCCACAAAGTGGGCCGTCGACCTCACAAAACTAGCAGGAAGGCGCTGGATGCAGGCCGCTACCAACCAGGCAATATGGAAATCATTGGGGGAGGCCTATGTTCAGCAGTGGACGTCCTATGACTGAAATGATGATGATGATCCTGACCAGTCTGTGAAACCTGGGTTCAGAACCACCAAGTTGAGAGAGAGACAGACAGTATACTTTTTGCCCACGGAAGTGTTAAGACTGACCATCTGGTCAGACTTAACGCTTCTATCGTGACAGCTAAGGTCACAGTAATCAGATTCATTCGATTGTAATTACAATTTAATTTCATTGCTTGAGATGTAGAATAAGACATTTCGTCAGATCAATAAATTTAACAAAGAGTAGCTTGAAACAATGCATTTAAACATAATGTAATGATCTCATTATGACCTTTTACAAATACCAAAGGATTCACGTTCGTGCTAAGGTTAATTCATATTAATTTCAGAGGTATAAAGAAAAGTGAAATCTAGCCTTAAAGCAGACTCATACTATTAATTAATCCTTATTAAAATTGGAATTATAAACAGAATAAATAACCTCACTCAAACTAAGAAGAGCTTCTACTTATACGATAATGGTGCCTTATAATTTCAATTAACAAACATCTATGACTCCAAATGATTATTTTATCATAGCAACACAGTTTGCCTCAAGTATGATTAGATCCTTAAAAATTAATTAATTAAACCGCAGTGTATTTGTTACACGATTAATTTGGCTCGTTTTTAAGGATTTTTAAGGGAATTTAAAGCTTTCTTCACCATAACGGAGAAACTCTTGGCCTGCCTCCATGTCTCCATCTCATATGATGGAAAGCAATGATCAGACCAAAATAGGTAGTATTACAAAATAGGTATTTTTGAGTCTAATATAAAATTAATTAAATTAAATTTAAATTCATCGCCCAGATACTAAGCTACGAGCAACCCTATCGCAGATTTCTCCTGCGCAAGCGCCGATAAATAACCGCGGGTAGTTCTAAAGCGTGGGCAACGACACCGGCCGGTAATCAAAACGCGGCTGCGGAAAACTGTCGTTTACACTCGCCGGTAAATGAAAGAAGTTTCTCTTATGACAAAGCGGATGCTGATAATGATAAATTGATAAGGATTATAGGGCGTGTAAAGGGTCCAGCATTTTTTTTATTTGCAATTTTTTTTTTGGAATTTGAGGATTTTTGTAAGGATTATCATTTTATGAATAGCATAATTTAATACATAAAGGAAATGACTATATTGGCATTGGAAAGATACGTAGGTATAGTTTGGCTGTGGGAGTTGCAATGCAACTGCATGAAAGCTCCAAAGACATTTATAGGTATCTTTTTACAGAACAATAAACACAAGTCTGTAGGTATTTGATGATAATCAAATCGTTCCTATAATTCGGGTCCAAAATAACTTGAAGCAATTGCAAGTTTTTATTTAATGAAAGCTTTCATTTTCTTTGTAAAGCTAAGCAGCCTTAATTAAGAAAAGCGTAGGTACATATTATTATGATACGTTACGTACCTTAACTTTTACCCCGTCATCAGTGTTTTAGCTCGCTTCAATTATTCCAGCTCAATTTATTACCATCTGAGGCTAATCATTCTTCGGCGAAAGTGACCTCTTAGTACCCAATCCATCGCGCACCATTACTTACAATATTACGTCCGATCTACGATCTTTATTGTGCCTTGAAATCTATGGGTAAGTTACGACCAGACCTCGCTGACAAGCGTGTAATAGGCAGAAATATTCGTGATACCTCTGCGAGTCATTAATCTGTGACGGGATTTTGTGTGAACTAAGTGGTTTATTGTCGTTGGTCGTTGGGTATTAACGAGACGTTTATTTATTATACCTATTATTTTATTTTTATAACCTAGTTTTGTAATAATAATCTTTGAACAAGGACTTAATTTTCAGATGTTTTGGCCTTTTGGGCATGCTACAGTGCCAGCAAGAGCGCTTAATAACTTATGCCCATAATATAAATGATACTTGAGATTAAGATTGGTTCTCTACAAATCATAGAATACAGTGCTACCAAGCATTTCGAGTGTAACGTCGTGTTTCGTTCGTAGTCGTAGCGCTCTACTCTAAGATTGGCAAAATATCACTATTTTAAATTTGTCATTCAATCGAACAGGTGCGAGCTGCGCGCACTCCATTTGCGAACTCATTTACTCCATTTGCTGCCAAATATTTAAATAAATATACAATTTTGACAGCCCTGCAATCAAAATCCTTATTAAATGACAAGTCAAAGTTCACAGAATGGTATTAAATTGCACCATAACACTTCTATCATTCACAGGCCCACTTTCTATCATGGCGTTCACAATAAATACAGCTATTTGAAATTCAAAATGTCCGTCGCGGTTTCAGCGCGAAAATTATTGTCTTTCTTGGAACCAGACGCAAATTGTTACTTGATTTACACGAAGAAAACAGTTTGACAATGTCTGTATAGAAATAGGGGTTAGGTGTGCTTTGATTTAGTATGAGTAGTTTACTCTGCGTGCTTTTACATACTGACATAACTTTCGCTGTAGTACTAATTAATATAGGTAATAAGGTGGTTAAATGAACGAAACGACGAGAAGTCATAATTACACCGCCTTTTGTATATATTTTGGAAGTCTGTACAACAGAAAGAATCAAATTAACAAAATCATTGTTTGTTAGTTTCAGCCAAATGACGTTCACTGCTGGACAAAGGCTTCCCAAGGATTTCCAAAATGACCGGTCTTGCACTGCCCGGCCCGCAGCCAGGTGCTTCCCGTGAACTTCACCAGATCGTCAGTCCACCTAGTGGAAGGCCTGCATTGCATACGTCTACGTCTTTCGGTCCGTAGTTGTCACTTAAGAACTTTTCTGCCCCAACGTTGAAATCATTGATAAATGACACCAACCTAATGGATATTACTCAAGAGTACCTAGGACATACTACTTTCAGTATTCATTTCATTGATCAATCAGCATCCAATGAGGGTTTTCGCGAATGAAAGATCCGCTAGATGGCGACGTGGATGTGGGGTCTGACTGCTGCGTGATTGGTGGATTTCGACATATCTGTCAATGTCATGTCAAAAATAACCAATCATGCAGCATTTGAACCTCGCGTCTACGTATTGCCATCTGGCGGATTTTTCATTCGCGAAAACCCTCATTAATGTAAAATTATCATCTTCGTGTTATAGAACTACTACATGCTATGAAATTGGTTAGTTAATGTTTTATTGCATGTAAAGTTGTAATTACGCCAATTGAGCTTCATATGCCTTACTTTAATAAATGGTCTATGAGCTATTGATTTATAGCTGGCCAAGAATTCAAGATGCTCCAACAAGGAAATGGATTCGTCCTTAGCTGATGGTTTTATTAATGAATGCATTTTAGAATAATAATTACTTTGTAGCAAATGCGAACCGTACTATAATAACGAATCTTTGACCGTAACTATAACGATAACCAGTGTATTTTGTATGGAGTTTGACATATTTTTGACTTTTGTTACAGTCAAAGTAAGATGGTGCTGTGCCCTGTGGCGAAAAACACAAGTTCATCGCCATTAATAAGAAGAAGAAGAAGAACCCACCCTAAGACATCCCGAAGACTACAAACTTTTAGCCGGCCGATAGTATGGTTGGGTTCCAATTTGTATGAGGAATCGGCAGATACCAAATCATATTCATACATGTTCATACTGATTATTAACTCGACCAAACTATCGGCCGACAATAGGTCTGTAATCGGTGGGGTGTCTT
Source organism: Ostrinia nubilalis (assembly GCF_963855985.1). NCBI lineage: Eukaryota > Metazoa > Arthropoda > Insecta > Lepidoptera > Crambidae > Ostrinia > Ostrinia nubilalis. Next base: position 12,411,652 of record NC_087097.1, read on the forward strand.
ACGCCCGTTTTCACCATCAATCCCTAATTTTTAAGTGACCCCTATGGTAACAAATAACAGGAATTTTGTTTACATAGGGGTCACTTAAATTAGGGATTGATGGTGAAAACGGGCATTAGCGTCCTAGTAACCCTGAGTTATTAGGAATCAAAATGAAGACAGCAGTTACATAACCAGCCAGCTGAAATGGGTCGGTACACTTGCCAAGTGTGGGCGTGGCTTAGTCTGGGCAGAGGCTGCAAACATTTTTGATAAAATGCCACCTTCTTCAGAGTAACTGCGTTTATTCCCCGGGGTAACTGGGGGTCAGATCGAGCAGTTAAATAAGTAGTTGCTGACCGGAGCCCGTGCACTTGCTAGTGTAGGCGTGGCTGCTTCGCCTTGCCAGGGGTCGCCAACATTTTTTGTAATTTAATTTTCATCTTGTTTAATAAATCTAAGACTATTAAGATAAAATTACCAAAGTTGCAAAGTACTAACTATAGTTAACAGGCCTCACCCCAACCACAGGATTGTTTATGCCATACTTCAACACGTTGATTTTATTTCCGTACAAATTTAGCAAACAATTTAATTCCTTCTGAAAATTTATTTGGAATTCATTTTACAGATCGCTACTCTACGTCCAAAATAATATAAACAATGCAAATATTTATAGGTAACTTGAATAAATGGTCAATGGTTTTCTTCCCCTGACTCGTTGCAGAGTTTATCGGTAGAGAATATTGGCGATTAGAATACAAATTATGAGTAACCAGTGTAACAAACGGTATCATACATTTCATACATAATAGGAAGGAGTCTAACTCCCGTATTCACAAACCATACTTGCTTAAGTGAAGCAGCAAATCGAACGCACAGCGAAGAATAGAGCTCTATGATTGGTTCGTGTGTCACCCTGTGCGTCCACGCGCACTGTGAAACTTCATAGTAATGTTTGTGAATACGGGCGTAAATGAAGATGAGATTAAATGAAAACTCAAATAAGACTATGACGAGAAAATGTTATAGACAGTCTTTTTTATTACTTTACATTTACGCATATTGAGTTTTCTCCTCAAATTGTAGGAAGACTCAGAATCGGGTGGAACTATGCTGCCTATTAAGTTTATTCTCTTTCGAAAAAGGAGGAAGTTATATGTCTTAAAAAGTCCACATTTTTGTATGTCACCAGTTCCATTCGGTACTAAAACACTGAAATCCCATTGCATGGTGTTTTATTGAACTCACGTATAAAACCTTATTACGTCACACATCCGTGTAGTTCACACTGAAACATGCCCTACCTATAATAACAGTACCTATCACATTATTATCTAAAGCCGCGACAAAACGAAAGCAATGAAGCAATATTTAAGCCTTTTTCCTAAAGTATAGGTACATTTAATCGTATTAGGGGACGATGTCAACAGCTTCTAAGTACTCAAATCTTATGGTGTTTTGTTCAACTCTCGTATGAAACCTCATTACGTCATGCATCCGTGTTCGTTCGTTTCAGCCAAATAACGTCCACTGCTGGACAAAGGCCTCCAAGGCTTTCCATAACGACCGGTTCTCCACTGCCCCATTCCAGGTTCTTCCCGCGACCTTCACCAGATCATCGGTCCACCTAGTAGGAGGCCTGCCTACGCGACGTCTTCTGGCCCGTGGTTGCCATTCGAGAACTTTTCTGCCCGTGTCGTGTAGTGTGCTAAAACATGCCCTACCTATAAAATAATAACAGTAACCTACCACATATCTAAACAAGCCGCGACAAAACGAAAGCAATGAAGCGATAGCAGCCTTTCACTGCCCTATTCTGCTCCAAATAGGCGAACTTCACTTTTATGCACTAATAAAATGGACACCTAAATAGCCCGATGTTATCGGCCGGCTTAAATTTATTCGATGCCAGATACAAGTAGTCGATGTGCAACGCGGAACGGGGTAAATGTTCATCGATGTCGATAAAGTATATCGGTACGAAAACTAGTTGCGTCGATTTTAATGGACAGACTCTAGCTTCGGCTGAGTTGCACCATCTTACTTTAACTTTAACAAACGTCAAAAATCTGTCAAACTCCATACAAAAAACACCAGTTATTGTTATAGTTACGGTTTTAAAGTTGGTGCAACTCAGCCTTAGTGTTTTCTATACTAGTACATGCTAGTACTTCTAAGCTAATCCCTTTTTAAAGGAGACTATGATTTGTGAAAGGTATAAAAATTAGTGATATTCCGTTTAATAACACTAGTAAGCTAAATGCTTGTGTTGGGTTCACTACAATAGTTCAGCAGTCGATGGAGATCGAACAGCTAGAAGTCAGACACCGCAACTAAAAAATAATTATTACTTACTTCATGTCCAACATCTGTCTCTTTCATAGAAAAAGTCTTTAAAAATTGTATGGTGAGTGATGCAAGCAACTTAATTTTTTAATTTATGGTCTTCGATTTTCTTAGACAGACGATTCTTTTTGCGTCAAAACATTATCTATGTTCTAAACAAAAGAATGCGGACAAAACAAAAGAAAACAAAAGCCGAATCGAAATTATGTATCTAGATCGAGAATAAAAATCCCTAACATCACAACAAGAGCCAATGATTGTTTATCAGATTGAAAAATTCATTCATTAACCGATTTCTGTGTTGATTAAAATAACTAATCGGTTAAAATAGCGGTGATTTCTCGTAAATTTTAAGTCGTTGTTTTAGATTTGTATGCCAAAGTCCAAAAAACTAGAGCTTTGAGTTCATTCATTTAAAGAAAACTACTAGCTACTAGAAAGTTGCTTTTCACGCACTTGTGATAAACAACACTTTTTAAGCATGTGTTTTAAGGTTTATTTATTAAGTTTTGATGGGGTTTTGAGGGAGGTACAAAGTAAAAAATATTTTTATGCGCTTAATTTTGCTGTACCTACCGAGTCTAACCTAAATTTCCAATAATTTAATAATGATAAAGATTAATATTGATAACATTTAAGATTATTATTAGATGAAGCTTTGCCTATTTCATTATACTTTACGTATAAGAAGCCTTAAAACAAAAACAAAACCAACCTCACCTCATATGTCTTGGTACAAAATAATTCAAACGGGAGCGCAAATGAAGTACCAACATTACGTGCTCCACATAGTGAAGAATTTAAAACATCATCAAATCATGATTAGCCTAGAACGTTGAATGAGAGTGGTATCAATTTCTCAATGAAACGTAATTATGAAGGCTACAAAACAAGATCACGGGCTAGTGTTGTGCCGCATTCTTTGTTAAAAGTACAAGTACTTATACGTACTTATAGTCATGTTAAGTTCAAGTACAGTCATAGTAATGATGGCATCATAATACTTACTCAGTACTTTGTAGATAAGATAAAGAGAGTCGTCAATTTTAAACCATGTCGCTTTTTTACGAAAGTAATACTAATTTTGATAGTATGCATGTTCATGATATAAAGAATATTAACTTTTTATAGCTGTCATAAGGAAAATCTCATTCGCTGCATAATTGTCCAATTTTGTCCGACTTTTTTTAAAGCATGTCCTGTAGTAAGTATCGTCTATCTACCTACAGCCTGGTCTTACTTGCCTAACTGGAATGTCCCATTTTTCAAGAAAATAACAAATTGTCACTCGTATGAAAAAAAATGGTCGTTATTTTCTGGTGATTTCTCGAGATCCTGAAGAAGGTATAAAATGAGTATACTCGAGTAATTACTAACTTTGAGTCCGTACTCGAGTACTAATACTCCGCACTTCGCTACGCAGGGCCGGAGTGTGCGTGCGCGGGGGACAGTGACCCGGCTATCTGATCGCAGCCTCCGACCGGACAGATGCCGAAACATGTCAGCCAGGTGCGGATTCGGGGAGTTGATTGGTTTTTAATAATTGCCCGTCATTGTGTTGTGGTGGTTATGTTTTTAGCGGTGATTATCTACTCAATGTCAGATCTTGAATTTTTTACTAGTAAAGGTTGTAGCTCAAGTTTTTAGGGACGTATATTAAACTCTAGCTGCATAAATTAAGTATGTTAGGTACCTTTTTTGCTAAGATATATTAAATTCCTATTAATATTGGAAATGGAAAATTAAATAATGTTTTTTAAAACATGCTAATACGCAGAAGTTCGAGTTCAAAAGGTCACTACCTGTAGCAGTCGGAAACTCATGTTCAGGTTTGAATGTCATAAGATATTTGAAAATGTGATGTCTATTAGATTCCATTCCTAAAGGAAAGATAAGTTTTTAAGAGGCATGTAAACATACCTATCAAAGAAATCGAACTAAAAATCCCAGCGCCCAAGTCCGGCCCAGCATAACCTTTGGCTCGCGGCTATCGCGTGGAAAATAAAAGAACGCGCGTTAATAACGTATTTTTACCGCGCGCTGGTTGCGGCTACCGCAGGTGCGCGCTCCCGGCCGCGTCTGGTCCGGCCCTGTGTAATGAGCACGTATCTGGACGATTTGAAGACCTATCGATTATAGATTTAAGAGCGAGAATTTAGGGTTAGGTTAGGTATCTTGAAATGAGACTTAAGTAAGAGCTTCCTCGTTGTGGATAAAAAATAAAAAAAACATAAAAAAGTATGAATCTACCTACATTCTACAATAAATTGTTCCGAAAAGTTGACCAACCACAGGCTAGCACAATGTTTCCCAATAGTAGGTCTTTGAGAACATGAACAAAACGAAGGAGATATCGAATTCCTATATTGCGCTTTATACTTGTATCTAAATTCTCACGATAACGGGATATAGCAACACATTTAGTAAAAAGTGCTACAATGAAAGTTTAAAATATTATACTCCTATCTTAGGAGTGCTGTTCCCGAAATTGTTGACTAATTTGTCTAAATATTACCAATTTTGAGGAAGAGATCCATCGTCGAATCTAACCAGACTAGACAGCTTACGGGTTTCCCTACACAACATCCTCTAGTTCCAAATACCTGAATACGAAATTCAATACATAAATCGAGAAAAATTCTGAGTTCTCTCTATAATATTTTAGATATCTTACGGTAAAGCAGCTTCCTATTAAAATTACACGATTTTAGTATTCAGAATATAGAAAACTGCAATTTATCACGTTTGATTACTTTATCTGATGACGTGCCTTATAAAATAACTTTCCAAAGTAAAAACATGTAAACCCAGATAACATCGTCCTGGCAGGAAATCGACAAATCATTAAATCACTATTTATTCGCATAATCGTGATAAATAAACCAGTATCAGACATTAGCCAAATACAGTCATAGAAATACGAGTTTACACTAAAAGTCGTCAGAAAGTCTTAACATCGAGCTGCTTAAAATGTGACTACTTACTTAGTTGCATACTTAATTATACACAAAGATAGAAATTGATGCAAATTCTAAATTTTTTTAATTAATAAATGTACAGCCGAGAGTATGAAAAACTATTCGTACATGACAATTTTTGTTAAAAACATAGCCCTTCTTCTGTGGCGCAGTCGGGTAAAAAATTTACAAAAGAAGTGATATTTCTCATTATGAGCCACACGTCCTAACTTTAAGTTCTATTTGTTAGAGCTTGAGGTAGGATTTGAAACGATTTGGATTAGTCATCCCAACTAATATTATAAATGCGAAAGTAACTCTGTCTGTCTGTCTGTCTGTTACGCTTTCCCGCTTAAACCTCGCAACCGATTTTGATGAAATTTGGCATAGAGATAGTTTGAGTCCCGGGAAAGAACATAGGATAGTTTTTATCCCGGTTTTTGAAACAGGGACGCGCGCGATAAAGTTTTTCTGTGACAGACAAAATTCCACGCGGGCGAAGCCGCGGGCGGAAAGCTAGTTTTAATTATAAAGTGTGCTGGAATTTTTAGGTAAAAAAGATAAATAGAATTCCTCGATATAAAATTCTCCGATATAAAATTCTTCTTTCTTTCATTTAATCATTAGGTACTTCAATAATATCCCCAACATTGTCTAAAGGCTATCATGATTCACAACGATGACGATGATCCAGAGAGGGACTCGTGCGAAATCCGAAATATAACTATCCAGTTACACCCCTAACACTTACAGCATACATCGACCTGACAGACGTCTTCCGCCGCTCAGGGCTGTCACTTCAGAGTTGACCAACAAATCTTATCTATTTCAGATTTATTTCACTGAGGATTTCTCGTTAATTAGCCTCCACTAATTAAATGAAATGAGGACTGAAGTTGGAAATGTTTTTTGCAATTTAATAGTCGTTTCCTGTGATTAGATTTTTGCATCAATATTTCAGTCGTGTTAGTTCTCAGATTGAAACAACATAAAAACGTCTTTGGTTTTAGAACAGCTTTCAATTCAGATCTAACGTTCTTTTTCAATTAATTTTGATGATCGGTAGTTCGCAGATCGTACAGTGCCCATTCAGCTATGATTCTGATTCCAGCATGATGAAAATTTTAGTGTGATTAGGTCTAGTAGGTATTACCCAGTGTCATGGATGGTTAGGTTTAAGTAAGTATACAAATATTATGTACTTTTGCCAAGTATCTACGTAGTCGCTACCACAAGCCCTTTTTAAATGCCTTTTTTTTTTTAATTTACCTACTAACCTGTTTTCAAGTAATTTTTTTTTAATTATTGAAGTAACTTTAGTCCGACAATATGGGGTGCCAGGGCAGGCTGCTCAGTGTCGCTAGTTCGACCGCTGTAGTTAGAGACGTTAACAGGATTAGCAGCTTGTGCACTAAAAATAACTTAATTTTTTTGAGAAAACCATCATGTAGTTTCATCCCTGGAAGCTAGACATCTTATTAGCTTACGCGTTAAGCGCAGTCGTTAAAGCGACGCGCGCGCAGCCCTCGTTAAGTTCTCCCAAACTCGACAGGCGAACAAATAGGAATGAATTTACATCTATAACATGCTGAATAATATCACAAACTAGTTACAGTCTTGAAGGATGACCATGTAGCGAAAAGGTTTGTGAAAATGTCTGAAATGTCAATTATAATTATTAAAAAATTGAGGAAGGTTTATATTTCACTGGTGCCTTAAGAGGTAAAACTTTCATACCATTTTATTTTTGTAATTGGTTAAGTTTAATCTAAGAAATTAGATTATCATTAGATTATTATTATAAAAAAACAACAGACTGGCAAGAGCAATCTTTAATCTAGTATTTTCACCACTTCTAAACTCTACGTATTTGCAAAACATCGGGAGTAAGTCCATAAAAACTTTATAATACCGTAAGAATCAAAAGGACAATAGCGAAAAGGGTGATAACGGATACATGCACAGTTATATTATAATAACGGCACAAATCCAATACCGACGTTATTAGAAAAGACAATAAAATTAAAATTGATGACGCCAATGTAGAGCGGCGTTATAAATAACAATCAAGCAAAACATTAAAAGGAAGAACAGCATCTATTATCGTTTCTATCTCACAGAGATCTTGCAACATGTGCCCTGGGCCAGAAAATAATAAAGATGGATCCAGTATACTCCTTCCTCCGAAACATGGTAAGAATTGAATTCTCTCGGTCAAGAAAGCTTGATTCACAAAGAGTAGGATGACACAAATTAAAAAATCACTTTTTATATTTTCCCGGAATTAGTTTTTTTTTTTTTTTATGTGATAGGAGGCAAACTAGCAGACGGATCACCTGATGGTAAGCAATTGCCGTCGCCCATGTACACCCGCAACATCAGTGAAGTCACAAGTGCGCTGCCAACCTTTTAAATCCCATTCCCCCCCAATTGGGCCTCCGGTATCCTCACTCATTAGTGGAATGAGTAAATCAAGTTCTGCCTGAAAATATTTTTTCCTATTTCGTAAGCTGTCTTTTCCTATTTCGTAAGATTCTCTTTTTAAAATACGCTGTCGGCTTTCTTAACAGAATCATAGTTAGGCTCCAGCCTTCTCGCCTTTTGATTCCCAAATGGAACTATAGGCCAACTTATGGTTGGTGCCAACGTGTGGTACCAATCTTGGGACCAATAAAGTATGGAGCCAGCATACAGTTTTAATAAGACATGTCTTTCATGTCATCTATGCCGTGAGTGGTCCTGCTCCTATAGGTTCATATCTCAAAGAAGAAGAAAGCGAGCCTACTGCATCCAACTCTGTGTACTGCAACAAACCCGTTCTCAATAGAAATTGTTGGAAACAAAACAGGTGGCGAGGAAATGCCTAATTTTATGACTACACTCGTCCACTACTTACGTCATTGCTTACTTACGCCGTTATGTGACAATTGGACTGAGTTCGAGCTAGTTTAGAGGTTTCTTATGTGACAAAGAAGTGTTGCATTCTTTTGAAGTAAGTATTATTGCACTGAATGCATTTTGTAGATTCAATTTCTTGGCTATAATGACCTGATCAATGGTTGTAAAACTTTTGGAAAAATAGAAGACAACTCTGAAACTCGGCTTATTGTTTACAGTGGGTCTAGACAAAGTGCAAATTATAATCGCAAACCAGTAGAAAAGTGGTCGAAAAGCCCTTTTTTTGTATGGAGTTTTGGTGGATTCGATTTTCGATTCGATCAAAAAGTGCATTTTGTCTAGGGGGGCTGTTATTCAAAGTCAAAAAGAATATTGTCTATAGTTATTTATTCTGTGATGAAGGCTTAAATCAGATAGAGTATAAATCAGAGATTATACTCCACATGCTTGTCGAAAACGCAAAAAAATTATGTAACGTCCAATTTGTCAAAAGTAAATAAATCTTTAATCTTCTACCAATGTATCGCCAAAAATGCCCGTGACAAATTGCAACGTCTTTATCAGTATCGATCTCTGGAACTGTAATTCTTGAAAAATCTGAGTGTCACTTCAAGTGTACATTCTTGTGTAAGCTCGTTAAGGCGAGCGAGAACGCGAAAATTTTGGTAGTTACAATTTATTTTTATTATGTAGTTAGTACACATGAAACAATGATAAATATATAAAATATTGTGAAGTTTTATACCTAAACCATAAAGATTTACTTCTTGTTACATGTATTTTTTAATTTTTATCCTAAAACCATTCGACCAAAATTCGAACAACCAACGAAAATACATAGGACAGTACCTACTAATATTACTCATTATTATACTATGATATTGGTTGGAAAAAATCTTAAAGATTTTCCTTTTGTCGATTTGTTTACATAATATTTATCAAAACCTACGTTTGAAGACATTCGTGGTCATTTGAAGAAATCAATTAGCATAGACTATAAATTGGAATAGTGTTTTGTAACGTAGCATGACTTTTAGGATTTATAAGTGGCAATATTTATTTATTTATAAGCCCTAATGCTTTCTGGATCTAGAAGTGATTTTCCTTTGAAACCACTGAAAGTTTTAAACTTTTCCCAAATTTTTTCGCATAGTTCACCTTAAATATCCAACTGCAGAAAGACGGACAACTTGTCGCGATAAGACCAAAACCGCGTGATTTGCGATCCACGCGTCTGTCGCAAAATTTCCAAAAACGTCGCATTACATCGTTGACATGTCCTGAAGAAGCGATGGTGAGGTATGCTTTCGAGATGCGAATCGAGCTTTCGTTTCCGTAAATCGAGCATTAAAGCGAAGCGGATCTTATCTTTTAATTAGTAAACGCCTTGAACGCGAAGCGCAATTTAACCCTTAGTAGGTTATGGTACACTTTATATACTATTATTATACATACTAAGTTCTTACCTAGTTCAACAGTTGTTTGGCAAAAACTGCAACGTCTACCAGAAAGCGTATAAAGTGAGTGTCCTACTACAGTAATAAATACATCCTTACAAATATAAAGTAACTGTCTATTGCTTTTTTATGCCTAAATAACTAAAACAGTTGTTATTCGTTTTGGTATAGAGATAAATTGTACGGAAGACAATTAGCCACTTTCTGCTGCAAAACCAAATCATTACAGAACCATATTTTGTCATATTTATGACCATGACTTAGATGTATATACATATATGCTCGTGCTCTTATAGAAACTTACACTAGAAATTGAACCCGGGACATCCAGCTAAACGCAATTATCCTGCACACGGTCATTTGAAAATATTTGTATAACATTATAAAATTGATATCCAACTTCATAATTGCACTGAATGACTTTCACCATTCAAAGTGTTCCGTACAGCGTAGAAAGCAGGATTTATCGTAGGTACGCGCTAATTACGGGACCCTTGATTAATGTTCCGCCGCATATCGTAAATAGATCAAGGCGCATCATGTTCGCTACTTTGTAAACGGTTTCTCTTTAAATGCATCTCGTGATACCGAGAATAGAATCTGGTTGCTCAAATTCAGGTTAAATTTATATAAAAATCCTTCCCATTCTTGCCAAAGTGGTCATGGTCATCATTGTGAATCACCATGAGTGATGATCTTTGCGCCATTCTTCGCATACTGCAAATTTTCAGATACATAATAAAGTAAAAGTAATTTATGCCTGTTTTCACCATCAATCTCTAATTTTTAAGTGAACCCTATGGTTAACACATAATTTTGTTTTCAAAGGGGTCACTTAAAATTAGGGATCGATGGTGAAAACGTGCATTAGGTACCTACCTAATTTGGGGATAAACACAGAAGCAATTGATATTGATTGGTTCATTAGCATTGACGAAAATCTGAAATGAATTCCTTTTGCTGATGTCTGCCCAAGAGATTATATTTTGGTATTCATAAATAAATAAATAGTTATATAAAAATATTATTAGCAATTTGTATTTCCCAAATTACTAATAGTCCCGTTAGCCCCTCGTGGTAAGCTAAATAAGCTTGTGTTACGACTGGGCTCACCACAATAGTCGAGCGGCGGCGGGATTCGAACCCGCGTTCCTCGGTTCTCGAGTCGTCCAGTCCGACCCCTTTACCGTTCGGCTATCGTGGCTATAAAATCCATCATAGCATCTTGTCTAATTTATCAGAGGCAGTTGAAAGATTTGGCTTACACTTCCATAGATTTGGTCTATGCTACAGACTGTTGGTCTCACGGGTTAGGGCTTATGGCGGCCGATGATCGTATATTTGTCCCTTAGTCACTTCTTATGACATCCACGGGTAGAGTCTGGATGGATATATTCTACTCTGCCTCTGCCACACTGTTTTATAAACTTACAATGCAGAGAAAATATTAAAATTGTATTTTTCATCATTCTTCAATAGTGTACCTACTCGTACTCTACGAAGTCGCAGATTTTATAACAGACATAACTGTACGTACACTATACTGTCGTCAGATGTTATCACACAAAGTGTACGATTGTGGTTATTTAAATGTAGTACTAAGGTGTTCGCTACGGCTATTCTATGGTAACTACTATGATGTTTCACGTTGTCTACGAAGTTACGCAAACTGTAAGTGTAACATACTGTATTTGCTATTGTTTTACAGTTCTGTGACAAATATTATGGCAATAGAATATAGATAAAGTGGCAATAAATATGTGAGTGATGGGAATTGAACTCAGCAGATAGACAGAGATATTGTACGATCTAGACAACACGGAACTAACACTGCGGCTTCTTACATAGTTGTTTAAAGCGCAATTTTGCAAAAAAATCTTTAAAACTGTGCTCTTATCAATGTTTGTGAACGCACCATTTATTTGTTCGCTCTATCTTTCTGTGTGTGACACTCCCTGTATTTCCCGCTCAAATAAAGCTAAAGTGTTCCTCTTTAGTAATTCAGTACTTTATTTTTGTCAATCGATCAACAATCCTTCATAGGACAAAAATAAATAAATCGTAGTGATTTTCTCGCCTTGATTTTCTTAATCTGAAACTCTCAATCGCCTTGTTAAGTTTGTGCACCGCATATCTTTGTACCGTCGGCATAAAAGCGGGAATAGACGCAAATCTAATCCGACACGCTTGTATTCCCCACGAGGTAGCTCCGGAAGCCGCGTGACAAGTACACGTCGGACACCTGCGACGGCGGGATGTTGTTAACTTGAATTTAGAATAAAGTTTAGTTTTAAATAAACTTGGATTAATGTGGCAAAGGAAAAATAAAAATAAACGATAGATACATATTCTGGCTGTTTTACGTGTCGCATTTTTAGTGTTGCAGTAACTTTTTTTCTTACCCCCTTAAAATGATATTTCCATACTGAAAGTCATTTTAAATGTAAATAATAAAGTTGTAGCTTTAATCAACAAAACTTATTTAGACTCGTTCATGTCTCTGATAAAATTGAGAGGGTTGTGTTGCTGCTGCGTAAACTAAGTATTTAAAGTAAGCACGGAAATTGCCATACAAAGACACTCACCAATTTTCACTGATAACTTTAATTACTGGTTTGTATTTTAAACATTTATAATATCAGAGAGAATTTTAAGCGTTCCCCATGTGCCAATCACATCATAGTAGCCGTCATATCTCAAAGCCATAGACTACGCACCTAATTGGCGAAGTGTCATAGCATCAACTCCCGCGCTTAACATGGGCACAGATGATATCTCATCTGACATACCAGCGATATTGGATTTCCAATTACACTCTCCTTAACTGTCAAAGTCGCTTCTGAGAATCCATTTTTCTTTGTGATTTTCTGGGAAATAGGTTAGTTAGTGGGTATGTAAGATGTTATTAATTACATAGCTTTGGGAAATATGCTTTTAAATTATTTATAAACTTATTATATACGTATTAGGATAAGTCTGCTCTCCACTCCCTTACCTCTGTAAATTGTAGACGTTGATTTTCTTTAAAATCCGTTTAACCAAACGCGAAATAATCGTGAATAATCACACCTATACTACCTACGGGTCAATTTCATAACCTAGTTTTTTAAGCCGAGTAAAAAAGGAGGAAAATATTATGAAAACGAAAAATGTTCGGAAATAAAACTTCGGGAAATTTTAAGGACGCACTGTTTAAGTGTGTTCAGATCTTATATTTTTAACAAAAAAGAAATAAATTGGGTAATTACTCATAAAGTTTAAAATTTATTTTATCCTTATAAATATTCTTGGTGACATGAACTATTAAAATAAGTCTAGATTAAAAAGGTTAATAACTATAACATTTAAGCATTGATGTTTCTTCTTAGCTCGGAGGCGTAATTACTAAAAACCGTTTAAGATGTCCACCATACATTAAAACGAGATGCATACATTTAGCGCAATTAGTTGCGATATATTCTGAAATTAATTGGACCTCTGATAATATGGTAATACGCGGTCACTTTGTACTATTCATAGCGCAAGAGTATGGGATGGTTGGTTGTAAGCTTTTAGAGAACATAGTTATAATGTGTATGCTAAGGTATGATATGTTAGCGCTTAATATTTATGTATTTTAAAGCTACAGTAGAAAACTTATTTGGCTAGAACAAAGGACATTATTTTCTCAAAAATTAATGGTGGAATTGGTGAAGCCATAGTCAAAATTCATATCAACTACCTTTATCTACAAAGCCTCTTGGAGCTACACAAAAATCAAGGTTAGGCCAATATGGTCAGTAATACAGCTTAGGCACTCGCTAGTAAAGGAAAAATACCTGGCAGGGTTCTTAAAAAACAATATGATCGCAAAGGATGAGGGACTAATTGTATAAGGTATAGTTAGCTAATCTAAATTGTTTGTCTCTACAAACATACATTTACCTGCAACCAAATAGTTCCATAAGAGTTGTTTGTTTTAAATTAACTTTTATTACGTTATGCAAAAACAAATACAATCATTGATAGAGTTACATTAACCTATTTTTAATGAAGTATTCGAAGAAAAATGCCAACTACGCAATAGCCACATAATTTGGGTGTCCAAATAATAACAGCTTTGTCAAGGCTGGACTGATTTGTATGTAAATTAACTACTACTTACGACAATACCCATTGACAGCAATTGGAGTACGAAATATTACCTGAAAAAAAAAAATAATTATACGTTAGGATTTAAATCATAGATTTACGTGTAATTTACAATAATAGAAACAAAGCAATCATGTAAAAGTGGGTCAAATAAGTGAAGGTGTCGTATGTAACAGATTTATTTCACAATTAGCTTGTAGCGCTGAGAGTCTCAAGTTGGTTTCCCGGTTAGATCAATTTGAATGCCTATAGTAACATGTAAAAACATGTTTTTGGTTGGGAGTTGGAATATCAAGTTGTATAATGGCGGCTTTAATAATGGTTCCAAGATAAAATCTTGCATCCAAAACATTAATGTGTAGTAGCTTTGGACATAAAAATACGGCCATAGGCCGATCATGGCCATTGATGTATTGGATCCACCTAAACTAATTCCCAACATGCAGTTGTTGTTGGACACACACATAGAAGTATGTCAGTATGTTTATAATGTTGTCATCAGTAAAAAACTGTCAACAATAACAGCCAAATAAAACATGCCTTTCTAATCTCAGATAATCAGCCGAAGGCATATCAAATTGCAGGGCAAATTACCCCAATGAAGCCGTCAGCTGTTTTGTCACAACTAGGGTCACCAACCGTAAGTTAAGATACCTTCAATTAGCTGGTTATTTCATCTACTGACAATAGTTAAGCTAATCAACGTGTAATGAAAATCAAATCTTAATAAATAAATGGGAACATTTTTCAATGTCAAAAAACATGTGAATTCAAAATTCGAACGAATTATACTTATCTGACGTGTAATGATGACCCATCAGAACAAAATCGGTTTCATACGTTATGCGATATGTCAGAAACCATCATGAGTTCACGACACGATGTAATACTCTATTGTAAGAAACCGATTGCATTCTGGCAAAAAAAAACCTCAGTCAAATATGAATCCGGCTTTAATTTCTGGGTAAATCCCTACGTATGGCAACCCTACAACATAATAACAACGGGTGAGTGGCGGCGCGCGCCACAAATGGCCGAATTGAGCGCGCGCGCACACGGGTGCCGTGATTAGACGAAATAGGCTGTGTGCATACTGTTCTAATGCCTTTTCACTTAGTCTCAGAAAATTTATTATGCCTTTTCACCTAGTCCAAGAAAAATTGATTGTGTCTTTTCACTTAGTCCAAGGAAAATGAAAGTTGATCTTAGTTTTTGGAGAAGGAATTGGAATGAAGAGAAGTAGATATATTTTAAGAGATTGGCTTGTGGTGGCAGTGTAGTAGGACTATTAGGTTGCAGGATCATTCCCACTTTTCTGTAAATATCATGAAAGGCAAAGAGAAGTACATAAGGCCTCCACCATTAATTTGGCCATCAAGGGGAGTGTAGGTCGTATCCGCCATTTGATTCTGAGAGAGAATCGTACTCCTGTAGAGTAGGTAGGTAAATCAAGGGCCCTGATGATGACGATAAAATCAACCTTAACATTTTTACTCATAGATATTGCCATTTCAAACAGAGAGCCTAGCTTTATTCCAAGCGAGTGCGAACAATTACCGTGACGCGCGCGAGCGGTAGCAAATCACCCTTGATTCATACGTGCGAGGGCGCCGCGAGCGCGTCATTTCTCTAAAAGAAAAAGGACATAAATCTGGATGGAGCCTTACCAGAAAGATCCTCGAAAAAACGCAGTCACCATTCAAAAATAAGTCAAAGGAAGATAGCTAGCACAAAATGATTAGGTAGGCAAAATTACATAGGTACCTACGCTGAAATTCTTTAGGCTGATGAGTTGAGAGATTGGAAAGGAGCTTAGGTCTTTTTTTACTCAGGTAATTCTTGGTACGATTTGCGACTAAAAATAAAGTAAAAAACGCTTTATTTTTCCCAGTTGGGTTAGAACACGCTGCAACGGCAACCTTGTCAAACATAAGCTAGAATCAGCCTGTTTTTTTAAAGAAATACAATCCACTAATAAGAATCGCTTCATAGAGCTTTCATTTGATTATTTCCCACAGGACATCGACACGCTCGTTATAAAAGAACGTGTGTGTCCAATGCGGTAAAGGCTTGGCCACACTTTCGACACATCTGAATCGCAGCGGGTACCTCGTTACTACGATTAGTCGCGCCTCGTCACCATTGTACACTACGCCCTACTATACAGAACTTTTTAGACATACGACTCTATCTGTCCCATTCCCTCAAGTTAAAAAGCTGTCAAGACCAAGAGAGATGAATAGTGATGGGAAATCGTAGTCATTTAACGTAAAACTTAGGTTATTATCAAAATAAGGGGTTTGCTTTCGATAGCATTAAGTGTGAAGAAAACTATAATTTTATGTTCGTTTGTTTTACACGTTAGTAAGAGCCAACAAATTATATTACCTAATCAAAATATAATGACGCTGACACAATAACATGCTTATCCACGTTGTGTAATCTCCTAGATTACAAAATAATTAGTTCTAAGTTACATACTATAAATGACGTGGTACTGTAAATTTTGGACTCTAATATCTTTTTTACACACAGATTGATATAATATTTTGAGCCAAGCTTATCTTGATATGCATTTCATAATATCAGGCAAAAGCTTTGACACCATCATTCTTCACCATCACCATATTTACCATGAAGTTCTTAATAAAAAAATGTACCAAAACATTACTGATTTCTCAACCTAAATCAAATTTTCTATCTTGCGGAAAGTTGGTTTCCAAACCAATTTAATTAATTTCAAATTGATGTAATTCCAATTAACCCTATACTTGGCAACGACGGTTTTGGTTAATATTTGTGATTTACATTATAAATATTGGATTTATGAGGAGTAAAAATCATGTAAAAAATACGAAAAAAAATCTTAGATATGTAGTTTTGGAAATATAGTATGTATCTTTAAGTGCACATTGCCAGCTTTGCAGCAAATTAAAACGTGGTTCATTTGTTAGTAGAAATTAGTTATTTAAATGAAAATTACTATAAAACCTTAAGCTATTCCTTATTTGAAAAATAAAAAATAAATATCTTTTACAAAAAACTGAAAACAAAGTAAAAAAAACACTTCAAAGTCTGTAACGCCTTGCAAGTATAGCTGCATTTGGATGTATGAGAACCACTCCATCAGCGTCGTTGGAGTACTTCCTGAACCACAGACCACTCTTACCATCCAGGAGAAGCAAATGCAGATAGAACACATGGGAATCTTGCAAGACCATTAAAGAAATACGAGGAGTATTGATGCCAACTGGTACCAAACTGTGTTCACGTCTTTGATTGAAGATAAAATTAGATATCCAACTTACAATGTAAACGCAAGATAGTGGAAATGGATCTCTGGAACTCTCAGGGAAACTATGCAGCAGTCCAACTGGCTAAAATTCTTCAATCACCAGCTTTATAACCAGAAGCATGAAGCAGCCTGGACAGGCTGTTCGCTTTTTGGGGTGATTTGGGTTGGTTGGAGTAGGAAGATAACCACCCAAGAGAACCAGGAGGCTAAGTGCAGCTTCTAATTCATCAGCTGAAGTGTCACCACTACTGACTTTTGACCTGGTTCGAGATTTTTGAACCATAACCAGCATTTTGCGCGCCTGATTTTGTTGCTGCAGCACTAAGTTGTCCAAAAAACAACGATTCTTTAGTAAATGAATTAAAACTCATATCATATAATTTACAGCTTTAAATATTACTAATAACATATCCCTTTTTTATGCGATAAAATCTATGAAAAAATCATAAAATAAAGTCAACGAGAACCTGGCAATGTGTCTTTGAAGATACATTCAAAATTGAAAGTAAATTATTACGTATCTGACAATGTGCATTTAGGGATACATTCGGACAATCCGCATCGTACAAGAATAATTATACAAGTTTTGGGATGAAAAAACAGCACTATCATCAAGAAACATTTATTTACTATCCATATCACTACAAATAATCACCAATATTCTTTAAAAAAAACACCGAAAATAATAAAATTTATCAGCCGGTGCGTAGACGCCTGTCAAAGGTGTGACATTTTGCATATTACTGTCAAATCTGTGCAGCCTGTAGGGATTCTATACTGTGTAACACAATCTGTAGTATTTGGGCTAACGTTATATAAAAAAAACATTTGAAAATAGTTTTTGGTTTCTCCCCCATATTTTTGTTTAGGTCAACGTATCTTTAAATGCACAATGCCAAGAAAAGGGTTAAAATATAACACATAAATGTCTGATCGTAGTACATGATCACGGGTCTAGAGAGCAATTAATAACGTTTCAAAATTATCAATAAAAGTATTGGTACACATTACTTTGACATAAGTAGTACTATAAATTACTTGTGACATAGTATTTTAATATTAGAAGTTCGCTAACATACGCAAATAAAGCTTATCACTGTGAATTTAAGTTCAATTTGAATTGCTCTAATAAGATGACATTAAAAACTCGATTGTAGAAGAAAGTATAATTATGTAAATGTTATCAAGTTTGCCATTATTGATGTGTTTGTCGCATAATGTCAATACTTTGGAAGTTTCATCAGGTTTTTAATTGCTAAAAGCTACGGAAGATTTGTTAATTAATGTTACGACACACGAGTGATGCTCTTTCTTATTAATCTTTATTGATTTATATGTGATGACAAGGCTTAAATAAATAAATAATAAGTTAATAGATTTTAAACATCTTAAGCAATGAACTCAGAATTCTGTCCCGAACTCCAAAGCATGGTCTGACATTTCCTTCATAACATGAAAAATAAGCTCGCTAAGTGACCATCTGACCGACATAGAGTCCGTTTATTTAACGTTTGTCTATCTATTCTCAACAATTCTTACCTTATCTTGCTAGTTAGATTCCTGCCCTTCGTGCCCAAACAACTGTACGCAGGAAGATCTAATGAAGGCTATTGATAACGCCATTCGGTGAGTTTTGGGCTGACTCTGTGTAGGTTTGTTGCTGTGACGTCAAGAAGAAGAAGTTGGATTCCTTTTTTAGCACGTAACCTCACAGGTAAACAAGAGCCTTTTTTAGTTCCATATAAAACTGAACGGTTGGTTCCTGACATTGTCCACATCTTGATCAGTTTCCCCTCTCCATTCATCCAAGGATACTAAAAAACTACGAAATTCTCAAATTCATCCGAGGGTACCAAATCTAAAAAAAAAAACATCAAATTCAACAACAAACTCCATTAAACCACCTCCACAAATCAGCTACCGTATACAACCGGAAACGCGTATGAAATGTTTATTGCAATTACATAAAAGAAGATCATGTCTCCGCTCGACAAGTTGTAATCAATCAGGCGCATCGGGCGTTGACGTGTGCGTGTGCGCACACGCACGACTGCGCGTAAAGCCTTGTTCGCACTGGTTGAGTCATTTGGTAGAGCAACTCGCCTTTAGACAGAAAGGAAAACATTTTTTGCGAGACAAAAAAGCTAAATAGAAAAGAAAAAGTCATTAGCACATAAGACCAAAAAAAGAGAAAGTGAACTGAGCAGTGCCACCCTGCGGCAATAACGCTGCCCATTGCAATGAGATCTCACTCAGCTTATGCTGTGGTGAGGAAGTTTAGTAACTAAACTACTCGTTACTGACTAAAAAACCGTTTGCACTTTGATCGAGTCAGAAATCGACCGGTGAGCAAGTGAGTAGGGACGCGTGGCCCTCAAAATTAAACAAAATAGATTAGCTCAACTAAACAATTCAGTAACCCACTCGATAATTTTGGTGATCACTCTACCACTCGACTAAATTACTCGACTACCTCGTGCGAACAAGGCCTAAGATGCAATAAATTAGACGCCAATCGATTTTAATGATATTATCTTTTACATTCAATCGATATGTGTAATGATGAATCTTTTTTATCCGAATAAGGAACTTATAGACGTAATGCGAGAGTTAATGTACTGAATAAACTCGGCTTAGGAGTTAATGAACTAAGCCGAATAGAATAAGTATTTTCGTTTAGTTCTTTCATGCAGTTTATTACTTAAGATTATTGTGAGTGTAATTGGTTAATCTAATCAGATTTTGAACTTATATAAAGAAAAAGAAAGCAAGTATTTTAATTTGACTTACTAATGATAATATGCGTAATCCATTCTTCCATACTAATGTTATAAATGAGAAAGTTACTCTGTCTGTCTGTTACCTTTTCATGCTTAAACCACTGAACCGACGTGTGAATATCCCTGTCCACTTAAGATTAAAATAATTTGTATAAATAAGACATTCATCATCTCTCATCGATTTCTATAGATAACGATTCAACCCAGCAAATATCCCTTCAGCACGAGCGACTAATCGAGAAGACAAGTCTAAACAAGCCATAATAGATAGAATTCACAAATGGCGGGTAGTTAAAAATTCTCCACAGACAATAAACCGTCAACGAATCGCACGATATCGTCACGGGCGACGAACGCGTGCGCGGGTAATGAAGCGTGCGCAAGTGATTGTGCTCGCGTTAAGCAAACTACAGCTTTAGCTTTGATGGGTGGGTATTGTGACAGAATTGCTAAAGCCCACAACATGTCATGGTTGGTAATAGGTGACAGAATAGCTAACCACATGATTCAAGGTGAGGTGCACATCTCGTCACAGCTGTGATTGCACGTTACTATAAATCCTGTGGCCTTATTCACGTAACAAAACTTCAACGACAGAAAAACACTGATATGCGATCATATCTAGTAATCGTTCTATCAAAATAACCCTTGTGAATACAGATTTAGAACTGTTTTTCAATGGGATGACAGCGAGATCTTGACTGTCAAAATACGTGAATTAGGCCACTGACTGATATCCTGAAATTTTGTATTTGAAAAGAAAAATGAATGATTCCACTAAGTTCCCATGGCAGCTGCTTGATAACATATACATATTACCTGTAGCCAAGAGACAAGGGTTAGCGAAATTATTTATTAGCATAGCACACCACTCTATGGTGAATTTGACCAGAATTTCATAGACTTTGATAAGTTTCGGTCCACATCTAGGAATTTGATTTTTAGTCACCCTCTGAATTTTTACTTGTCCATTATTCCATCTTTCATTTAGAGAAGAACTTTATTATATACTTATTGCTACGAATACTGACGGGACGTAAGAAATGTATGAATTAGAGTTGATTCATGTCCAGTATTGCCTAGGTCTTTCTTATTCTACAGAATTTTCTCCCATTGTTAATAAGCGTTATCTAGCAAGCGTAAAGATTCTTCTACATTCCTAGAACAAGCATTTATGGGGAAATTTGCCAGCAAAGCTAATCGGGAGAGGAGCTTGAATTACGAGCTCGTTTAGCTAACTGTAGACACACTCCGCTTGATGGGTGTTAATTATATTGAAGTTAAGCTTTAAGTGTGAATTTCTCCAGTCTGAGACTTGATGATGGCAAATAATGAACCCAGTAACATGATTCACTGTGACAAATCTTAACTTTTCTGTCAAGTACTGTGATTATCTAATTTTCTCAGAATTTTTAGTGTCAATTTCTCTAGATTCTTAGACTTGATGTTAGAATACAGGTATCTTTTACTTTCTTTTTAACTAAAATCATTATAATATCTTCGGAATTCTTCATGAATGGTAACCGTTAGATTGTGTACCGCTCATTGATTTTTTTTCGAATTCAAAAATGACGTATGTGTACGAAAATAGAGAGACGTAGGTAGGAGTAAAAAATTTTTTTCTCTAAAAATTAATGCAATAATTTAATCTAAAGGTACATTCTGCATTACGCATGCGCGTGAATCTGTAACGACGCTTGTCCAAGCGATTGTGCTCGCGTTATCCTCGTAAGCCCGGATGTGCCTCAGAAGGAACTGAAACTTTGTAGTCAGTAACGCCGAGACATTTTCGGAGGTGACTTCGAAGTATCGCCGGATGTGCCATCAGAGGAACTAAAACTTTAGCGATAAATTTAAGTTCAAAAATTCGCGCCTATCGAAAGAAAAGAGTGATAGTCTATGGCTTAAAGTATTCAAAATCAGGTATCCGAACTTATTAATATAAAAAAAACAAAATGTCACTGTCAAATTATCTTTTTTCTTTGACAAGGTGGTTCGTCCAAGAAGACATGATGTGCGATTATTTTTTTTTCTTCACGTAAACGTAGTTTAATTGCAAAACTGACCAGTATAATTTAAGTTAAAATACTGCTAAACAAGCAAAAAAATTATTTTTCCCAATTTGAAGTAGTTTTGTAAGAATTTTTTTAGTTTAAAAATAAAAGTTCTTTGCAAGGAACATTCGGTCTTGATGGTGAAAGTTTTATTTTTGTATCTTTTTTCTATTGAGATGGGATTGAGTATTGGACTTTTAAAATTATGATATGATTGAGAATATTTACCATGAGAACGTTCTGATTTTTAGTTAAGTAAATATTATAATTAACATGAATATTAACTTTACTTCTTGTACATTTTAACCTATCATTAGTGTATGTTATAAAACCGATAGTACTTTTAAAAGTACTAATTATGAAACATTAAATAAAATTAAAACCGTTGTTCCTTTTCAGTTACATTTATTAATATCGTTATTGTATCTTTATGTAGTATTAATTTATTAAGAAGGTTACATTTATGTTTCACTTTAAAGTATAAAACACAATTTATTTACTTTTCCTTTTTAAAGTCTGTAATACCGAATGTTCTTTTAAGAGAAATCATTTTTTTATTATTTTTCACCTAAAATAAGCTCTATGCACTATTATATAGGGCCCCTGAAAATATGAATGCAAAAGAAAATCTCTAACATAGAATTTTTTTTACTCGAAGTGCTCGGCGTTTACTACTTCAAATTATTCGTTCTTCTGAAAGCACATTCGGCGATACTTAGAAGTCGACACAATTTACTCTTCGGTCTTACGAGGTTATACAACGCGCAGCTTTATGATAGCCTGAGTGGTTGGCATCAATCATATTGCAAATTGACTTGCTCAAAATAAAAGATGAAGATTCTATGCATAGCTACGAAAAATGTTTCTGCTGTTAGTTAGTCGATGTTACATTTATTATTACATTCATACCTGTTTATAGATTGATACATAATTTTAACTGGTCATTATGGAAATCTTTGGGGGAGGCTTATGTTCAGCAGTGGACGTTCTATAGCTGAAATGATGATGATGATGATATAATTTTAAGTCTTGGAACTATGCTAAGGGAAAGGTTGATTGCAATTTGGAAATCCATCGAAATACCTCATCCTTGCAATAACGCTACCAGTTGCATGGAAGCATGCGACCGGAGCAATTGGCGACAATGCCTCTCACACGCTCGCTACGTGCGCACGAGTCGTTTCGACACACAGGTAGGGCGAATAGAACAGCCAGTACGTAATGAGGGCTATCGTTTTTTGTTTCACCAGATGGCGCCACTGTAGCGTGAGGTCCTAAACTACGGCTGTCAAAGTTCGTATTACGAGCGCCAAAACTTGTATCTTCATTAGATGATTATATTAGATCATATTTAATACCCTAGAACTAAAATGTAAACGTATAAGCCATGCTACAGTGTTGCAGTCATAAAATATGACAATGCTTTCGTGTTTTCAGAGTGGACTTGTCCCCTATAAAAATGCAAATTATTTTGTGTACATGTCACTAGAGCCACCAAATATTCATTTATCATCATATTATAGCCTTTTCTATGAACTGCAGCACACTCCGTCATACCCACATTGTCTTTGTAAACCTCTAAAAAGTAAGTAGAAATATTCACTATATCTCAGTCAGGTGATACACTTTTCGATGTTACGCTGACGTATGAACTGTCCGAAGGCCACTCAACAGTATACGCCAAATCCTAAGCCAAATCGTCATTTTTTATTCCATCTGTTATGTTTCCAACAAAATTATTATTTCTATCATAGTCTTGAAGTCTGTACAAAGAAAAACACAGCTGTAATCTGGATAAACAAGCCAACTTTAGACAAGATATTGTTTGTAAATATAAAAAAACTAACCTCTGAATTAGCTGTTCTTTCAGACCGTTTAATTTTGCACCTCTTTTTCTTAACTCCCACTTTTAAAGCACTGACATTCATAGATCCGAAATCTGTATTTGCCATAATTAATCTAAAGTATTGTTAATACTCGCAATATTCATTTAATTAGAAATATAAAAGCGCGTGCGTAAACAAACAGTGACATTTGACGTCTCGAAGACCTCACGCTACACAAGCGCCTCTAGCGGCGATTTCATACGCGATAGCCCTCATTGAGTCGCAGTTCTATCTTTTATATTTTTAAAAGAAAGAAAGAAAAAAAAATTAGACCAAAATCCTTAGACTATTAAATCAGTAGACATAGTTTGTTTAATTTAAACCAAAATGGCAGCCACACAGCATGTGGTATGTTCTAGGCATTTTATTTTAGAAAGCATTTCAAGTTAGTTTCATAATATCTCATTAATTTTCCTTATTTTCGCTCAATTTCCGAAGCCGTTCAAGTACCAGCGAATCGACAATAGAAATTAAGTGTTACCGTTTTCTCATGCGACCATTTAGGTTTCCAGGAGTTAAGTGGTATCAAAAAAATTTACTTACAATCAAAATTAAAATCTAATCATATTATACACAACTACACACCCAATGAATTTTTTGGCTTAATGATTCAAGTGCATAATTTGTGCTGCCTGCTGTACTTGCAATGAACTTTTGCCTCCCCAACCCGTCTGGCCAGCGTGGGGAGTGTATGCAAATCCTTCATTTGCCTCTAAGGTAAATTAGAGAGGGTCGGGCTCCAGCAGTGGGGACTAATGACTGATGATGACCTTTTTTTATTTCCAAAAAAGCTAGGTCTCAGGAAGTGTAGCTAAGTGCTGTCTCATCTCCTTGGACTATAAGTAACAAAGACGACACGCGTGTCTAGCCCGTGATTACGTCCAATTGCCTTCGAAGCACCTGGCTGTGGCCCATTGGTGGCGAAACCCACACGGCTACTGTTACCGTTTTGATTTGAATATTATTATTACCGTTTTTATGACCTGGAAGTTCGTTTGCAATTTCAGTTTACGCTGACCATTGTAAGGTTGCAATTAGTTTTCAATCAAATCTCTCAGTTAAAATTCTCCCAGGTATTTTCCTAGGTATATGTATGGGAGCAGTAAGGCGGTGCATAAAATTGTTCAATTTATAATTAAATCTTTTAAGGTTCTTTAATTTAGTGAACGGACTAAAGAGACAAAAGCTCGATTCTTTTTATTGGATTATTGAATGAAAATTCCTTGTAAGAAATTTCAATTTCGGTTCATCACATAATATTTTTCTCAATTTTACTATTTTGACAGCAAATGCATTGCCATAAAAATCGGGATGTAGGTGTGTTTTTATCGATAATTCATGAACTATGTAGTACAATAAAATCTTTAATGAAGTGGAAACTGCTTGAAACAAGTCCAAACATTGACTTTTATATCCAAATATAGCTAACAACACAATATAAGGTAATAAAAGATCGTATTTTGACAACAGTCAAAAACGCTTTTACTGCTTACGGACATAAAAGTCTAGACAACCCCGATTCCGTAATTTTATTGTACAAAAGTGCACTTTAATGCGTCTACATAATGACTAATGAAATTATCTTATAACACGGTTCAATCAAATAAAGAAACAATCAGTGCCGCAACGCTGCAATCACAAGCAATCGACATCAACTCTTACTGCAATTACTTTACAACGCGTAACAGCTGAAAAAAGGCAATTTCTCTGCGAGAAAAAGACATCTGAACTTTTAACAGTCGGTTTACAACCTCCAAGTAATTTTAAACGTCATCAATTCGAAAATTCTATTAAGTTTATTGAGCCAGATCGCGTGTAGAACGTAACTGTCACAACAAGGAACAACATAATCTGTTAAACGCAATTTATCGACAGAACTACGCGCGCTAGAATTACTTGTTATTCGAGACGACGGCACAATCGAATATTTGTAAACAAAGCGCTTCACTACGCATTAATAAAGCCGTGTCGATGACGGGCTATAACGCGACAAATTTACGCCCACCGTTAGGGCTCGACATAAAAGTCGATATAAAGTTTTTATCGACACCAACCATCCGCTGCTCGTTACATCTCTGTAATTTCTTCATTTTCGTCCCCGCGAAATGCGAGCCAGTTATTTTTATTCTTGCATAAAATCGAGTATATTTTTCGGTAATTAAAAAAAACTTGTATCGATAAAATACGTAGCTGCCGCGCTCTCGTGGACTAATAACGAAATGTCGATGTTTGAAGTTAATTTGTGCGGTCATTTGACTACCGGATTCGGATTGCAGGTCAATGGTCTCTGGTAAAAATTGCTTTCTTGCGTATAACGTAATTAAGATATGTGGATCGCTAGTAATCGATATAATTACATGTTTCGTGCGTACGCGCAGCACTTAGACGCGATTAGGTGAAAGCCGCGGTTCGACGCGCCACGACAGGTAGTGACGATTTGATTGCTATAATTCATTTATCATAATAGTCATGTGATGAAAACTGTATCAGATAAGATGTTTTGATTTTGTTTATAAAATGCGATATCTGGTTCAAGTTTTGGTAGAGCGAACTCTACATACTCGTATATTTTCTGCAATAAATGAGAGGGCAAAGAGAAAGTTAATGAACTGTGGATTTTTCATTTAATAGTACCTATCTAGATACGTTTATCAGAATAAAAACTAATACTTATGTACGAGTATGTAGAAATGCCAATATTACCTAAAAAGAGAAGAAATGCAGTCTTCAAAAGTTTTTTGCGAACTTCAGGAACGTTCGCAAACGGGTTCCCGGGGTCATTCCGGTTATAATCCCAGGTTCATTACCAAGTCGAGCGACTTTGGAAAATCACAAATTACGTATTCTTATCTTAATTGAAATAACAGTAGCCGAGTTTTTAGATTTACTTTTTATACAGCTTTAAAAATCTTATGTCTTCAAAGGAGTATTTAACTGTGTAACAAAACTGCTTCATTTGATGTTTAAAAAAAATGTATTTATTGCCTCCGAACCATTAGGGGCTGGATTGTTGACAGGTCTAAATACCTATTCTAATTTGAGCTGAACTGATTGTGATTATACAGAATACGGTTGTGACCTAAGTTTTAAGATAAAGGTTATGTAAGATGTAAATATATTTTTTACTAGCAGCAACTAAAGTCAAAACTCTTATTTTAAGCCAACTTTTTTTTTATGCATAACAAGGCAGGTATTTGACCACAATCGCACCGGATGTTAAGTGGGATGCAGTCTAGGATGGTACATATCTGCCCTGTAAGTGCTTATTTATTTTCATTTAACTAAGCCGTATGCTTAACACTCTAATGCTATATCATTATTTTACTTAAAATAATAGTGTCTTATTTGCTTGATCGGCGTTTTCATCGAGTAAAAGTTGGCTCATAATTGAATCTTTATCAATATAGAGCATCACGCGTTAACTTACTTCGTAAATTAAAATTTAATGTATCAGTTTAATATTATACAGACAAATAAAGCGGTAAAAGCAATTAAATTATAATTAAAATGTATGAGGCTAGTGTTTTTATCGCACTTTTTATTGACGCGAGCTATGAACTTGCATGTTCGAGTTACTAATAATAAAAATAAATTCATTTATTATTGATTTAATAATTAAAAATTATATCATTATTATCTATAACGACTGAAGTACTTGAAAACACCTGTAATTATATTTTTTCATCCACAGCGAGGAATCTTTTTAATACGAGTCAGTATAATCTTTCGTTTTAGTGTCTACGAAACAACATCATAATAAATTCATAGAGATGTTGATGTGACTAAAAATATGTATAATACATATCTACAAATGTCGCAGATTTTAGTCTCATAAGAGGTTCCGCATAGGATCTCAAAATTTACAAATATTTACTATGAATAATAATTATATCGACCCGACTATTCGATCACAGTTGGACATAACACTTAGCTGCGCTAACCTAATTTATTTAAATGATCATAAAGTTACTCATAAATCACGCACTGTATTATTATAAGGAAGCTATTATTATTATCTCAGTGATATTTTAATATTATCAATAACAATAAATATCGTAAACTATTTGGCTTTTCCATATCGAATAGAACTCGATAAATAACGCGGGAGGCGGGGCGCGTGCGCGTGAGCACCCACGCACACATTTACAATGCAAATATTAGGCATAGTAGGTACACACATAGTCACATATGATTAAGTACATAATCAGTTATGTAAAAGAATAAGCCAGATTTTTTAAGATATGCGCATGTAAAACATGCTCTCTGATTACAAACAAAAGATATTCTTATTAAAGTGTAAGAAGCTGAAAGTAGGTATCCAAAGATGTTTCAATTTAGTGTCAAGTATAAAAATATCCCTATTTAGCATGTAGAGTGCTTAGATTTTTTTACTGCTCCAAGGATATTAATTTAAACTAATTATATCAACGGGTTTCTAAAAAATAGTCTACTTATTATGTTGTATTACACACTCTTGAATGTGAAGTCGTCGTGGTGGATTTTGCCTTGTAACCTTACAGGTTACGAAAAAAATCTGGACAATAAGTATAGTGTGAAAATTATATATAACTTGAAAAAATCCAACTGCCTAAGGCGAGAATTGAACCCACGACCTTTCGTTTACCGGACGACTGCTCTTTCATCGATTCCCGCCTTAAGCAGTTCGATTTTTTCAAGTTATTTATAATTTTCAAATTAGTTTGAGATGTAACTCTTAACGCTAAAAATTAAATAACTAAGTATAGTGTGTACCAAGCTTAAGAAACACATGCGCACCGCGATTATTGTATAATAAGTGTGAAGTATTTCGATGAATCAAAACATCAAAGAGTTTAATGATGACAAACTACCAGCTATCGCCATTCCAAACTACTAAGTACTACTGCACATCAAAATAAACACCGTAGCATCTTATGTAGTTATAGTAAGAACTATTTTCCAACAAAAATGGCTATCCATTTTTGTGCACTAACTAATGTACAATCAGCACATCAGACTATCTGATGTGCTGATTGTACATTAGTTCGGTAGTTCAGCCATTACTCTTAATGCTTTTCGTTGGAATTTGCATAGCACATTACAATTTAGGTGTGTATATTCTATTTCAATGCTTATTTCCTATTAATAGCTTTATATCAGCGTAATGAATAGAAAGTAAGTAGGGTGATGATTATTCATAGATGGAGATGAAAAACTTTAACGAAGGTGGTATAAGAAAAGATAAAGCGTAGTAGCGTGCATTGGGTGAGGTATGTCCAGAAGTGGACTGAACCCTCAAATATTTAACGAAGACGAATAATGATTGTGAATAATACCAGTCAATGCTGCTCTTTTTAAAGGCAGTGTCGTTGTTATTTTTTTTAAATCTTTCTTAAAAGTCATTGCAAATAATGGATTCTAAATTTTGTTCTTGTTAAAACATTATCTCTTTCAAATGTAGAGACAAACATCCACCGATTAAAGTAAGATCCGAATCTGATTCAATTTGCAATATTCTTGTCTGTAATTTGTTTCTGTTTCGCAAACTGATAATCCAGAACGGATAAATGCGATCTCATTTGAGACCATCTGCTGTTATAGGTTTGCTATGGTAATGCCTCAAACCATAGTACAATATTGCAACAGTATTTCAACTGTGTTACTATGGGAGAAGGATTCTATTTGCTTTGTTTTAGGTTCCTAGGAAATATGACATTTTCGGATTCGGCATACTACAAAAATATTGTTTAAATAGGCATGCAGGTCAATATGAACATCAAGAATGTACGCCTATAAGTACCACCGCCCATAAGGTACGCATCATAAAAAAATCATAGTTTCAATCATACATTAGTACGCACTAACTAGCTAAGGATATGATTCTTTGGATGGTGAGTCCATATTTCAATAAACTATTTAAATATACCTGTATAATAGGACCTGTAATTAGCAGATCAGGGACATTATTTTTCGTGAAAATATATTTTTCAGTATTTTCACGATATATTAATAACTCGCGAAGCTATCTTTAGGTACAAAAACGACCAGGGAAATAACTTATTAACAGAATTAACAGGCGTCCATTCCATTGAAAACTTTCCTGTAGATGAAATAAAGCTACCATTATTCAACACCTACACTCAATTCCAAAGCGTACTTTTCAATAATAAACACGGGACAATAAGCAATATTCCGCAATAAAATTAAAGCCGCCATGAAGCAAGCGTCAACTGAAACTTTAAACTCGTCTAAATCATATTAAAATACAGCTTTCCTACTTTAGAGAAAGCAGATCGGCAGACGTGGACTCTTAAAACACTTTAAGAGCTAATAAATGACAGCTCCGGTCCCAAAGAAAGTTCTATATAACTTTAAGTTGATAAATAAATCTTATATTTAAAGATTATTTCTTTCAAGTCATACACAACGCCGACACAGCTAAGTCTTGTTAGAAAACTAACTTGATTGGTACGTAAATTAGTGGTCACATCTTTATGATTGCTATCCAAAAGACACCATAAATAATGACTTTCATGGAATGACACGATTTTACATTAAAAGTCACGAAGTTACAATCAGGACGTATAGTTAGCCAACTCATTCATCAAACAACGAGAAACTACTTCATGATCAATACCAGTCTTTTTTACTTCTAAACATAATCTCTGATTAGGAATTTTACATTTGATTTATCTAGTTACTTTCAGTAAGATCTGCTTAGAGGGTTTTCATACAATTCAAGAAAATCATTACCTTGTGCGATTTAAAAACGAGATTATTTCGCCATATCCCTTAGTTAAAAACCACCTCAATTAATAAATAGACACGTTTGTGTAAATGTGTGCTAGCGCCTTCAATAATGTTAAATCTTTGCTTGACATCTGCTTTAATGGTCCAATGTATGCAAAAATACCGATTGTAACCGTTGACGTGCATTATGAAATTAGGGACAATTCACATCTTTTTGTGCTCAGTGCGATGCATTTCATGGTTCTTAACCCTTGCGGTGCTCAGTTTAAGGCAATCATGAACCTTGTCCTGTATTGTGTTCTATAATAACCATTACACTATAAGAATGTGACATGAGGTGGTTTGTTTGTTGTGACTCTTATTTTATTTTAAGCTAAATGGTGTATGATAGATTACATGTTAGTACAAACTTTCGATTTAAAAATAATTGCATAATTAGATGTATTTTCAATATCAGGAGATAATTATAATCTACTATAATGGCACTTAAATAACATAAAGAAACATCTTAACAGGTTTACGAAAACAATGATGAAAACTTTGTTTTAATCTTACGCCTAAAACAAGTATTTGGGTTACCGTACTTTTCCGTATAAACTAAAAAACAAAATAAAATGAGCCGAACAACTATTTATATTCAGTTCATAACTGTACTAGCTTTTATCGCACAAGTAGAGTTCAATTTTCTCATCGATTACCGAAATAAAAAAGGCGTGAAATCGAATTACGTCAATAAGCCAGGAAATTTCTCGTAAAAAGCACAAAGTGGCATCAAATAAGCCAAAAATTGGCCTGGGAGAAAATGTGAGTACCGTACAGCTACCATCAGGGTTTTCTGCTTACGTACCTATGGTACTTTATGTACTTTTATATAGGTGCTATATTGCAATAAAACTGTACAGTCTAGGCTGATGTGCTGTTATCTCAACTTTTTTATTTTAGAGCTTCTTCAGACTTTTAATTTTTTACCGAGGGCAGATTATTCTTATATTAATTTGTAATAACAAAACATGGAAGTTTCAGGGTTAAATCTGTTAACTGAAGCTCAACTGTTTCAGTAATTTCTCTTCATTTGCCAAAAATAGTTGCGGACTTGAAACATTTTTTCAGATTTTTAATACATAAAGCTAAGCTCCTATTACATAACGCTAAGCCTTTTCATGTTATTTGAACTGTCAGGACTTTTAAGTCTAATGAGAACGAGTATCAAATTGGTCGGATGATTGATTGTAATCGTAAATGGGAGCTTTTAAATTGGGATGCTAGATTAGAAAATCGATTTGTTTCTGCACGATTAGACTTTCTATGGAGTTCACGACGATTTTTGGATCGACCCATAAAAATCATCAGCAAGGATCATTATGTCAGAGAGCGTTTCCGGATGAAAAGTAATTAAAATTCATAAAAGAGCACATTTGACGTAACAAGTTCTTGGAGGCATTACTTCCTTATTTCATGCGAAATAAAAGCTTTTTGCATTGAAGCTTTTGGAATAAAGAGGTTATCGAGCTAAAATCTATGCATTGTGGATGCAATATTATACATCATATTTATTTATGTTAGCTAAATATAGATAGGATGACTATTGACTAGATGATTTATTTTAAAAATCCATTTAGATCTATATTGTTTTAAACTTTTATGTCATAAGTGCCAAAATATTGGCTAAAACTGAATAAAATATTTTTGATTTTGATTTTACAGTCACTAACATTAGAATATCAGAGGCTCGTAAATAAAAAGGTACATTGGTAGCAATTTCGAAAATAACTATTCAATTTAGACGAAACGAAACAGCGGCTCTTCACAGTGAAATCGATGTTTCAAAAATCCGTCCACCAGTGAACTCTAGCCTTACTTGCTCAATGTATTTCCAGCCTTAGCCTTGACCACTGTTTTGACAGTTCAACTAGCGCGGAATGCTGACAAAAACGTCGCCTAATAATGCCGTGTAAAAACGCGAGTCGTGCGGCGCGGGCGCATGGGCGGTGCATGGAAATGCGCACCTGTTTGCCACCCACTGCGCGGAACTTAGATATGTATACGAGCGATTAATGAGATAAAAACGATTTTGGACTAATTAATTTAGGGTAGAATTTTGTTTGGCACAAAATTAAGAGATACTTCAATGTTTAAAACACATTTTACTTCCTACGATTTCCCCTAGTAAAATAAAGTGGATTGTCTTCCTACGGTGGAAATTACCTATTTTAAACTTTCATGGTCACTAAAAGAATTATTATTATTGACGGGATTGCTACCATGTACCTTATTACCGTCAATAATAATTATTATTCTAAATGACCTAATAATGACGATGATAAGATGCAAAGGCTATAGGTAATAACTCCGCTTAATATTAGTGAGATAGTTTTCTACTTTTCCGATAAATATTTGACTTTTCAACCGACTTCAAAAAAAGGAGGAGGTTCTCAATTCGACCCGTATGTTTTTTTTTGATAAAGTCATAGCAAAAACACACTAGCAGAGATTATCCGCTTACTCGGCTGTATAAGGAAATAGATAGAACTTTACAATAGTTACAATACGTCGTGATTTAATTAATTTACCGGTCAGTAATATTTGAAATGTAACTTTTTCATAGTATCTACTTACCTATTTCTAAGAAGTAACAGCGTAGTTCAAATACTTGAACAGTTGGTGTCTACTGCCACTTTAAGCTATAGTTAAGTTACTAAGGGCTGATTTTTCAATTGTCAGATATCTTGCAACTGAAGAATAAACTTGTCATTTTGACATATTTCCCATACTGAAACTGTCAATATGCCAAACTTATTCTTCAGTTAAAAGTTAGCCGACGATTGAAAGATCAGGCCTAAGTGTCAAGTAGCCCCAAGTTGCAAGTAGCTGTGGTTATTCTATCTATATGATCTACAGTTAATAGTGTGTACCATACTATAGGGACCACTTCTGCTACCAAACCACTTTTTAACTGCCTCGCCAGCTACCGTCTTCATTATTGGGAAATGACGGTAATGGTACAAACTAGTTTAATTTGATTTATGCCTATCTGTTTAAGGGAATGTGGAGCTCGTGCTGTGTTAAAACGCTACAATCTCACGCGATATCTTGTTCAGATAACCATTATAAACTATGGGAGTTGAATCTGTTTGTAATTTGTTATGATTATCTCCAAAAAAATCAATGTTTAACTGACATGATGGCTGTCCGGTAGGCGGAGCAGATGCTACTAATAAGTCTTGTTCCCATCCAGGATCTGAATCTAAAGCTTGTAAGACAATGAAACCCAACCAATGAAGCTTGAGTAGGTATCCTGAAAGTTATAAGTACTCGGACGTAAGAAAAAGAGGCTGACAATAGTGACTAAGTTTCTTGCGCTGCTTCTTCTCAGCACTGGCACATTTATTGTCCTAAAGCAGTGGTAGGGTTAATACTGGGACTACTTGCATAAATAAATAAATTAGTTTTTAAGGGCCCTTGCAAAGACTATTCTTAATCAAAAGTAATTAAGCATAGATTGAGGGAAAGTTTGAAGTATAGTATTGACTTCTCTCTAACTAAATTAAAGCGGGATACAGAGGACCAAAAAGGCATAAATGTGTTTTCAGTTTCTCGTGCTTTGTAGCGTTCGAGGCATAGGTCCAGCAAGAACTGCCATTGGCAGATTTAGGGAAGAATGTTATCTTCAGTTTATTAATTACCAGCACTTCAGCTGGCCTCGGTACCCATACATTTGTCGTTCAAAATGGTCAAAATAGTCTTCAAAAATGGTACAGGTCTTCTCAAGCTATAGTCTGGTCCGTGAGCACGTAGAATTTTGTCCAATGACCCCTAGCTACCCATCCTTATCGCTCGCGCGTAATTATGTTGCTATCGCGCTCGCACACTCACTGCGGGTGCCAGTCGCATAGTCGCGACAGCAATATAATTACGCGCGAGCGATAAGGATGGGTAGCTAGGGGTCATTGGACAAAATTCTACGTGCTCACGGACCGGGCTTTAGCTCTAGTAATATTAAATCGTCTATCCTACCTGAGTAGCACCACGCAGGCCATACGACGGGGGCCTCAGCGTCCAGGGCGCGGCGCGGGGCCGAGGCGAGCATCACACCGGCTGCTGCGGCCCCATCTCAACCCCTGGATCAACCAGACATACGTCAGATATCTTAATCACATTACCGGTTGTCAGATATCACTACGAAAACGACGACAATATCAGTTAATTGAGGTAGTAGTCTACCGACTGAAAATATTTTTTAAAACTTTTCCTTCAAACCAAATCAAATTAAAATTCTCAACCAGACATTCGTCAGATATCATACCAAAAACTTCGAAAATTTCAGTCAATTGAGGTACTTTATGTTTCGGTTTCCTCCACGGAGTCCTTTTGATTAACAGACCAAATGATATTTTTTCAAATCAAATAAAATTAAACAACATTATTATCTTACCTTACTAACGAAAAGCTTCTTCAAACGTAATTTTACATCAAATTGTTTATTATTCAGTTCTAGAATTATCTGTGACTGTTTATTATGACCGGTTCACATAGATATAAAATTCAATCGAGAGAATCTAACCGAATTTATTCCGTTTTTCAGAAATATTAATCTTGATCACTAATAATGTTTCGATTAGCATCAAATAGCAATCGATCGATATTTTCAGGGTATCGAATGAGACATTTAATTTATTGATATCCAAAAGATTAAAGTAACAGATAACTTAAACTCCAGTTAAGTTAAACTCCAGTTATTCACATTATAAAGCGAGAATTCGGTCCAAGTTCAATTGACGCGCGCGCAGCCTCCGGTGAACCGGGACGAACGAATGAGAAATAAACAAAAAGTTAGTGAAGTGCCGGTGCGAAGTATTAACTGAGGTTCCGTAGAAATACATTTTGAAATTATTTCAATAGATATAATAATTTTACATAAGTTTCTCCGCAGACTGAAGACTTTTTGTCGGCCGATAGTTAAGTCGGCGCTGAAAGTGCGCACATTACACTGTTTTGGTATCCGTCGATTCCTCAAACAAATTAAAAGCCTAAGAAAACTATCGGCCGATTAAAAGTAGGTAGGTATGTATTCTACGGGGACCCTTACAAACACTACATTATGATAGTCATAAAAGTTTAGTGTTTTAATGTTTCTAAAAACGTAATAATAAATAATGAATGGCAGTTCAATGAAGTAAAACTTTTTGTATTTTTCAAGGAACCCCAAAATCGGCGTCAGCAATCTCCATTGCAAGATTAGAGGGAAAAACTATCAGTTGGCTTTTTGTAACGCGGTTTGGGTGCGGGAAAATCGAGAAGAGCCCAAATCGATGCCACGGTTCGGATGCTGGCAGGTTAATACACCGTTTTTTGTTTCGAAAGCACCTCGGCGGCAGGTGGCAACACTGGCTGGTATATTCAGGTTGATAAAAAGTAAGTATTACGTGCTTAACTATACAATAGCCTAAATGTTCTTATAGAGGAACTTATTACCTTTTACAAAGCTCATGATCATGAGCTTATAAAATTGTTTTCCAATTTTCAGATATTGTTTTTTGTTTGTCAACTGCCATGCAGACTGACTGCAGACGATTATCACACTATAATAGTAAGTAGATCATCATTCAGCTCACTAGCATTTGCCCCGGGATTCAAATCGGCGACTGCTTCTGATGTACCTAGCTTCGCTATCGCTTTTAATCGCCCCAGTATAATTCCACTAGCGCACTCTTTCAAAACTTTATATTTTTATTTGATTTAGGATTTCTTGCATTTTCACTAGACCCTGATCAACTAGTACAACAACGTGATACACTAAAACTATTACATTTTTAAGGTTAACCTCTTAGCTAGGAAGTTCGTGTTATTGAATATTACCAAGATTTATCATTTATGAGGAAAGAAATTGCTCCGGCCATACTTCACCGAGTCACGAGTATTTTATCTTCTACTACATTTTACGTTTAGTAACAATAAAGCCGTTAAAATAACTCTCGAGAAACTAAAGAGATCGTTTCCATATTTACTGTCATGGAATAGATAGTTCTGATAGTTAGTACGGACAGAGAAAGGTCATTAAAATTAGTTTTGTTAGTTTATTAGAAGAGATTCATGTTATTAAATATATCTATTAAAATACATGATCTTCACTTAAACACTGTCTCAGATGGGCCATTATATCAATAGATTAATGTGTCCATAGGTTAGTTTTTAAAATAGTCATTCATCAAGCAAAAACTTACTTGAATCGACATCCGTTCTGGGGCTATCACTATTTTCAAATGAAAAATCGAATAAAACTACTTACTACGATTGGTCAGGGAAAATATTTTTTGTCATTATCTGCTTTAAAATATCACACCCTTAAGCTGAGTTGCACCAACTTACGTTGACGGTAACTTTAAGAATAACCGGTGTTCTTTTTTATCCACAACGAGGAAGCTCTTGATGCTCTGATGGTAAGTGATGATCAGGCCGAAGGTGGAAGCGAGCTTCACCCGGAATCCTCAACCAAGGAGGAACTGGCTATCTTACCTCCAACTGCCGGAACACAAAAATGCTGTTAACATTGTTGTTATGGCGACAGACTTAGGTAAGATGGTGGTAGCTAGGTAGGCGGACTTAGAACAAGCCCTACCACCAACCAAACCGAAAAGAAAAATCTGCCCCCCTGTATGGAGTTTCACAAATATTTGACGTATGTCAAAGTTAAAGTAAAATGGTGCAATTCAGCCTTAGTCTTCGTGTGTGTACTGAAGTTTTTTTTTTTTTTCATGTGATAGGAGGCAAACGAGCAGACGGATCACCTGATGGTAAGTGATTACCGTCGCCCATAGACACCCGCAGACCCAGGGGCGTTACAGGTGCGTTGATAAGTTGCTCTACAAAGGTTAAATGAGAGTTAAGGAAAAAATGCATTATGCCCCTGATCATATTTAATTGAAAGACGCTTTTCATCACACTAGCAATAACAAAAGAACCCAATCCAAGTCTAATCACAAGACACTTACTCGTATCATATTGCAATAACTAAGAAATTTCGTCAGCGCAATGCAGTGTATAATGACCGTTGCACAATTAGGCCGGGGATTGCGATCGTAAAGCGTTCATTACGTACAGCGACAATGCTCTAATCTGCTCCAGTTCGGTAGCCGCGGGCATCCGGATGCGCGGACGCAGCCGCGGGCGATGGCAGGGTTGGTGCTTGTGGCGAAGGAAGAAGGCTGGGTTTTGATTAACCGTCAAGCTGGCTATGGAGTTACAGTGGTGGTACAGTGGAGCTACAGTGGTGGTAAGAGGTGGGAATAGTCTTAAAATGCGAACAACATGAAATGTGATAAGCAATTATCTGTAGGTACTTCCACAAGTAATAGAAAAGTTCAAGCTTTGTATATTACTAAAGCATACAGTCCCATAGTAACTTGTTGTCGTCACGCCATACGAGGCTAAGTCAATTCTACCCTACGAGGTGTAGGTATCCAAAAGTTCATAAAATAACAACTAGTTTATGGAGATCGAGACGCATTTTCTCTGGAAAATGTTTTTCATATTAGCTCGACCGTTGCAGCGTTGGATTTTAAAATTTATCCTGAACTTTTTCGTAGTAACATAAGACCTGAAAAACTAACCTATAATATTAATTCAATAAGCTAAGTATGTATTGTCAGCCCTAAAGCCGCCAGCCGCGCAGGTGCGACCGGCGGTCGTGCGGCCCGCCGCCGTCAATTGCATCAATTGAGCCTTTTTTCCGAATGCCCGTTAGGAGACACGCGAACAGTACAGCGGGATCTAGACTTTTTATATAAAACACAAAAAACACCGCGACATCTTTATCGAGACGGTTTCAAAGGTGAAAGACACTTCACATGTTACGGGCTGAAGTTTCGTCTAATTGGATCAATTAGTGTGCTCTTAAAAAGGCATTTTATGTCTTGAATTCGTAACTTGGTCGTGGAATTCACTTTTTATTGGTTTGTTGCTTTCTGTCGCTGGCAGTGAAGAAGAAACATATTTCTGTACTATTAACTAAAGAAGTAAAGAAAGAAAATAAATGTTTGGAAAGAATAACGGTGACAAGCGTGTCCGTATTATGATTTAATGCTTGTTTACTTTTTTAGTATTGTTTATTTTACTTGTTATGTACAAATTAATGAAGTTATGAGAGACAAAAATAAATACTCGTGTAAACGATGAATATTTACGTTCATTCCAGTCAAATAGTGATGGCCATAATAAAGTAGGTGAAGCCCTTCTTCATTCACAAAAATATAAAGGAGTGTGTAATGCACGCTAATATTATGCATTTACTTTGCAGTAAATAATCGTACTTGGAGAAGAGCTACTTTATTGACGAAAACTAGAATTAATTTTGCTAATTTACTGCCTATCCGGATATACAACAACTCAAACCAAACCTGTAGCATCACGAAAACCGTAACCAAAAAAACTACATAAAAATAATTTTCTCGATCGATCCAGACAGCAATCGAGAGCAGACCGATGAAAAATGCATATCTTCTCGATCGTTCACGTGTGGAATCACGCTGTATGTGTAGAAAGCGACGCCAATTACCAGGCTGTCGACCGGCGCCCGCGCACCGGCCGTGTTCTTAGCTGAATGAAAATGCACTCGTATGAAATTGGTTTCCTGAAAACCTATATACATACTATATTTTACTATTTTTGGTATACAAAGAGAAGCTTTTCAGGAAGAACTTATGTTCTTAGGGGGATGAAATAGTGAATGAAATTTCGTAAAAATTTTATGTTCGTATTTTTAAATCTATTGATAAATCTTAATATTATACTTATGTGCTTTTATGCTCCGTGTGTGATACGCGAAAATTATAAAATATTTTGTTAAAGTACTGTCTTATTTCCCAGCAAGTACTTTCCCATTTATTTACATTAAATACTACATACTTGGATGATAAAATATTAAAACATAACCCTGGAGTAAAAAGTTAATTAAGTAGTTAAGGATATTGTTGAAATATCCACCCATTCAAAATCAATTTCATTGCCGATCAAATCTGAACAGCTTCCAGTATAAACGTCACATAACAAGCTGTACGTTTACAGCGGCACTATACCCTATTGGACTCGATTAAATGTTTCAATGGCAGGTTAACAGCGCCAATCAGTATCACGTGCGGAATCACTGATATCACCGCGGGATCATCATTAATATTATACAGGTAGGGGAGACCGAGGAGAGCTGTACCAGAGTGTTCGTTCGTTTCAGCCGAAAGACGTCCACTGCTGGACAAAGGCCTCCTCCAAGGATTTCCGCAAAAACCGGTCCTACGCCGCTCCAATCCAGGCAATTCCCGCGACCTTCACCAGATTGTCGGTCCACCTGGTGTAAGGTGAGTGTCTCAAAGCCAATTTTTCTACACGTATGATAGGCGATCGAATCAGAAATGAGGAGATCCGCAGGAGAACCAAAGTGAAATAGCTCGCAGAATTGCTAAAATCAAGTGGCAGTGGGCGAGGCACATAGCTCGTAGAGACGATGGCCGTTAGGGCAGAAAAGTTCTCGACTGGCGACCACGGGCTGGAAGACGTAGCGTGGGCAGACCTCCTACTAGGTGGACCGACGATCTGATAAAGATCGCGTGAAGAGCCTGGATGCGGGCAGCGCAGGACCGTTCATTGTGGAAAACCTTGGAGGAGGCCTTTGTCCAGCAGTGGACGTCATTTGGGTGAAACGAACGATGATAGGTAGCGAGCTGAAATTTTCACGCAAACTGTAGAGTGCCGAAAGAGCTATGAATTCGCG
The DNA here is from genome assembly GCF_963855985.1 of Ostrinia nubilalis. Taxonomy (NCBI): domain Eukaryota; kingdom Metazoa; phylum Arthropoda; class Insecta; order Lepidoptera; family Crambidae; genus Ostrinia; species Ostrinia nubilalis. The sequence continues at coordinate 12,451,927 of NC_087097.1, forward strand.
AAAATGCTAGTTCGATAACTGTCTTAGGTTCAGAGAAATAGACTTTGTTACAACCCACCTCTATTACAACTCTCCTCGGTCTCCCCTATTGCAATCATGGTGATTACAGAGGCTTAGCAATCGACTAGGGATGTAACGGTCTGTGCGACGTGATATTTATGAATGAGCCTAGAGTGCGGTAGGTGCTCGCAAGGTCTTAGGGCTGCGACGTGATCTAGGGCGGTATCGATTACACGATGAAATTAGATCGATAAAATTATATACAATAGAAAATAAATTGATGAGGTACGATGAAATATAGTGGTTTAGTGTTTAATAAATTGACATCGATATGGAAGAATAAGATAAATATTCTTATTAGCTCTTTTACAAGATTCTACATGTTGCAATAAAGTTTCTCGGAACACTAATTTTGTTCGGATATTTTATTACTTTTAAAGCTATTTAAAATTCTGAATGTCATCATGCTCGTATGAATTACATTAAAATGTAGCCATGGGACTTTGAACACGATAGGGGCACGATAGGCTTCAAATTTCCTCGAAAGACTTATGTCATGATCTCATTAGCAAAACAGAATCTAGGATTCTAGAACACTTAACACCGCTAACTGTAATAAATATTCATTTAGTTCCAACGAAACAATTTTAAAATATGGGTTCACCAAAAAATCTTTTATAGTAATGGGTTTATGATCTTATATTTTACTCCGACAATAGACTGCTTAAATAGCTTTGACAGTTTCAGCACATGTGTGTTGTTAGCTTGATTTATTGACAGTAACAGATACGCTAATTCGCCCAAATAAATTATCATCTGCACCTTTTACACGGACAGATGAATAGTTATATTTATTCATGTTAACGACTTGTATTACCATACATCATAACAGCATCAGATCTCATGCAGCACAATATAAATATCGAATGAATAATTCAAACGTATTAGTATTCGGTATCGAGTTTTTTCACATCACTAAGACGGCCCCACAAGTGGTGGCTACCTCCATTTTAAAGTGAGACCTCTGTGGGCAGGTTTTGGAACCCCTTTAGCGGGATCTTTCTAGGGATGGGAAGGGGGCGGGGTGGATCTTATTATGGTGGTTGCCTGGCTAATCATATTTCAAGATTTCGTTACATAAAATGGTTTACAATTCATTAATATTGTAACGTTAGCTTGAATAATGGTGCTGGGTCGAAGGTAAGCATCGGTTAGTTCAAAGCGACTGGTAATGATATGATTTATTTGGTCGGCGGACGAGTGCAACTTGACTGGAGACAATATAAATTATAGCGGCCGCTGTTTACACAACGACCCCACAGATTGAGGTCTTTATTCATGAAACATAGACGTTCTAATCTGAAGGTTCCTTGTAGTAGTTAATGAAATGAGCATGGGGTACTGAATCACCAAGAAACAGATCTTTTATGATAATAAGATAACAAAATTAACAATGATACTCAATTTTTACCATCCTCGACTGCATCTCACTTAACACCAGGTGCGATTGTGGTCAAATACCTGCCTTGTTATGTATAAAAAAATTATAATCGGAAAGTAGAGCAAAGATAGAAATAAAATGTTCAAAACAAAAGATTGCCTACTTGACAAAGTAGATGAGGCTTGGTGGGGACCATTCATAACAATCAGTTTTATTACACTGTGTTAACTTAATCACTTTTTCTCTTTTCATCATTACGAAATCGACTCTTGTCAGATAAAGACAAAGGATTAATTAGCTGAAATAGTGATATAACCTATTCCATTTAATGAATAAGAAGTTTAGACAGTGGCACAGCAATTATTTAACGCCTTTGTATAGTAGTTAGCAAATAAAATTAAAGAATGCAAAACGAGCGTAACAAATAACTTCTATTAATAACGTTACGGCACTAATGATAAATGCATTGCGATCTCTTTATCAGACGAGAAAGCAATTTCATTGGTACAGTCAACCACATAAGGTCAGGTCACCTATTTGCGTCCAAGCGGTGGATTACTCATAAAAAAATCTGAAAAATAACCATACCGACATAGTGACAAAACCAAAAGTCTTAAATTAATGCCTGGATGTGATACTCCTAAGCATTGATCGTTGTTTTTAGAAGTGATCTGTCGTTTAGCGCAAAAAGGCGCCATGAGGCATGACTCTACTACATGAGTAAAGAAACTGAGTACAACAGAATATACATATTGATTGCAAAATCGCACCTAATTATAACGACATAAAGTATCCCAGAGTTTATTTTGTTGTGCGTGTCCATAAACGGCTGTATTCGTTTGTTATTGCTTCAAAAACATTCATATGTAGGTATTCAATTCACATTAGAATAAAACGCGTTTTGTTTTTGTCACAATATGACCTTTCAAAGACATTCGTGATCTTATTTCAACACAATACAAAGTGAGGTAAACGTAAGCACGAATATAAAAAAATACGCAATCTCTAATTATTCAACATCCTAAATACAATCATCCGGGATGGGGATGATTCATCCCCAAATATTACTGGCGAGAATTAAATCACTTCGAATGTACCAAAAAAAATTCATTGAAATTCGTCATAGGTTTTTGTCTTACTTAAAACCCCGTTCTAACTTTTTATAATCAGTAAGTCACTAAAAGCTAAGTTAATAAGAACCAATATCTTTACATTAACACATTTTTGTGTGCGACTATACGAGATTAAACTGTTACACTTTTACATGCGTTATGAATCATAGTTCCAAAATAACCTATTTGTATAATAGTGATTGATGCGCTATAGCAAATTAAGAGGAAACAATGACTAGGTTTAATGATATTTGTAACCCAATTAATGATAATATAGAGATATCATTAATTCATCAACAGCCTTCATCGTTCAACCACGTAACGGCTCCAAAATAGATGAGTTCTAAGAATGTTAACGTAATTATAAAATACATTGTTTCAAAAGTACTGAAATTATTATTGTATGAAATCTGAGTTTTTAGGATTACTGAACGTCACTGATATTTATTTGTTGTCAGAAAGTTACGCTAAGACATAGATATTTAACCTCTTAAATGCCTATGATTACGCAATATTGCGTGGTTATTTATTTATGCACAATATTGCACAGAAATATTTTTTTTTTAAGCTAGACAAGGTATTAGATATAAATATACCTAATAGGAGATGTAATCTAAGTGGTTCAAAAATGTTTGAGAAAAATATTTTTAAACATTTAAATCACAATGTTGCATCTGTTTTCTAAAGAACACTTTATTTCAAAAAGTAGGGACCCTAATTAATTTTTTCAAAAAATTTAAGAAGAAACTTCCCTTATTTGCGCATATTACCGTAGTTTTTAGTTCAAATATATTATTTACCGAATACCTATCATAGCTAGCAGCAAACGTTATACAGTTACACCACATACTCATATCAGGCAATCGTTATTTCGCACCAAATCCTTAAATTTACGGTACAAGCCACAATCAAGGACTGTTGCGTTGACATAAACGCGTTGTAGAAGTGTTTATTTACGATAGCAGCTGTAAAGAATGTGTGGGACGCGGCCCACGGACACTTGGGCTCTTGGACTAGTCGATAAAATAGTAGATAGCCGACTGGCAACTTTGTCCTGTGATCTTATTTCTGTGAATGAGATTACCATGTTTGTGTGGTCTAGGGTGCTCAATAAAACCGATTTTGGTTGTACAAAACTGTGGCGAGGTGTGTGGTGTCAAAATAAATCGATACGTTTTGGGTACCAGATTTTTTTTTTGAAATTTTTCAATAAACCTGAGTACCAAAGTACATTTAGAAAATATCTGTGCCTACCATTAAGTGTAGATAGATACGTACATACCTATTAAAAACTTCAGAATCACGATTTGTAGATATAAAACCGAATAATTACAGGTACTTAGCAAGTACTTGCTAAACAGATGCCCATCATAGTTAATAATAGGGCTAATTACCTTACCTAGGGCTGTCAACAAACCTTTGATAAATGAAAAATATTACTCCAGCAAGTTACTGTTTGTATCTTAATATTATATTAGTAAAATAATACATTGAATCAAGACCACTATTTTTTAACCGACTTCAAAATAATTAGGAGGTTTCTTTATATTTTGAATAACAAATATACTCAAACTAAACTATAACATTTTATAAGATAAAAACGGTCAAATATGTACCTAACCATCCCAAACATTTAATGAACGAATACACTTATGTATCTAATTCACTTACTTGTGTATCGCTAACACTTTACATAATACATAACATAACCTATCTAAACTTCGGTACTAAATGCAGACTCAAATTTCTGCAGCCTTTGCTTATAAATTCATCTAAAAATTAGCTATTTTCCTAGCACCTCTAAGGGCTAACGTGTATACAGCCCTGCAACCTACATTCTACATAGATATACAAAGGCTCGAACCTTGACCCGACCTCCGCGCATCCTCGCTCCACATCCCTATTGTTCCGGTGTATGTGTGTCATACTTGCTCTGAGATGCACCTTTGTTGCTTTGCTATTGTTTATTTTATGTAATCTATTACAAGAATAAATACAAATGAGTAGGTCATCTTCATAGAAACGCACCGAGCGCGGTTTGTATGTGAGCGCGCCAATATACGTATGGCAAAATTCGGCGAACCTCACCGCTAATCACCGCTAAATCTTGTCAGTGTGTGCGTGCGCGCCGCATACGTGTTGGCACGCTCACATACAAACCGCACCCGTGCGTTCCTATGAAGATGACCTACTCATTTGTATTTACTCTGCTATTACGTATTGCATTCTCTTGTTCACTTGCTATTTTATATTGCGATGCAATATTGCGTCCGCACTATATTGACTTATTGTTTTGAAATATTGTTTTATTCCACTTATTGTTTTTCTTAAGTAACTAAAATTACACCTAGGTAATAAAATTTAATGCATAAGTAGTTATCTATTTGATTGGATAATATGTTTGGCTTTCTATTCACGCAATTTAACTCATTTGTTTCAGCTACAATATGTATGTCTTTTGTTAGACAAATATATTGGACATGGCTCCCTTTCTCGCAAACAGAACTTAATAAGACAGGAATATCAGAAGAGACCTTATCAAGAAATAATAGAATAATTTTGGCATCCATCGGTAACCATCTTATTAATTGAATAAACTAAAATAATTCATATAGTAATTCCATGTATACGTGTTTGTCTTGCTGGTTGTCCTAATAAATAAAATAACCCTACGCGGAATTGTATGAATGTTACGTACGAGTATACCTACTCCCAATGTTCGTATTAATATTAGAATGACAATGATGAATGGCCTTGTTGAATGACGTAATACACCAAAATAAGAAGAGTAATGACCTATTTTGAATTAGGACGCTCTCCTCACTTTGTTTGCCGTCTTTAGCCGTCAATATAGTTCAAAATCGCTTGACGACATCCGCAAATTTCAATAGGAACTGTTCTGCGTCGGCGCAAGCCACGCGTCCTACAAGTGACCTTCGGCTTCGCTCCCTACATAGAGGTCGCGCCGGTGACCGGCCACTGTTTAGCATACAGACAAAGCTTTGCAATGAATAAACACCATTTGACGTGCGACCGTCTCTTTGAGCCACTAAAACGGCGCTTGCACAAGTTACAGTTTTAAAAGAGTTTTCAGTAACTCCTTTAAAGGGCTGTGTTATGAGGTAGTTAGGACATAAATGGTGCACAATATCTTTAACCCAATGGAAAATAATAAGGCTTAATTAAGTCATTTAGTTCACTTTTTGTATTATGCCAGGTTATGTAATAAAGTATGTGAGTAAGGCTGTGGCCACACGGCGCTTTACATGACATTCAGAGAACAAGCATCTTTAATAGAGTTCGTTTATTTCAGGAAAATAAAGTCTACTGTCGGACAAAGGCGTTTCCACAACGACCGGTCATGCGCTACCCGCATCCAGGCACTTTCTGCGACCTTCCCCAGATCGTAGGTCCACCTAGTAGGATAACAGAGCTAGAAAAAAGTAAGTAATGTTAAAAATAAGCATCAAACTAAAGCGATTTTTCATACCGGTTACCAACATTGATTTTGATTTGTTTGTTCATGTCGCGGACTGAAAACACTCGATACTTATATCACCTCAAAATTGATAAATAAAAAAAATCTAAATCAAAAATATTTATTCAGGTTTGACCAGTATTTTAGTCATTCAAAAAAGGTAGTCCACGGTAGGCTCTTTAAAATTTAACAAAAAATTGTGGATACAGCGGGGTTTTAGCCGCCCCATTGTGAATCGGCAGGCTTTATCATGCAAACGCTCTCTGAGACAATGTCGCGTAAGAACCGGATCATTCGCTATACTTGACAAGCCGTTTCAATGGGCTGTAACTCGCAGGGGATAAGGAAATCGGTTTTTATAGAAGTAAGAAATAAATAAACGGGTTGGGCCGTATTGACTTTAAGAGAGGGATACCATTTTTGAATTCCTTTGACCCATGTTAGGCCCACGGAGACTTTTTATAGTGATGCTGTCGAGCGTTTCGTAAACAGCGACAGCATCGCTACTAACGCGCATTAATCGCGATTGCAACGCGCTACAGAAGTAATTCCAACGCTCTTCAGTGTACCTACCATGAGTTTACGTTAGGTGTGCTCGCTAGCGAATACGTCAAAAATCTCTATGAAGATTTTGTTTCTTGAAAGTAGCCGCTAGGGGCGCTGCATAATATGTCATACAATTAATGTCATTTTCAGTCGCTAGCGAGCACACCTAACGTAAACTCACAGCATCGCGAATTCGCGACTGTATCGATGCAAACACACGACCGTCTTGGACGACATCAGGGAGAGAACAGAGGGAGGGTGGCGCGACAACTGTAGCGATCGCAGGTAATTTTATTTATTTATTTATTTGAACACCAACAAGGTTACATTGAGGCTACCATTATAAAATACTATTTATTTACAGGCTATTTTGTACCTATTATAAAATATGGGTGTCCACATCTCCCCATTCCACCTTACTGTACCTATGCACAAACGACCTTGCACCCACAGCGCCGCATCAACCCGAGATAGACATAAACTGTGTTGTACACGACCCAGCCACAATGGCACATGATTCACTTGTAATGGCGTTGCTTCTTTTCAGCAATGATTCAATTTATATTTTAAGTAGTACAAGGAGTTTCTAACAAAACATATGTATAATTGAATTGAGAACCTCCTCTTTTTTGAATCGTGAAGTCGGATAAAAAACTAACTAAATATCAATTATAATAAAATTCTAACTATAATCTAAATTGTATATATGTTACGGTTAATGTGATAAATTAAAAATTATTAATAATAACCGGTTATTATTAATAATTACCGACAGTCGCGGTAAAAGTGATAAATTAATCACATTTAACAGTGATTATTTAATAATTCAATCTTAGTACTAACAAATTTCATAAAAGAGAACAACATCTTGTGTACGTGCTCGTGTACAGCCAAACTTTTGAACGTTTTGATATCACATATTAATATAATTTGGCATAATGAGTTTGGAATGTTTCTTGATCCCTTTCCCCATTCCACCTTACTGTACCTATGCACAAACGACCTTGCACCCACAGCGCCGCATTAACCCGAGATAGACATAAACTGTGTTGTACACGACCGACCCAGCCACAATGGCACATGATTCACTTGTAATGGCATACTGACTTTTTTATAACACAACTAATCTTCAAGAAGGTCGTTTATTTTAAAACTAGGTTTTGCCCGCGATTCCACCCGCGTAAATAAAAATAAAGTTAGAGTTACACATGCAAAAAAAAAGAAACAAGCTCGAAATGAGTATGCTCAATAATAGCAATTGCTTAATAGTAACATGCTTTCATGCTAATACCTTAATGTTGGCCAGTCACATAAAAATAATTCGTACACGTCCCTGTTATAAAACCGGGATAAAAATATTCCATATCTTTTTTTCAGGATTCAAATATGTTTACACCCAATTACATCTAAATCGGTTCAGCTGTTTTAGCGTGAAGAGGTAACAGACAAACACACTTTCACATGTTTAATATTAGTATGGATGTACAATAACATTAAATAACAGATATTGCTTTGATTTGACTTCTATTGAAATATTTCCAGCAGATGGTTTTCAGCAAACTGCCTTATATTTTTTTTTACTGTAAACATTCATTTATATTTTTAAATGCATTATTTATTTTCCTCGACCGTTTATCGTGAGGACGCATTTATCAGTATTATAAAAACGTTATCCTCTGTAAAATGAAATTCATAGGTCAGGTTAAGGTCGGCCATCAAGTTGGCACCATTGACATCATTCGTTTACGTAAGACGATGCGCGGGCGACGATCTAGGTGATAATAAGTTATCATCTATTAGAGATGGGTTAATTTTACCCTGTATTACTACAAAATAAAACTCTAAGGCTGAGTTTTACCACCTTATTGTAACCGTAACAATGACAATAACCGGTGCTTTTTAGGGTTCCGTACCTCAAAAGGAAAAAACGGAACCCTTATAGGATCACTTTGTTGTCCGTCTGTCCGTCCGTCTGTCAAGACCCTTGTTCTCAGGAACGCGTGGAGGTATGAAGCTGAAATTTATATCAATTACTCAGGTCTACTGTCCCTTGAAGCTGTGAAAAAATCAAACTTCTAAGCCAACGCAATCAAAAGCCGTTTATGCCGCAAATTTTCGACACTTGCAAGGGAATCAAAACCTACAGGGTGCTTCCCGTGAACTCAGAATCTTGAAATTGGTACGAAGCAACGTCTTATAGCATAGATAAAGGAAAAATTACGAAAACCATAAATTTTTAGTTACATCACATAATATTTTTTTTTTTAATAATTTTAAACTTACTACCCATTTCCTCATAAACGCGTAGAGGTATTAAATTGAAATTCATACCAAATACTCAAGTCTATAATACCTTTAAGCTGTAACAAAATTAAACTTCTAGGTCAACGCAATCAAAAGAAACAGCAATTTAAGCTGCATATTTTGAAACTCGCAAGTACTCGCAAGGGAATCAAAACCTAAAGGGTACTTCCAGTCGACCTAGAATCTTGAAATTTGGCATGAAGCAACGTTTTATAGCACACATAAAGGAAAAAAAAATTCCGAAAACCTTAAATTTTTAGTTACATTACAAAATATATATTTTTTAATAAATATAAACTTATTACTTTTTTCCTCATGAACGCATAAAGGATTACTTAAACGATAAAGAGATCTTTGTCTTAAATTTATGCTCCTCCATCTTTCCCCATTGTAATGTTATGAATTTCATTTTGCAATAAAAATACCATAGTTATGACTCGATTGTCGTAATGAACGAACTTTGTAAACCTTGCAGGTTTGTACGGAACCCTCGGTGCGCGAGTCCGACTCGCACTTGGCCGGTTTTTTGTATGGAGTTTGACAGATTTTTGATGTTTGTCTCAGTTAAAGTAAGATGGTGCATCTCAGCCTAAGACTAGGCGCAGACTACCGATTTTTAGTTGGCCGATAGTTGGGCCCGATTTTAATTTGTATGAATAATCGGCCAAATCAAATTGGCGTAATGTGCGCACTTCCATACTTGTAGGTACATGCCCATACTGATCAACTGCCCGACTAAACTATCGGCCAACGAAAAATCAATGGTCTGCGCCTAGTCTAAGCCAATAGATTGTCAATTTTGGAAACAAATAGAGGTTGAACTGTTTCAGTATTTATATTAATTTTTTTGGAAACATTCAGTTACAATTTAATTTAACTTAGCTGCAGTAAGAAAACATATAAAGTTGGGCAAACCATAATATTTTATCTACACTATTATCTGTAATTCAACCAATCAGGCACAGGTCAAGTCTATATAGCAAAATGCACTAATAAACATAATTAATGTCGTTCTTAAGATTCTTTAAATGCTATCGCGTGACAATATCCAATAGATTCTTAGACAAACCTTGTCACCTTGTCGCCTGCCTTTCCTTGAAAATGAGATTATATTCAATTATCATAAGAAAAATATAACTTTACAAAATATTGACCAGTTTTCAAAAGCTCTCAAATTGGGCTCTCGCTCTCTCTCGCTCGCTCGCTCTCTTTTGTAATTCTTAACCAATTAGTGATTAAGTCCTTGAATCTATGTCTTAGACGGCACATTAAGTTTAACAGTTACAGTGTAAGGCTGAGTTGCACCACCTAACTTTGACCGTAACTTTAACGATAACCGGTGCTTTTTGTATGGAGTTTGACAGATTTTTGACGTTTGTCAAAGCTAAAGTAAGATGGTGCAACCCAGCCTAAGAGTCGTACCTATTACAAGAGAATTAAGATCGGCTGCAAAGTCAGCATATTAAATCTGACGTGCATTGTGTACTTAGGTACAGACGACGGCACGTCAACCCTAACACTATAGCATCTTATGTATTTTTAATAAAAGCAATTTTGCCACAAAAATGTATAATCTGATGTGCTTTACTTATATTGCGTTTATGTGACTCTTGAGCAGCCCTAGCCCGGGTCGGCAGGTCACGCGCATTTTCCTACAGCGCTTATAAAACCTTATTTAATACATGCCTTGTAGTTCACGGTCAATCTAGTTGTATGGTATGTATGAGTAGTCATAGGTTACGTAAACTTGACTCTATCTATACATACACTATAAATAAGCTAGAAAATTGTTTTAGCATCTTTAAGGCTAAGAACTCACGGCGCGATTTTCACACGCGCCCGCGGTGCTCATCGCCTTCGTTTTGCAGTGGTTATTATAAAGATGAACTATCCACTATGAAGTGTGGGGATTCGATAGAAATGTAAAAAAAATGATAGATACAGGCCAAGAGCTTCCTCAATGTGGATAAAAAAAAATGTAATGCAACGATTGACAGTTTCTTCGATAACATTGCAATTACTGTGTCAGTTTAAGTAGAGACAAGACTGCAATTTCAGTTAAAAAGTATGTAAATGGACATTGTTTAAATACTTTACACAAGCGTGACGCATCATTATCTTAGGTTGTGCAAAAAGTTAAAATAATATTTTATCAGTCATAAACTTACAAATCTTATCATATTAATGGGTGCAGCAAAATGTACAGTCGCCAACTACAGAAGAACAACTTCTTGAATGAATCTAGGACCTTGACGGGACTATTCCCACCTCTCATTCCCACCACTGCAACTCCTGTGTTGCCAGGATCTACAGCTTGACCGCCATAAAAACCCAACCAATGAAGGTCAAGTTTTAGGACCTTGAGTGTTGATTACAAAGGATGAGAAGAAATGGATTTGAAGAATCTTTTATCTTACGCTGCTTATTCTCTATACTGGCACATTTATTGTCCCGAAGCAGTGATAGGATAAAAGTATTACTGGGACGTGTGCTTTTTTTAAAGGCTACTTGCAAGAAATTGCTGCAGAGGAAGACCGTCTAAAAGATGGACTGATGCAACGGCAACAAGCTGGAATAAACTGGATGCAAGTGGCCGCGAACAGACGTCGGTGGAAGGCATAATTTTCGAAGATGAACCCGAAAGGCTGTTATAAATAGATAGATAGACTTGCAAAAAATATATTTTATTAAATATTGTTAGTAATTTGTATTAATTACTATAGTCCCGTTAACCCCTCGTGGTAAGCTAAATATGCTTGTATTACGAGTGGGCTCACCACAATAGTCGAGCGGTGGGATTCGAACCCGCGTCCCTCGGATCTCGAGTCGGCCAGTCCGACCCCTTCACCGTTCGGCTATCGTGGCTTCAAAATTATATGAGTTTCTTTATTAGTTTTATGTGCCTGACTGTACCTACGCTATCAGAGATAATCGGTCAAATCGCAGAGGTCGCTAGTACAGTCACGGACCAATATTTGCATTTTAGTTGTTTACTGCCATTTAGAAGTTAACGCCTTATTCAATTAGTTGTGGAGTTTACTGAAGATATTGCGAAAGTAGCATATTTCCAACTATTTTAGGTTCTATAGAAGTTTTGCAAAGGCTGTCATGACTAAAATAATCAAAGAAAATCAAAATTAGATCGAGATTTCTACCCAAGCACGCCATTAACTAAAATCAGGAAAAGATAAAAAAAATAGAATTGAAGAAAATATAGATAGATAGAGAGCACATTTTAGACGGTCTAAATAAAGAAAGCAAGCAATGTCTTCTAGATAATCCTCCTAGAAGACAATATACTTATAAAAATAAGGCTGATACTTTTTGAGGCACATCCTAAAACTGTCCTATTTATGCCCGTTTTCACCATCAATCCTTAATTTTTAGGTGACCCCTATGAAAACAAAATTCCTGTTAAGTATTTGTTACCATAGGGGTCACTTAAAAATTAGGAATTGATGGTGAAAACGGGCAATTATTCTTAGTAAATGCATGAGTAATGCCCGTTTTCACCATCAGATTTCCATTTCACAATCCAGTACTCAAACTTCAATCCGGCCGTTTACACGAGAAAGCGTGCTATCCTTCAGCGCTAACAATGAAGCCATTGAACCTTCCCCGATGGCTCAGCCAGTTTACGAGCCACGCTCGTTACCCGGACGTGTTTATTCGGACGCCCACGCTGTGGCCCCACGCGTGGCTCGTGCCGGGTTGTGCCGCAGAACATAGGCGGCAGCGAGAGCGGGAGCGGTTGCTAATTTGAAAAATATAATAAATGGCTTAGGACCAGAGTATGTGGACAAGAACGCTGTGTCCTATTTCGCGAACGAGGACGCATTTCGTTTAGAGCACCCGCCCATAGCATCTACACGAATAGCACTTGGCTTATTTAGAGCACCTATCGATATAAGATTTTAAACTTTCGCGTTCTATTTCAACTAATCACCTATCGATATTTTGGGCAGATGCTATTCGTGGAATTTCATCAATCATCATCAACAGCCCTTTACAGTCCACTGCTGGACTATGAGCCTCCTCTACTATAGTGGAGGGTTTTGCCATAATCCCCACTCTTGGCAGGCGGGTTGGAGATCGCAGTTTAAAAGATTGATGTTTTTCAGAGAGCGCTGCTGCCCGTTCTCTGTTTGATATGTAGTCCCTACGTCGCCTTTTACGACACCCGCGGGAAGAGTAGGGGTTGGTGAAAAACAACTTAGAACTATACAGATATTGTATAAAGGCTCATTCAACATGCTTCTTAGTTCCGTGACCATGCTGTATTTTAACAGTAGTTACGACACAAGTTACAGGGCTTGTGGCTAGTACAGGTTATCAGATCTATCATCAGCACCATTTTGATTTCTCTCGGCTCGACTCGTTAACCGCAGAACGTCATATTGTTTTATTGCCACTGTTTAATTATTACAAGTACAATATAGGATAAAAGTACGAGAATGGTACTTAAATAAACTCTGTAGATGCTGAGATTAAGCATCACTAGAGGCGCATAGTATTTAAATAAAAATATAATTGACACAAATTAAAAAAAATCTATTAAATAAAATGTTAAGGTAAATGGAAATTCCGATTTTTGTATTTATCTTGGACCACAGAAAGCACTTTACACCTCACCTATGAGCAGAGTCGATAAACAATGCTAATATTCTAATCTAAATTCATTCTGACAAGTCCCATTTCACATTTAGATATCTGGAGCCAAATTACAACATCTTACAAATATTGTTCAAACGGAAAAATTAAGTTATTTACATAATTTGAGACAGTTGAGCATCTTCATTCTGTTTATTTAAAGTAACTGTATTTATTGTTAAAATATGGACAGTTGAAATGAGACAAACATCTATGACAAATTACAAAGTAGTCTATACCTACTTACTAAATACTAATATCATAAAGCTGAAGCGATTGTTTCTTTGCTCGAACGCGCTAATCTCAGGAACTACTGGTCCGATTTGAAAAATTATTTTTGTGTTGGATAGTCCATACCTATTTAACATCACCTTACAGCCTATGTATAGGGACGGGGCAGTCAAGAAAAATCTTGCAATAACGGGAAATGTTATTCAAACTATTTTCACGCGTACGAATTCGCGGGCACAGCTCGTATGATTTATATTTTTTTACAAAATAAACAATGCAGTAAAAGTAAACAAAACGTTACAAAACCCTCCAATTGCGAAACGTAGAAACCTAAAATACTGTATGTGCATACCATCAGCATTGCTTAGCGACGTATGAACCAAATGCCTAAAACATGAAACACTGCGATAACAACGGAAAACAAAGTCGTTCGGCTGCAAACAAAAAGTCACCTTCGGCCTTTGAACTTGGGTTTTGTTTCCTCCGCACGATCGTCACTTACGACATTATTCGTCGGAACTTAGAGGTTGTAAAGAGGTCATGTGATAAGCGTGTTGTTTGGAGTGGAGGTCACGTGGAAATCGGAAAACTCTTATTTTTAAAACCACCGTTTGCGATGAAATACGTGGTCTTTTGTTTCGTTACAGGTGTTACTTTATATCGATATCAGATGTTATTGCAATAATAATAAAATTACGATGAAGACATATTTGCTTGAATGACATACAGGTAATAAATAATAAATATTATTGTATGAATGAAAAATAAATATGATAAAAGTAAGTGATATTTTTGCGCTACTTCTTCTCAGCGTTGTACCAAATCAGTATATGGGTTGCAATTTTGGCAAGTCCTATAAAATAACTTTTATAACAGTCTAATTGGATTTATGACTATAAAATTTTAACACGCCACTTACAAAATAGTAACCCATTACGTCACCAAACAGTGCAATTTAACTTACATATGTTTTCCTGAAAGTAATACGTTAAAGAGGTGCCAGCGATTAAACTATCATGTAATTTGTTACCTACTTTAACATGCAAACCAACCTAACGACCTGAACCGCTGAAGATAAACACAATTAAGGCAATTGCCATTAAATTAACCTTAATACGTTAATGCCAATATCGATTGTCTAGTCGTGAAGAAAAAGTAACCGTGCTAAAGACAAAGTAATTTTGAAACTGTGTCACCATAATTTCAATGAGTTGTGTTGTTTCAGGGAGTTGCAGTTAATGCACAAAATCTCCCAGTTCATTCATCTAGTTACTGTTATTCTCTATAAGCTACCTATCTATGTATAACAGCTGTATTAACTGAAACACTTCATTCAAAATGGTTATTTTACTTAGAAAGATACGATAATATTCTAGACTAGCGGCCGCCCGCGACTTCGTACGCGTGGATCCCGTTTTACCCCCTTCATCTATCTTACGCGGTTTAGATTTTTTCATACAAATGTTTTTTCCCGCTAACTCCCGTTCCCGTTGGAATTTCGCAATATCCTGTTGTAACTAAGCTTTAAGTTTACTAAGGGACCTGCATGCCAAATTTCAAGCGTCTAACTTAAGCGGTTTAGATTTTTCATACAAAAGGATTTTCCCGGTAATTCCTGTTCCTGTGGGAATTTCGGGAATTCCTTTCTTAGTGCACCTCTACGGTACCTAAGCTACGTCCCTTATAAATTTCAAGTGCCTACGTTTAGCCGTTTAGGCTGTGCTTGGGTATGTCAGTGAGTCAGTCATACAAAAGGAATTTCCCGCTAATTCCAGTTCCCGTGGGAATTTTGCAATATCCTGTTGTAACTAAGCTTTAAGTTTACTAAGGTACTTGCATGCCAAATTTTAAGCGTCTAACTTACGCGGTTTAGATTTTTTCATACAAATGTTTTTTCCCGCTAACTCCCGTTCCCGTGAGAATTTTGCAATGTCCTGTTGTAACTGAGCTTTAAATTTACTAAGGTATCTGCATGCCAAATTTCAAGCGTCTAACTTAAGCGGTTTAGATTTTTCATACAAAAGGATTTTCCCGCTAATGCCCGTTCCCGTGGGAATTCCTAAGTATCCTATAACCTGCCCAGGAGTATGAAGAATAATTGTACCAAGTTTCGTTAAAATCCGTCAAGTAGTTTTTGTTTCTATAAGGAACATACAGACAGACAGACAGACAGACAGACAGACAGACAGACAGACAGACAAAAATTTTACTGATTGCATTTTTGGCATCAGTATCGATCACTAATCACCCCCTGATAGTTATTTTGAAAATATATTTCATGTACAGAATTGACCTCTCTACAGATTTTTTATAAGTATAGATATTTTATATTCAATTAGAAAAACAAAAGACGGAGTAAACAACAAGACAACAAAACGTAACATGAATGCAATTAGTACAATATCTGTGCGATTAGTCTCGCAGTAGGTCGTCAGGACAGCCGTTGGCCTCCGTGTCACCAATGTCAGTTGTCACAATTGTCATTTGACAAAAGAATTAATGGGGTATTGCGATTACAGCGCATCTTTTAACAAACTGCGAGAAAAACACACTAACTTTGTCTTTGTGATTACTACATACTTTTAGAACATTAACATTTTTTACATTACACGATAGGTACGAATTTATAAACATACTTAGTTCAATAACAATAAAAAAAATGCTGAATACATACCTAATTACTAGAACTATTTATTTGGGTAGGTATAATAACGTATTATTACTTAACATGACAGGCATATTACGTTATCGTAAATATTTTACCTATTTTATGGATCATCAACTCGAAACTTAAGAACCTTTTCAATATGTTATTCTCAACGACATATTGAGAGTACACAGAAAAGTTCTACCAACGAAACAACACAAACGACCTACAAGTATCAGTTAAACGTAATAACAAGTTATAATACAGTACAATAAGGCAGGTTGGCTACAAGACAAATATTAGCTCTGATGAGCGCGCGCAGCCTTCGCGGCGGGAGCAAGGTCGGAATATAAAGCTGCAGACGTGTCATAACAACACCTATTGTCGGCTGAACCGATTACAGCTTCGTGGAACGAGGGACAAACGATTAGCGGTTTGTGAGAAGTGACGACACTGATACGACGTTATACATCGGAACTTTGATAGTAACAACGACATAAGTAAAATTATGCTAAATAAATAAAATTTTATTCTATTACGAATATAAATATGCAAAAGTTAAAACTGCACATCATTAAAATTATGTAGAGTTCGAAATGTACTGTAACATAAATTTATTCAAATCATCGAAATCTTAAAATAAAACTTATACAGGGTGTTAGGTAAATGGGTATATGAGCCGACACTAGGCCATGTTAACATGGTCATATAAATGGTATGGTGAAGTCAGAAAATTGATATCTTCATTTTAATTATGTTAATTTTCATACAAATAGGATTTTATAAAATTTATTTTGTATGAAAATTAAAAAAAATAAAATCATGATATCAAATTTTTGACTTCACCATACCATTTATATGCCTATGTTAACATGGGCTAGTGTCGGCTCATATACCCATTTACCTAACACCCTGTAGACAATAGAGCTCAGTAATAAATTATACAGTGTATAATTTCCACTCTTGTACCAGCTAAGTAATTACGGTTAGCATTTTAAGTCGGTTAAATTCTAAATTATGCAATTTAGAGTGAACATCTTTATTAACTAGGTTACAAGAGTTTCATGATGACACTCAACCTGCAATTAAAAGTCTAATAAATGTAAACGAACAAAGTCTTAACTAGCATTAGTCAACTTCTAACCTCTACATTAACAGGACAGCCAGTTTACGATGCAAAACGACTCGAAATCTCGACTCTTACTCAACAGGATATCTTTACAAACAAGTACCAACTGTAACACGATGACGTAACTGCATTTGTAACAGTGTCACTTACGCTCAAATTGGCAGGCCACGACATTATGTGTAACAAAATACATGTCGCTCACAGAGGAGGCAATAAAGTATGGGCAGGTCACACGTGAGGTGTGCACTTACGTCGTTTTCGTTTGGAAATTATGAAGGCAAGTGAAAATGGTTTATTTCAGGTTAGGTCACAATTGGCGCGTGTGAACGAAACTGATGTGTTTCATACTTAATTTAATACTTACGGCTTCACTCGCGTAGGTTTCTATTACAGCTAATGTACTATTTTGATGTGTAAATTGCATAATGTAACATTGTAGTTTCATTACAAGTAGTTTAATTAAAATTTCCTGTAAATTTTCCATAAACATCCATACGTTCTCATCTTATAGGTTATAATTATAAGTGACTTTTAACGAGCCTTTGATCGGTGACCACTATCTTTAATAAAACATCTAAATCCGTTACTCCATTTTACTACAAAAGTTAATGAGAATCAGTGCATAATTTATGTATTGTTGTCTTATTTATAGTCTAATCAGAACAAGATCATTATCACAGATCATCTGCTTTCTACGCCATTAACGTCATCAATATAGTGCTGAATTAGCGCTGTATGGTGTCTTATCTCATCTACGTTTAACAACTAATCTATACCGGGATAAAATCTAGGCACCTACCTGTACGTACATACGTCAAAAAACTCCAACTACATCTAAATCCAACAGCAATAGAGTTAAACATTTAAACCAAATAACAACTTACATGACAATATTTTACCAACAATATATTTTGTGCGTTATTGAAATAGTAATTGAGTGCAACTTATCCAAAACATAGCCAACTCGAATATTCCCGAATATAGTTAGACAATATTGAAGCGATATTCCTCGAAAAAAATACATACATTTCCACTAAAACACTGTATTGTATTGTACATGTACTAATTGCTGGGCAGTAGTATCAATCACAAGCAGCATATAAATTTTTAAAATCTTTAAAAAACCTGTTAATGGTTAATTAATTTTGCACATTACAAGCTTTAGAAGCTTTTAAAAATTAATAACGTAGATCAATATGACGGTTTAGAACGTAATAGTATTTTTATGATGAAAATTAAATCTGCTTATATATTGCAACATTTAAACTCGAATTTCATCTTAACGGTCGATAAAATGATTTAATTTGGTTTGGCTTTTTATTGTTCAATTTCTTATTATTATTTAATAGCCTGTAAGTTTCAAGAAGGTTGATTTTAACATTGAACAATAAGTAACATTGATTGGATATTCAAGAAGTAGAGTAATTGTAATTAGTAATTAACTTGATACTATCAGTTTAATAGATTTCAATGAGTTACTATATTTTTGTTTAGTGTGCTTTTATTTCAATCGAATATTAGAATTTTTTGTAAAGACACTACCAACTAGTCAACTTGGAAATCATTGGGGAGGCCTATGTGTCAGTGGACATTCTGTGGCTGATATAATGATGACTTGATCACACAATATTAAGGCTGGGTTGCACCATCCTACTTTAGCTTTGGCAAACGTCAAAAATCTGTCAAACTCCATACAAACACACCGGTAATCGTTAAAGTTACGGTCAAAGTAAGGTGCAACTCAGCCTAAGACTAAAGAAACTAAACCAAGCTATTGACATTGACATTGTTTCATCACCTCATCACACAATTTGATTAACTCATCAAATCACTAATCAAACTTTAACGCCCGTTTTAATTACTAAATCCACGATGACGTGTCGTATATTAACCCGTCAATGCGAGAGGTCTAATGACATAACAACCGACCCCGGGTCACGAGCCAAGGTCAAAACACAAAGGTGTAGTGCAGTCATTTGTCACGCGGTACGTGTGCAACTGTTCAAATCATTACTTGTCTCTGTACACTTGCTTGCAGAATTAAGGGACACTTATTAGGGCAAAAAATACCTTTACAGTAAAAAAATAAATTCGTTGTTATTTAATTGTCACGCGGTCATTTTCTAATCATTACTAGTCTCTCTAAAATTGCTTGCAAGTTTCAGTGATACCAAAATCACTTAAAATTCGTTATATATGGTCACTTTTATGTATGTAAATTTTCAAATCATTATTGTCTCTATCTGTGAAAAAAGTGATACCAGCTTGTCAACATTAAAAACTCAATAATTAGTTACACTGAGTCTGCTATAATTTTTGCACAAAAAACATTCTTAAAAAAGTTTGCACGCTGCACTCAAAACCGGTCCCATCAAAACTCTCTCTCGACGATACGCTCTATATTAAATTTTACGTTTATTAATGTTATTGCAAAACCCGTTTAGTTTTATAGACATGTCTTCAAAATAACTCATGTTATAAACAAGTTTGCGAGCTGCACTCATCATTCTTAATAAATATTGCGGAGTTGTTGCTCTGTTTGTACAATGGACTTCAACTGTAATTATTTTTATATTGTTCTTTCGAGTGATTTAACGGAGCGTCGTGTTCCATGATTACTCTCATGATTAATTGATTATTACACAATTAACCAAATATGACATCCTAGGTCCTAGATTACAAAAATTTTCAGTACATAAACTGCGCTGTTTAAATTAAAGGAAAACAAATCATATTATTTACGAGTATGTATTTGTAAAATAATTATTTATTAATCCTATTTAATACTTATTTACTAATATTATTTTATATTTGTATTGTGTGTACTTACTTTGCCTGCAAGTGTACGCGTGACTCTGATTCGTGCACATAAAATTCATGTTGTACCAATGGTGTGGTTTAATCGCCGTGTCAGACCTACTGGCAGTTAAAAACAGTAATATTTAACAGAACAAGTACGTTTCTATTATTATGTAAATTGTTAAGTTTCCTGAAGTTTCCTTTTTTATTTGGTTCTTATAAGCCCAAGTAACACAAAACACAATTATAAGAAGCGTACAACAGCATGAACTTACGTGCAGAGCATTATATGAGCAGCATATGTAGCACTATATCAGCCGTTTAAAAGTCTATAAGTGTCTTGTAAGCGCAATTTGGGCCCCAAATAATACAGCTTTGAGCATTATTAAATATTGTTAGTGCTGCTAACCAGCGCTTATAATGTTATTGAAGACAGACATTAGTAAAGTTGTTAGACAGCACATTCTAATGTAAAAAGCATTTTATTAGATGTTAGTACAGCTTTGAAACAGCTTTTAGAATTACAATGCCAAAGTTACGTTTTATTCTAAGGCTGAACGTTTTATTTTGTTTCTTTGAAAGTATTCGAAAAAACTTATCGCATTTTATTGTCCGATTTGATTATTTTTAGTTTAGAGTATTGCAGTGCAATGGTGTTGTGAGGAGATGTTTTAATGTCTTTATTTAAAATTATTTATCATAAGGTAAGTATCATTTTCTTTTGTTTCAAGAATGAAAATGAGCTGGGAGTATTAGTCTTATGTGAAAATATATATATGTTTGTGGTTTATAATTCACGCGCCCTCACAGAAATGCTTTTTTTAATAAAATAGGGACAAATTTAGAATCGACATTTGACACTTTTTGTGATTTTTTTAACGATTTGATTAATTTTAACTTATAAAATTGCTTCTATCGATACTCCGCTTGTAAGAAAAGGATAATAAGTAGTATTTCATGCATATGTGTATTATAATTTTATTTTCTATGTTAGAGAAAACAGAAAGCAAATGGCGTCAGATAATATTAATGTTTTAAACTTTCAACTAGTGTCTTTTAATGTTGTCAGTCTTATTATAGTAAAAAGAAAATGGTTAAGTCATTCAACCTACATATAAAATATCTAAGTGATATCTTTAGCATTACTGTAACACTTTTTAGGTATGTTATAATGTTCATTAGGTTTAAACGTCATAAAAATGGATTGCTTTAGTGTTAATCAGGGTACCGAAACAATAATTTAGAATCCTTTAATCACATGATCCCCTTCTCCACGTCTTTCAATTTTATCTGTCTCCAATTAGGTAGGTACCTAGTTTGACAAGTGTTAAGTATAAAATCATTATCACTACAAATGTAATTTGTAATGAAACACGATATAGCTACCTATCTTATTTTTCGCTCATTGTAATAGTAATATTTAAAGGAACTTTTTGTAACTAGTTAGTAGTGTTGCTGTAGTCGTTTTTTTAAGGGTATGCGTTATACGGGTAATTATTTAGTTTTCAGGTACCTACTTCTCTATTAAGTCATAAATAAGCTTATTTGTTTTTTTTTTCAGATGCCTTTTAAAATAGTGCAAACGACCGAAAGGGATGAAGAATGTTCTACGGAACTTCTTGACTTAGTGCTTGGCTCACACAGCAACCGATTGTACTGTATTTTGTGTATGAGGAGTATCATTTTTTGGAACACGTTTTGCATTTCTTAAACCAAATATAAAGTTGAATATTCCGTCGTTATCTTTCTCTTTACTCCACCTGTTCTCTTAGGCTGAGTTGCACCACTTAACTTACCGTAATAAAAAATAACCGTAACTATGACGATAACCGATGTTTTTTGTATGGAGTTTGACAGATTTTTGACGTTTGTTAAAGTAAGTTGGTGCAACCCGGCCTTAGTCTTTTTCCACTGTTTATTCATGTCAATAACGTGACACGTTCGACATAAATTTTCTAATGAATATACCTACTTACGCACAAATGAATATAATCATACGGCTCGTGGTTTTATGGCCAAATTATGACCTAAAGTAATAAAATAAAATTTTTATTTATCTAAATAGTGCTAAAAGCTTTAAAGTAACAATAAAATAAGAAGATAACAGAGCTAAAACTTTAGTAAATGTTTGGCTAATGCTGAGCAGTAAATAAGCATAAGAAAAGATCATCAAAATGTGTTCAATCTGTAAAATGTGTTAATATATCTGAATGCACTATAAAATATTTCGACAACGTTTATTTAATGCATTAGGTTTTCTTATTTACTAATATACGGTTTTAACCTTTGTGTTAGTGTAAATGCTGTTAAAGGTGCTGTATATTAAAAGTAATTAATGTTTTAGTATGATTATAAGCCAATTAACTTATTTTTTTTAGACCATATAATAGCTTCATGCATTGTAAATTTTACCGCATTCTACTCAAAAGCATTTAAACTAAGTCAAAACTGATTTAAAGTGATAGTCTGACTTTAAAACGTAAATCAATCTTAACTTCAGTGAATATACAGATTACGTGTTACTTGGGAGGTTACGTCATAAAGGTAGCAGGATGAAGGCTGCCACCATCCGTCCAATGTGGAATGAAATGAAATGAAATACATAGTTTATTCAGTACATAGGCTCTTTCCATGGCATTTATACATGGAAATCATTGGGGGAGGCCTATGTCCAGCAGTGGACGTCCTGTGACTGAAATGATGATGATGATTCACGTATGAGCTTATCAATCTCACAAGTGGTGCAGATGAGATCTATGGTAGAGCTTGCCTATTGACAGTGCCTTGAAGGCACTATTAAGGTCCTAAAAAGGTTTAAGAACACAGTGGCTGACATCATCAGCTGTACAACCTTTTTTTTTTTTAATGTGACAGGAGGCAAACGAGCAGACGGATCGCCTGATGGTAAGTGATTACCGTCGCCCATAGACACCCGCAGACCCAGGGGCGTTACAGGTGCGTTGCCGGCCTTTAAGGTAAAGATACGCTCTCCTCTTGAAAGCTTGCAGGTCGTATCCGTCCGGAAACACCGCAGACGACAGTCCATTCCACAGTTTGGTTGTACGGGGCAGGAAGTTTCTAGAGAAACGTACTATTGTGGACTACCAACCAGGTAGATCAGTGGCGAAAAGTGGCGGCAGGAATAAGTCCGGATAATTCTTCGGAGCACTCCCCGTGATACATGCGATAGAATATGCACAGTGAGGATACATCTCTACGCAGCGCCAAGGAAACCTTCAGGAAATCCGACTTGAAAATCTGTATCCATTATTTATTATGACAAAAGATATTCAACAATACATTACATACAAAATGACCCCCAACGTATCGTATCACACACAAGTAATTGGGTGTTTGACGTAAATTCACGCCAGAACCAAAAATCTCGGCGTGAACTATCCATTCAGTTAAATGTCCGTTAAGGTTACCTATTCAAGACGCGTTAGTACGCCGGTCACGCGCAGCTAGCAAGGAATGTGTTTTCACTAACAGTTTTTGTCTACAAGCATGCGTACTAGCCAATCTGTACTGAGAAAATCGTGTTTATTTAACGCTAAGGATCAAGGCGAATTCTTAGATGACAAACGATAAATTATAGGGCATTAGTCTGACTGTATGTGATGAGAGAGCTGCGAATTTCTTGGTCAAAGCATTGGTTTGGCCATAGTGTGGAAATGCAGAATACTTTTGGGCTATTTCGCTTTGTTTAGACAGCAATTTGGGACATATTTGTAAATAGTGTAGTGGCCTAAGTTAGTTTTTAAGTATTTAATTAAAGCTTCATTAGTAATACTTCGCTTTGCACAACTACATAGATAGGTTATTTAATTAGTAGAGTCATAGAAAGTTTAAATTAGTCGGCGTTATTTCTTTGCAAGATTTGCCGAATTGGTGCGTACTGTTGTGCGTACTCTAAATATACTCAAAGGATTATTTATCCTAGATATAGGTTATTTAATTAGTAGAGTCATAGAAAGTTTAAATTAGTCGGCGATATTAATTTCTTTGCAAGATTTGCCTTTGTGCGTACTGTGGTGCGTACTCTAAATATATTCAAAGGATTCTTTAGACTAAGGCTGGGTTGCACCATCTTACTTTAACTTAACAAACATCAAAAATCTGTCAAACTCCATACAAAAAACACCGGCTGTCGTTATAGTTTACGGTTAAAGTTATATGGTGCAACTTATCCTAAATTTTTTTTTATGCATAACAAGGCAGGTATTTGACCACAATCGCACCTGATGTTAAGTGGACCTGTTAAATATGTAGAGTCAAATAAATGAATAAGGTCGTGTTTTCAAAAGGCAAGTTTAAACAAAACACTCGTTGTACCCGCAATTTTCGCCCGCGTGATAATGGCTTTCCAAAGTGTAAATAATTAATACAATGTTCCGACCATTACACTCATTACCAAGCCCCAAACCCAGCAGAGCTTGTACTGCAGCTTGATAGCGGATAATCAACTCTAACAAAGTGTTCTTAAGAAACATTTTTGTATGATTGTAATTATTGTAGGTAGATATACCTAAGCGTACAAATGGAAATTGATTACTACCAATCAATTGATAATAGTTTTTATGAGTTTTCAAAACGATGTGTTACTTGATGTTATAGAATAAAAGGTTGGTGACATTACATTTTTTCTAATTTTATTTCCAAAACGATTAATGATTTCATAGATATTACAAACTAATTTGAGATAATAAAAGACTCTACTTAAAAATTAAATCTCAACTTTTCATGATTACTTTCTTTTAATCTATACTAATATTATAAAGAGGAAAGATTTGTACCTATTTTTGTATGTTTGTAATGAATAGGCTCAAAAACCACTGAACGGATTTTGATGAAACTTTACAGTATTATTGTTCATAATCCAGAATAACATATAGGCTACTAGCTTTCCGCCCGCGGCTTCGCCCGCGTGGAATTTTGTCTGTCACAGAAAAACTTTATCGCGCGCGTCCCTGTTTCAAAAACCGGGATAAAAACTATCCTATGTTCTTTCCCGGGACTCAAACTATCTCTATGCCAAATTTCATCAAAATCGGTTGCGAGGTTTAAGCGGGAAAGCGTAACAGACAGACAGACAGACAGACAGACAGACAGACAGAGTTACTTTCGCATTTATAATATTAAGTTGGGATAATTTATGACGATCTGTGACAAACGAAATTTCACGCGTGCGAAGCCGCGGGCGGAAAGCTAGTTACTTATAAATGGGTGCCAACATCCTTTAAAAGCTCTAACCACCGTTTTAATAATTACTAATTAACTTTTACTGAAAAGTAAAAAAGTTGTTCTATTTTTAAAAAGCATTAACCTATAGCCTCACGAGAACATCTAACCGGAAGTCGGCCGCTTTATTTTGATTGCTCAAACTCAAGCCATGAGCCAAGTTTATGCGTCCTGTCTCTAACAGCTTCCGAGCAACAAATTATTAGAAACAAATTCATTAGCCGAGTTATGTGCACTAATAGCCGACTGCGGTTGTTTAAGAGCCAACAATTTTTATGCCATAGTTCAAATTGTACGCATGCCTGTGAATTGTTAAGGCGACTACACGACAGACACGATGAAATTATTTATTAGTGAAAATTTTATTGTATTTACTAAATAATTGAGGATTTTGACACTTAATAAAATTTAATGTAGTCCGCCTAAAGGGGGCCACACTACGTCTTCCGACTCGAGAACTTTTCTGCCCCAACGGCCATCAGCTTTACATACAAGCTATGTGCCCCGGCTACTGACACTTTATAGCAAATAGCTGTGCCCGCGACTTCGTACGCGTGATAATAGTTTGAATATTTCCCGCTTTGGCAACATTTTTATAGTATAGATTATGTAGTACAACAAATGAAATAGTGGGACGGTGGCAACTAAGTAATTTTTCACAAAATGGAACCGACTACGAGTAACCAGTTTAAAAACCAAAGAAAGGGCATTGTTTGACTGTAGGGTCTGTAGGTACATCTTGTTTTCATTATTCTGTAGTACCACAGTAGTACTCAAAAATAAAGAAAAAACCAATTTTTATTGCAGCACTGTCGCCATATTAAAAGCGCCTTAACACTGTTGTACAAGTTATCCATGTAACTTCCTCATTTCGTGACCAAATAACTTCTAAACTATTACATATTAATTATTCATCAAGAAACCAATCGCCATTTTCTATTATTAGTGTAATTTGCGAATACCCATAAAGTTGGCCGCTAATTAGCATTCCCAAATGTCACCATAAGGTGTCCCTTCTCTACTCTTAATTAATATTTGCTAATTTAAGATAATTAATGTTTGTCTGAAGGCTTTGTTATTCCGTTTTAAGTCTTCTAAAGTAGAGTTTACTTTCAAATTAGATATTTATTGTTATTGAACACTAACAAGACAAAAGGAATGTGCGAGTTTGAATTAACGGTTAAAAGGTTCCGTACCATCTATTATCTTGAAAGTACAGTTACGAAAACTTTCATTAATCGCACAGAATGAAAAAACGCCAAACCACTCGTCTCTTGTTAGCGAAGGCATTAACTATACATATACGGAAACTTAAAAACTGTAATAAATTATCCTAATCAAACGTACAAACACACAAATCATATTTAGATATTTAGTAATCAAACTTAGGACTTAGGTAGATGAATACAAAACTCTATATTTGATCTCTCAAGGTATACTTCTATCTGATCTAAAAAGTTAAACGCTGAGTTGCACCACCTAACTTTAACGGTAACTTTAACAATAACCGGTGCATTTTGTATGGAGTTTTAAAGATTATTGTTGTTTGTTAAAGTTAAAGTAAGAATAGTGCAGCTCAGTCTAAGCGTTAGCTAATTAACGAACTGTCAAAACGTCAATACAGTAGCAACTTTTTGATGTCAACTCAGATCAATATCTATCAGGATCTCTCAGACTCTATCAGTTAATCTCTATCTACGTCACGACCATCGACATAACATCATCGCAGCCGGGCCACAATTTATTGTGCGGGGTCAATGAACTGTTATCTGCAATTATTTCAATGTAACGTGAATGCAGTTAATTACTAGGATTTAACGATTCCATTATCGCTTTTACTTTCGCTGCACGATTGTATTATATATAAACAAAGTATACACGTACTGTGACAAAGTATACACTGTAATACAACATTTTATTCAATAACGTAACTGAGGTGATTTTTATAACGCTACGAGTGTGAAATATGATCACACAAAAAAGTATAGTGACTTCATCATAACCGTCAAGAAGAAAAAATAAATATGTTTTCAGGCGCCTAATCTGAAAGAAAATTCGTACGTACATAATGTAAAACTCAATCGAAATTCTACCAAGTTTAAATTTAATTCTTAAGATAAGATACGGAGCGACACTAAAGAATACAGACCTAGAAATAGAGTTGCATACTAAAATCCTTATTTTGAAACTCTATTCTCTATTTAGCCTAGATTAACTGCTACAAAATGTATTATCATTATCTATGTTTTGTGGTTGTTTAAGAACGTGTGCCTCGTGGTACGAATGGGTGTCACCTCACCAATGATTAAAATGTAATTATGTCAAGTGATAAAAGACTAATCAGTACTGACACATCCAAACCAGTTTCAAGTTTAGAAACATTATCCCATTCGTTCATTATTCACAGCGTCATTGCCAGCACGTCGTCATATTCATTCAGTCATGTCAGACTATTACATATTTTGTAGAAGTTATTAAGTAAGTAAGTAATTTATTATTTGAACTCATCATTTCAGCATCAATCTGAACACAGGATTTAGAAGAATTCAAAAAGTTTTACCAAACCTTTTGTCTTTTAAAATCTGATAGTTCGACTTCCTGTAATACAACAAACGTACTTATTTTATACTTAAATTTTCTATTCAAATAATCCAAATCTATCAATAAACCTACTCGTAATTTTCCCTATTCCCGAATATTCACGGCAACTACACGTCAATTTGACATTTCGTTACCGCGAGCAAACTTGCGCGGGCGCTTCGTTACCGCCAATCCCGATTACGTCAATTAGATCTATTGTCGCACGTTACCCTCATAAATAGTACCCGTCAATCCTTTGAACCGGTTCGCGCTGTTTCACAGCATTAACGACTTTAACGACTAAGCCTTCGACACTCCGGTGACAGGGCATGCCCTTAAGTACGCTCCTGTCTTATTTAGCCGCACATGTAGGGTAATAATGTGGGAATATCTTGGCGGATGATATTATTAAGCCGAATATGGTTATACTTTCGTTTTAGTCCTGTCAATGAATAGACGTAAGTATGCACTACTTATGTCACAAAATAGTTAATTATACAGACTGAGGGTGTGCCCCTGAAATATACAGGACCAAATTTTTTTGCAAAAAGTAACGCTTGATTTCTCGAAATCGATTCGAGGTAGAGACGCGTGCGTAATGGGAAACTGTGCATAATTTCAGGAATTTTCAGTCACTAATACATTATGTAACTGCTTAAAATGTACACAATATTTTTAGTACTAAGGCTTGCACCATCTTAACCGTTGTAACAAACGTCATATATCAAAAATATGTCAAACTCCATACGAAATCTTCGGTATAGTTACGGTCAAAGTTTGGTGGTGCAACTCAGCCTAAGTCTCGGATTAGGAAGAAAGAGGTTTAGTCTTTCTATGCCCGAATCTGAAACCTGTGAAAAAATAATAAACTTTAATAATACTTTAACCATCATCATTTAAATCTCTAATTAAAAGAACAGTAATTTGTGTTTCCCCTTAAATTACACTCTGCTCTAGTTTCTCTATGATTTATCAGTATAGTTAAGACCATAAACGTCATCTCGTCTCTACCATAAACGCGACACGCACAGCAATAGAAAGTATTTAAAAGGCGCAATTTCACGGCGTGCGCGTGCGCCGCCCAATTCCATTGTCTATGGATATTCCTATTGTGCCCGTAATGGCGGGCATTATCTTAGTCCTACCGTATTGTTGCCAGTTTGCAAAATACTGATGAGCTTTGAGATGATATGAATGGTAGATGGAACTGAAAATCTTTGGGGAAAGTCGTTGTAAGGCAGATAGTGAACAAGTGAAGCCTTTATCAACTTGATAGAGACATTACAATGTGAGCGCTTTGGATCTATCTGTAAGCTCACTTGCATTTATAGTAAATAAAATAAATAAAGAAGAACGGTCATCTGTGACCCAGGCCCGACAGAAACGAGACATACCTCAGTTTTTTTGTCATGTCTTAATTAGTTAAATTATATATTTTTTATATTCGAAATCTATGTATAACACTATATTATTACCCTTTGTTTTTGTTCAGGCGTCATACAAAAACTAATACAAAATGCCTATTTATCACCAAAATTGGTAAATGTATGTACCTAAATAGCTGCTATGGAATGTATCTAGGTGACCTGGAGATACAGCCGCATTATACAGGGTGGAAACGAGAAGTTACAAAATCCAAAAATTCAATGTTACCAGCTTCCATAATCTGTAACCTATTATTGGTACCATTTGAAAGAGCTCGTGAAGCACTTTCAGAATCAGTAACTAGTTTTTCGATATCTTTGTATAGTTTAGAAATAATCGAGTGAGATCACTTATCGTTCCATATGTATAATCCGGCTGTATCTCTAGGTCACCTAGATACATTCCATAGCAGCTGTAATAGACATTTAGGTACATACATTTACCAATTTTGGTGATAAATAGGCATTTTGTATTCGTTTTTGTATAACGCCTGAACAAAAACAAAGGGTAATATTTTGGTGTTATACATAGATTTCGAATATAAAAAATATATAATTTAACTAATTAAGACATGACAAAAAAACTGAGGTATGTCTCGTTTCTGTCGGGTCTGGGTTTTTTTTGTATGGGGCGTGACCGTTCTTCTTTAGTATACCTAAATAGACAAAGACAAAGACATTTATTTGCAAAGAATAGGTTGATACAGATAGAGAACTGTATTTTAGTCTAGTGATTGCTCAGTTGCTTAAAAGTTGTAAATAATAGGAGACGATTATCAATATACGCTCGCAAATCGAACACTGCTCGTTTATGTTCGCAGATGTTTGCCGCTCCTTCACCCTGTGTAATGTTAGCCCTTTTATCGTCCCAAAACCTGCTAAAATCGTAGCCTATTATGCTGTTTGTCACACGTCGATATTTTTATTGCATTATTTTGTTTTAAAAAAATAAAAATATGTTTGTGTTTTACAATAATAGCTTCATTAAGGTAAGGTCGCGTGTTTTGATCCATATTTAATGTGTTTACTACATGAATACCAGAACCAGGTACAAAAAACGTCTGTACCATTTTAGACCTTACCCCATTGAAACAAACTTGATAAATGCTTGCCGAACAGACGGTTAAGGCGATCAGTTGCAATATGAATTTGGGTTTCCTGGTCCATTTATCAGCTGACCTTAATATAATGATGGAGTGGACCTCAGAGGTCATTCACCTACAATGAGGTCGGATAGGGTTGATAAATTAATTTCGTGTCTCATTGGACCTCCCTAGAAGAAAAACTCTACGTACGACACAGAAGTTTGGGTTTGATTCCCAGGTCCGACAAAGCCGACAAACAAAGAAAATCTTTCTGTGTGTTTTGTTTCCAGATTGGTTAAGAAATTATAGGCTTGAATCATCTTAATTGTCCAAAAAGATCACTATTTTTAGCCAGCCAGTCTTTGTCATTGACTGTCAATATTCTACAAACCAAAACGTGTACGTGTCAGAGGGTGAAATTTTCAGAAGACATGAAAACTTTGTTTTTTATTTTTCCATTAAAACTTTTTTCTGGCACTTATAATAGTTAGTATGTATTGATAGGTGGGTAAAAGTGGCAACCCTAACGTTGACCTGTCAGTGCAGCTGACCAGAATACCCAACTAATAATGTTTACATTGCACAAAACTATGCGACCAGGTCAGTGACACGGGCAGAGAAAGGACGGTGACAATGTGTGACACCCGATAGCTCGCTTGTTATTGCAATTTGACAAGAACATGACATGTGAGAATGTGTTTCTGAATGATTAACAAGTAGGTAGGTACATTACAATCACACTTCATATTATGTCATAAGTATTAACTTACCTTCAAATTCTACGCGAAGCAGCGGGAAAGTCCATTGAAAATACCTACCTTTAACTTGAAAATATTTCCCGCGTGGTTCTACTAAAGGTGTGTTTTGTGCAAGAATATTGTAGAAAAAATATTCTTACACAAAACAAACCTTTTCTGTTAGGCTGTAAAAACTAACCATTAATAAAAAATTAAAAGCACTTTTTCCATCATGAAAAAAAGGAATATGAAGTACAGTCGACAGCAACAAAAATATGATGTTTTGTTCCAAACTACTTCATAAATGCTACAGTATTTAGTTGGATGTGCTCTACTTGTATATTCAGAACTTTTTAATTTATCAATAAATCATATAAGTGAAGAATTTTAAGTGTCATGAAACGCAAATAAAACATAGGTAGAAATATCGATCTATCTCACAACTTTCGCATCTTTAAATTAATTTAAAAATCCTACTTTTATTAAACTCTACATAAAGATTTTGAATAGTGGATATCTTTACCACATTATAGCATTTAATTTGCATTAAAGAAAACCTGTTTTAATGAAACATTGTATCTCATAAGAAAATGGTAGGTTTTCACTATCACGTACTCCATCGTGTCATAAAGTATAATTAAATTAATCGTGAAATATCGATCTAAGGGATCGATAATAACTTAAGTCAACGACAGCAAATCGGTGCTCCATATTAAACGAGCGATTTTAACGTAATTATTGTGTTTTGGACCTTGGGGCGAAGAGAATCGTGACGCAACTCTGCTCCACAATACGTAATATTTATCTTTGGGCATCCTGTAAAGTGAAGGCCAAGTTATGGTGCAAATTCGTGAAGACAATTTCGAAATAAGTAGCATTCTTTCAGGTTTTTGAGAATCAGATATGGCAGTTAATAAACTATATTTTTTTAAATTTTCACGTAAATTTTAAGAAAATATCTAAAAATACACTTTATGAGCACACTATAGTGGGTGTTGTAAGTGAGTTACTGGTGCAAAATTAGTTTTGGTCGCAGAAGAATTAATAATAAAAATCAGTGAAGATTACATCGCGTATTTTGGCTAAATACGTGGCCAATTTCTTCTGTGCTTAAATTGCAACTGATGATACATGCCGGTTCTTATATTACAGAGTGGCGTGGGTATACCTGCAAAAGTGCCTAGAAAATTATAACTTGGCCCGGTCCCCTGCCCTGCGCCTACCTCAGGCCATGTTTGTCATCCATTTTTGGATGCATACAACCTTCGATCAACTGGAGCAAGTACAGTTCCGCCAGTCACCAGGGTTCGCTACTTTCGCTCGATTTTCGTGACCTCCTACGTAAGCTCTGCGAAACATACCTGTTTGTCTGATCGGCATAAACAATACGGGGCAATTAGTGGGTTAATGAGCAGGTTATTACAATGTAATAAGTAAAAGTATAGCTAGTCTGGACACACTTCAAGGGAAGGGTCACATTGGCTTTGTGATATTTTTTCACTGTTCTCGATTTTTTTCATTATAACTAGATTAATTTTATAAAATATCATTATTGAAATCAAAACTCATAATATTATAGATCTAAAGAGGAAATCTTATTAAAATCTTATTCAATTGTCCAAAACAAAAGTTGAATTCGTCTAGGCTCATGTATGTACTTATTTAAAGCACTATCTTAAGTTACTATCTAGGGTTGTAACAAGAGCTTTTTTACAATTAAAATGTGAAGTCCAAGCAGGCAATTAACTGTTATCGATACATTTTTGGTGTTGATTCTAACAGCATTATCCGTATCGTTAAATTGTGTTGTTTTTGATGTAAAAGCCACAGAATACTCGTTTAAATCAAACCGAAAGAAGGACGTAAGTCGTTAAGTGTCACTTTACAGACTAAAATCTTGTTCGATGAATTTATCGTTCACGATGACATATCGACGAAATTAGCGGCCATTCTCGTTTGACTAACAACTTCCTACATAGAGCCAATCTTCTAAAATCATCCCACGATCCAAAAAGTTTGAATTTCGAACGCTTTTTCCTCTTTTTTTAGGTCGGGTAGAGTTCAACATCGGACTTTCCGTTGTGGCCAAACGGAAACCGCGAAAGTCAAGAAATATGTTAAAAGAACATCAGATTTACCGTTACTTTTTTAAATTTAACCCTCAAATTAAACTCCTTGAGCACTTAGGCCCAGTTTTTTTATTCGTAGTTAAAATAAACAATAGTCAAATTTTGCTATGTAATTGTTTTTGTTCGCTAATTTTACTTTGATTAACTACAATAAATACAATTGCTTCCTGTAACCATCAGTAAGTCACTAAAAAGTAAGTACAATATCATATTTTTAATGCAACATTTCTTCTGAATCAAATACAATAGTTCCCAGTATTTATTTTCTTTTCACATAAAAAGTTTTACAAAAACATCTATTCGATTGATCATTAAGAACCGGTTTCTGAATTGAAATAATTATTTATTTGTTTTAGAAAAAAGCGCACTTTTTTCATTAACAAAAACATATTCCAACCTCAATTTTTTCATTCGATTATTCAATTTCCGATTTAAATCGATCCAACCATCTCTAGTGTGAGACTGTAATCTCAGACGGTAATTTTCGAATAGCTGCGGGAACAAGCAACAAAACCGAACGCACTGAACCGGGACACTATCGGTGGTATGTCTCGGTGTTTTTTACTCGATCGAATCAGTTCATACGAATTCCGAGACTTTATACAAGTGGAACGGTCAAGTGTGAATAGTTTTAAAATAATAAATATTTTCAGATGGGTTTCATTGCTATGTTAGGTGCGAAATACGTCTTTAATCTGCACCTGGCAGGCTAGCATCGATTCTGACAATATCAATCATGGTATTTAATTGCCTCATTAATAAATAACGCTATTTTTCTACTTTTTACTGCACTTTTTATTGCTTTTAATTTTTTTAAATGTGTCAAAAATCAAACCTTTCACACTAAAGAGGTGTGAAAACTATCAAGTATCTGCCATAGAAATCGATATAAATTAATTATACTTAAAATAGAAAGTAATTTAGTAATACTGTGTTTGTAAAAAAATACGGAGCTTTTTCAGACAAGCTGACTCATCATTCAAATTTCCCAACAGATGCCGAAACGTGTCACATTGTCAAAGATTCGTGACTCCGGACGACACTTGTCGCGACCTCAACCTGTCGCGCGACTAATCGCTAAAAAGTCGCTCCAATCCACAAAAAGATCCTCGTGACGCTCTGGACGTGACCTGCACCTGTGCCCAGTCTTGGGGCAAAAAAGGCCACGCGATTTGGAGGGTTAATCGAAATCATGTTGGGAAATGACACAATGTTTTTTTAGTCTCAGTGCTCTTGAAAAATGTGTCAGGTAAATAGAGAAAAGAATTTAAATCTTGATTAAATGTCTAGCTAGAGTTGACGGGCGTCCGGCTAACGAAGGATGTGGTTTTTTAATTACCCAAATAAAATTACTGACATGTTGCGAAATAAAAATAAAGATTCTTTAGATCGTATCGTTCGTCCATTCATTTCATCTAACTAAATGAAATGATCCAATCCTAAATCCAATGCTTAATACAGTTTTCAGTTTTGAATTCATGGCAAGGCAATCTCATGTCTCACCAACAAAATCTATGACAGTTGTAGTAAGTTAAAGAAGTTCAAGACATTCTATACAATATTAGACTTTAGTTATAGAAATAAATAAATAAATCTCGGCCTTAAAAACCAAATAAACAACCAAAGTGTGTCCTTTCACTGCATTTTACGTAACACCGGGGTTTCTCGCCGTATAATTGGTTTTTTCAATGGACACTTGTGGTCACATCGTGACTTGAGGTCCCAGACGTGACCGCACCTGTGCGGGGCAAAAAGTACCCCGAGCATAATAGGGTTAATCGAACTTGCTGCGGTACAGGTTATCCTTGGGATAAATTGTACAAAAAACGTTATTAATATATTATGGTGTGGTACGTAAGGTGTTTTGGATTGAAGATAGATCTTTCGTTAAACACCGTTCGTATTTATTAAAAATACAGTGAAATTCATAAATATTAATGAAATAAGTTTTTTTTTACCTATTTTTACCTATACTAATCATCCATTTTTTGCAGTTATGCTAAATGCTGACAAATGTATGATGTATCAATAAATATACACAATGTATTTTCATTTTTTTCATTTTTCATATGAGTACGTACTGAAAAACCTTCCTTGGCTGGCAGTCGAATAAAAACACATCAACTATCTCCTTGTTACAGTTATTTGTATTTTACAAATCTTCGTGCTTTTAACCGAATAAAGTAAGCTGTAAGCTTATAATAAATTCAATATCCACTTTTCTAAATCGTGAACGCTCAAGACGGAGTTCAAATTATGAATCACGCTTCATTGAAGCCGTCTACCAGCTAGCTTATCGAGCTTTACATTGCAGCACCTTATTTACTTGTAACAGGTGCTATATTTCTGTAAAAATGTAAAGTCTTATGTGCAGACTGTACAGTAATCGCGGAAAGAAACGGTTACAAAATAAAACAACGATCGGGTCTTGGTAATTGGAGAGCACGAATGTTTGGCCGTTCCGGTCTCTGCGGAGGTCGCGACCACGGGGGACCACGGCTGACCACGACGTCCATGGATGACCATGGACAGCCTCGGACCTGACCGCAAGACGTGAGAGGACAACCTGAGAATATGGCGAATACCCTGCATTCAATCTATACTTCTATACCTACTAATATCTATATCTATAACTATACTAATATTATAAATGCGAAAATAACTCAGTCTGTCTGTTTTTGACTACGAACCGATTTTGATGAAATTGGGCATAGAGTTAGTTTGAGTTCCGGGAAAGGACATAGGATAGTTATTATCCCGGTTTTTGAAACAGGAACGCGCGCAATAAAGTTTTTCTGTGTGTGACAGACAAAATTCCAAGCGGGCGAAGCCGCGGGCGGAAAGCTAGTAGGTACTCAATAATTTATTGCAACCATAATGTTACAAAAGCTGGTATGGTAAGGTTAGATACACTACATTCTACCAGTGTTGATAGGTCATATTGATAGGAAGGGATTTCTTCTAGATAACCCGGTGGAAAAAAAAAATATTAAGGAGGAAGGATAGGATCATCTTTGAATTAATTAAAATGAGGACGGATGGATGTTTGTTACTCCTTAACGATAAAACTACTAGATGGATATTGATAAAACTAAAAGTTACAGCTGAAGTCAACTGATACATTTGAATAACACATAATTAATTATGTTTTAATTGTAAGGCTACTTTTTATCGAAATCGACTTACTAAATCATCTAACATCACTCAAACCACACACTAATCCAAAGGTACACTTGTTTGTTTTCAAGTTCAAACAATATAAAATATTACAATAAGGTCACTATTTTAATACAAGTTGAACCAAATTCGCGAATCAGAAAAATTAAACGTTATAAGTCAAATTGGCGAAATTAAAATACACGAACACCCACCAATTTTGGCTTTCGCGATAGCATTAAGTAGTAATTGAGAAAATTATACGGGACTGTCTCAGGTCTTTACTGATCGCTTAATGTATAACGTGTACTGTTTTAACAGGTTTGTGTATGAATGAAATGATTCACGGCGTGGTAACTGTCAAATGTTGCGATTGGTGGGTTTTATTTAGCACGTAAATTAAAAATAGATGCAAATAGGTAGGTAAATCGAGATAAAAATTGTTATGTAGTGTTACGTATATAAAGGAGCATGTGGTTTTGCCTACTGGCTTTGGAAACGAAAGAAGCATCTAAATATAGAACTGCTCCTATTTAATGGTCGCTAAAACAATATTACTTAGGTTATCGCTAAAGAATTGAATAAAATTAATTAAAGGCTCAAGCTTTAAGAGTTTTTCATACACAGTTTTGTCAGCTCAGACTGGAAAAATAATGTTTTCCCTATCACTACCGGCATCGATACAACATTCGGATGATGACGAGGACTGGCACCAAAACCTCAGTGTGCTTACCATGAGTTTACGTTAGGTGTGCTCGCTAGAGAGTACGTCAAAAAAAATATAAAGATTTTATTTCTTGAAAATAGCCGCTAGAGACGCTGCACAAATGTCATAATTAATGTCATTTTTTACGCAGTCGCTAGCGAGGACACCTAACGTAAACTCATAGTAAGCACACAGTTCTTTTCGAGTATTTTTCGTCTTTTTTCAGATAATTACAACAAACATGTACACTTATCAGCATGACCTAATAGGCCAGTAGAATTAGATTTTAAATCGGAAATAATTCCTACAAAAGATTTTATTGCTTTAATGGCTTCATTGGTTGCCCATTAAGACTCTCCTAGGTTTTCGACTTCGACGGAGTTGTGCTTAAGTCGTGGGGGCCCCCGAAAGGGGCGCTTTTTCGGTTTTCCGGTTATACCGCGTAAAGGACTTACCCTATCGAAAAGTGGTCTTCCTGACGGTTAAAGGACATTTAATCCTGCATTAAATAAGATCAAATTCATATATTTTGGACAAAGCGTTCTCGTGCAAATGTTCGGCAAAGTAGAAAATATGAGTATAATTAATGACCCTCTCCACGCCCAATAACTCGTCACCCGTAGGCTCCCAAGCCTTGTAAAGGGTCGCCTTAACCAGCGTATCCCTGTCAAGGCTCACGAGTTGGATTCGCTTATCCTTGTTCGTCCCACCCGTTCCTTAACTGCAGTTGCTGCACCTCTTCCTGGCACTCTCCTGAACGACTCTGTGTTACCTAATGTGGCTGCCCCTTTTCCTTGTACCCTCCTGTACGATTGCATTGCTTAGCCATATGCCTGGTCCAAGGCTCGACGCCACAAAATCAACATTTAATCCTGTTAAATGCCCTTCAACCATCAGGAAGACCACTTTTCGATAGGGTAAGTCCTTTACGCGGTATAACCGGAAAACCGAAAAAGCGCCCCTTTCGGGGGCCCCCACCACTTAAGCACAACTCCGTCGAAGTCGAAAACCTAGGAGAGTCTTTATGGGCAACTAATGAAGCCATCAAAGCACTACAATCTTTAGTAGGAATTATTTCCGATTTAATTCATTTTTGTGTTTAATTCTACTGGCCTATAAGAAGATACGAAAAGTCTTCCTTTTAAATTTGAACCGAAGTAAGAACAGACAGTTCGGTGAAAAAAATGGGCTAGAGCGTTTTTGGGGGCCTAATGCCCGTTTTCACCATCAATCCCTAATTTTTAAGTGACCCCTATGGTAACACATAACACGAATTTTGTTTTCATAGGGCTCACTTAAAAATTAGGTATTGATGGTAAAAACGGGCATAAGTCTTCTAGCTAGAGAACAGAAAGTTCTACTGGTAGAAAAAGAGGGCTAGCTAGATAATTTTTGGGCGACTAAAACACCACAAAATATCTGCCTATACATCAATTAGCAGCCTACCTTCCTCCAACTTATACATAGTTTTATAGCCATCAAGAGTCCTGGCAGGTCAGCGCCGATGTCGAGTAAGGTTATGCGGATGCGGTGCGCGTGCGCAGGGTACGAATGTGACGCCGAGGTCGCGCCGTCGACCTGGCGAGGAATGTGATTTGTGACTTGGATGGGACGTTGTATGGAAAGGTGTATGATGATCAGTCGATCTAGGATAGCAAGATATAAAAGACTAGCTGACCCGGTGAACTTAGTACTACCTATGTTCCTCATAAATAATGCCCGGTAGTTACAGAGCCTATTCAACAGAAACAAAAATCTTTCCCTTTTTAATGAAAAAAGAAGAGAGATGAGAAATCAATAAATCCCTTTTTAGCGATAAGGTGTCCTGAATCTGCAGTTCCAAATTGTTGTGTTACTTGCGATTGTTGATTTTTATATGACGTATTACAATCGACAGCACATCAGCCTCTCTAGTTGCAATATTTTTTAATCCTATGACTAATCAAATTAGGTGCAGTAATGAGTTGTTAATGAATAATTTGCCACTTAAATTAGAAAAACAACTGTTAGTGCCTAGGCGCTTTTAATCTATTGATTTTTATCGGTATATCGTCATAGTTGCCGTTAAAGTTAGGTGGTGCAACCTAGTCTTGAAAGTCATTGGATTCCATTCGATTCGATCTACCATCATAAACAGGCCCAAGACGTCCACAAAACAAATGAAGCATACAAATTGAGACACGTCACAAGCGTGTTATTAGAGCTTATTTAAGAGCCATT
The DNA here is from genome assembly GCF_963855985.1 of Ostrinia nubilalis. NCBI lineage: Eukaryota > Metazoa > Arthropoda > Insecta > Lepidoptera > Crambidae > Ostrinia > Ostrinia nubilalis. The sequence continues at coordinate 12,491,542 of NC_087097.1, forward strand.
TCACAAAAATATTCCGCGCGAATTTAGGTAAAAGCTGTCAACGCAACGTCAAAAGAGTAAAAAGAACGCTGAAATGGACAAAAAAATCTTGAGCCGTGACCGTATTAAGACTTGATTTAAGTTATTCATTTTAAGGTAGAATGAGGTATTCAAACTTGATAAATTAATTTAAAATTTTAATAGAGTTTATTAAGTCTTTTATATTTCGATTCATAATGAAACACGAATAGGTATAATATGTAAAATATATATTAAGTACAAAATAAAGACAGTTACATAGTGAAAAAAAAAATCTGCCCCCTTACAGCTCCATTATCGGACCCTGGATACGAAATATTCGTCAAGGCGAATCACACAAGCCCAAACTCCATAGGGTTCTATTGTTTTGTTACGGAGGTGGCCATTGAATCTCCTCCAGATCCATTATCAGACAGAGCTAAGAAATAAATAAATAAATATTATTATAAGTAAACAAATGACTAAAATAATTCATACATTCATACTATCTTACTTCTTACTAGTCTTACTAATATTATTAATACGAAAGTTTGTGTGGATGTCTGGATGTTTGTTACACTTTCACGCAAAAACTACTGAACAGATTTTGATGAAACTCTACAGTACAGTACAGCAGTACTGTGTTCAACTATCACTTGGGTCGGACGTTCCTATCGCAAGACCTTTGATTCACTCAGTTCGGATACGACTCTAGTACTAGGCAGTCATGTGTTCATTTATCACTTGGGTCGGACGTTCCTATCGCAAGACCTTTGGTTCACTCAGTTCGGATACGACTCTAGTGCTGTGTGTAATTATTTTCGTGAATACACTGAGTTTATTAATTTCTACGAGTGGATTTCATTTTGCCTGAGACCTATGCCATGAACCCTGAACCAGAAGACCCTGTCGCCAGCGACAGCGACACTCATCCATCCCTGGCGTCGACCGGAATAACAATGTATAGGCTATAATTTATGACGATCGGTGACAAACTAAATTTCAAGCGGGTGAAGCCGCGGCAATACTACATATTTCATACTAGCTTTTTGCCCGCGATTTCTTCTGCGATGAAGTGGAAAATGGTTCTAATAGAATTAAAATATTCTAAGAAAATTAATTTTGTTAAATGATTATATTTTTTGATATAAAATCTACAAATTATTATGTTTAAATATTTGAATACTTACAAAATTATGAGATCTTTCTCAAACAAAATTAAAACACTACACCTGCCGCAGATTTCTTTGTAAACAATGTTTTTTTGTTTTTCCTTCAGGTGCTAAAATCACCAGGCTATTGTGTACGCATCATCATAATCATAAACAGCCCTTTACAGTCCACTGCTGGACTATGAGCCTCCTTCACTATAGTGGAGGGTATTGCCATAATCCCCACGCTTGGCAGGCGGGTTGGAGATCGCAGTTTAAAAGATTGATGTTTTTCAGAGAGCGCTGCTGCCCGTTCTCTGTTTGATGTGTAGTCCCTAAGTCGCCTCTTACGACACCCGCGGGAAGAGTTGGAGTTGGTGACAAATGTATTCTACTCTGCCGTCACCACACGGCGTATCGAATCGAAAATCAGTATGAGCAGCTGCGCACGCGGTTGCCCGTTGCAGGCTCTATGCAACCACACTATTTTAAACCGTGGTCCCTAAGCATGAGATGGGAAACTACACTCTCTTGAATTCTCTTGAATTTGATGGTGTTAGGGGAATCCTAGGAATGAATACAGACTTTCCAATGGAATCTCCTCATCAATATTGCGAAATTGCGAGTTGCAATGCAATGTTACGTTTTCACTTGTTATTTTATTGTAATCTGACCTTGATTTTTCAAACACGTGTCAAAATAAAAAAAAATTAAATCAAAAGTACTAAGGAATATTTCATTGATATCAACTTAGAAACAAGCACAGAGCACAGAAACTAAAGGGAAATGTGACAAGGGACAAATTGGAACATATTGCTTGTGAAAGCAATGATGACAGTAGCGACGTCATTATGTAAACAGTGTATATTGCTTGCATAGTACTAAAGATTATTCGCACGTTGAATACTGATACCGCAGTGGATAATGAGCACATAATTTGATTTCTTTGTGTGTGTGAATTTCTAATACGACACTGAGTTTCGAACTCAGCGCATTACTTAGCATCTCTCTATATTTCTATGGAACCAAGTTATCTCCAAAATAACATTCCACACCTTTTTAACCTAGTCAGGTAATAATTTTAATAAAATACGAAGCACGTCATCTATCAATAGGATATATGTATATTTTAGAAGTTAATAAATTATGCATAAAATATAAACACTTTAGAAGTTTAGTTAAATCGTAGAATTTCTGAAAAACAAGTACTAAAATCGTACTGAAAAAAAAAGTATTAATATGTTATCTAATTTATTTATTAAACGTCGAATTTTATCAAAGATTTTGGACTAAAGTTTTTGAAAATATTTTATAGCCTACATAGAAAAAAATTAGGATTCTAAATCGTGAAAGAATTTTTTTTCGGAGCCTATTGCCTCCAAACAAACAATTAAATCTTTCCTCTTTTATTAGTATAGATTTAACAACAAAGCTTCCCTCTCGAAACAAAACGCTTCTTTTTCTTCTTCACGAAACAAAACTCAAAGCGGATAAATAAATAAACAAATCTTTGGGCAATTTCACAGCGCCATCTAGTCCAAAAGTAGGCAACCAATATGCTTGTGTTAAGGGTGCTAGCATAATGGATATACTTTTTTATAATTTATTTATTAAATTAAATACATGGTACCTACATATTATACATAGTTACACCCAGATCCGTCAAAGAAATTAAAATTCATCATTTCAATTTCTGCTCGGCCGGCCAACTCGAAACAGCCTCTCGGCATAGTATCGAATGTATTTGGTCGCCGTACAAATCACCGCTTTACGACACGAACGCACGTAAACGTCACGGCGGGAAAAATGACACAGGTCCTGCCTTGACGGGCGCTCGCGCCATACTAATCGATGTCGGCTTGCGCATTGTAATTTATACTGATATTCACATCAATATTTTGACAAAGTGGTTACTAATATTTAAACAATAACTGTAGAAATCAATTCTACAATGAATATTCTTTATTTTGGGATACTTTTATTGCAGTTATTGCTGTGTTTTTAAACCAAAAACCACGATCAAAATGTGACGTTAATCTTCAAATTTGCCAAATTATTTTTAGATTTTACTCAATAATGGTAATGAAATTCAAGAATCTATTTCATTAATGGACTACAAGAATATATGTCCGATGATTACTATATACTTTTAAGCTTATTATATGAGCATAAATAATAGATACAGGACTTTGAAAATGAGTCTGCGGCAATTTTTCCGTAAAATGGTTGTGGGAGATGGGGCACTGTGAATTAAGCAAAAGAGTTTTAGTAAATCCGTTTCATTAATGGTCAACACCAAGGATTGACCTATCTTTCGCAGTTATTAAATAATCTCTGGGTGTTGCTTAAGATAGTAATTCATGCTTCCAAAATCTTAGAAATTCGCACGAAAATGTAAAATGGCTCTTAATACCAAAGGCATTATTTACAGCCGGGACGAGTAACACCAGTGCGCTGCGGTCGCAACACGACACCTCGCGGTTTGAACCCGCACGACACCTGCATATCTATAGTGGAGCCGTTTGCGAAAATATAACACTGTAATAAAGCTTTTGTAAAACTACATAAAACCTTTATTAGAACAACACAAATAATTAGGTCGCATTTTTAAGAAGAATAAGCTTGGGACCCTAATGTGTGGACCATGAGTATGGATCATTATTAAATACTTAATACTACAGTTAGCGCGGCAGTTAGGGCGGGGCACATAGTTCGTGGAGCTGATGGCCGCTGGGGCAGGAAAGTTCTTGAGTGGCGACCACGAGCCGGAAGACGTAGCGTGGGCAGGCCTTCCACTAGGTGGACCGACGATTTGGTGAAGGTCGCGGGAGGTGCCTGGATGTGAGAGGCGCAAGGCCGGTCTTTGTGGAAATCCTTGGGGGAGGCCTTTGTCCAGCAGTGGACGTCTTTCGGCTGAAACGAACGAACGGCTGACAGTTAGATAGGTACCTACTACTGAACTGACGATGCGAAGGTCGAAAGAAGCACCTGGATGCGGGCAGAACAGGACCTGTCGTTGTAAAAAATCCTAGGGAGAGGCCATTGTCCAGCAGTGTACAGACGGCGGCACGTCAAGCTAAACGCTGTGGGCTTTTATTTACTTGTAATAGGGGTGATTTTGCAACAAAAATGTATATGTTGATGTGCTGGCGGCTGTACATAATTTGGCTGAAATGAACGGTCGAACTACCGGTACGGCGCGTCGCACTACGCACATCATCGGCTATCTGCAACCGAAGGTTTTTTATAAGACTTATCAAGATAGACTAAGAGCTAGTGAACACCAGACCTACGGCATTTTATAAAAGCTGAAAGTTTGTCAGCGTATGCTCCCAATATAGGTTAGAATGTTGGTGAATCATGAAGTTTGGGTCATTGTGGCTTTGGCAGCTATCCTAAAAAAACTGTCTGGCAAGGAGTTGGAACGATTGGGAGGATACGCTGACAAACTTTCAGCTTTTATAAAATGTATCTGGCGGTCACGAGCTCTTAGTCTAAGACACACGGGAACTTTTATAAAGCAAAATAGATCAATTAAAGATTAAATCAACATCCTCGAGATTAAAACTACGTCATGGAGGAAAAAAGCTAATGAAGTGCAAATTAATTAAAAATACCGATCGTCTAGTTTACACGATCAATAATTCAATACGTTATAATTTTGTGACGCAAATTGCAAATAAAGTGGTCATCGAATTATAATGTTTGCTTGTGAAAAAGGTTGTAAAACCATAAATAATAATATAAAGGTTGCAGGAAGACGCTGAATGCTAATGCAGGCCGCTACAAGCCGGACAATCTGAAAATCATTGGTGGACGCCTATTATACATCTTCCGATGCACATACGGAAGACGTAGCGTGGGCAGGCCTCCCACTAGGTGGACCGACGATCTGGTGAAGGTCGCGGGAGGTGCCTGGATGCGAACGGCGCAGGACCGGTCTTTGTGGAAATCCTTGGGGGAGGCCTTTGTCCAGCAGTGGACGTCATTCGGCTGAAACGAACGAACGAACGATGCACAATAACACATATAAAGCACTTTTCTTGGATAAAGAAATCTACCAATGTCCTAAGCCATGTGATTTCCCTACTTTGTGCTTATGACCCTCATGGAAATCGAACACAAGTAAATATTCCAGCACTATCTACCAAGACACGGAGACGTTTTGATTAGTGGTTTTATAACGAGTTCATTGTCCATCCAAGATTTTCATTGAGTTTAAACCTGTTATTTCTTCGCATTCCATCTAGCGTGACATCTCGTAACGTAAATTACTCCAAGCGTTTTTGTTATTCTAGACTATTATTATGTTTTATTTTAGCTACAGTGCACTGGTTTTAGAGTTTCAATTGAAAAAAAAACTAAGTACAGTCGCCAGCATATTTTTTGATAATCGTACTTTTTACTAATTCACTGAGGCCACTGTTTTTTTTTAAAGGACATGCCCCTCCTCTTAACACTAAGAACTCGATGTAGCCAGGATTACTTTCATGTTAATAAAATCCAACCTGTAATAAGTTAGAACCAGACAAAGTTAGTGTTAGGTACTGGCCAGCAACAAAAAAATGATTTCAATAATTCGGAAGAAAATGTTAAGAATTCCAAGTTCAAAAATTCTGAATCAATTTCCCTCCAGTGCAAAACAAATGACGATCAAAATTGAAGATACACTTTTGTTAAAGTTTTTTTAAATTTTATATGTACGAGTAGGTTACATTTAAATACTTTTTGATCTGCTAAAATTTATTTGCATGTCCAGGAAATGATAGAAGCTTCGTCACCTTTTGACCTGCAATATTTGAATAGAGCAACGACACAAAACCTGTCATACAAGTTCATACAACAAATCATACATTGTATTACAATTAGATCTCAGCCAGTCACGGCCCGTCCAGGAAGCGAGGTGTGCGCGGGAGTGTCGAGCCTGTTTCAGTAGGGATGTGGTTGATAAAAGATTAGAGAAAATGCTATCGATATCGGTTGAAGTAAAAATGCTTCTACCTTTTTTGCTTAGTGGAGTTTTGAATAGTTAGTGTCAATCTTGTTTGTCGATGTGAAGTTTTACTTCAAATTGGCCTAAAAGGAGTTTGGGAACAGTTGACGTCATTTTAAACGACATACAAGTAGCTAATCTATATTTTTAAAAGGCTAGAAAATTTAGTATCTGAAACTACTTAGTCAAATTGTATAGAGTTGTGATTATTATGAAATTTGAAAATTTGCATTTAATTGCAGGTTTTCAATTTTTTCTGCCTTGGAAATGCATGTAAAAATATCTGATCGTTATGACTTCAGATAAATCAAAAATGCCGCATACATTTCGACATTTAAATGTAATAAATTAATCTGTAAAATGAATCGTTGTTGAAAACTTAAGACATCCCTATGGGTGCATATTTTATAAGATGCGCGCGCGCAAACAATGATGCGTCGGATGTGGTGACGCTAATGTAATGGGAATCTTAATGAGGCATCGTTAAAGGGTCATGGGGTTTGTGTGGGCAATTATAACATAATGTTGACAAAATAATAAAAGATGAAAATTATTGTCTTTACAAAAATAAAATAGTATGAAACGAACAGTATAGGTATAATATTTTGTAATAATTCAAAATATTTTCTTGTGTGTGCGTCTTTTTTTATACACATCCTACACAACACCACTTCGGGACAAAATATCTGCATATAAAAATTTGATCATCTTTTCAGAAATTTTTATTCCTGAAAAAACAATAATTTACAAGAAATGTGATAAGTAGGGATTAATGTTATGACTACGCAAATTACCTACATACCTCCATGGAAGTTATTGCTCTAATCTAAAGTATTAAAAAAAGTTTTTTAATTCTGGCCACGTGGCCAAATACGATAATTTAATATTTTTGACATGTCTTTTATTTTCATTAAACCAAAAAAAACTTTTTAAAGACCGCTTTGACATCTAAAACAAAGACCTACAAAAACGCACCATCTCAAAAGAGCAAATTGTTGATGCAACCGATATCAGCTCCGATACATTCTTGTTTGTTGTCTTTGTAACGTTGGGTGACCACACTTTTGATACAATGACGTGGCGGTGATGGCAGACAGTGTAAGTATTACGTGTGCTTATTGAAAGCCAGTGTGGATTACATTTCTTAAATAATTAGCTAAGTTTTATAGGCATTGCATAACTCGAAGATAGTTTCAGTCTATTTATATTGAGTTGTTATATTTTTACTGGTTACATTTTGTGCCCCGAAGGTATGACGGTTTATACGACACAACGTGTAATGAAAGGCATGAAAACATCACTAAGTTTTTCACATAACATTTTTTTTCTTTGGATTCACTTTATTTCTTTAATCATAATCATTAAGGAGTGTATTATGACCGAGGTTAACTAGAAAAAGAAGCCAAAAGACTTGACTGATTAATATATTATCGTATTTATTACTTACGATATTATCTTAGTCAGACAGTACCTAGTTTGGAGTCGATCGAAATATGAATAAATTAACACGCTGGTGGACCATATCCCAATAAAACCAAAAAGGTCAGATGCTGAGTAAGTAATATAACTTTTAGCGACTATTTAATTTAGCTTGTATGAATATAATTAAAAATCTTCCTCAGGAAAACCGATGGATCGGTTATTACGTGACATACGGTTTTCCGACACGTTGATTGATCGTCGTGTGACCCCCCATTAGGGTTCACACGACGGACGTCACGACCGTAATATGTAATTACGACAATTACAATTGTATCGATACTAGTGATGTAACATGTGGATTGAGGAAGTAGGACCAACACTTGAGGAACAGCCCTCATTTGCTGCAATTACAAAATATCACTTATTTTTCTTAAATGGTAAATACGATGATGATGTTGACGAACCCGTATAAAAACCTAGTTTTCTTATTTACAACACAAAATAACCATTAACCAAGTAGTAGGTATGAATTATTCAGGAACAAGATATTCATAAAGTTGTGCAAATCCGTGTAAAATTAAAAAAAAAACTCAAAAATAGTGGTGGTCTCCTGAAAATCTAGTCTGAAAATTGATTGCAGTCACTTGTAAATTAAATGGCCTAGTGGAGAAAATTTTCTACATCTACTCCGCAGTCTTAAATTGATTCAGCCCGTACCATTCTGGTCTCTAAAACTTATTTCTATGGTATATTTTACAGTAAGTATTGAAAACCGTCCAATCTTGGAAAAAGCTTTAGTTAGTTAATTTTTAAATTATTACTTCTAGTGTTTTGACACAAATATTTAGTGCTAAGAAAAAGTGTAAGCTCAGCCACTGTTACCGTTATGGAATGTAGGTATGGTATAAAAATCTGCAATATGCACCTGGATAATGGTTAAGTGCATGAATTTGAGAACCTATTGCATTTTATCAAATACAACTTTTAGCACTGTGAAACATTAGAACTATGTAAATAAGTAAAAAAATACAGTAGTTTTATACCTATCTTGTATAATTAAAAAAGACTATAAAATAAGTACAGAGAAATAAACAAAAAAAAATACACCATGATTGAGAGCAGTTTTCGAATGAAACGCGAAATACTATTGCCTTATTTTATTACAATTATTTCTTACTCCCTTTTCACTCTTTCCAAGTAGTTTTTATTTTGGGGATTTATGAGAATTTAACTGATCTACTTACTTATTTGCTTTCCTAAACAATTTTGAGACATTGTATGGAGTTAATATAAACCAGTTTTTGAAGTAAAAAAATACTTCAAGAATTATTTTTCAAGCTAAAAGTTGATAATGTTGGAATTCTAAATCAATACTTAACATCTGAATCAGAATTCTTTGTTATCCTACGTATTTGTTAGTTACTTAACGCATTTTGACCTTGGACCGAGTTTTCGTGTGTTGATGACGTGACTATTGCTTTATTATTTCAATTTACTAAATTATATACTGCATTATTTTATTATTGACTTAATAATGAGCAAAATATTTAATAGATACCTCATGGAAAATAAGCGAAAACTATTTTTAATTCGCAAACTGTTTAAAATTATTAAAATACTTATCGCTTATAAAATAGGAAAACGTAAAAGGAACACCTACCTTTCACGTATTTCCAAATAAATTGTTCCGCTGCTTGTATATTCCTCAGTTTGCCGATTTGCAATAACAAAAACAAAAAAAATCGTCTAAAGTCACTTATCACTTCTCACACTGTCCACTCACAATCCAAGTCATTCGTGAAAAAAGAAAAAATATTTTCCAACAATGAGGTCCGCGTTATCGTCAGTCAGTCGTACTTTATCAGTACGCAATTTGCATTCTACGCACACGTGGGCCGCAATGGGAACGCAAGGCAGATACGACCTCAACGCGGCATACAGTCGGGCCGACTGAAACTCTGAGTCACCACTACACTCGCAGAGAGCTCGACAGGTGAAAACGCAACTGTGTGGTGTCAAGTGAACTCGCAACCGACCCTAGTGTGGAGGTTACTCAGGTGAACCGAGCGTGCATGTGTGCGTGCACTATTTCGTTCGTGTTGGGCAGATTTATTGCACGCCGAAGTGTGTGTTGCGTCGCGATGGTGATCCCTTTTGTGGTGGGCCGTATTTACATGCGGTCACATGTCAATTGCGCATGTGTGCCGCCTACCTGTTGCCCCCGCAAGTTATCAGTTTTGTACTTCTTTTAGGGTTGTACAAGAAATGTATTATCTTCCAGCCGTTTTGCTTATTGTTCTCGCGATCAAAACAAAACACGGTGGTGTGCAATTCTTTTCTTTTTTTTAACCAATGCACAGCCTTTTAATGCGTTCTTAATTGGAGCAGTTAGTGGTAAGTACTTGTACGCAACACTAGTTTTTATTTAGTAAATTGACTTTTGGATCTTTAACTAAAAAAAAACAAACGTAAGTCCTCCAATAACTAGTTTACTTGCATTTTCTAAAACTTAATTAGACGTTCAACTACTGAATATTTTTTATTGTCGTGACCTCACCTATCATTCCGGACCGGAATGAAAATTTTTTTTTAGTACCTATACATATTTTATGTAACGCTAAAATTGAAAAAAAAGTCAGAACAATAAGGGACATATGAATAAGGCCAGGGTATTATTTAAGTTATTTTCCTGTTTCTTAATAGATTTTTTTACTTTATCACACCCCATGAATTAGAATACAGTAATGATGTGCAACTTAATATTATAACACCACTCTTAATAATGTTGTACATAGAAGATAATAATGACAGTACATAGCTGTAATAAGGGAGATTTTTCAACTAAAATGTAGACGATATCTTACAAAGTCTAAAATACCCATTGTTTTAACACCCTGTATATTTTCCTTACATAACGCCTCTGACGTCACCTTTTAACCAAAACACAATTTTAACACGTAGGCTGTATAATGTGTATGCGCATGTTTGTTAGCATTAGAAGATCATGCCTTCTGCACTTAGTGAACTTTGTTCGTGCTAAGGTCACGGATGTTTAGCACTTTAACACAATAGTTAACATCTCATGTCACCTTGACGTAAGCGCAAAGACATTGTCAACTTTACACGCAACCGCAAACGTCATAACTGGTCACATGCACAGAGAATATTCAATTCTATTTCTTTGGAGTAAGAATTCTTTTGTCAGCTGATAAAAACTAATTTAAGACGTATTTACTTGAAAGGACTGGCACAAAATAACTCAATCTAACTTAAATTCTTATCGGAGAAACATACACCTTTTGGCTTAACAATTAAAACTTATTATTGTATAAACATCGCAAGTACACTTACGACGTTTTGGTCGCGCTGTTTGGAATCGTGACTGGTCTATTTGTATTGTAATTTGCACCTAATTAGATGTATAACTAGATTGATTATCGGCTATACGGACACTTTAGGACTGATTGAGGTTCTTTTGTTACAATTGGAACCTTTTTGAGACCATTTTGTTCTTTTGTTGGCTACTATTGTGTACTCATCAACTTGGCACTTGGAATTTTTGCGTCTTATGATTTTTAGGTAAATACAGTCAACAGCAGGACATAAGATGACATAAGACATTATTTTTTTTTACAAAATCACACTTAATACAAATAATACCTAATGTCTAATCAAATGTAACCATTAAACTGATCAAAGATGGGAGATTCTGAAAAAATTAAGATTCTGATATTCTAATCGAACGGCCAGTTTTTACAAATAACAATTTGTATGGATAAATTATTTTAGAGCTTTCGATGATAGTCCCAATACAAAACTTGTTGTATTTATGCACCAGAATCACGAAACTAATTTAGGAAAGTTCTAATGGTATTTAATTTATTTACATCTTTTATTTTGCATTATCTACGCTCCTATATCACATTAAAATTTACAAATCATCAATTAAAAATAGTACGAACACAACCTTGATACACCTTCCTAATAATAATTCAATTCAAAGTAGGTACAAATAACCAGAGTAAGGTCACTTGTTATTCTATGGGCGACATAATTTGTCCGTAAGGCGGCCTTGTTGCCCGAGTTACAATTTAGTAACAACTAACAATGTTACTTAGAAATAGCTAAGAACGGTCAGATATTTGTTGTAGTTTATGCGAAAATTATGAAGATGTAAATATTTTCATTAATACAGAGAATCGTATCCTGAATCCCTTGTTTAATTTTGTCTCTCGACATGCGTGTTGCTAATTAAGTAGGTACACTAACTACACTACATACCTTTATTTGTGATTTTCGTGAAATACAAACATGAACGATATCAATGACAGGTTTGCCTAAAGTTAGATTTTAAATAAGTAAACGCACAAGTTCGTAACTGATAACATGAAACGATACCCAATATGAATAACATTGTAACTTAACTTACACGTTTGTACAACTTTCAACAGACAAGTCTAGTTCATACGTTATAAAGTTGTAGAAGTTGAGTTACAATGTTATTCATATCAAATCAAATCAAATCATTTATTTGCATTGGATGTAGAAAAGGCGTGAACTATAAGAAATTTACAATCAAATGCAAAAGAGCACAGATATACAAGTCGCTTGATCAATACTTTAAAAATATTTTTATACAAGCAAGGTCAATCATAGGCAACCACGAGGCCGACCATTGACACGTTGGACCAATTAAATACAAGAAGTAATTCTTCTGGAAGTTTCTACCAATCAATACTATGTATAAAGTATAGTTATAAAGTCATAAAAAGTCGTTGTCATTAGGACTATGTTTATTTTATGACTTCAATCTATTTCCATGTTATAAAATACTTTAAAAAAAAGCATAGATTTATTTCTTGAAAACGTTTTCCTGCAAATTTTTAAAAAGCGTACAATTTGAAAAAAATAATACTGGGAATCTGTTTTAACCCCACCTATCTATTGTTTACATACGAGTAATTAAAAAAAATACAGCACTCAAAAAAGATTTAAGTATATTTATTGCATCACATGGAACCACATTTCAGTGTTTAAAATTTGTATTACCTATCCCGGGATCCAGGTCATCATCATCATCATCATCTCAGCCATAGGACGTCCACTACTGAACATAGGCCTCCCCCAATGCTTTCCATGTTGATCGATTGGTAGCGGCCTGCGTCCAGCGCTTCCTGCTACATTTATGATGTCATCGGTCACACACTGCGTTTTCCGGTACGCGGCCTCCATTCCAGAACCTTGCTGCCCCATCGGCTGTCAGTTCTGCGTACTATGTGCCCTGCCCATTGCCACTTCAGCTTGCTAATCCAGGGATCTAGGTACTCGGGCAGAATGCCTAATAAAAAAGATGGGCTTAATCACAATACAGGCCTAATATAACTTCATTTGTTCTAAAACTGCAAGATCCAGCTTTTGAACCAACATTACAGCTACTTACCACAATACATTCCAGCCCCAGCTCCATATAATAAGGCCGTTTCATAACCCCGGACGGTATTTACACGCATTTCAATTAACAAACAACCAGAATAACAAGTAATAACTATTGCCCGCGCGCAACCTCCGCCATGGATCTAGGAAGATGAATTAGATAATCCATTCGAGCTTATTTTGATACTAGATTTTTCCTACATCTTCGCCCTATATTTCCATGAAAAGTAACCATCATTTCGTCTCCATTGCAGGAGCATGACCCCCTCTAATTTACAAATAATTCGTCGTGACACCTAAAGCGGCCAAAAAGTTGACAAAACAAACTCATTCCAATTGTGACAAAGACGTATTGTGAACTTTTTGGTCACTTTGGGTGTCACGAACTAATTGATGCTGACTGTACCAGAGGCGAAAATGGAGCATTGGTTACACTCTCTACCCTGGCCTAACGGGTTAGGGAGGCCTGAAAATCGCTATATTATCCCGTATTCGTAAAAGGCGAGTATGCTAACTAATTTATAGCCTATGAGCTTTTCTGATGTAATAGCATTTTCAAGTTTCATCAGAATCCGACGGCAGTTTTTGCATGAAACAGGCACTTCATGAATTATTCGCGTCGGTGGTCCAATAATAGTGACATTCGACTCATAATTCTGGGTTCAGTTACAAACTCAACGAATTTCAAAGAATGTCTTTCAGTAGTTTTTCATAGTTATTGTTTGGACATTGTAGATTTCAGTAACCTATCGGAAAAGAAAAATGAAAATATGTTATTTTTTGAGCTACGAAGGGCTGGTTAAGTCATACGTCCGATCGAGTAATTTTAATGGTTATCAGACTTCATAATCTGACATCTTGTGACCTCAATGAATGCAACCCAAACGACAGAAGATTATTTCCGCATTAAAACGACAATATAGCTGAAAATAATACTTTTTACCGCGTGCAGTTTCGTAGCTCCCGCGCTACACGGTACGATAGCATTCTGGTTTTAATTTATTCCGTCCGCAATTAAGGCCGTGTCTCACAATGGTGCGCGGGCGCAGGCTCAGAAGCGACAATTGTGCACGCAAACTGGGCTATCTGCATCTACAGGGCCCGGCTTGTTCGCTGCCCTATCGAACCGAACCTGCCGTGGATGTCCGAGTGAAAAGCGGCTAAGTGAGATAATGGAGTTAGGCGGTTTTACTTTGGAGTTGATATAATAACAGACGGCCATCTGACATGTGCCTATTAACTATGGACCTCAATTAAAATAAGTACATATTATCGCTTTACGAAATGAAGTTAGTAAATATTTACAGAAGAACGCTGTTGAAGTAATTTTGGAGTTGCAACTTTTTCTCTGGGTCTTTGTCTTTGTGGTCTGGTAGTTGTCCGGACTATAATATCTGCGACTGTATGTTCGGATCCTGACGGGGACAACATTAGTATAATAAGTACCTACCAGTATTTTTTAGATTTAATAATACTTAACTGATAAATGGTTATAAATGTAATAGTTAAAATGTAGAACTAGTACTCGTATGTATCACAGTAGATAAATCAAATATATGTATAGGTACTGTGTATGTATGATTTCAAACATTTTATTTCACAAGTCTCATTTGCCGATTCGAAATACTCTTTCGAATTCGAATAAAACAATGCTACTTCAATAATTGGCTAATAAGATCATATTAATAAGTAATGGAGTAATATATACTCGCATAAAAATAAAACGAAACAACAACAGGCTAACTTATTGAAACAATTGTTTCATTGAGATAATAAAACATTGTGATTTTGTACTTTATATTAGAGTAATAACGTCTACGTCTCAAGTGCTTAATATTCATATTATGTTAATTAACATACAATTTTAATGTATCACGGAAATTATTATAGACTTCCTATAGTAAAAACCTATGTTTAAAAGATAATTTTGTTCAAAATATCACTACTTCGAATATTTAAGATAATTTATTACTTCCAAATCCTACTTTTAGGCTGGGTTTCACCACTTTACCTTAACATTAATAAACGTCAAAAGTCTATTTAATTCCATACAAAAACACCAGCATGGTTACAACGATGGCCTTACTGTTTTTCCTTTAAAGTTTCATATAAATAGATAATAATAATAATAGTGACAATAATTAAAAACTTTTTTCAGTTGTAGAATAGAATCTGTTGTTTGAATTTCTAGCCAGTACAGATTATAAGAGTAGGCGCACACCATTGATTTTTCGTCGGCCGATAGTTTAGTCGGGCAGTTGATCAGTATGGGCATGTATGGGAGTGCGCACACTACGCCGATTCGATTTGGCCGATTCTTCATACAAATTAAAATCGGGCACAACTATCGGCCAACTAAAAATCAACGGTGTGCGCCTACTCTAAAAGGTTTAATTTTGTTTTTTAATAGAAAAGGATACAATTAAAACCCTTGGTCAAGTACTTATGAGAATTGAATAGGGCAGACCTAACCAATCTGGTTACAAGATAAGACTAGATTTTATTGTTGATAGTAGATAACTACAACATTGTTATTGTTTGAGAACTTAAACAGGTTCGTTCGCGAGTGACCATTAGAGCTTAATGAGGTTTCATTTCAATGGCCATTATACTTATTATTTACATATCGAATTAAAAGGAAGGCCAAGGCGTGGTACGTACTCGTACATACCATACAGGTTACTTCGCAAACAAGGTATTTACTAAAAGATAAAAGGCCGTTAAACTGACTGAAAGGAAAAGATAAAAAGCTATCTAAGATACATGAAGCTAATGTACCGCGATCTAGATAAAACAATAACATAATTTATGAAAAACTCACAATGTAGAATACCAAAAATAATAATAAGCATCATTTTCTTCAATGTCTATCGTTTTCGGCCAAAAATGAGACTAAAGCTGAAGCTTCGTACGGCTGAAAATAAATTTTCAGTCGAACACTAAAAATAATGCCCAAAAATACTTTCAACAAAACTAACTGAATTCTAAAAGAAAAATAATTCCAACTTTCCACAAATATTTTTTTGTGAATGAGTTGCACAATAAACGCAAAAGTTTAATTGTGAGCTTTTACACCTCCTAACCGAAGGATTTAGTTTTAATTTTTTCTTAATTTTTATGCGAGACACCTGCCAGCCTTAACGTTTTTAAAAACCACCTAAGTAAACCACAACCTGAACCCGATATTTCAGTAGCAGTACTTCCAGAAGTTACCAGCCCTTCGGTAAGCAGCCGCCGCGCCTCATTGCTACAGATTGGCCTTATCTCCCGCACACTAAATCTCAGCCAGGAAACAGGATGAGAAATGGCCTTCAAAAAGGAGTCGTGATGATACGCCTAGCCTTTGGAGATTTATTCGTGGCAAGGGTTTGTATGTTTTATATCTGTTTTTAAATTTAAATATGGTTTTATGTTTTAATTTTCATCTTGCATGTGTTGGTTTTAATTATTCGTATTCGTATGGCAGACTAATTAACCCGATATTACTCCAAAACTTGCTCTATATGGGCATCAGAAAGCATTGTTATAGAGGCTGCTCCGTATACTGTATACCTAAGTATATCTGCTGTACATTTTCTATTAATCTGAGAAGAGAAACACTGCCGTAAAGGTTTCCAAAATTCCATGCTATTACAAAATTATAAGCACGTTTAAACGAAGAAAAGTTGTAACTTCTGGCAGCACTGCCATACAATTTGACAGTTGTATTTGCCACGCTCTTGGCTGTCAATTTATGGAAACTCTACGCCGTAATCATGTCATGTAAAAAGTTTTCTAATGGCTTCAGAACTTCAAAGGCATGAAAAGTATCATACAGTTACACTTTCATTCAAGTACCTACAAGTCTTATTCTGAGTTGCGCACCACCTAACTTTGACCGTAACTTTACCATTAACCGGTGTTTTTTGTATGGAGTTTGACAGATTTTTGACGTTTATCAAAGTTAAAGTAAGATGGTGCAACCCAGCCTTAAGGTCTAGTATAGTAGAGTTTCGCTGAATTCTGAAATACGAGTAACATTCACTTTTCCTTTTGATTACAGAATGTCGATCTACATGATGGTGTCATTTTACACGGTTCTGACGTAACAAAAGGAGAAACTTACCATTTGCCGCGAATTCTAATAAACTACGCATAATTACAGCTATAAACCGGCGTCATAATAATAATTATTTAACAAATGTGACAAGGTATCACTTAGAATAAATGTGGGTACTTGCTTTGATCGATTTATGGGACTG
This sequence comes from Ostrinia nubilalis, assembly GCF_963855985.1. NCBI lineage: Eukaryota > Metazoa > Arthropoda > Insecta > Lepidoptera > Crambidae > Ostrinia > Ostrinia nubilalis. Next base: position 12,508,779 of record NC_087097.1, read on the forward strand.
GTCCTTTAATTTAAGTAGGCTGTTTATAGAGCACAAATACATGGGACTGAGTATAAACGCAGGATTTAATTCGAAGCACACAAGTGTAGCATTGAAACGCCATTCGGAATTGTGATCTAATGCTATTAGAATACCATTGAGTTGAGGTTGACACGGTTAGGTTGTTGTGTCTTTGTATGTCTGTGGTCGGTCGGAGAGCGAAGGTCGTTGAAGGTTGGCGCGCTTTTCCGCGATCAACAGCACTAGATTAAACAAGATGGCGGGAGCGGCGCGTGCGCTCGGGCGCTGTTACTTAGATGGGAGCGCTAAAATGCCGCTGCATGTAACCACATAGGCATAGGTCTTTTCTTAAAGTTAACCTCACAATATAAAGTACTGAATTTTATACTTGTGACCTGAAAATTATGGATAACACATAATCAAGAAAAATCATACCAATAGGCAAATTCAATAAAAGACATCATTAATAACAGACATTGAATAAATGGTATAGATAATTAAATTAGGTCATATTTTATTCTGTAATCAATCACTGAAAAATCATATAAATAAATATCATGTCGTGGATTTAGTCGATATTTATTTTTACTATTTATTGTACTTAGGTAGAGCTGATTTTTCAATCGTCTAACTTATCTGAAGAATAAATTTTTTAGCATTTAAAAGCTATTACATAATAAATTATAAAAATTTTATTGACCAATTCCACTTCCATTCACATTCCAATTTCACCCAATTAAGCACGGGTCGTGTAACCCAAGCAGCATCTTAGCTCCGCTGATTTAGTTCTAAGCTCTGGTAATAAATGTGCTTTTAATGCTACGATAGCCGGCACGAGCTCAAATACTACGAGTAGATACTATTATGAATTTTGTCGAATGCGAGCCCGAACCGATCTAAATAATAAGCGTAGGTTTGCCACGAGAGAAGTGGCTTGAGAAATTATGTACTTAACTGTTCAGTTTAAGAATAGAAAGTGTTTAATGGGAATTCATGAATGTATTTTTTTTAATTCGTCGCAACTATAAAATATTTACGTAATATTAAATCTCATTGAAAACATGTGAAAATGCGTGTTTTAAGCTCAATTTTCAGAACATGTGTGGAAAAGCGTAATTGAATAATTCAGATGTAAAGAAAATGGGTTCGGAATATTTCACATGGCTAGTATTTAACATCAAAACATACCTACACTATAATCAATTTAACTTAAAATCAATTCCAATCATCAAAATATTTAATTTTATTCTAATTAATATTCCCAAAGAACCTAAAAACTCAGGAGTATGGCCACCCTTTTCTAACGGGCTGGATGCTCAGTAACGTGATATTTTTAATTCTAATCGTGAAGGGCAAAGTTCGTAATCCTGAGTGATGGTTCTAGCACTATTGAATAGAACTAGTGCTCTCCTTTGCATCGTAGGTGGTCAGAAATCATCACGTAATTGGCAAGCCATGAAGAGGATAGTGCGATCATTTGGATAGCTTTGTCCAATTGTCTTAGACTGACTGTCGCAACTTTCTCAGCTTCACCCAACAATACCTGGATGACCGACGATGAAAATCATTCCCAGGAAGAGTAGACTTGAAATCATCATCAATCATGAAACCATAGCTAATGCAAACAAAGACCACTAAGAAACAACTCACCGATTTGTCCGACCAAACTGTGGAATGAACTGTCGCCTGCGGTGTTTCCGAACGGATACGACCTGCAAGCTTTCAAGAAGAGAACGTATCTTCACCTTAAAGGCCAGCAACGCACCAGTAACGCCCCTGGGTCTGCGGGTGTCTATGGGCGACGGTAATCACTTACCATCAGGTGATCCGTTTGCTCGTGTGCCTCCTGTCACATAAAAACAAATATCAGACACAAATAGAGGATGTGGCCTAGACTCCCCACGCTGGCCAGACGACTTGCGGAGGCCTGATGTTCGCACAGGTATTTTTCTATATCACGACATCCACGAAGAGAGTGGGGTGGTCCTATTAACTCTGTCGTAACACAGATATTTAGTGAAGATTTATAACCATCATATAGATAAATCAGCAAGCAATAAACAAAAAATATTGTATAGGTCTAGCGATTAATTCCGTCAGTGTCTGAGGTATGAGAGCGGCACGGGAGGGGTGACAATCGGTGACATTGACATATTATGACGTGAAAATCTGAAGTACAGTCACGGAATGAAAAGGTTCGTCAGTTTTCAAATTGATTCCTTCAACGAATCGCGAGCACATATTACCTTTTGAAACTATGTTACAGAATAATCTCGAGTTAGAGAAAATAATCTTTAACTGTTCGTCAGTAAAGTTCAAAATTATTCAGATCAAAGTTGTTTGACGATTTAACTTGCCAAGAAGATTATTATGATTGATAAACTAAAACCTTCTTGTTGGTTCAACCTGCCATTATCTATTAAATAAAAAAACTACATTTTGTAACATTGCACTGAAGGGATAGAAAAATAAACAAGCAAAACCTTATTCGTTAGCAAACGTCATATTTATTTAAATGTTAGCAGCAATGTTTCTTGCACGGTTATGTTGGCAGGTTTGACTCTTACAGTACCTAGTGCAAGCGAAAACCGACACTAAGGTGACGAACCTTTTCATTCCGCGACTGTACATTTTGAAATCTCGCTGACGCTTGACGTCCCAAAGTCGACCCAGTGCTGCTCCCATACCTCAGGCACCTGACTGAGTTAAGTTCTTGACCTATAGTTCTTGATAATATTGTGTAGGAAGCGACAAGCGACTGTTTTACCAACTTATTGCGACCTGTCTGCAATTATTTTTGACTAACGCTATTTAGATTTCGATGCAATCATTGCCATTAGTGAAATAAAAACAGATAAAGATACGTATCACGTTCATTACACACCTGAGCAAAGTCGGACAGCCATTACTTAATGATAAACAAGTATGGATCAATGTTGACTAGTGACTTTTGCCTTTTCTAACCGCCGAAAGCTATGAAATAAGTCCTAAATCAAACCTTAAGTATAGCTTAATAACAGTATCTCTTATCTTTAGTACGAATCTGATAAAAGGCAACCATTTTATTAGGTATAATAGTGCAGCCTTGAACAGATGTAATAATAAATTATAATATCAAACGCTACACAAATTTTATTTTTCGATAACTACTCTTAGAATAATGAGGATAGTTAAATATAATTTATTGGGTTGGAATTTGTGTTTTAGTAGGTAATAAAAAGTTTAGTTTACAGCCAGGTGTAAATTGGTTTCCTTAAATTGGTTTTTGGTAACTTTGTGTCAACTAAAAATATATTAAATCTACAAAAAATATGATTTGCGACAAAGACTCTACGTGTCATAATGTTAAAAACCATAAAGACAACAATGTTATTATGGATCAAGATAACCTTTATTTTAACTCATAATATTCTACATTTCACTACAGTAATAGTACTCGTAAGTTACGTACATATTACGTCATAACAATGCATGCTCGCAACACTAAATATATCACCGCAACCGGTTCGAGCTGAAGAAAGTCAGCCAAAGATCTGGTTCGGTCTGGATTTAACGGGTGCGTGACAGTTTATATAAGTTTATATGATATAAATTCATTTCAATAACGTTCATATTGTATAATAAACGTATGTTATAATAACACTTGATATAATTTTTTAACATATAATGTTTACTTCATATAATGAATCATTTCTAATAATGTCATTTCAGATACCAATCAAAACGCATAAAGACATTTGATATAAACCTGACTTAATCTAAGACTCATTTGATGTAATTTTGTTTAATATAAATAATATTTCATATAATCATTACATAAAATAAATATTATTTGTTATAACGACTATTTGGTATACTCTTTCATTGATATAATTTCTGATAGATATAACTTTTATAGTATGTTCTTCTTTAGCTTGACTTATAAATGACGTTAGTGACAAAAACGAATCGCCGTAAAACCGACTCCACGTAGTCTTGTCTGCCCTACCCCTAGAGTGTAATTTAGAAGCGCGTAGGCACGGAGGGGCGAGGCGGCCCGCGGGCTGAGGAGCAGGTGGCTGGAAGCGAGGCGCCGCGGCTGAGGCTGGCCGGCGAAGCCGGCCAGCAAGCCGAAGACGCGGTGTCGAGCGAAAGCCATCTGCGACGATTAGCACGCGAGGGACCGCCAGAGCCCCGCAGTGCCGGAGCCGAGACAGAAGTCTCAAGTTTTTAGTCAAATTTGCATGCCTGCTTGCTTGCTTGCTTGCCTGCTTGCATGCTGCATGCCTGCTTGCTTGCATGCTTGCCTGCTTGTTTGCTTGCTAGCCTGGTTGCTTGCTTGCTTGCCTGTTTGCTTGCCTGCTTGCTTGCTTGCCTGCTTGCTAGCTTGCTTGCTAGCTTGCTTGCTAGCTTGCTTGCTAGCTTGCTTGCTAGCTTGCTTGCTAGCTTGCTTGCCTGCCTGCTTCTTGCCCGCATGCTAGCTTGCTTGCTCGCTTGCTTGCTTGCTCGTTTGCTAGCTTGCTTGCTGCATGCAATGCTTATTATAAGAATTGAACTTCATATAAAATTATTATTTTTATATGATTTAAGTTTTATAGGAAAAGAATTTTATCTCATTTGATTGTTAGACATTTTATTTTTATATGATTTGAATGTTATTTGTTTTAAATAGTATACATTGTAAGTTTTATAGAAAATATTCATTATATCAAACCATTTTATATCAGTTGTTAGTTATTTGTCTTAAAATTATTCGTTTTAAAATTATATTATTCGTTTATTATAGTAAATAATTATTATATTAAATGATTTTATATAATTTGATGTTATATCCTCTAAATATTATATGATATGTAGTTATATCATACATTACACACCCGGATTTAACTGGACTTCCGTATTTTGTTGATGGCCTAGTGTGGAAAGTAGTGCAAAACGTACACGCGGTTACGTTAAACAACCAATGCAACTAAGTTTAGAGATCTGAGGAATTTCTGGTCATTTGAAGTATTTTGAAGTGCTGGTAAGGCCCAGAACAGACGGTGAAACGCAACTGCAACGAAACTGCAACTTTCTGATGATTCTGATGAATGAAACTGAAACTGAAAGTTTCAAACTGGTCGCGTCATGTGTGGTCTCTCAACGGACGCTATGGCAGAAGCTTAGATGCAACTCAAAAGTAACTAGCAGTTGCAGTTTCGTTGCAGTTGCGTTTCAGCGTCTGTTCTGGGCCTTAGACAATGGAATAACTGTAACGTAAGGACATTAATCACCTGTATTAGTTTTGCTTATTGCAGTGCGTAAAACTGAGCTCTACGTAACGCATTTTATCAGAAGATTTACTAGAAACAATGCTTAAAAAACTATGCCAAAGACTGACAAACTAAAGATGGGAAGGAAAGCTCCTGAGAGAAACGATACAAAACTATATAATTTAACGATAATGTCCTGAAATACTACTTACGTCCTTCTGAAAACACCATGCTTAACTTTGAAGTTGGGCTTGGATAAGTAGATTAAGTTTGAATCCAGAATTAGTATAAATATTTCTAAGACCTAACACTTTCTTACTATACACGAACCCTTACTTTTATGACACATCTCTAGTGCCCATCACGCTCACACTGCGCGTCGATAGAGCCGCGATACCGACACACAATTAGTGTTGCTCTATCGATAATTGCCATCGGTAGCTCGTACATGTCGGCAGCACTATCGCACGGTACTCAATTTGAAGTGTAGGCAATCATCTTAGGGATACTTGCACTTACTGGATAGATGAAACCTTCTTTGTCTCTCCAATAGCGGCCTGACGAAATGGGTAGAGGTTTTAGTGGTTGGTATACTTGGGGACTAAAAACGCTAGTGTAGCCTGTTTCAAAGAGACTTAAAGATATAAAGAAAAAATGTTTATTAAGTACCAAGTACTAATAATACAGAGCGACGATATGCACAGCAAAATTACCCAGATGTGGGTTAAGAAGACTAATGCTGAGTTGCACCACCGCTAACTTTAACGGTAACTATGACGATAACCGGTGATTTTTGTATGGAGTTTGACAGATTTTTGACGTTTGTTAAAGTTAAAGTAAGATGGTGCAACCCAGCCTAAGCAATATTTCGTAATGGGTAGAAACGCGATCTAAGCCAGCTTTCCAAAAAAAGTCCCAGCCTAGTCACTATTGAAGCTTCTGTAACTTATTACACCGATCTTTTAAGCGATTTTGTGACAAATATTATTGGCAGGCTCTCTTAGAGCCACGTGCGTGTATTTCTATGTAAGACGACGCAGCGACACCGCTCTGGCGTCGCACCGTCGCAACGCATCGTATGCTTTGGCTCTTACGTATGACTTCTAATCATCCCGAAAAAAACAACAGCTTGTTAAGATAGAGAAATTCTTCTAAAACAACAGAAAACTTTCTCTGTATTTTTTCTATGTAATTGAACTGTTAAACTTCTATCACATTAGAAAACTTACCTAAGGTAAAAAAGCGGCACGCAATTTCCTGTCTGAGATCGATCACGTTCAAATACAGGGTGTTATTTACAAAAACTTAAGTTACACGTTCAAACCGTGCCTACGAGTTAAAAATTAGATTATTTTCTCTGAAAATCTTAGATTGATCCCACTTAAAGGTATTTTATGTATTTTATAGATAAAATTCCAAACATCGATCGGTAGTAAATCATCTTGGCCGTCTTATGGCTATAAAAATATATTCCAGGTATTTAAAAAGAACAATAAATCATTGTTAGACGAATTACCTAACCACTAATTAAACAAATCTTGTTATGGAAAAACAATTATCGGGTTCAGTTTACTGTTAAACACATTGCAGTATGTAGCTTCTAGTAACTAATTACGCCTACACTGTGGGCGCCTGCAGGTAGGCCCTACAGGTGGTATGAGTCCAGAATTATCTATTAAGTTTTTACACCCTGTATAGAAAAGACGTGTCAGTATATAAACGTGATGAAAACATCAGATCAAATAGCGCATCTAACTAGAAAGAAACGACTGTCATAATTAAAAATCTATCAAATCTATTATTTATTAATATTGTAGATTTTTAGATCTCACTCATGTATTTAAGTGAAACATGTACCTACGTGGTGTAGAATATACATATAAAATGTCTGTAAAGTATAACAAAAATTACTGTACTTACCAAAAGCACTGGGTAGGTTTCGGCTGAAAAACGTTTGACATACCTGTAACAAAAAAAATTAAGAAGTTCAATGCGCAATATCTTGTCAAAAAGTTTAAAAATTAGCACCATCGACAAAATTAAGCACTTAGATGTCTCCTTAACTCAAAAGGCATAGACAAAACTAACAATCGAGACAGATTTAAATTCGAAAACGCTTCACGGAGTGAAGTACCATCTACAACTTTCGTTCATAATCTTTGTCTAGGGGGGCAGAGATGTTACAATTAATTCCTATCATTAACATTAAACATAATAAAAAGTTGGTTATCAGAATCACACCGTACGCCATTGACTTTAAAGTTCACACTTACGCCCTTTAAATGGGTGTAATATGTATTAATTATCACCATAGAAAGTTCAAAGTAACGACTGTGGTCACACATTAACTTATCTGCATGCCAATGTCGACTCTCTTCGCGAACTATTTGTAAAAAACTCTGGGCCATTTCCCGTGAGTGCCGCCGATAGTGATGTGCTATGTAGCTCTAGGATGAAGTATCGATATGGAAAAATAAAAATATTTCTTTAATGTTTGCAATTTGTATACGATAGCGTAGTGTAGGACAACCACCAGCTAAGTAAAGTGATAAACTGGGAGAGAACGCTGGCAAAAATTGTATACGATCAGCCGGAAACAAGTTAACATGGTGTGTATTGAGGGAAGCCTATGCTTAGTGGACTTCTTAGGCTAATGATTATAATGATGATACAATAAACTCTCGGTAACCTTGCCAGCTAAGCTATATACCTACTTGTGTTAAGAGGAGTGAGTTACCACAATAGTCTAGAGTTCTAGACCGCGAGCTTTCGGCAGCCCGATAATTTAGAACCATTCAGTTGTTAGCTTATTAAAATGACGACAAATAATACACACGAATTAATCGTAGATAAACTAGTGAGCTATTAGACTATCATAGACACATCCTAGACTGCATCCCACTACATCAGGTGCGATTGAGGTCAAATAACTGCCTTGTTATGCGTAAAAAAATAGACACTAAAAGCACCCAAATCCTCGTTCCTTCCTCTTCTCTCTCTTATTCTGTTTCTCATCCTGTTTTATTCTATACAATCTTTAAAAATAAAATTATAGCCTGTAACAATAGTAAATGTGTGTGTGTAAATAAATAAATAAATAAAATAAATAAATATTTTAGTATTCCTACCAACACTAGTGCCCGCGCTATGGCTAACAGCCGGAGATCGTTTTCAAAGCTTCCGGTGGGATGCCTGCGCCGCGTCGGAGATTACGCTTGTAATGATACTGTGGGGAAATTTTTGTGCCATTCAGTGTACGGAGTGAATGGACGTTAGTGGAAAGGTTAGTATTTTGTGCAGGATGTGAGAGAGAAACGAAAATAGTATCCTAGGACTACCTACTTATACTCCGTCGTCATTGAGACCCTAAATTATGTTCATCTTATTTACCAATTTATTATTATGGCATTAAAGACGACGACCGTTCAAAAGAAAAAAAATCAAATTAAAAATATTTTTGTAATTTAGACCACCAGTGGCACTTATGAACGACAAAATAAAGTAAATTTTTAAAAAGTAGTACTTTTAAGTAGGTACCAGCGCTTCGAGACAAACAATTATGGCAAGTGCTGAGAAGAAACGCCCGAACAAACGTTCAATTATTGCATTGTGCGACGACCAAACCTGCGACTCATCTATCCAGGAAATCGTTTCTAGAATCTCTTATGAAAAGACTCTACTCGCAAAAGAATACCTCTACAAGTAACAAACAAACTTATTTGGATCACATTACATAAATAGTTCCCGTTTGTTAGCAATCAAAAGCTTAATGAAATGCTTCCAAGATTTTAAATAGGTTACTTTTGACTAAAAGCAGGATTTTAATAGCCGGAACAATAGTTCTGTAGATGATCGTTATCTGAATTACATATTTGCCTTAGTTTCTAGTTACTTGGTTACTGAGTCGATCCGTTGGTTCACAGTCGCGAACGAGCCGCGACCGCAGCCCGCTAGATGCAGCGCCGCCTTAAAAACTGCGGCGAGGTAATGTGGGCGGACTTAGGGCAAGCGCAGACGATCTGCGTTTTTATTCTCCAATTTATATTAGAATTTAAATCCCATTTTCATTAGGACAAGCGATGAAAATTATTTCAACAGGGCTTACACAGGCTTTGTGTTTTCTATAATGAGGTAAATTTTTTGGGGCTTTCCCGCTCCTTGAAAAGCTCACGTCTGACTGCAATACATTGATTTATTGTGATGAAGATAGTGACTAATATAAATAATTGATTCATGAATTTAATTTAATTGGGTATACAAAGCAGTGTTACATCAAACAGAAATTTTGTTGCGAATAAGTTATTTAGATAAGATGAAAGGCTGGATATTTATTCGTGTGATTTCCACTCAAAACAACTAGTCAATTTTCCCCTTTGTATTTCGTTCATTCGTTTCAGCCAAACGACGTCGACTGCTGGACAAAGGTACATGACTCAATCGGCTACCTAAAATATCAATAAATATCGAATACCTAAGTAATTATACTAACACTAGTCGTAAGTTTTTATTGATACCAATGGACCAATGTAGTATATTTGAATTTGAAAAGGAAAATATCCTTTTTGTATGTTTTTCCAAACAAAAAGCATCCCGCGTGCGTCAGCCCTTAGGGCGTCCGGCAACCGATCGGGTATAACGACCGAGATCGAACCGCGCCATTAGAGAAATAATCGCGCTTCTGTGTAGATCCATGTTTTGACCGGTTTGGCTCAAAAAGGGGTTAGTTGTCATTTTTGTACAGCTGAAAATAGGACAGGTTTGTACAGTAGCACAAACAACAAGCTAAAGAGGGAAGCATCGTATGTAGCGGTATTAAACGGGGTTAGTTGTCATTTTTGTACGGCTGAAAAGGCAGGTTTCTACAGACGGCACAACAATGCTAAGTGAAGCATCGTATGTGGCGGTAATGGGTGTTAATTTTCATAATAATCAACATGTGGAAGCTGGAAACATTGTATTTTCGGATAGATCCAGTTTATTCTGTTACATAAATATTGATACAAACGGTATGAAGCACTTTCAGGATCAGTAACTAGTTCTTTGATATCTTGTATAGTTTAGAAATAATCGAGTGAGATCACTTATCTTTTCCACCCTGTATAACCAACTTGGACTAGTGAAAAAAGCAGGTAAATTAAAGGTATCTTTCAACCTCCTTCAGTGGTCCTAAAGTAAAAGTAGTAAGTAGCCTTTATGATGCTATTGAACTGTTAACAAGCATGCTCCATCTTAGATCTCATCATCATGTACCAATCAGCTAAGATTGAAGGTCAAATTCAGCATCATCGTAAAACGGTTCAAGAAAATCAAACCTATTTACTTACTTAAAGTTTGGGGGAGGTCTATGTTCAGCAATGAAAGTTTTGTGGCAGGTCTATGTTCAGCAATGAAAGTTTTGTGGCTGAAAATATGTAGGTATGTATAATGATGACGATGTTCATACATCAACAGCTTAGATTCATAGCTTTCGATAGAACAGTGGATTTAGTGAAAATAAATCACTGACGTAAATATCCCAATTTACTATTCAGTATTCATCGCAATCAAACGATAAAGTTCATTTTACAATCAGTAAGTGTAACTGCTTTAACTTAAGCAGTATAATGCTCCAGTTTGTGACACAGATAGCCGGGGTTTCGCGACGCTATGAAAGGGGTTTTGTATGGGTTCAGTAGGGCTACCATGCTTTTAGTTCGATTGGCTACTCAAAAAGAGGTCACGTAGCAATATTAAGAAGAACCGTTTGCATTAAAATAGATACTAAATGGTATACAAAGTCCGGTCAGGGCCGTCCTAGAGTTAGAAAGAACGTAATTAGACGAGAAAACACACATACTTTAATACATATTTTGTAAAATTATGCTGAGATTATGAGAATTATGTAATGGTAATTGCAATGTCCATTTTCTCCTCTGTAATCCCAGACGAAAAAGAGAGGTGTTATTTCGTATTTTACGTATGAGAGTGCATATTTTTAACTCTTGTCTACTAATGAATAATATTTATTTCAGTCAATTATTAAGGGGTTGATCGGGTGATGTGGAAATCATTGGGGGAGGAGGCCTATGTGGACGTCCTGTGGCTGAATTGATGATGATGATGATGATGAATTGTTAAGGTCAGTATTACAACGCTAATAAAGTGTGGTCACACTACTATTAAGCGTTCCAACCCAACCGACTATCTGGAAGCATTGCGATGACCATTTACCACTTCGGCCCAACGATTTATGCAGTGCGTGGCGAACAAAGACCCTTGATGCTTTGTGGCGCGATTGTTCGGCTTCTATGGCGGGGAAATATAAATTGTAACACTGTAAAACAATCTTGGTGACGTCAATTATACAGCTACACGGCGCAGCTATGATTTAGAGACTTCCTAAGTCCGTACGGGGTAGTGAGAGTGCACCGCTATTGTAAGAGCGCTGTTATGTCAACATTTATGCAGTTTGAAAGATTTACCTTTTTTTTTTTTCAAGTTAACTGAAAAATTTCGCTGTGTGGATTACAGCTACCTAACAATTTCACAACCCTGGTATTTTATTTTAATAAGTATTATTTTCAATAGGGTAGTATTAAAACGAGTGACTGTAAATTAAAGTTTTAAGTGTCAAAAATAATTAATTTAGGTTATAGTATTACTAAGTGAGCGACTGACTGCGAAAGATGAGAAATCAACAGAACAGCAACTAACAAACATTAATTTGAGGTACTTAAAATACACAATGAGATGCTTCTTAATATTTGAGCGACCTTATATTTGTTTGAGCGCCAACGTTACGTCCTGCATTATTTTCAATATTTGGCAAATGTTTTTGGGTGTGTAATGTATGATATAACTACATATCATAATATAATACTTAGAGGATATAACATCAAAATATATAAAATCATTTAATATAATAATTATTTACTATAATAAACGAATAATATAATTTTAAAACGAATAATTTTAAGACAAATAACTTTTAACTGATATATAATGGTTTGATATAATGAATATTTTCTATAAAACTTACAATGTATAAAATTTAAAACAAATAACATTCAAATCATATAAAAATAAAGTGTCGAACAATCAAATGAGATAAAATTCTTTTCCTATAAAACTTAAATCATATAACAATAATAATTTTATATAAAGTTCAATTGTTATAATAAGCCTTGCATGCAGCAAGCAAGCAAGCAAACGAGCAAGCAAGCAAGCGAGCAAGCAAGCTAGCATGCAGGCAAGCAAGCAGGCAAGCAAGCTAGCAAGCAAGCAAGCAAGCAAGCAGGCAAGCAAGCAGGCAAGCAAGCAAGCAAGCAAGCAAGCAAGCAGGCAAGCAAGCAAGCAAGGCAAGCAAGCAAGCAAGCAGGCAAGCAAGCAAGCAGGCATGCACCATGCAAATTTGACTAAAAACTTGAGACTTCTGTCACGGCTTCGGCACTGCGGGGCTCTGGCGGTCCCTCGCGTGCTAATCGTCGCAGATGGCTTTCGCTCGACACCGCGTCTTCGGCTTGCTGGCCGGCTTCGCCGGCCAGCCTCAGCCGCGGCGCCTCGCTTCCAGCCACCTGCTCCTCAGCCCGCGGGCCGCCTCGCCCCTCCGGGCCTACGCGCTTCTAAATTACTCTCTAGGGGTAGGGCAGACAAGACTACGTGGAGTCGGTTTAACGGCGATTCGTTTTAGTCACTAAAGTCATTTATAAGTCAAGCTAAAGAAGAACATACTAAAAGTTATATCTATCAGAAATTATGTCAATTAAAGAGTATACCAAATAGTCGTTATAACAAATAATATTTATTTTATGTAATGGTTATATGAAATATTATTTATATCAAACAAAATTACATCAAATGAGTCTTAGATTAAGTAAGGTTTATATCAAATGTCTTTATGCGTTTTGATTGGTATCTGTACGCGCCAGCATTAAAACCTCATACATTTCGAACTCATGTCACACTATTCTATCACTCATTCTGACAGTCCTTTTTCCTATCCTCTCCATCCCACCTTCAGTCTCGCTCTCGCATCGCAACGCGCCGCTTCGCCTACCTATCTGGGCGTTAATACTAAATAAGTATCCAAAATAAACCAATTCAAATAAACCCAAATCGCGCGCTAAACTCATCTCAATAAAAATTCAAGTGTTTGTGAAAGTGAAAGAAGAACCAAGCTTGGACCGTCCTGTGGAGTCTGCTCAATCGAAGGTATCCCATCCCGTTCCTATCCCAATCTCCTACAACTCCTTTCTGGTCCTACCGAGCCGCATGGTTCATTTCCTATCCTTTACACTTACATAAAATCACAACTACACATTTTCACGCATCCGTCATTTTGACAACCCTCTAGAAAATTCTAGAAAATTCGCTCGTGACACATTCTTTCTGGAAAGTTCGATTCGTTTGACATTTGGCACATTCTAGAAATTGCTATTCACTCAAACGTCAACTCGTTGTTTGTAAACACGTATATTTTTTAAATTCAATCTTTTAAAATTTTATTTCAATTCAATTTCAAATTCGCTTACATACGCTACGCATTTTATTTTCCTACTGGATTATAAATAAATACGCTCAACTCAACTCATTTTTTAACGCTAGCTCTCGTGCGTGTGTTTGCTCACCTACAATACAATGGAGGGAGTAAAACGCAAAATTAATTTGCTTGAAGCTAAAAAAGAAGCGCTTTTTCAGAGGGTTCAGGAACTATACGACCTCAGCCTAAAGGTCTCCGACCCTCAGATTGAACAAATTTTCATGTCTCGCATGCATTCGATTGAAAAAACAAGATCGGATTTTCTTGATACTATTGACGAACTTAATTTGTGTTATATGAAAAATGATGAGGAACTCAAACCTACATTTGCCGCACTCAACTCGTTTGACGATTTGTACTGTAACATCCTTTCGGTGCAAAGCTCCATCGCACAACTAAAGGCCAACACAGAGCGTCGCAAACAGGATTTCGTAAAAAAATTACCGCCTTTAGAACTAGTCTCTTTCGACGGAGCCCCTTCCAAGTGGCCCGTTTTCTACCAAAATTTTAAAACACTTATTCATGAGAACACTGGTTTGTCTCCAGGTGAAAAGGCTCAATACCTTATAGGAAAACTTTCCGGAAAAGCACTTACAATTTGCTCGGGTATTCCACCGACTGGTGAGAACTATTACATAATTTGGAACAACCTATTAGAAAAATACCAAGACATAAGAGTACAAGCCTCTATGTATTTGGAACAATTAATAAACTTCAAATCGCAATCTTTAGATGAATTTTTGGAACAGTATTGCTCAGCTGAAGCTGCCTTACGACGTTTACAGATTGATGACCTTTCCGATTTCATTTTGACTCATATTGCTCTCAGTAAATTAGACAAAGACACTCTAAATTTATTTGAACAATCCATTAAGCACGTAAAAATGCCTACGTTTAATGATCTCAAGACTTTTATAAAAGAACAGAATAAAATCCATGCTTTACGCTTATGTTTTACGCAGAATAAGCCGTACGTTAATAATAAAACGAATTTCGCATCGCAGTCTAAAAACTCGAAACCGACACAGTCGTTTGTTTCTAATACAGCTTCTGGAGTAAAACCCAATCAACATTACTTCCAATCTCAACCGAATTCGCAAGGCTCATACACTCCATCCGCTGTACGCAAGAATTGTCAACTTTGTAAGACGGAACCTGAACATGCCCTGTTCAAATGCAGTTATTTTCTCTCGAAAAATGCGCCAACTCGCCACTCTTTAGTTACTAAATGTAACTTTTGTCTCAATTGTTTAGGCTTTCATAACATCAAAGATTGCAGATCTCAAAATCGTTGCTCAGTTTGCCAACGTAAACATCACACTCTTATTCATATAGATAACTTTAACGTGAATAGACCTATGACGTCACAACAGCTGACTTGCAGCGCCACGCTTTCGCCGACCGACGCGTCCATGTCCGCGCCCGGTCCGGTCACGCCGCCGTTGCAATCGATGCCAACCAACAATGTATCTCTCTCTGCAGTCACGCCGTCGATCGCTGATGAATCTAGTACCACGGTCTTATTACCCACCGCGTCAGTGTATACTTATGACAATAATAAGACGTGTCAAAAATTACGCGTGTTTCTAGACACAGGTTCGATGAGCAACTTTATCACAAATAAATGTTGTGCGCGACTGAACTTAAAAGTCAATCCGCTACCTACCACTATTAAGGGCATAGGTCAGTCTGAAAGTGTGTCGCTAGGATATGTATCTTTCACAATTGCCTCACGCTTTGATCCCAGGTGTAAATACACAATTAACGCACGCGTCATTGATACAATAACCGATTATTTACCTAATGTAAAGGTTGACATAACCCAGTTATCGCATTTACAAGGTCTTCCTATGGCTGATGACAGCTTCGATATCCCTGCTGAAGTCGATTGTTTGTTAGGCAATGAGATATTCCCGCTTCTTTTAGGTAGTAATAAAATAACTTCACCGCAATCCTCTGTCATCGCCATCGAAACCACGCTCGGATATCTCGCTATGGGACGCGCTCAGTGCTACTCAGCTCATTCACGCAATGATAATAAAGCATTCTTTTGCAATGTAGACTCGCACTCATTAGAATCACTCACGCAACGCTTTTGGGAGCTTGAAAGTGTACCTACTAAGAGACACATCAGCCCTGACGACGAAATATGTGAAAACATTTTCCAATCAACTCATTCTCGCGACGACTCTGGGACGTATACCGTTTCATTGCCATTTAAACTCGACCCATCAGAACTCGGCGATTCTTACTTTACTGCTAGGCGTCGCTTCTATAACTTAGAGAAAAAGTTAGACTCAACTCCGGGCTTACGCACTAACTATAATGAAAATATTCAAGACTGTATCGATCGCGGTTTTCTGTCAAAAGTCGAAAACGCATCGAATTCAGAGGAAAATACTCCAAATTATTATATACCTCATCATGCAGTATACCGACCAGATAAACTCACTTCAAAAACTCGAGTCGTTTTAGATGCAAGTTGTAAAACAACTTCTGGAAAGTCGTTAAATGATGTTCTTTACACTGGCCCAAACTTACAAAGTAATATTGTTGATCTTTTAATTAACTTACGCATTTTCTCAGTCGCTTTATCTGCTGATATTGAAAAGATGTATTTCTGTGTAAAGCTTGATCAAAATCACCACCCGTTTCAACGCATATTATTTCGATTTGATCCTGAATCACCGATTGATACTTATCAATACAATAGGGTTTCTTTTGGCGTTTCTAGCTCGCCTTACCTCGCTATGCGTGTCGTTCGCCAACTCGCTGAGGACGAGCGCGCGAATTATCCTATCGCCGCGTCTGAAGCTCAATCCTGTATGTATATGGACGATTATGTCTCATCGATGGACGGGTTAGAAAAAGCTGAACAATCTTACCATCAAATGGTTAAGATGTTCATGGCCGGGGGGTTTAAAATGGTTAAGTGGATCTCGAACAACCCTGAGCTTATAAATAAGATTCCCGATTCGCATAAAAATCCACAGCTCGTCGATTTTGACACTGACTCAGAAATTACGACAAAAATCATAGGCATGCAGTGGCAACCTAATGATGACGTTTTTCTTTACAAAATTAACTCTACTAACTCTGACCAATGCACAAAACGCACGATTCTTTCCGCAACCGCTAGATTATTCGACCCTTTGGGTTTGCTAGGCCCTGTGACAGCGTTTCTCAAACTCTTAATTCAAGAATGCTGGCAGCGCGAACTTGAATGGGATCAGCCAGTTCCAGACTCAATAAAAAATAAATGGAATCGGTTTGATAGTGAGATTAACTATTTATCGCAATTAAAAATATCTCGTCATATAGGAATCACCGCGGGTTGTCACGTCACTATCATGGGCTTCGCGGACGCCAGCGAAGTATGCTACGGAGCTGTAGTTTATGTGCGCGTGAGCTCTGATGCAGATTCACCCGGTGAAGTCTTTCTTATCGCATCCAAATCGCGCGTCGCGCCTTTAAAGAAAATATCTCTTGCGCGGCTTGAACTGTGCGCAGCGCTGCTCTTGACAAATCTTTTATTATCGGTTCGCGATAGTATAGAGAATCGTTATCCTGTTAACTCAATTTACGCATTTTCAGACTCGACTGTCACTCTCACGTGGATACATTCTCCCGCGTACAAATTTCACACATTTGTTGCGAATAGAATTACTGAAATTAATTCGAAACTCAACGCAAAAATTTGGCATCATGTTAATGGAAATGAAAATCCTGCAGATGTAATATCGCGACCTGTAACTCCTAAAGCATTATTAAATCAATTAAATTGGTTTCACTCTCCTCAATGGACAGCTCAGCCAATCTCGCAATGGCCTATCGAGCCATTTCAAGTTTCATCTAACAGTGTTCGACTGGAAGAGAAAACCATCGCTCTTGTTTCAGAGACAAACTCTCAATCGAACTCTCACTTTTTCGATCGATTAATTGATCGCATTTCCACGTACCCAAAATTATTACGCGCTACTGTGTACGTGTTACGCTTCGCTAAAATACTACGTTCAAACGGAGTGGTTACATCCTCTGATTTAGAACTCGCTGAACTCTATTTAGTACGCCATATACAGGCACTATTTTTTACTCAAGATATGCACGCAATTAAAAATAATAAACCCTTTAACAAATCGCTTCTCAAACTTAACCCTTTCATTGACTCTGATAATATACTTCGTGTCGGAGGTCGACTCACTCACTCTCAACTCAACTATGGACAAAAGCATCCAATCATTCTATCGCCTAAACATCGCTTCACTCAACTTTTAGTTGATTACTTTCATGTATGTAATTTACATACTGGTCCTTCACTTCTACTCAGTCTGCTTAGACAGAAATTTTGGATACTTTCCGCACGTAACTTAGTACGTCAAAGAGTGCATCAATGCAATATCTGTTTTCGTTTAAACCCTAAATCTACAAACCCTCTTATGGGCGACTTGCCATCATTTCGCGTTTCAGAAGCTAAAGCCTTTGTTTATACATCGGTCGATTATGCAGGTCCCTTCTTTATTACTCACATTCGCCGCAGAGGTGTTAAAAGCCAGAAGGCTTATATTTGTTTATTTTGCTGTCTTACAACTAAGGCTCTACACATAGAGTTAGTTTCAGACTTAAGCTCTGATCTATTTCTCGCCGCTTTTCGTCGATTCATTTGTAGAAGAGGCCCCGTTTCCATGATATATAGCGACGGAGGTACTAACTTCATTGGCGCTAAACGCAAGCTTGACGAAATTTACGCTCTTTTAGAATCTGACTCTCACAAAAATTATTTAAGTTCACATTTGGCTGAACAACGCATTAAGTTTCTTCATAGTCCACCATATGGTCCGCACTTTAACGGCATCACAGAGATAAATGTTCGTTATGTAAAAACGCATCTTTATAAAGTTATTGGTCTTCAAGTGTTAACATACGAAGAGTTCAACACTGTACTTGTACAAATAGAAGGCTTATTGAATAGTAGACCATTGTGTGTTCTTAGCTCTGACCCATCTGATATATCCGCTCTCACTCCCAATCACTTTCTCAATATAACTCCACTGAAATTCTTACCAGTAGAGGATGTCTCTGATATTTCTGACAATCGGTTAACGCGTTATCAGTTAGTCAATAAATTAGTGCAAAGCTTTTGGCGTCGCTGGAGTCAGGAGTATTTAACTTCTCTACAACGCCGTGAAAAGTGGAATACGGTGACCAAACCGATAGATGTGGGCTCTGTTGTTGTTATAAAAGATGACAATGCGCATCCTCTTTGTTGGCCATTGGGTGTGGTTGTGGAAGTATATCCCGGAAAGGACAAAATCATTCGCACCTTAAAGATTCGCACTGCAACCGGTACTTATGTTCGACCTGTAGTTAGAGTTTGTCCTCTTCCTTTACAGTAACTCAAATAATGTTCTTAACTTTATTTTAACCTTAACTTTAATTTAACAAAACTTTAACGCTAATTTAACTCGTTTAGTTCTCTCTAACGCATGTTTTTTTACGTTTTTAACTTTTTTTTTACAAACGCTACTCAATCTAGAGGAAGACCTCTAGGCCGGGGGAGTTGTACGCGCCAGCATTAAAACCTCATACATTTCGAACTCATGTCACACTATTCTATCACTCATTCTGACAGTCCTTTTTCCTATCCTCTCCATCCCACCTTCAGTCTCGCTCTCGCATCGCAACGCGCCGCTTCGCCTACCTATCTGGGCGTTAATACTAAATAAGTATCCAAAATAAACCAATTCAAATAAACCCAAATCGCGCGCTAAACTCATCTCAATAAAAATTCAAGTGTTTGTGAAAGTGAAAGAAGAACCAAGCTTGGACCGTCCTGTGGAGTCTGCTCAATCGAAGGTATCCCATCCCGTTCCTATCCCAATCTCCTACAGTATCTGAAATGACATTATTAGAAATGATTTATTATATGAAGTAAACATTATATGTTAAAAAATTATATCAAGTGTTATTATAACATACGTTTATTATACAATATGAACGTTATTGAAATGAATTTATATCATATAAACTTATATAAACTGTCACGCACCCAATGTTTTTTTTATACTGAGCGGCATTTTATCTTAAATGAAGTGTTTCAAATACAAAAACAACTGAAAAATACTACAATGAACAAAGTATTATGAGCTCACATTAAAAATGATATTTGAAGAAACACTATTATATTAGCCTAGTAATTATTAAAATTTAAGGGTAGGTAATGAAATGAAACAAGTAATAATAATATGCATTTACATAAATCGAAATAACAAAACAAAATAAGTCACTTCAGTCAACTACAAAAAGTAATATCATTAATTATATGGAACATTGATAGGCATGAGGAGCCCTACTATTATACTCATCGTCATTGGCAAATAAGTGCTGGCTTGGACTTAGCAGGCCGACCTTGTTTTCTTTTTTGTCCAATGGGAATCATTTTTGCTTCTAGTGGTAGTGTTGTTAATTTCAGCCGAATTGCTAGATCCAAAATCCATTGTCCAAGCTCAATATTAGGTGCCTCAGGTAACGTAGAGGATTCTAATGACTATTGGGCTACCATATAGGTAGCAACAGACAGAAATCGCGACAGAGGAATTCTCTTATGAAGTTACTTCATTAGAAAACATATCTTAAGAACATAAGACCTCACATAGAATATCAGTAACCAATAATCATTAATAATGCAGCTCACAAAACTTTGCTGGAAGTGAACTTTTTAGTTGTTCGTTGGAAATAACTTCAATTGGAAAAAATCGAATCTATCTTAATATTGAAGTTGCCCTCTTTGTATTTCTAGTCGCTCACTTAGTAATGTAATCGCACGGACAGAATTTTAATAATATCTAAAATGGATTAAACATAACCCACTTTTTGTAAGCTCGTTCTGCATTTGATTATTAATCAATATTCGTCGTTAGTTAAGTTAATTTTTCGCTTACTCAAATTCATACCGCTCAATTTATTAAAACAGTATGCCATCATCAGTCGCTAAGTAATTTTTTAGTCGATCGTTTTATAATTCCCCTTTTCAATATACATATTTGCCCTACGTGCAATCGAAACCTAGATCTAGAGAACCTAATTAATTAACTCCAGGACTATGAAAACGTTAAGATTTCATTTCATTCATATTGTCTAATAGTAACGTCTAAATTGTTAGCTCATGTAGCCTACAATAAGTGGCAAAAGCGGACTGGTTGAACTTCGGTTTGTCAATAGAATAGTTTTTATTTGAAAGAAAGACATACAAGCAGGAAAGACATAGGTACATAATGAAAGAGATACACAAATGGACAGATAGCTGCTTGTGCTCAGCATACATCAAGACCGCGCCAAGGCTTGTCTCGAAACTGATTTTAAGCTGCAGATTAAATTAATTCCAATTTTCATGATCACTCGAACACTGTAAACAGAGAGAAACACAGAAAAACTGGTAACATTCAACCTCCATTGACAATGATACTTTAGCAACCCTTAGCCAGATAACTGCGGAATTATCATAGCTTATCATTGTTGTACAGCAAATGACGCGCGGGTAGTTTACGCCGAGCCGAGTGGGCGAGATGAATAGGGATGTAAAGTATTCTTATTCGAGAAAATTCGCATATTTTCGGACATTTGCATATTTTTGGACATTCGCATATTATTTTTTGACATTTAGTTATTTTTGGACGTTTGCATTCCCAAGAATTTATGCGAATTTTTGGCGAATTAAAATAGAGAAAGATGACGGGTCTTAAAGCTTGACGTTTCGGCTGTGTTGCTAGACCCGAGGGAATTTGAAATATTTTTTACTTATTTAACTCTACTATCAGTAGTCAGGTATTGATTTTCGATAAAATTTAGGCAGCCCCGGCGGCTGATATTCAGTTTTACACATTTGTCGACAAGAAATGTCAAAACGTAACGAACTTCCTTGAGCTCTTTATAAAGGTCGATAAAAAAGAAAAGCAATAAAAAAAATAAGATAAATTCATATCCGTATTTGCATTTCGTTCGTTTGTTCATTTCAGCCAAATGACGTCCAATGCTGAACCTAGGCCTCCTCCAAGAATTTCTACCTACCCTGGCCGCATTTTGCAATATGGAAAATTCAAATTCAAACTTTTTATTCCTTTTCCATATTATAGTGTTACATTAGGATCTTAAAATATTTTTTTTAATATTCGTTACATCCCTAGCCGATTGCGTTGTCGACAAACAGCGAGCGCAAGTTATGGCCGATCGCAAACTCGCGCGAATAAAGTAGCTGCGCCGCTGTCCCCAACCAGATATTATATTGAGCGGGTTATTATTAGACTTTCCTCGCGGTTTATTGTGCGCTGTTGATTTTATAGAGAGTCCGTAATGAAATATTGTTTAGTGTTCAACGGTTAAGATTTTGCAACGGTCGTATTTTTAAGCGGTAAACGTAAATAAACGGTCAGTTTGTTTGTTTACGGGTGAAAGCATATCAAGCTAAAACATTGCGGCAGCTTATTTAGTTGTAATAAATGTTATTTTTGAATAAAAACAAAATGCGCGCGCACGATAATATTTTATTGATTTTATGTGATAAATCCATACATTTGTCGTCTAAAATCATCGATAAGATTTTATCACGGCGCGCATCCTTACCCTGCGGTGCGTAGTAAGTTAGTATATCAAGTAGGTACATCTGGCGTGACAAAAGCTGTTTTTTAAATTGAAAGTAACATGATTTTCTCTCATATCTCTTTAATAAAAAAGTTATACAAGTACCAAAACAGCAGTTTTCGCTGCGCACGCGCAGATAACCCGCAGGTTGCTGCGTTTACGACTTTGTGAGATTTGAGCGACCTGGGGCAAATGTGATACATAATATTATCAAATTACTGGCAGTAATGTTCTTTTACTTAAGTACTTTTATATCTATGACGTGGGCACTTATAAAAATTTCACTATTCGATCATTCGATGCAAGTGCATTAAAATGGTTCACTCCTACAAACAGTTAGCGACTCTATCGTATAGAAAACGCTATAAGTTAGCATAACATGGTTTAAGTTTACCTAGAATCTTAGGATACCGTATAAAAACAACATATTGTGCCTATTTTTTTATTGTTTGAAAACTGCACCTGGTACAATTAGTTAAGACACCACGGTGTTGTAAAAGCTCCCCCTACCCTCTAATTTCAAACCCATATTTGTATTTCAATCATTGACAAAAGAAATACAAATCGCCCGATCACAGAACATAAATGACCGGGCCATATCTACGAACCGATCGCAGTCTGTAAGCTGAGAGTGCCACAACACCTCAGAGCTTCCGCCCACGGCGCCCGCAACGAATGTCGCTATTTACTCCGCTAAAGCGACGTATTCCACTTTGAGCACCCGCCTAAATAGCACCTGCACGAATAGCACCTGGCCTATTCCACTTAGAGCACCTATCGATATAAAAATAAATGGAATTAAATTTATTTTTGTATCGATTTAGGTGCTCTAAGTGCTCTGTGCTATTTAGGCGAGCGCTAAATGTGAAATACGTCGCTTAGGCACGTGGATTCAGATGCCAGTTGATAGCTGGAAAATCGGTGCACCGAATTTTCTGGATGTGTTTGAGTATATCAGTCTTATGTCCTAGCCAAAGTTGAGTAGTTTTCGCGTCGTAGACTACAAGAGTGGAACTGTGTAACTTTAAAATTAAAGAAAGCCTTGTTTTTTACAAACTTTTAGGTATTTATTATTTTTTAATATTGATACGAGTACTAGATATTGACACGATCAATTTTATATGATAATGTTTGGTTTTTGTTCGGAAAACTAAGAAAATTAATGGATTTGTCAGTAAAAAAATATCTAATATCGCCACATCACTATGATGCTAAACTTTTTTATGTATAAAAAAAGAAAAGGTAAATTGCGAGCTACTAGTAAAATGACTTTCGTTTTACTTAATCAGAACTTATAAGATTCGATGTTTCGAATATTCTATAGTCGGTACTCGGTATGACCAGGATCCAAATCAGGATCTTAAATTATGATTTTCATCTTACTTTTATGCAAAATCACATAATGGTATGTTGCAACATGTTTGCTACATTTCACCAACCGTATTGGCTTAGCTGTAAAACCGGTGAAAATGTCGCAGTATTGACGGGAACATTTCTGTTGTTAATTAAACGACTTAATTGAAATTAATAGGTTTGAACTGATACGGTTTTCGGTTCATTAACACCGTCAAAGGAGGTTTCTGCTCTTATCTACAGGGTATATTTTACGTGAAGTACTTAAGTAAGTACTTAGAGTAGGGGTGTGCATGTGCAAAGTACGGTCAAAGGGCTTTTACGGCCTTCTGATGGCACCCAAATGAATGAAACCCATGAAACCTGAAAAAAGATTTCGTTCGATGCAAGTGTCATTCATTTGAAATGATGAATTTTAATTTCTGTGACGGGTCTGTGTGTTACTATGTATATTATGTATGTATTTAAAAAAAGCAGTATATGCGTTAAGCTAGCACCCATAACACAAGCATATTTATTTGGCTGTCGTAACATGAAAACATTGTCTTTTATTGCATATCTCCCAGCAATATCATTAGAAAGCTATTCTTTTCTCAAAAAAGTCGAAAGTTGGGCATGTAGAATAGAATTAATATTTTAAGATAAGAAAAACATATTTATGTACATTTTTTATTTGTATTTTCCAAATCTTATTGGGTTTAATACGCGTAGGTAGGCTTAAACTAAATTCTGTTTTTTTTTATCCACAACGAGGAAGCACTTGAATTGAAATGAGACCCTACAAGTAAAGTACTGGTTTTGTTTCAAAACACTCTACCATTTAAGCAAAGAGCGAGACAACCATCTGCCCAACGGGCTTAATTGATAAAGCTGAGGTCAAATTATGTATTGTTTTCGTTAAAGATCAACGGAATACCACAGTAACAATCTACAACTGCTTCTTCAAGCTGACATTTAAAAGACAGTAAAATTGATCGTCGATCTTAATTACAATCTTTGTTTCAACACCACGTACTTTATTAATTTGACCAACTGACCAACCATTATTTTAGTAATAAACATGTTAATTATAAATCCGCAAACTTTAACGTTCACTGAAAATTGTTCGCAGACATATGTTATATTATGACATGTATGTATATTGCTTTTAAAACGCGGTTGCCATTAAAAACCACGTAAACCTTATTATTTAGTCATAACGTCTCGACACGACCGACCAGTCCGAACGGTAAAGCTTTAATTACATATTTTTATTGCGTAAAAGCGTAATTACGATATTTATTGATAAAAACACACACAAAATATGACAGTGCGCAGCGTATCGGCGGCCGGAGATAAAAGGGGACCTGCACTTACGCGCCCTCCCGTAGTTATAACCCGAACTCTGTTTTGGAGTAATAAATAATTTATTTTTATTTAAATTACAATTTTACAATATTTTTCTAAGACACTCCTTCGCCTACGCCTTATTACGAGTACGCCTGTAAAGCTTCGTGAATACTAAGCTTTTTAAGTAAAGGGATGATTTATTAAGCCTACAGTGGGATTAGGCCTGTGTCTCACAAAGTCAGACTCCTGTGACCGCCATTGTGGCAACCCAGACATAGAAAAAGGAAGGTAAAGATAAAGGAACACATTGAAATCCAAGCATAACAACAAAAGCATTGCCAAATCTTGTATATTGACGAGAGATTTCCAACATAACAGCTTTTGTGAACTAAAAACTTTCTTCTAGTTTTTTATCTAACACCTTACACTGACGGTTTAATTTTCATTCGATTCATCTTATTCAATTTTCAACATTTTTCCACATAAAACACAGTAAAAATCACGCTTCATGAAAATCTGTCTGAAACTAAAAAAAACAGAACCTGCATATTACTACGGCCGGCAGTGGAATGTGCTACAGTTTAAATGAGGCTGCGCGGGAGTCGAACCGGTCGCGGCCGGGGCTGCCGCCTCCGCGCTAGGGTTGCCAGATGATTGACCCGATTGGACGGAGAAAAAATATTTTTTGGGATTTTGGGACAATGGACATTTACGTTACGGCCTAAACCTGTGTAATTTAACAAATAAATAAATGAACATTTAAAAATGGTCAGGAGAAACCACAACAGTACGAGTAAATGTTAAAAATAGCCAAATTTTCATTGACGCCAAGTACGGCACTAAAATGAAGTTGTTTGTCGGGATATTTTTCACTTTGTCGGTAGCCGGGAGGAATAAAGTCGGGAGAATCCCACTAAATCCAGACATTCTGGCAACCCTACCCCGCCGGGGAAAGGCCGCAATGATTTACGGCTAAAATTAAACCCGCCGCTAACCGTGCGCGGGCGCAGAAATGAGATCGCGAATTCTCGATCGGTTTCCAACGAAAAAACTCGTGTCAAAAGTTAATGATAAGTTCGCCGTCCGCCGTATTTGGTTTTATTAAAAAGTAAGTTCGGTATTTTTTTGGATTGGGAAAATAAGATTTTAAATTCACTGTTGATCTCAACTTCAATCAAAGCAGAAATCATAAAAACATAAAATTTCTTATTTGCCACTTAACAGGAATCGCAACAATTTGCTTTAGTTATTAGACGTAGACGGGGTCGTATCTAGACTTTTACATGGCCTAAGAGTAGGCGCACACCGTTGATTTTTCGTCGGCCGATAGTTTAGTCGGGCTGTTGATCAGTATAGGCATGTATGGGAGTGCACACACTACGCCGATTCGATTTGGCCGATTCTTCATACAATTTGAAATCGGGCACAACTATCGGCCAACTAACAATCAACGGTGTGCGCCTACTCTAATCGAACGAAGCTCATTTGCTTTCTGAATTAGGCTGGATTGCACCATCATACTTTAACTGTAACAAACGTCAAAATTCTGTCAAACTCCATACAAAAACCATCGGTTGTAGTTATAGTTACCGTTAAAATTAGATGGTACCTACAACTCAGCCTTAGAAGCCTGAAATGTCCTAAAAAGCTTACAACAAAAAAAGTGATTTGATACAATTTATGTCATGTATCTGGAAATCGAATCCTTTTAACTAAGAAATTCCAGCTCCTATCCATTAGAGCACTAGACCATAGAGGCGTTTCTACAAAAATACCGCCTACAATAAAGACTAGAAATTATACCCAAGTCCTAACAATAGACATTTCCACAAGGAACACTAATTTCCATCACCTACGATTATATCACACAATCCAAATTCTCATTGTTCTTATTGGCCCATCAATCCGCGCATGCGTAGTAGCGCTCACCGAGGCTATACAGGGTGTACTAAGTTATTACAAAGAAATTAGACCATAAAAATGTCCTATCAGTATCGTGTTGCTAGTATGAGAGAAAGTTTTTATGGAACATTATGTAATAGCTATGCGAATTGTCTGTCAAACGATAATTTTATATCGGAAAATAT
Source organism: Ostrinia nubilalis (assembly GCF_963855985.1). Classification (NCBI taxonomy): domain Eukaryota; kingdom Metazoa; phylum Arthropoda; class Insecta; order Lepidoptera; family Crambidae; genus Ostrinia; species Ostrinia nubilalis. The sequence goes on from NC_087097.1 coordinate 12,535,931, forward strand.
TACACAGTGTCTATAAGCAGGTCAACTTCCATAACCTACAAGACCTGACAGGGGGGAATTTAAGAACTCCAACAGGTCAGTGTGCTAACTATGAGTTTATATTAAACCTACTTATTCGCTAGCGACAGCGTTAAAAATATATGTACAGCGTCAAATAGAAGGCGCGAAATTTTTTACGCACACGCTAGTGATTACATCTAATGGAAACTCATGGTAAATCTATAGATAATAAATCATAAAAGAAAAATATGAAAAATGTATTTATTGTTTTAGCTATTTGTCATCTCCGATTGTATCTGGAATATGGTAATGGACTTTAAGAACTAAGAAAGTGAGATTGAAAACACCCTGTATCCGTCTCCCACAGATACGATCTCGGCAGTCTCGCTGCGCTGGCGTTATCGCCATCGCAGCTGGTAGCTCGGGTCGCTCCATACAAATTGTATGGCCTATCTACTGCTATTTTTGGGCATAGTTAACCTTATGGTTTTCTTGTCTTGTCCGCTAATGGGGGATTCATCGCGTCATTGGTGTGAGAACGATAGTTTTGAGATAGCAAAAGAAATGTATCGGTGGAAAGTTGGTTTGGTGAGACGATGGGCAAAGGGAACTGTTTTTGCGGTAGGCTTTTTAGGTAGGATTTTCATCATAAATAGGATGTTAACTTAAAAATAATAATAAACAGGAGGCACGTTCTAATTGCTGTGATATAGTCCATACTAGCGGCCGCCCGCGACTTCGTACGCGTGGATCCCGTTTTACCCCCTTCATCTGTCTTACGCGGTTTAGACTTTTTCATACAAATGTTTTTTTACGCTAACTCCCGTTTCCGTGGGAATTTTGCAATATCCTGTTGTAACTAAGCTTTAAGTTTACTAAGGTACCTGCATCCCAAATTTCAAGCGTCTAACTTAAGCGGTTTAGATTTTTCTTACAAAAGTATTTTCCCGCTATTTTCCGTTCCCGTGGGAATTTCGGAAATTCCTTGTTGTAACTAAGCTTTAAGTTTACTAAGGTACCTACATGCCAAATTTCAAGCGTCTAACTTAAGCGGTTTAGATTTTTCATACAAAAGGATTTTCCCGATATTTCCCGTTCCCGTAGGAATTTCGGGAATTCCTTGTTGTAACTAAGCTTTAAGTTTACTAAGGTACCTACATGCCAAATTTCAAGCGTCTAACTTAAGCGGTTTAGATTTTTCATACAAAAGAATTTTCCCGCTAATTCCTGTTCCCGTGGGAATTCCTAAGTATACTATAACCTGCCCAGGAGTATGAAGAATAATTGTACCAAGTTTCGTTAAAATCCGTCGAGTAGTTTTTGTTTCTATAAGGAACATACAGACGGACAGACAGACAGACAGACAGACAGACAGACAGACAGACAAAAATTTTACTGATTGCATTTTTGGCATCAGTATCGATCACTAATCACCCCCTGATAGTTATTTTGAAAATATATTTCATGTACAGAATAGACCTCTCTACAGATTTATTATAAGTAAGATTATGGTCCTGATAAAATCACAAAGTAAACAAATAGTAGAAGATACGTTATAGGTTCTTTATATTCTACAAGAGATGTAGCGTGTACTCAAACTAGGAATCAATTCCAAAGAGCACACAGACTGATCTAATGTAGGTTCCCAATACTAAGGTATTCTGCGACAGTATGCATTATTTCATTCTTTTTGAAAAAATAGTTCATTTATTCCAGCGAATTGGTGGAAGTAGTGTTACGGCCACGTAACTATTCCAAAAAGCTTCGTTCGTTCGATCGTTTCAGCCAAATGACGTCCACAAAGGCCTCCCCCAAGGTTTTCCACAATGAACGGTCCTGCCCTGCCCACATTCAGGTTCTTCTCGCCAAAAAGCTTATTGGTAAGGAACCCTAAAATTAAGAGATCATCACATTGATCCACATAGCATTCTCCAAAAGATGTACTCGTCCATCTGATCAGATATGTTCTGACGAAGCGTAAACGTGCGCTACTGGTGTTAAAACTTTTTTCGGTGTTGTATTTCAGTTTCACCACTTTCTGCGAACTCCGTTGTTACAGTTAAAAGTATTTAATTCTTTTTTATTTAACACTTTATACTTCAAACAATAAGAGTCACAATCGATTGTTTTACGAAGTGTTTAAAACATTTAACCGCACGTCAATTCCAATTAGCCGGTCATGCAGAAATTCGCCTTCAACGTTCTGTGGTTAATAAAATATGATGAATGTTGTAAACAAATATACCTACATTGGTTCACCAAATAAAATACATGTTTATTTTTGTTTTTAATTACTTTTTACTTTGTAAATTAATTCAATTTCAAAGTTCAGGCATGACTTGTGTATTTTTATATTATTTTATTATTAATACCTTCTAAATTGTGTCGTATCTTTTGTATAATCTTTCTTTTCTTTTCTTGTGTGGTGTACAATAAAGTGTTTACTATTTTATTTTTTATTGATTTCCATAAACATAACTTATGGGTCAACAAATTAGGTAAACGTCTGAAGAAATAACTCTTCGTTAAAATTTTCCTCAAAAGCTCTTTACTAGGATAAAAATATTTTCAAAGCCATATTCAAGTAAATTAAACTTTAGCAGTGACATTAAACTATTCCTCAAAATCAGCGCTGTCTTTACGCACAATGCGCAAACCGGTTGTCAGCGGATTGCACAGCGCATCATTTACAGCGGATTAGATAGCGCTGACAACTATAAACTGTACGTCCACAGTAACTTAGTTAAGTACTATCAGCTGACGTGAGCTACGGCGGTGGTATATTTAAATAGTGGATGAGAATGCACGCACAATTGAAATAAACTGAAATGTGTTTTTAATCGACCTAAAAAAGGGAGGTTCTCAAATCGACTGTTTATTTTTTTGAATTTAGGAATACACCCGGTATTAATCGTGAATTTCATTATTAGAAACAAGAAATTGTTGTTTTCATTTATTTATTTAGTCAGTTTTTAGTTTCCTGAAAGACTAAAATATACAGGGTGGTTAGGCAGTTGACAAAATTAACTCTATCTCCTAAACTAAGCAAAATTTGGTCGGCCGTTTGGTGTAGTGGTTCAGAGCGGACTACTATGCCGAGAGGTCCCGGGTTCGATTCCCGACCGGGCAGAAATTGAAATGATGAATTTTAATTTCTGTGACGGGTCTGGGTGTTACTATGTATAATATGTATGTATTTAAAAAAAAAAGTATATAAGTAGTATATCCGTTAAGCTAGCACCCATAACACAAGCATTAAGTTGCTTACTTTGGGGCTAGCTGGCGCTGTGTGAAATTGTCCAAAGATTATTTATTTATTTATCGTAGAACTTAAATGGGGGTGATTTAGATACACCTTGATGTAAGGACTCTAAATTTTAGCTTTGAACGTCAACTGCCTGGCCACCCTGCAAAAATTGAAAAAAAAAAACATAAGTTGCCAATGTATGCACCCTTTTTATGTGAGTAGCTTGTCGCTTCTGTTAACGTATAATAAAAATATTTATTTCTAAATCACAAACATTATTAAAATGTTTTCTTATCTCTGTCAATGACAACTACGTCACGTTTATTAATCAGAACTTATTTAACCGTACTTTGGTGAAGCCAGGCCTTAAAATGAAACTGAAATGATCGAAAAAAAATGGTTGTGCGCAAACGTCAGATAAAACGTGTAACACACTGACCTAACTTAATGTTCATGACGTTAAAGTATATTTTCTGTAACACTTACCATTATTTGAGTTGAAGCTCAGATTATCCCGCGGTGGGTTTCCTGTAACAATAAAAAGTTGAAAAATGAGGAAAAATATTTGTCTAATCGAGTTTTAATAACATAAAATAATATTATTTATTTTTATAGTCTGTGGGCGTAGAGTTCCGAAAATGTTTTACCTTCATAAATAAGGAATCGTACTCTGACCTCCAATAAGAGTCAAGTCAGTCCACGACTCGAACCACTAGACCACCCCTTTACTCGTAAGGCTGGGTTGCACGGTTGCACCATCTTACTTTAACTTTGACAAACGTCAAACATCTGTCAAAATCCATACAAAAACCATCGGTTATCGTTAAATTTACCGTCAAAGTTAGGTGGTGCAACTCAGCTTAAGTTTTAAATCATCAGAAATTATCATCCTTAAGAAAACAGACAGAAAATATTGTTTACCTCTTGTCAACAGATCCAAAAGCTTACTCGAGAAATGAAACTCAGAGTGAAACATTTCGTAGCACATGTACTATAAACTCAACAGCAGTTTCAATCAATGCGATTTGAATGTGCCACACAAATATAAAAAAAAATCACTAAAATAGGTCACAAAACTGTTGACACTGGCCACTTACAAAACTTTTCACACATTAAAAACAAATCACATTTTTCATTTGTTTATTTAAAGTAACTGATCACTTGGCTGTATGGTAGCCCTTTGCCTTGGAAGGAACGAAAAAAATATTTAAAATGACGCGGCACCCGTATCTAAGAAACAATATTTCAAAGTACGGGCGAGGCCGATTGTCGCAAACTGTTTAATTATGCCCTGTCCCGATTCATTAGTGCACTAGGGAATCAGGGACGGAGCGCGGAGATTTTTTATATCTAACTGATTGTGGATTAAAAAAATTGCTCTAAACGTCACTGTCAAAGTAAGATCAAACCAAAGAACTGCCAATAGACACGCTGCTATGACATAAAATGACTCGTTAGTGATCATTTTGAATTTGACGATTTACAATTATGATTATTAACCTCAAGTTTTTTATATTTGAAATATTATAATCTATAGCACTTAACCTACTACAAAATGACAAATCTTTTTAACAGAGTGAAAATCTGTGAGGAATGTAAAAGGTTTGAAATAAATCAAAGCTTTACAGATTTTAACCGTCTGACCAGCTATTGTGTCTACTTCCTTAAACCATAAATAAAAGCATCGTCTCAGTCTTTTACCGCAAAATATGGCTTCGCATAGGTCAAATTCGCTCTAACAAGGCGCCATTAAACTAAGCTCTCTATCTAACACCACCAAGATCGGTTCCCACTCGTAAACTTAAAAGAACAAAAGCAATGCATGAATGAGAGTACACCCATAATGTGTAGATGCCAGGACTTGGCCGTGTTTAGAAATGTAAAGACGCTCTACTAAACCTCAACCAGGAATCCCCTTTCACAGGCCAGGCACTTAAAACACTATCTATCTCCATAAACAAACAAGACAATGCGGTACGAAACACGTATTTTAACGACTCCAGAAAACTGTAACCCATGCCGAATGGTTCTACTATGCTCGAAGATGAAGCAAATATATAAAATATTTTATTCCAAGTTCCCGAGTGCGGCCCACGACGTCTGGAGAGGTCAGGGTTAGCGACGCTCGTCTTTTGACCCTCGTGGCTCGATTCTTCACTTACGCACGATAAAAATATATTCCCGTCCCGCTCCCACAGGCCACGACACTTTGCTTGACTTTTAACCCTTCACGTCATTGTCAGCTCTTTCTTTTTCTGTCGTACGCAGTTCGGGGTATTGCCGTTTCATTCGAACAGGTTATGACATATCGGGTGACTTCTGACCTGCACATCGGCGGTGGTGCCGTCCTGCTTTATCGTTGGTTTTTATTGATGCTTGCGTCTCTGTCGCTCGTGTCGCGACCCCTTCGACTAGCCAGCGGAATAGATTAGGTGTTTTCGTGCGATCGTGGTGTGGGTTCAATATTCATTGATAGTCGGTTCGTTGCCATTTAAAATGCAAGAACTGTATGATTGTTTCCTTTGGGTTTGCTCGTGCGCAATTTGAATGCGACAAAGACTCTATTGAATGGCTGCGCTGCGAATCGCCCTGTTCATGATTTTGTATCACAGTGGATCCTGTTATCTTTCAATTAGTAGGTTCGTGATGGGTTCGACTGTTATTTTTAGCAGTTCACATTAGGTGACCAATGGTATTTTTAGGCTTTTTATACACAGCACCTATATACGCTTGTCTAGTGAGCAAATTCTCTGTTACTCCATGGTTCGGAGGGCAAGAGCTAAGGCATTATGACATAGAGCTATAAAGTCTAATTAATATAAGAACTGTTGCAGCCCCTAAGGAAATTTTATCATAGCAACTCCTTTGTACAACAATATTATTCTTTCTTGCTTTCTTTCTTTCAGAAAGATTGCCAATTAGCTCTGATCGTTACATATTGCATGGCAAAATTGTACTCTTTAGCTATTTATCTCTACATCGCTGTAATTTCTCCGTAATTTTTCCACTTTGTACTGCAAATGATCATCGCAGATAGAGCGACGCCGTCAAGTAGCGAGCGTGTCGGAGAGAAAAACTCGCAGCTGACCTGCGCGAGCGCAAACATTCCGACGCACGAGAGCTACGAATCTAGAGAGAAGATCAGACAAAAGGAATTATGATTAAAGATATAAAAACAGTGAAAAAGCATTGTTTATATTGCCAGTCAAAATTATTATCCCAACGCGACTTTTTTGTATGAGTTACAGCTTGACGTTTCGGCTGCGGTCATTGTGGAAATCATTGGGGGAGGTCTAGTTCACCAGACCTCCCATAATAATTTCAGCTACAGGTCGTCTCCTGTAGCTGAAATTATGTGTAGTTTTAAAGCCAAACATAAATGAGTACAAAAACTTAAAATTAACAAGTTTGCCACGAAGACCAATCACATACAAAACAAAACTATGAACCAAACATAAAGCAAAGATAAGAATTTGTGGACTATCTACGAAGTTATACAACACAATCTGCAAGCTTATTGCTAACGGTAATCACTTACCATCAGGTGATCCGTCTGCTCGTTTGCCTCCTGTCACATAAAAAAAAAACTAAAAGCTGACTGAATGTTTAAAAGCTCCAGAGAAAAATGTGAATCCGTTAGTCCATTCTATAATTTGCAAATTAATTATTTCGTAAACTTGATTTAGTTGGGATTTGCTCACCCAAATTCCACCCAGAAAGATTGATTTTCCATTTTAATTCTAATTTATAAATGATTACAATTGAAATTGGCATGTCCAATCTGGTCCGGCGCACGCTCCGCGGGAAGAAAGCGCGATGTCGGCGGCGCGTGCGCACCGTGTTTTTGCCCGATGAATATTTATCGGCGGCTGTGACCATTAGCGTTGCGGGTGATAGCCAACCCCAGCTAGGAAAATGCGGATTTTATTTCTATTTATTTGATCAAAGAAGTCGATAACTATAACTTTAAGTATTTTTGTAAATATGTACCTATTACCATCTGATAATTCAGTTTCTACTGATACGACCCTCTCCAATCTCCCAGAGGCAAATGGAGGATTGGCCTACACTCACCTACAGGCATACACATTATAATCTAATGTTTAGTATGTAGTGAGGAGACGTAATAAACGAATTATAATTTACCTAAATAAGAATCATCATGAGTGAATATAGTACATCTAGTTTCAGGCTTAGATTCATTATAAACTACTATTGTGAGTCGAGTATGTATTCATTTTCCACATCAATTGAATACGTGCATCATTCAAGAAGCTCCCTTCTTTATAGATTCCCAAGAATCATCAACATCGACATATGAACCCAAAATATTAAGGTTACAGTTACTTACCGATAAGATGTAGAAAAAACAAGCATAGTTTAATGTAAAATCACAGCACAGTCACCCTAGCTGCCTCGAGCGGTCACCCGATACACTTTCCGACTGATTGATGTCCTGGACTCCAAATCAATTAGAGAAAATCTTGGTCTGCGCGGAAACCACTGTAAACCACCGTATTTGCATGTAACACAAATGGACGCTTATTAAATGTAACGATCTAACAGGTAGATCGTTGGTTTTATCAGTGTACTTGCAAGCACATCAAGCTGACTACGTGGCACCTTATGTAGTTGGGTTAGATGCGATTTTGCGATGACATGGAGTCTGATGTGATAGTCTACCGTGATATTGATTAAGAATGATTGCTGCAAAATTGTGTATGGAGATTTGTGATTGCCTAACCTAATTTTGTAAATTGATAAATAAAGAATCTCGTATAAGCAGTTCCCGCTACCATGATTTAGGTTTTACGAAGTGATTGAAATCACTGGGAAGGATTTCGTTTTTTCAGCTCTTGTTACTTTTGCAGATGGAAGGATGACTTTGATAGACCCCCAGTACTTCAAATTTTAATTGTTCACAAACATAATTAGGGAAGAGAGAACCCAAGTAACAAGTAACCAACTGAAAGCAGAAAATGGAGGAAATCTGAATTCAAATAATGGAATAAGGAAAGTAAGTAAATACAGTAATTTTACTGTGTATGTACGAGTACATACCTTCATGTTAAATCGAACTTCATCTTTTTACCAGCCAAGCTAATTAGAAAGTCGATTCACCCTGTAGAGAAAGTACTGAAAACAATGATTAGTACATGTAACCCTTACCCACAGTTTCACTAGATATTGATATAAAATTGATTTCAGATGTCAAACATCAAGTGCCCACTTATTGGAATAATTTTATTACCGGCCAGTAACACGAGTGGACGCCTTTTATGGAACTGCACCTAATGGCGACCGTCTTACAGAACTGTTTTGAATTTGAATTTGAAATCAGAGCAGTTCATTTGCGCGCACGCATGGTCCTTCACACGTGAGCGCTCAGATCTTACTAGTAGCGTAGTAGTATGCAATTAAGGTGAATGCATTATAGTTGCTTTTTAAAATTAGTGCTGTGCAGCCAATTTTGCTTTACCTGATTGGATATATCAGTGTTTATTTATTATTTTACTAGCTTTCCGCCCGCGGCTTCGCCCGCGTGGTTCGCGCGCGTCCCTGTATCAAAAACCGGGATAAAAAGTATCCTATGTCCTTTCCCGTGACTCATACTATCTCTATGCCAAATTCAATTGAAAGCATTTATAATATTAGTATAGATAGTATAGATTCATACTCAGATCCGGTATATTTCGTTGTCTTTTTATTTCCTAAACTTAGTACAAACTTTGGGCTAGATAGCGTCGTAAAAAAAAAACAAGTTTTTTTGTTTTATCAACCCTTTTAACAGTTGTAAATAGTATTCCGTTAAAACTTTTGATTTCAATTGGACATTTCTAGGTAAATCCTCAACTTTAATACAAAATATTACATTATTTACCATTTAATTACCAAAGCAATTTTTCTTTATCTCACAAATCGTTGCCCCTTAACTCGGTGCGAGTATTCATTAACTCGATTTCTCATTCGCGAACCCCGGCGCGATTATAATGCTCTCGATTAAACTGTACATTCATTTCAATATCGCCAATTGAATCGCAATGCATCGGATAATGTTAATGCATCGATCGCATGAGTGTGGGCGAGTTAATGATATCAGCATAGTAATTTTATCATATCTTAATATTTTTTGGAAGTTTGTAAGGATAGACAGACGATAAAGTCATTAAAAGAACTACCCCATGGAAAATTTAAATAAAATTCCAGAAAATTTATCGTCAAGGCTCTATTTAAGTAGCTAATGAGTTAATTACGTAGAGCCAGCAAAAAACATCTTCTAGGTGAAATTTCCTTTAGGGCTGCACTTGTGGAGTGGATCATTGAGTGCTGTTTTAAATCTAACTATGTATAAACTTTTTTTTTTAATAAAAGATTATTAGCAATTTGTATTGCACAAATTACTAATAGTCCCGTTAGCTCCTCGCACAGATCACCCCCTCGTGTGGGCTCACCACAATAGTCGAGCGGTGGGATTCGAATAGGGATGTTATGGATATGTAGTTTCGATTATGGATACGGTTACGGATATAGGAATAATATTATACCGGTTTCGGTTACGGTTACGGATATCTGTGCTTTAGAATGCAATTTGCAATAGTTTTCCAACACGGTTCATTCATGGCCGCTAGTGTCCGACCGAAACTAGTTTTACGACCGAAACCGAAACCGAAAACGAATTTCGGCAACGGTGTCTATTTCGGCCGAAACCGAAACCGAAACCGAAACTTCCTTACAAGGCTCATATTTTGAGAGAAAAATAAAGAAAACGTTATTATAATCAGTCAGTATTTATCGTTTTCTCTTTAAATTGCATTAAAATTGAACTTATAAAGTGCCTTTTTACTCTAAAAGGTATCAAATTATGTATTAAAAAAGAAAAAGAAGGATTTATAGTCTGATTTTTTTTAATTACTCGCAATATTCTACATAACATAACCATCTACATAACCCGTTCCATGGTCGGATCCTATACCTTAATAATTTCTCAAAACAAAATTGTTAGTACGTAAGTTAGTATCTAATGTAGGTACTTGCCACTTGGATACCTTGGTGATAAATAGTAAAATGAACTTTGAAACTCTGAATCCATAATATTATCACCATGAAATGCACTATAGTCATTACTAACTACTTAACTAATGTTTGTTTACGTATAGCATTTGAGAACCAAAAAAAATTTGTAGGTTAGATTAAACTTGATTACTATACTTTTATCAGTCATATTGAATATTTTTTTTTATGTTTACACCCGCTCTTATGTTATAACGACATAAAACGAGATAAAACCTACCATACCATTCAAAATAAATCACTCGAAAACTCGCCACCACAACAAAACTAAACTAACAGCAAACAAACAAGCGAGCGAATCACGACATTGGCTCTGATCGGATTCATCCACTCATTCAACGCGCCGAACATGACCGATAACAGCGGGGAAACTCCCGAATGCACATTCGGTTTCGGTCGTAGTTTCGGCAAGTTTGCCGCCGAAAACGAAACTAAACCGAAACTCGTGTTTTTACCGAAACTCAACCGAAAACGAAACCGAAACCGAACATTCGGTCGGACACTACCGCACACTTTACATCGAATAAAAAGTTAAAAAATAATCCAAATTGATACTAGATGGCATTATAAAGGTAAATCAGGCTATTATGCCTTTATTATAACGCTATACAAAAAACAATTTAAACTGCCTACATCCGAAACTACCCGAAACTTTTGAATCGCTTATGGTTACGGTTTCGGATATTTTTTTATTTCGGATATCCGTAACCGTAACGGATATCCGAAATAAAATAACATCCCTGGATTCGAACCCGCGTTCCTCGGATCACGAGTCGGCTAGTCGGCTATCGTGGCTATTTATATTCCTCTCGGCATAATAGCCCATGTCACCAGGGCAGTTATTAGTTAGGGCTCTACTTAAGGTAACAGGTCACAATTCCGCTCGCAGGCGGTCGCGGGTCGCGTGCGCGGTAATTTCGCGTTTTCTATTCTATCGGTTGGTGTGTGTCCATTGTGCAACGGTTAATTAAATTAGGTACACCAATATCGAACAATTATCCAAGACGTAACTTCTTTTAATCACTTCATTCCAACCTTGAAAACTGCTGCTAGCTGTAAGCCAATTGACTCAGGTTGGTATTTTTTTTGACACCTGCCCCATATTACTGCCTCATTCATTATCTCAATCTTGCCTTTTAATATAGTATGAGCTGTCCTGTGCTGTATGCTGTAATACACAATACCTAACCCGTCTCCTGTGTTTCATGCCAATGCGTAAAAGTAGGCAAATCGATCTTCAGGCTGAATTTTTGACAGTTCTTCAAATCTGTACATCACTGATCATGCTACTAGAGTAATCATTTAACCCCCCTATGGCTCAATACGTGTTTGTCTTGTTGGTTGTATTGATAAATTAAATAAAAAATAAATAAATAAATACCTCAAAGACCGGTAGCCGACTATTCATAGTTCTGCCCAGTGCCATGGACACACGCAACAGCAGTTAGCCCGCGCAACCGGCGTAAACGCGGCGGAAGCGCCGGTGAGATATGGCGGGCGGCTCCTACGCCCCTACTTACCGGGTCTTTAGGGTCTCGCACCGGAGTGGCTCGGACCGCGGTGCGAATGAAAATGAAAATTTTTTAAGGGAAACTTTACATGATGTGCCACTGCACAGCGATTCACTAATCGCTCATGAACTCTTTGTATAGGTCGATTCGAACAGTGATGGGTAACAAAACAGTACATTTTATTGGTTGACTCGAGGATAAAAAAATGTATTAGTATGTTAAAAATTGTATTACAGGCGGTACATCAGACTATTCATTTTTTGTGTCAGAATTGTCTGTATTACAAAAAACATGCCATTGTGTTTGGCTTGATAATATGTTGTCGTTCGTACATAAAATATCGGTCCAAATCGACCCATTAAAATGGTTTGTTTGACCATTCATACCACTACAACTTACAAGTCTACAATGCGAAAAGACCCATTCAATAACAGTTCTTGGGTTCTCAGTTCCTCGCACCGCGGTCCGAATCACTCGTGGTGCGAGCGCTTAAAGACCTGCGCCCCTACTTACGCTGGCTTTGCGCGGGCGCAACCTGTAATTTGCCCTGTACGCTTGTTGCTCGGAAAAATTTATTAATACTGGCTCGAGGACTTTTTTCGAAGAACGCTAAATTAATGCCTGCCGTATAGAAGCTAATTTTATCAGGCGTTTATGGCGGAGCTTAAGATATAGACTTGAAAACGCCCTGCCAATTATTCGATAAAGTACTAGTGGAAAGCTGTGTCTGTTTATACTAGGGCTCTTTTAAGGGCTACTTTTCAGTTAAATTCCAGCGGACTCAATCTGTATTTTAAAATTGAAATCGAGACTACAAAGACAAACATAAGGAATTATATAATAATATAGCAATTATTTAAAGAAAAAGGATACGCCCAAACTGTTTTCTAATCGAAGATGAGCTCATACCAAATGGACGCTTAGTTATGATTCGATACTCATCTTCATCGTGGAAATCAAACGCCTGTTTTACTAGAATAAGCTGGAAATCTGGAATAGGCTAGTTGACACAAATAGTCAACAATTGACGTATCTTTAGGCACTATCAAAACGCGACTCTCGGCTCGATTTATACGTCAAAATTAGTTTAGAGTTTATAGTACAAAGAAACTCAGTTTTGTAATTGAATAAATCGTACGCTGAAATTAATGAAATAATCCCCAGCAATGTACGAGTAAAGCAATAATTACAAGTAACCGGCAGCAGTGATGGCTACAGCTGCTGCGATCAACCGAACCATAGTTCACTATGGCGGAAGCTCGAGCTAAACGTTACCCCGACACGCGAACCGGGGCTTAACGCGGACCATTACAAAAGAAACATTATCCTGGGACTGGAATTGTTTCTGAAAGTCTACATTAGTGGTAGACCTAGGAAATCAGATTCGTAATTATAAAACAAGGAACGCAATGATACTTGTAGTACCAATGTCGATAGTGGTTGGAATGAATTCATGACGGTTTAAATAATTTATAGAAAAACTAGCTTTTGCCCGCGGCTTCACCCGCGTGAAATTTCGTTTGTCACAGATCGTCATAAACTATAGCCTATAATAATATGTTAATCTGGGTTTTAAACAATAATACTGTAAAGTTTCATCAAAATCCTTTAGTTTTTGCGTGAAAGAGTAACAAACATCCAGACATCCAGACATCCAGACGTCCAGACGTCCAGACGTCCAGACGTCCAGACGTCCAGACGTCCAGACGTCCAGACGTCCAGACGTCCAGACGTCCAGACGTCCAGACATCCAGACATCCAGGCATCCAGGCATCCAGACATCCAAACTTTCGCATTTATTATAATATTAGTAGGATAATGTAAAATGTGATGATAAAATATTAATCTGCGTACTATGTGCCCTTCCCATTGCCACTTCAGCTTGCTAATCCGTCGGGCTATGTCAGCGACTTTTCGATCGATCGATGTTCGATCTCGTAAATGCCGGCCGATGGGTCAACAAGGTTCTGGAGTGGAGGCCGCGTACCGGAAAACGCAGCGTGGGAAGACCACAAGGTGGACCGACGACATCATAAAGGTAGCAGGAAGGCGCTGGACGCAGGCCGCTACCAACCGGGCAACATTGTAGTTCAGTTCAGCAGTGGACAAGGATGATGATAAAAATATTAATATTGCCTTCTACTAAAGTACTGAACAAATGTCGTAGTGTAGTCCTAGCATATTGTCATTACGCATTGCGTTTTCCCGCCCAAAAGCAAGGCGCTATGGGAGAGCGCGCGCGCAGCCCGACCCGAACAATAAACCACACCATTCCATTATAAATAAACGACAACTGCTGGCGATGGTGGTCTTATTAACTGCTTTATCAATCTATCCTTACAAATAAATAGAAGTGTCTGTTAATGTCAAAACAATAACAATTAAATTAATACGCTATTGGTTTATGTTTCGGCTAAATCCAAATAGCTACTTTGACGGGATTTTTTTTTTACCCGACTGTGCCAGAAGGGGGGTTATTTCTGAAATGTTTTCCGGAATCGAATGAATTCTTTGTCATTGTTCGGACAACCGATTAAACTGCCAATTTTCTTTTAGTTTATCAATCTTCCATAGCGTGTTATTGAGCCTGAAAAACCAAGTCTTTAAAACCAAGAATCATCATCATCTTCATCATGATCTTACCAACATTTACTCAACGGGAGATATCAATGAAACATAATTATAGAGATACTTACCATTTGAGCATTTAATGAATCCAAAATCTACACACACATGTAGATATTGTTGTTTCATCAGACATTTCATGTGTTAGGTTTCATTAAAATTATCTATTTCCGAACGAATATTTATATTTTTATTACTGGCAACACCGTGCTAAATTTAAAAAAAACTACGGTCGATGGAATAAAGCATTGTTTTCACTAGTGCGCACAAAGTGCCCCCTAGTGGAAACAAGGCTAAAACTTAAATATTTTTATTGGCAACACCGGCTGCTAAATTGAGGAGGGATAAAAACATGGCGAATCGAATCACTTTTGCTGGAGCCGTTGTCGTGGACAGACGTGCCTGGAACCTGTAACGAGTATCTGAAGAAAATAGAAGTCTACTTGGAAAATAATGTGAGTTTTATTACATTTCAGAAGTGGCATGTACCCACTTACAGTATTTTTATTTATTTCTTATTTTTGCACTTTAATTACTTACGTAGGTAGCTGAAAACATTTCTTTTTGCATTTTATAACACTTTAAAACTAAATATTGGTATTTATTACAGTTTTAATTTTTAGAAAACTTGAAAGGTCATTCGAAGGTCATTTTTGTTAACTTGTATAATGAGACCTGTGCTCAGTATGGGGTCTACGGGGGCCAAAATTTTGTTATTTTTGCGCTAGGACGCACCGTTTTCGAGATAACAGGATATCAAGTATTTAATAAAGGACAAATACATAGCTTACGTTTTCGAGTTTCAGAATAATGCCGCACGATGATGAATTACCACCGCTGCGCCGTTTGAAGACGCCTGAAAAACAAACAGCTGGTGGTAGCCGAGAATCGATGCGACGCAGTCGCAGCCATACTCGCCGAGGAAGCCGGGGCTACCGTAGCCGAAGCCACCGCAGCCGAAGCCGACTGAGAAGTACGGAACGTGACAGAAGTCTACTTAAGAAGGATGTAGACCTAGAACGTGAACGTCAACGCATACGGGACCTGGAGGACCAATTACGGAGAGAACGGAGCCAGCTGCACCGAATGGCATCGGAAAGGGAGAGCCGCGGCCGCAACTATCATCGTGAGCAGCAACGTCGGGGAGAACGAGAAAGTGAGGAGCGACGCGCACGCAGGGGTACCCGCCGGTCGCGCAGCTCGGAGTTTCGCCGGGCACGCATCGGAGAATTCATCGAGGATGGCGCCCCAGCTCAGAAGTCTAAAAGGTCAGAAAGCCCAACTTTTTCTGCTAGGGACGTGATTAATATGATAAATTCACTTAGTAACGTTAAGAATCAGTCTCAGCCGTCCACCCTACCCACTCAGATGCATAGTAACAATATACACTCTAAAAATATTCTGCCAGACTTTGACCCATCTTCAAAGAGTCAACGCATAGATATTTGGCTTAAGAAGGTGAATGAGTGTGCTACGGTGTACGGCTGGGATGAAAAAACAGTAATTCATTTCGCGATGCAAAAACTCCAAGGATTGGCTAAAACGTGGTACGAAAGTTTAAATTCCATATTATTTAGTTGGACTGAGTGGCAACAAAAACTTTTGAATGCTTTTCCTTTCGAACAGAATTATGGCCAATCCTTGGAGGATATGCTGAAAAGAAAGAGTAGGTACAATGAACCCCTAGAAGTATATTTTTATGAAAAGTTGGCCCTGTTAAACCAGTGTGACATTGAAGGCAAGCGAGCGGTAGACTGTATTATACATGGGTTAACCGATAAAACTATGCGATCTAGTGCTAATGCATTACGTTGTACGCAACCCGAACAGTTACTTCAATTCTTAATGAGTAATAAAGAAAGCCAGCAACCGTTTGATCGCAATAACTTTAAAACTAGATCTAACGATTCGAGGAATAGCTCCCTTCTCCGCCCAATCAAGCCTAGTGGCAATAATACACAGTTATACTGCTTTAACTGCAAGGAAAATGGACACCCATACTTAAAATGTCCAAAACCACTAATTCAATGTACGAAGTGTCGTAGAATAGGTCACAAGTCAGATAATTGTACAATTAGATCTGAACACGTTGGTACTAATGATAGTGTAGTTCCCGCACGCAAGACAATGAGCATTTCAATGTCAGGGACCAACTCAAAATTTATTAAGGAATGTAGGGTAAATGACATCCCATTTAAATCTTTTATTGACTTCGGCAGTGAAGTTACGTTACTTTCACAATCTATTGCAACAACTTTAGGGTTGTCGTGTGACAATACTTGTTCTACCCCGCTTAAGGGTTTTGGCAATAACATAATTCAGTCGTTAGGTAGTGTTGAAGTGAATGTCAACATTGATGGTGTGGATGCGCGTGTGAAATGTCACCTAGTTGATGATAAATTACTTGATTATCCGTTGCTGGTGGGACAATCTTATACTGAACAGCCGCATATTGTTGTATATAAGGACGCACAACAATTAAAGTTCACAAACGTAGTCACCGAGCTTCCATTCTCAAATACCGATATCATGGTAAATACCTCTATTACAGTTTACAGCATGACTAGTAGCAATATTTATGGTCCAGCTGCCGTTAGGGCATGTACAAACTCGATCACAAATGGAACCATCTTGTTAAATACTAGGATAGTGGGGAAACCCACCCAACAATTTAAGATCAATGGGGGTGTGTACGAAGTAAGAGGAGGAAAGCTCTATGTGTACATAACTCCTGTATCAAAGAGTTGTCAGTTTCGCGAAGGGGTTATATTCGGGAGGGGTATTAAAGTCAATGTGGTAAAACGCCTTACGCGTGTGACTAATGATGTCGCTCAAACACAAAACAATGTCATAGACATCGAGCAGGTTCATATAGGCAGTACAATTAGCGACGAACACAAACAAAAATTACTACAACTATTGAGGGAATATGAACATTGTTTTGCGTCATCTTTGAAAGAATTAGGGTGCACTAATATCACCGAAATGCACATAGAATTGAATAGTAAGCGGCCCGTAGTATATCGACCGTATAGATTGTCTCACAAGGAACGTGAACAGGTTAGGGAAATGATTGGAGAAATGTTAGAGGCAGGGATTGTACGAGAGTCAGTTTCGGAATATGCCAGTCCTATTATTCTGGTGCGAAAGAAAGATGGACGACAAAGGTTGTGTGTTGACTATAGGCAGCTAAACTCTATTACTGTGAAAGAACGGTACCCAATGCCAGTGATAGAAGACGATATTGCGAGGCTGTCAGGACAGGCATATTTCGTATCTTTAGACATGTCTTCTGGCTATTATCAGGTGCCTTTATCAGATGACTCTAAACAGCTGACGTCGTTTGTCACCCCGGATGGGCAATACGAATTTAACCGTATGCCCTTCGGGCTGGCAAACGCGCCGGCGGTTTTTCAACGAATGATGAATAAAGTTTTAGGGTCAGCTAGATTTTCTGAAGCAACTGCTTATATTGACGACATTTTAATATACGGAAAAAGTGTGGATGAATGCTTGGAAAGACTGGAGAGAGTCCTACGATTAATAGAGGAAGCAGATCTGAAATTAAATTTGTCGAAGTGCGATTTCCTTAAAACCAAAATCAATTATTTAGGATATGAGATCAGTTCAGAGGGTATACGACCTGGTGATAAGAAAATTCAATCCGTAGTTGATTTTCCATGTCCCACTAATGTGCACGCGGTCCGCCAATTTTTAGGGCTAGTAAGCTACTTTAGGAAGTTTATTCGCAATTTTGCCGCACTAGCGCATCCCCTAAACAAATTGCTTAAAAAGGACGCAGAATGGGTATGGACTGAGGACCAACAGGCAGCGTTTCAGACTCTCAAGGATAGGTTAGTCCATAGGCCCATACTAGCTATCTTTGACCCAACTGCTGTGACAGAATTACACACTGACGCCAGCAGGGTTGGTATAGGTGGAATTCTGTTACAGAAGTCTAGTGATGGTGACAGTTTTCAGCCCGTGGCGTATTACAGCCGCCAAACGTCACCAGAGGAAAAGAACTTCCATGCTTTTGAGTTGGAAACGCTGGCTGTGGTGTGCTCCCTAAAGAAATTCAGAGTGTATCTGTTAGGGCAAAACTTCAAAATAGTTACGGACTGTAGCGCTTTGCGCTCAACATTTTCCAAGCGTGATCTGATTCCACGCATAGCCCGTTGGTGGCTCTTATTACAAGAATTTCAATGTAACATTGAATATAGGGCAGGCACCAAAATGGCTCATGTGGACGCGTTGTCTCGTAACCCCACTGAACACTCTTATGTGACAACAGAGACAGATCCATATCCAAGCGTCATGCAAATCACGGGTCAGGACTGGCTTCAAACTTTGCAACTAGGAGACTCTGAACTTAATCGAATTCGTAATATCATCGATTCTAACATGGATATAGATGGTCTAAAATATATAAAAGACAACTATCTGATTAGGGACAATAAACTATATAAGTGTGTAAATGGGGACAAAACAGATTTGCGCTGGGTGGTGCCCAAAGGGGCAAGGTGGCAAGTTTGTCGTATGAATCACGACGAAATTGGACATTTTGGTATCGAGAAGACTCTAGAACGAATTAAGAAAACATACTGGTTTCCCAAAATGTCCAAATTCGTCAAAAAGTACGTTCAGGCTTGTATAGAATGTGCGTATTCTAAAAAGGTTAGTACGAATGAGGGACAGTTGCATACTATACCTAAAGTAGAAGTTCCTTTCCATACTGTACATATAGACCACCTTGGGCCCTTTGTGCGATCCAATAGAGGGAATTCATATCTCCTTGTTGTGGTCGACTCTTTTACAAAATTCATATTTATCAGGCCTGTCCGTAATACTAAGACTCAAACCGCAATCAGAGTACTCGAAGATATATTTTATACGTTTCGTAATCCAGACAGAATAATAAGTGATCGTGGAACGTGTTTTACTTCGCACGCCTTTAAGAAATTTTGTCTGGATAAGGGGATTCGACATGTTCTGAATGCGGTTGCGAGTCCGAGGTCTAACGGGCAAGTGGAACGGTGCAATCGCACTATTATTAGCTCTTTGACTGCCCAGAATCTTAACTTTGATGAGAAAGTCTGGGATGACAAAATAGGTAGAGTGCAATGGGGAATGAATAACACTCGTCAGAAAACTACAGGTAGGACGCCGGCAGAGATTATGTTTGGGCCAAGTATGAACTCTGAATTAGATCCTAGAATGAATGAGATTGTGCATGAGACTCGTGAAAATACGGATTTGACAACTATACGGGAATCGGTTAAAGATAGGATTGATGAGGAACAGGAAAAACAAAAAAAAGCTTATGATAAAAATCGACGTCCAGCTAGGATATATAAGGAGGGAGAACTTGTTAAAATTACTCGAACATGCTTCTCAAATGACGGAAAGAGCAAAAAACTGATGTCTCCTTATATTGGACCTTACCGAGTAGTAACTGTGTTAGGCAACGATCGATATCGGTTAGCTTCTATACCTGGTCTAAGCAGTACTAGGAACAAACGCCAGACTACCGTCGCTGCTGATAGAATGTTACCCTGGGTTCACGTAGCCGCTTTAGATGTAAATGAGGGCAATGAGGATAAGGATGCTGAAGATAATAGTTCTATAGCGAGTGACACTGAAAGTAATCATTAGTTTGTTTATTAATATATTGTATACTTATAGTACTTAATGTAAGTAATTGTTTTTATTGCACATGTAAATAATTATAAAAAGAAAGGGGAGATTTGAAATGAAATGAATGAAATGAATCATTTATTTACTTGTGATGAACTTAAATTTTTATTATTTTATTATAAACAAGAATATTCATACTAATAATTTCCATCTCACCGGTGATTTTACTTTATTATTAGCGTACTAAATCGGATAAGCTGTATTGCGTACTTAACTGATTGACCACTTTACAAATTGATAATAGTAAACATGTTTTCTAATTCTGTACGTTTATGCAGATATGTGCTAGGTAACAATTATTGTTTGTAGCGCTCTTGCTCTTAGTCATTTACCTTGTTACAAGTTCTAAATAAAAAGGGGTTGTTTTAATTACGTTTAATAAGTTTGGAGAACACATTTAGTTACGCATGAAAGATTTGTTTTGTTAGTGGAATTAATAAGTTATACATATATCTACTACATTACATATAAGGTAAACATGATTGGATAATAAATAATGAATAAATAAATAATATATAGGTCGCTACTTGAGTTAATGAATAAACTATAATAAATAAAAACAAGTAATGGATAGTTTGATTTTAAGTAAAGATGAAATAGTCATGAGAAAGAGGATTCAGCTTTAAATAACTTGGGTTTAAATGACATTAGTTACAATGAAACTTGCAAGAAGGATGGTTTGCAAGATGTTCATGTGTTAATGATTTATTGTAACTTGCAAGAAGGAGGGTTTGCAAGATGTTCATTTGATATTATTTATTGTAACTTGCAAGAAGGAGGGTTTGCAAGATATTCAGTTTTAATTATTATTGTTTTGAATGACATTGGTTACAATGAATCTTGCAAGAAGGAGGGTTTGCAAGCTATTCATTTGTAAATTATTTATTGTAACTTGCAAGAAGGAGGGTTTGCAAGATAATAAGACTTATGATGTTGTAACTTGCAAGAAGGAGGGTTTGCAAGATAATAAGACTTATGATGTTGTAACTTGCAAGAAGGAGGGTTTGCAAGGTTCTATTATGATTTGATAACTAGTACATTTTGAAATAATAAATATAATTCATAACATTGTTAGGTGATTCGATTGGCCATGTGTTAGGTTTGCCAGTGCATGAGGACATGCACTGCGTCAGGATGGACGAGTGTTAGGTTTCATTAAAATTATCTATTTCCGAACGAATATTTATATTTTTATTACTGGCAACACCGTGCTAAATTTTAAAAAAACTACGGTCGATGGAATAAAGCATTGTTTTCACTAGTGCGCACAAAGTGCCCCCTAGTGGAAACAAGGCTAAAACTTAAATATTTTTATTGGCAACACCGGCTGCTAAATTGAGGAGGGATAAAAACATGGCGAATCGAATCACTTTTGCTGGAGCCGTTGTCGTGGACAGACGTGCCTGGAACCTGTAACGAGTATCTGAAGAAAATAGAAGTCTACTTGGAAAATAATGTGAGTTTTATTACACATGCATTTTAAAACTGAGAGCAAAGGCCGCGCCCGGTGCATCAATCAACAAGCTGCGTATTGCCAAACACGGCGGAGACAGTTCGCGAAGAATTCGCGACAAATGCGCACTTATTTGCAAACACACCATAATCAGAGCGGGCTCTGTTTTGTGCTTGAGAAAACCGGACGGGTCCTCGTTCTCACGCGTACGCGTTTGCCAATGGTTTCGACACGGCTGAAATGTTGCGTTGTCAACCCCCGAGCAATACTGCACCGAAACTGCATCATTAAGTAACAGTTACAGTTCTATTCGTATAGATTTGAAACTAGGCTTGGAACTGAAAGTTAACGTTCTCGTTTACCTCTGAAATTATGTAATTTATTGCTTCAAATAACTTCAGATTGCTTCGACATCGTGAACCACATTTTTGGACTATAAGTTGACGTGTAATTTGAAATTATAGGAAATAAAGAAAGTTATTTAATGTTTTTATTAGAAGTAGTAAAATTATTGATTTAATTTTCATCCAATTATTTTCTTTATTCTGCTAGATATGTATCTAGATTAACGTTGGCTCTATGTTTATTCAGCTCCACTGCTCTACCTTCTACTTAAACTTTACAACCACAACTTCACGAAACAAAAGAACAGACCCTTTTATGAAAAGCGTAACCAGTGGAAAATACGCGTCTCGCTGTCCCCGTGATATATGCACTTATGCAAAATTGCCGCGTAATTGTTTGAAAGGACTGTGTTTAGAAACAACGCTTCCTGAGGGAACGTATTGCACGGTGCGTGCGCAACTGCTACTGGGACCTAATGGTCGGTTATGGCAATAACATTATTTGTCATTTGCAATGCTGGGAACATTGTTAGATAGAGCCTGAACTGTGCTATATTGGTCACAAAATGAACATTTGTTTATTGCTAGTTGACATGAAAAAGGCTCTATAAAATGTCACTCGGATCTTGGTTTAAAAATCAAACTGCCGCGATGCCGTTTCGAAAGGATGCTATGAATAGTTCGATACCTACATCAATCACTGCTGGACTATTATGTGAAGCCACTCCTTTCAGAGCGTACGTATTCGTAGGTATTTATCATACTTTTCTTTAGCTTACCTGCCAAACTCTTGCCTACCTGAAACTTTATATGGAACTTTATATTATTATACGTCGTATCAATGGTTTTATCAATAACCCTCGCACATCGGTACAATACTGTGGACTAGGTGTCGCTTAAAACATGAAAATATTACGTGTGTTATAGGTGATTCATGCTAGTCAGTAATTGGATGAAGGTTACAGTTTAAAATACTTGCAGGTAAGTGACCAACCTCGCTGTCAGATGCTATCAAGCCACCTAAGACCTTCCAGGCTTAACGACCACGAGATATAGGCCGGGAGCCATTCTAAACAGCTTTCGGAAGCACGGAAATACTTGATAAAGGACTAAATATGGTTGAACGGTGGCCCACCCACTCACGACCGCGGTATGGCTTAGTATTTATTCAATGCAATAAAAATATTGAGTGAGAAGTTGGAACAAAATCTGAAAAACATTGGTAGAGTCACAGAGTTTTGTTGAGTGTAAAAACGCTTTTTAAAAGCTAACATACTGAGAATAAGATGCTAGGTATTTTAGACAGCCAATCTGAAACTTTTAGCGCGTACATATCTTCAGTCTCAGTTTAAGTGAATAGTTCTTCTCGGTCAAATAAAAAAGCCTAGATTAGATTACCTCCAACCATTTGAATCACGAAATCCACCATCATCTTTCCTCGTCTACCAAAACCTCTATCACGCTTTTAGTATAAACCTAATGGCTCTAGGTACACCAAAATAACGTTATAAAGTTTTAATTGAGCCTTGTCAGACGCCTAAAACGGCTTATAAAATATCACACCAGTACTGTAAGTATAAAAGAAGAAGAGGAAAGAATTGAACTCAGAAATTCCTAGCTTTCGACCGAAATGATGATGATCACTAAAACATCTATATAAATAAAACTCAAAGGTGACTGACTGACTGACTTAGTGATCTATCAAGGCACACCCCAAACCACTGGACGGATTGGGCTGAAATTTGGCATGCAGATAGATGTTATGAGGTAGGCATCCGCTAAGAAAGGATTTTACGAAATTCCACCCCTAAAGGGAGAAGAGGGGTTCCACGCGTACGAAGTCGCGGGCGGCCGCTAGTTATACTATATTTACTTATCTGGGCCTTAACAAACCACACGCGAAGTATTACATTTAAATACTTAACACGAGCACCGCACCGGTACTCACATGTATAACGGGGAGTTATAATTTTAATTACCAAAATTAAAGTAAGAATACCCGCTACTGAGCTTGCTTCATGAGCCACTGGAGCGCGACTTATTGAATACAAAATGGAAGAAACGCTTCTTTTTAGTCTTAAATATCTAGTACGTTCAACTACCGGTTCGATTGCCTTTAACCTTAAAATAACTTAACCATAACTAGCCATAACTTATGGCTCTATTATAATATTTTTGATATGAGTTTGGAGTAATTTGACAGGAGCATTAGTTTTGTGATTATTATGATTATTAGATTTGTGATCCGTCAAATTCATTTAACTCGTATTTCGGAGGGCCTGACATAGTATGATCCGTGAAGAAGAAGAATATTCTTCAAAAGCGGTCAAAATTTTTGACGAAGGTTGCTTTATATAACATAATGCTGCTTTATGAAGAGGCAGCATGATTAAACATACAAGCTAGCATTTACCTTAAATCTGATACCTCAAGTCTAAATATTATAAGAAGTGAAAATAGTCCCTCCAAAACACTATAATTTATATCAAAAGTATTAATAAACATGTAAAGCAAATTACATGCTTACAACTGTCAAATTAGTCCAAGTGTTTGCTTGTTATCTACGCTGACACGGCGCGGGCGCAGCTATGTTATTGCCCAAATTGTTGACAGCTACCGGACCATAGAGTTATAAACAATAAGATATGATGGAGCAAGTAGGATTAATCTTAATAGAAAAATAAGACCCCGAAGATACTAATGCCATAATTTATGGTAGCATCATTATAAAATACTGCTTCGACATAAACTAAAATCAAAACATGTTTTTTTCTTTTGAAAGATAATTTTATATTGACAGTTTTTTTTCTAAGTTTTAGTTAATTGAATTTATTGACAGAAAATATAATTGATAATAATTTACTTGTTTATTTCTTTTTCGTCATTTATTACTGTTTCTTCTACTACTACTTGTTGTACCAAATGAAGCTGTATCGTTTAGCCTAATTTTCAGTGCCTTTGTACAGTTTATGGTGAAACAGGCATTATAAAGATAAAGAAGGGCACAATTTGTATTATTAGGAATAAAACTTCGTGGCAAGTTTGGAGCTTTCGAAGCTCTATGTCAACGTACCGTATCAGAGTATAGAGGTAATGTCAACACGCTCCGCTAAGTCTCAATAAGTCAAAATCCCTGTACAGCAAGACACCTGTACTTATTTTTTATTCAATACTGCCGTCTCTATCTCTTTTGAAACAGAGTTCAAAATAGAATAACCATCGTTAGTGACATGGTTAATATGTCAATGTTTGTAAACGGTAAAAGAAAATTGCGTACGGAACCAGCGATATATCATAAACGTCAAAATAAATTGTCCCGTGCTGTTCAGTTTGAGACAGTTATGCAATAAATTGATGTCAGCCATCAATGATCCAAAATTAAAATGGATTTACTGACAACGTTTGAAATAAAAATGTAGTATGAAGTAAAAATAAAAATGTAAATGCATATTCATCTAAACACTGTGGCATCTTGTTAGCTGTTATGCATCATCTAATGGTAATTACCTAATTTTGTAAATACATACATATTATGCATAGAAAACACCCAGACCCGTCACAGAAATTAAAATTCATCTTTTCAATTTCTGCCCGGCCGGGAATCGAAGCCGTCACCTCTCGGCATAGTAGTCCGTTCTGAACCACTACACCAAACAGCCGACTTATTGGCCAACGACTAAAGGACATTGTCAGAAACCGCCTAAAAACCGCCCAAAAACATTAACCCATCATAATTATTTTCTATTTTTTTAATACATTAAGCACCCTTTCATTCTAATGGACACTTAAGCATTGAAAAATTAAATAAATAAGTCTTTTAACGTTTATTCTATAATACTATTACAACTTCCGGACGTTTTGGTGCGTGGCATGGTCTAAAACCTATCAAGTTCCATAATTTTTGCCGATAAAATCTGTACGAGGCATTACCGTACTTTATTGCTGGGAGTCCATGTATAGTGATGTTCCTGCGGCCATCATAGACAATAAAATATCGATTTTGAAAATAAAATAAATCGATTAAACTGCTTTGAAGACTTTGAAGAAGATTTGCGTTAAAAGCTAAAAAGATATTGACACTATTACAAGAAGCTATCTAAAGTGTCCAACTGGTCGAAGGTCGTAAATAAAATAAAAATAATTAGGACCATAAACTTATATTCATGGTATCATAACTGTAAAAGTGTCAGAATCCGATGTTGAATCCAATGCCAGTTGAAGTGAGAGAAACATATATCAACCTAGTATAGTTGCCAGTCTCTCATAATCTATGCCAATGAGGGTTTTCGCGATTGAAAAATCCGCCAGATGGCAATACGTAGACGTGAGGTCCAAATGCTGCATGATTGGTTATTTTTGACATGACATTGACAGATATGTCAAAATCCACCAATCATGCAGCATTTGGACCTCGCGTCTACGTATTGCCATCTCGCGGATTTTTCAATCGCGAAAACCCTCATTCATAGCACATGTATAATAATAGACCAAATGAACTTTTATAGATTGTGAAAGAGAAGATAAAGATTTTATTATTTTATTAAAATCTTGCCACGAGGTAGTTTTTCAGTAGAAACCAGGATTGGATAATCGCTACAGGCAAGTATCAGAACATTTTATAAATATTTTTAATCGATTATATCCTTGTGAATCGTTTTAATAAATTGTCATTTTACTTTTTCAATTAAAACTTTTTCAATCCCTAGTCTTGTCAAACTGTCATAATGTCAACAAATTATAAATGTCACGTCAGTTGACTCAATTTCAGTCTTCTGTGCGTTTATTGTATTTTTATTTCAATGAAATAGTGCTAAAGGGTTAGTACTAAAAGTGAAAGCCTTTTTTCAGAAAGAAAACCAATGTGGTGCCCTTATTATTCATACTGTTTGAAAGTTACAAGTCAGTGATACAGAGTTGCCGCCATTGTAACTCCGTGGTGATACCATACCAAAGAAGAAGTTTTCCTAAACACTTGTGTTATTTTTATATGTGATCAAACAAAAAGGATTAATTCTACTGCTCAAATGGAATAACTTATCCCAAGAGACCGAATATAAAAAAAAAACCTCTCCATAGAAATTATCACCATCACGAGGATGTGATTTTTTTTGAGAATTTGATATTGGTCCTGTAAGAAAAGTAGTTGTATTTCAGTAGTAGAATCAACCCTTCTTGTTTCATCAGCAAGAGTAACTATAAAAACGCCCTGTAGGTAGGTATTATTAAGCTGAAGAGTTTGTTTAGTGTCAAAGACTGTCACACAGTGTAACTTAAATTGGCATATTATGATAATGAACATAAAAACTTAAATAAATATTTATGTTAATATTTTTTTCTATTTATTTATTTTCCCAAAGCTTCACAGTGACAGCTGAAATAGCAATACTGTTGTAAAACTAAACTTAGAACAAACTGTTACAAATATTTTACAAATTAAAATAAAACCGCATGTTGCTTTACTTTCTTTTTTTAGGTAATAAATGTAATTAATGGCTAGATTATTAATGTTACTTTGTTACCCTCAATAGTGAGGAAATCTTATAAAATGGTAACCCTGATTTTCATTGTCATTCAAGTGCTCTTTCTTCGCATAGGCTTCTGTGATTTGGCCAAGGGCCACACACATTGCGATAACATTATGCGACATTGATTTGACAGCAGCGGAGTGAAGTCTTGCGACTATGCAAAATGATACCCTGTAACCGTAGCGCATATAGACATAGACGGGGCGGGGCACATAGCTCGTATAGCTGATGGCCGCTGGGGCAGGAAAGTTCTTGAGTGGCGACCACGAGCCGAAAGACGTAGCGTGGGCAGGCCTCCCACTAGGTGGACCGACGATCTGGTGAAGGTCGCGGGAGGTGCCTGTCTTCGTGGAAATCCTTGGGGGAGGCCTTTGTCCAGCAGTGGACGTCTTCTTGGCTGAAACGAACGAACAAACGATACGTATTACCACTATTTACCAGACATTACTATTTATTGCATACTCGCCGGATTACACGTAGGAGCACGCGCGTTACAGCTTCGGCCTTGCATTATTATAAGATCTTGTTCCGCCCTTTTTCGAACTTCCTCTGTGAGGATATCCCCGCCGAATTCTATGATAAACCTATCAAAAGTCATATTCTGCAATGTCAACCCACCACAAGGTGGACCGACGACCTGATAAAGGTAGCGGGAAGGCGCTGGATGCAGGCCGCCACCAACCGTGCGATGTGGAAGTCATTGGGGGAGGCCTATGTTCAGTAGTGGACGTCCTGTGGCTGAAATGATGATGATGATGATGAAATGAATGAAAATGACAAAACTTCGAACGTGTATAATACCGTGCCAAAGTAATCATATAATTTTGGCACCTTAATAACTATTGCCGTTATTGTTGTAAAGATCATGCAGCGCTATTTGCGGATATTATTGGAAAGAAAACTATGTGGGCTCTAGATCTGAAGCCGCTTTAACGAACACGAAGTGCTCATACAATGCGGCGTATTTTCTTCCAGTCTTTAGTCAGGACTTTAGTCGAATTAAAACCCCGGTTGAACGTGATATAGCCGCACTAGGATACGATGCTTTTTTGCATAATCGCAAGACTTCGTTCCGGTGTCGACCGAATGTTATCATGATGTATGTGGCCCAGGGGTTACTGTAGCCGCTAAGGTTTGAAACTTCTTGCTTAAAATATTGTAGTCTTTGGCATAGACTACGACGGTAGTCATGGAGATAGGAGTTTATTATCTCGTGTCAGGTGTAAATGGTAAAAAGAAAACTCATGATTCGTGTTATTTTTATGCAATATGTAAGTTTTTTATAAAAGTGGAACCCCGAGTGATCTCCAAAACCCATTCTATTATTATATACGATTCAGCTTCGATATCTATAATACAATAGGAGTTTATTTCATGTGTCAGATGACAAGGGTGGAAACAACCTACGATTCATGTTGTTTATTTACGTGCAATATGTGGGCATATTATAAAAGTGGAATGCCGAGTTGTATTTCTAAAACTTGTTCTATTATTTTATACTATTTGGCTGCGACTCGGCGTGACGACAATACAAAACATTTTTCGCGAATCGGTGTTCATACATTCACACAATACATTAGACGCCATGTTGTCATAAACGACATATTATAAAATCGCTGTGATTTAATATTCTTAATCATTAATTTTATGGCAAGTGTCCATCAGGAATCATTGTTCTTACACACAAAATCGTATTATTTCGCTTTCGGGTAGTAATATGTCAAAATTGTTGGTTCTTAGGCGAACAATGTATGGAGAACGAACATTGTCCTTTAAAATCTCAACTCAACAAGCCATCAAAATCCTAATTCAAAAACCATAATTAACAGTCAAAATATGACTGTAGTTAAAACTACGTAGTAATAATAAATGCACAAATAAATGGGCAACGGTCTTACGAAGACACAATTTTCTTAAATCACATGAACTCAAAATGCAGGAATTTAACGACAATCTAGTTAAGGCTTATTATTTTTAATCGGACGCATTTTTAGAGTCACGATTTTAATTCTCGCAATGGCTTTAATGACAGCATTTTAATTGGTGATACTAACGAAACGAGTCACTCGTGCGCAAGCATTTACCTACTGTGATACCCTGTTTTACCAGAAAATTATTATAGAGGGTCGCTCACACCTCAGAGTGTATTTTGAACTACCATCATCAACGCCATCGTCATCATCGTCTGGATAGGTCTCCATTGCAGTAACACGACCCTCTTCAATTTCCAGAAGCAATTTAGAATTTGGTCTACATTTCTCACGCTTTATTTCACAGAGGATCGCTCACACCTCTGAGTGCTTTTATCTATCATCATGATCATTGTCATCAACATCAGGCCACGGACCCGGCTATTTAGTCTCCACTGCAGGAACACGACCCCCTCCAATTGGGTTCCCTACTTGTTTTCGAAAGTTGATGGTTCGATTTTTATTATATCGAACACGTTGTGTCGGTAATTCAGTTGTGCGATATTATATTCCATCGAAGCTTTATTGGTGCGATGTAACGTTTGTGCGAAAAATCCTGTAGGGAAAAACCCTATAGCGATTGCTCATTACTTCGATAAATTTATTCCTTCGATAGTACCTAATGTCGGTTCGAAATGTCTATTAAATGGACTATTTACCACAAACTAAATTATGCCATAATTTGTAATATAAACACTAATAAAATATCATACCTACATACATTCATGTTTTTATTATTTATTAATTTTAGGAATTACGAAGACAGGCAATAAATTAAGGGGAATAAGTCAATATTTACCAGAGGTAAGAGGATTTGGCCTGCACTCCTAACGCTTGCCAGATGGGTTGTCATCATCATCATCATCATTTCAGCCACTGATCATCCACTGCTGAACACAGGCCTCCCCCAATGATTCACAGATTGACTGGTTGGTAGCGGCCTGCATCTAGCGCCTTCCTGCTCTGCATTTGGGGTACTTTTTTACCCCCTTAGGGGTGGAGTTTCGTAAAATCCTTTCTTAGCGGATGCCTACGTCATAACATCTACCTGCATGACAAATTTCAGCCTGATCCGTCCAGTGGTTTGGGCTGTGCGTTGATAAATCACTATGTCAGTCAGTCCACCTTTGAGTTATTATATTTAGACTTACTACCTACCTACACTGTTCCGTAACAAACATCCAACAGCAATAGCATTTCAAAACCATAGCTTACCTAAGTGACCTTTATAATGACACGGGACAGTACACCACCGGACGCTAAGGGTCGGGTCGCTGCGCACGCGTCTTGTAATTTTGTCAACCACTAATCATACAGTAACGAAACAATACGTATAAAAATAAGACTGTCTGTCCGTAACACACAACTGTCGTGATTCGAGCATTTATTTATTGTATTTTAAATATTTTTCTTAATATTTGTGTCATTTAAAATTAAATAGTTTCTAAGTTTAGTAAAATAAAGACAATGTTTTGACTTACATTCTCAAACGGGGAGTGGAAGTGACGTAACAGAAGTAAAGGTGGGGAAATAACAGCGGAGGCGGTCGAGCGCCTGCGCTGGTAGGCCAGTTGCTCGTCGACTATCGAACTAAGCGGACACTAAGAGGTCCCTAAACCCGTGTAATTAATATCGAATTAATTAGTCATCATTGTACATTAGTGTGATAATTGTATATAAATATAGTAACTAAGTTAAATTGCAATAAACGCTATATTGGAGACTAGAGTTCTATTATTTATAAAAACTCAGAAGTGGGATGTGATCCAGACAGCTCACAGACGGAGGTATGTAAAATAAATTTTTAACTAAATTATTCTATTGGTACAAATTTTAATGATTTTGATAGTTAGTTATTTAAGCATATTTATGAATCTTGTGTGCTGTATTGCGTCTCGTATATGGTCGGGGCTATTCTCCGGCGGAACGGACATAATACGAAGCACATTTGTATTCAAACTATTATGTTCGTATATGATGGGGCCTACCCTCTGACGATACTTACATAATGAAGCTCGTGTCTAAATAAATATGTGTATGTTCGAATCTTGTGTGCTGTATTGCGTCTCGTATATGGTCGGGGCTATTCTCCGGCGGAACGGACATAATACGAAGCACATTTGTATTCAAACTATTATGTTCGTATATGATGGGGCCTACCCTCTGACGATACTTACATAATGAAGCTCGTGTCTAAATAAATATGTGTAT